>NC_140583.1:740065599-740724880 GCF_964204655.1 Triturus cristatus | reverse complement strand
CGTTGAAATTCACCGTAAACGCTCATGTTACGGTTTCGAGAGCACAGGACATCGTAGAACATCGTCCCGGCATAGCGGAGCTCCCGTGCTAGGCGGCCATCTTCTTCGGCGTCCTAGCCACGCGCCACGCTAGAATACATCTTAATTCTCTTAGGGACCCTATTTGTGATGTTACTTCCCCTTGTGGACAGCATCATATCGAGACTTTTAGACCATGTTGCAGGCGTTTTACTATGGTCAGCAGGTTTGTTTCCATCCCCAGCTTCTGCATTATTTCCCATAGTTTGCTCCTATTGACTAAATCAAAAGCACTCAATAGATCCATAAAATGCCATGTGAATAGCTCCCCCCTTTTGCCTTCACATATTTACTAGGAATAAGGTGCAAATCTAATGTTCGTTCTGTGGTACCTCTGCCTGGCCTAACCCCAACAGAACGGGCGTTAAAACCTTGTTCTCTTCTGCCCATGTCTCTAGTCGGGCCAAGTTTACTCACCACAGGATTTTGCAGTCACATCAATGATGTAGATTGGCCTGTAACAAGTCAGGGCTAGTCTAGAGTGGCTAATCTCCATGACCCACGAATTACCCTTTATTGCACCCCTTGACATATTTACTAGACCTTAAAAAGGTCAAATGGAAGCCTTTCAGGGCCAGGCACTTTCCCAGAAGCCGACTTAATTATTGGTAAAACTACCTCAATTAACTCAATAGGTGAGTTTAGGGATACTGGGGGAAAATCTGCCCGGAAACTCTAATTAAACCGTCATCACACTGTAGCTCTTTATCAGAAGTTGAAATACTCCTGTGAAATGGGTCACCCACTTGTGGAGCAGGCAGCGTTATACCATCAGCGTGAGGGGGCCTCCTGTGTTGGTCTGCGGGCAGTCAGTTCTTCTGTAATAGACTAACGTGGTCTTTTGAATTCAGTTAATTTAGTAGTGTGGCAAGGATTTTCTTCCAAGTATTTCATAATGGACTGCAAGATTTTATCAACTAGTTTCTTGTTAAAACTCACAGGAACCACTTTTGCCGACCTAATACTCAGTAATATATTCTTTGCGAACACCAGTTTACACTTTTTAGCTATGGCCTTTTGCAGGCATTTATTTCTAAAATGATACATATAAGGTAGTTTTGGGGGATTTTATGGCTCGAAACGAAGGATACAGAATCAGCTAATACTAGTATAAAATATATTGTGCTCCCAACCATTGATGTAGGGGTTGGTTCAAGGGTGCTTAAATGGGTTCCATTTAAAATTACAAAATCATGCTTTAATATCAAAGCATGCAGAGTGTCCCCAGACAGGGATGTTTAAAAGGTACCCTGTCAGCACCTTCATCCCCTGGCAGACCACACAAGTGATTATCTTCCATTGGACACAATTAGATAGTATGATCCCCAAACCATATGAGTATCACTTTCTTATTCAGATGAAGAAAGAAACGATCGAAAAAAAATCCGTCTAAGTCATCAAATGCTTTGCATACCTGTTGGTTGAAAATATTATTATAAAAATGTATCAGCAGAATGCACTGTTCCTTCGATAGCGATATCTGGGAAACCAGAAACTGCGGTAAATACCATTTGAGTGCGACTTTAACATTTGAGATTTAAACAGATACAAAATTGGCCAGACCCCCCCACCCCCATGCCTTCATGCTGAAGTGAATTCTGGTTGAAATAAAATGAAAAACCCATCTATATGAAAGTGATTAGCCATCCAAGTCTTTTGGGCAAAAAAAATTGTCAAATTATGAGACCAAATTTCACCCGCAATATAGCATGTAGCCATTGTTAAGCCTTTTGAATGGATTTTCGTTTTTCCCAGTGATTCACTTGCTAGGTTTTGGGTCCCAGAGCCATGAGGATCTATAACTATGTCCACTATGTCTACACACATGATCCGCACACAAACTAAGGGCCTCAGTATGGCATTTTGGCGTAGGCCAATTGTAAGATCCTTGAGGCAACTGAAAGGATCACACAATAGGCAGGTAGTTGAATATAACTTCAGGTTTATTTCAGAGTAAGAAGAAACCCATCCAGGTCGCAGCCAGTCCAGGTAAACAGCTCAACCATTTGAACCAACTCATTCTGATGTCTGGGAAACCAACACCTAACATAGAATTCTAAGTAACCATGGTACCATGACATCAGAAGCAGGTAAGCTACAGATGCCAAACACCTTCCACCGTTAACACAGCAAGGAAAGAGATATAACTGTGGGGAAGAAGGAGACAATGGGGGAAACAACCAGAACAGGCAGAAAAATTAGCACAAATGAAATTCAAATCATAAGATCATGTTTTCACGATACATAGTCTTTCAAATAGCTTGGTCTCTTAACAATCCTCGAGGACAAACGTGAAGAAGTAACAGAGGTGGTACCAGCATTTTCTCTCACTAGAGGACCTTGACTAGAGATAGGCCCATTGTACACTGAAATCCTGTTCAAATGTCACACTCTATGATCCTGAGTTCTTACAGCATTTTTAAAAACCTTAATAACACACATGGGTTTGGAGAACTTAACCTTGGAGCCAGGTTGCCTGATGACAACCATGTCGCCCACCTTCACAACAATATCCTTGGTGGACTTCTTAGAGTCAAAGTACAACTTCCTGGACAAGCACTTGGACTCTTCCCTCATGCGCCAGTCAGGAATGGCCTTCTCAGATGGAGTCTCAGAGACAGAGTCCTCTAGGTGCTTCACCCTAGAGGGTTCAATTATGGTACACGGAGACCTATCTTTGAAGAGAACAAAATGGGACTTCCCAGTCGTACTGTGTGGGGTCACCCAATAGGTCTCAACTTTTTTAAGAACCTCCTCCTTCCAATTGAATCCAGAACCTTTTGCCCAAGAGATGGTTTCCTTTAGCACCTTATTAAACCTTTCAACCACGCCATTGGTTTCAGGGTGGTAAAGGGAACATCGCTTGTATCTGATGGCGCGATCTTTCAAAAATCCCTACGTTTCTCGTGAGACTAACTGCACCCAACTACTTTTGGGACTATTTGAAACTTTTTTTTCATCAGCCAGATATTGCTGGTCTTCTGTGACACAGTGGTGTCGATTCCGATCCGGTAAAACCCGGGTACGAACCGTCGGACGGAGCGTTTTCTCCGTCCGACTCGTACCCGGGAAAACCACCTTACAAACCCGCAAGTACGATTCGTACAGAAACACCATTTCCGTACGAAACGTAAAAACCAACGACCGGCTAAAATATACCCACAATTCCGATCCGGGACACCGCGTACACGACATTCGCATGGAGTCAGGCAGCGTTTTACGGACCAGCAAGTATGATTCGTGCCCACAGCACTTCGCACAGCAATATTTTTACGGGACCCAAAAAGTGCCGGAAAAGCTAAGTACGCCACGATGCACGGCGAAAAGGGGGCCCGGTATGCACCATACCCCCATCCCTACATGTCTGCACCGTACCCCCATCCCTACACGTCTGCACCGTACCCCCAGCACCCCCATGTCCGCGCCATACCCCAGCACCCCCCCATGTCGGCACCGTACCCCCAGCCCCGCCATGTCCGTGCCGTACCCCCAGCTCCCCCATGTCCGTGCCATACCCCCAGCCCCCCATGTACTCACCGTACCCCAGCACCCATACCTGTATGCACCGTACCCCCACCCCCATATGTACGGTGCGTAACCCCACCCCCGTATGTACGGTGCATACCCCCACCCCAGTATGTACAGTGCGTACACCCACCCCCGTATGTAAGGTGCGTACCCCGTATGTACGCTGCATACCTCCACCCCCCTTATGTAAGGTGCGTACCCCCACCCCTGTATGTACGGTGCGTACCCCCACCCCCGTATGTACGGTGCGTAACTCCACCCCCGTATGTACGGTGCGTACCCCCATATGTATGCTGCGTACCCCCACCCCCCGTATGTAAGGTGCGTACCCCCACCCCCGTATGTACGGTGCGTACCCCCACCCCCGTATGTATGGTGTGTACACCCACCCCCGTATGTACGGTGCGTACCCCCACCCCCCGTATGTGCAGTGCGTACCCCCAGTGCTACGCGCTGGGGGTAGGCACCATACATACGGGGGTGGGGGTATGCACCGTACATATGGGGGGTGGGGGTACGCACCGTACATATTGGGGGTGGGGGTACGCACCATACATATGGGGGTACACACTGTACATACGGGGGGTACGCACCATACATACGGGGGTGGGGGTACGCACCGTACATACAGGGGGTTGGGGTACGCACCGTACATACGGGGGTGGGGGTACGCACCATACATATGGGGGTACGCACCGTACATACGGGGGGTGGGGTTACGCACCGTACATACAGGGGTGGGGGTACGCACCGTACATACGGGGGGTACGCACCGTACATACTGGGGGGTGGGGGTACGGTACGTACTGGTATGGGTGCTGGGGTACGGTGCGTCCAGGTATGGGTGCTGGGGTACGGTGCGAACAGGTATGCGTGCTGGGGTACGGTGCGTACATGGGGGGGCTGGGGGTACGGTGCGGAAGTACGTGGGAGGGGTGGGAGGCTGGGGGGGGCTGTACGAATCGTACCCCTCGCCCAGGTGTGTCCGGCGTAGGGGTGGTACACAGTTCGCTCCGTACGGGACGTTTTACATGCGGTTGTATATTCGGATGGAGTGTTTTACATGCGTTTGTATATTCGGGCGGACGGTACGGATCGTACTTGTGCGCTCGGACTTCAGTTTTACGAATCGTACGTAAAACTGTCCGGGGACGTGTCGTAGACTTTTCCCGATGTCATTCGTATGTATTTTCCACGTACAAATCGTACTTGCCCGTTTGTACGGGACTTGTACGATTCGTACGTAAAAAAATACAGATACGATTCGTACAGGAATTTTTTTTACCGGATCGGAATCGGCACCAGTGTGTATGTGCCCAACTTCGGGGCATTGCTGTCCCGCTTGGGGTGGCATAATAAGCATACAAAACACTGATGGATGGAATGCTTGAATTATTCTTAGCAACTGGTAATTACTCAGGCCGCATCCCATTCCATCGTTATTTTGCAGACCATGCCTACTCAGTTTGGATCCACTTATATGCAAATCAGTCTTGACCCTTCTCCAATACGAACAGTCCACACTGAACTGCTGGTCCAGGAGGAAGTGGGTCCAAGCTTGCCATGCCACTAGATTCACGCTAGCCTGGCTGCGGAGGGGCGATACTCCAAAACTGGTCGTAGGATGCTTGTTTCTGGTCCATGGAGGACCGGGCCTGGCAGTTCATGATGCACTGTTCCCATGGGGAGTAGAGTTGAGTCTGATTTGCGTACGGCTGGGTCCAAACTGGAATGGCATGGTGGGAAAAAACATGGATTTGGGCCCACATTTCTGACTAAAGGCGACTGTTTGACATTGTTCTGCATTCCATCCATCAATTATCGTTTTACACTTTTAGAAAGATGGTATTTTTCTGTTCTTAGCCCTGTGTGCCCGCAGCCTCTGTCCAGTACTTACCTGGGGTAGTGGCAGCTGGGCTTTGTGCATTCCTTCCAGACAGCCATACACAAAGGGATCTTGAGTGTGGCTACTGGGTCTTCCACATCCTGACGGGCCATCCTGGGTAAAATGGGAGGGAGGAGCTGGGCACAAATTAACACTTACACCTGAATAGGCTTTGTCCTGTCCCACACAAAGGACTGCTTAACACCCTGTTGTGAGTCTGGAGCCAGGGCAGGAAGGGGGATCGCTATGCACTTCAAAGCCCTTTTTGAAGTCTCCCCCACCATAAAAGGCACCACTGTGTATAAGAACAGGACTACTGACCCTACCACTACAGTACATTACTGGACCTGTGAAGAACTCTGCCAGGAGGAACGACTGCTGTGCTGCTAGAATGACTGCCACTCTACTGGACTGCTACTATGGGAGAACTGATTTTCTGCTGTGTTGCCCTGCTGCCTGCTACCCCCTACCCTGACTGAGGAAGGACTGGATTCATCTCACTTGAGCCCTGAGTGACTCGAAGGTCATGCTGGCTTGCCATTGTTTCAAGTCTCAGGGACATCAAAGACTTCAACTCATCCTGTAACAGCACCTGAACTTTGCTTGCTGAAAGTCTTGCCCTGCCAATTGGTGCCAATCCAGTCCTGGGATCTTGGAAGTGGTTATAAATTGTTATTGGAACCAGAACCCACGCATCAATGCCATTGTGCCGATTGGAACCAGCATTTCTCTTATGACGTCAATGCATTGCCGTTGCTGTGAGGACCACAGACACCGCATCGCTGACTGCATGGCACATCGTCTTCAATTTCTGATGCATCGCTGACTTTACGTGGCTTGGTGACGATGCTTCACCTTCAATCCAGTGCTTCGACGACGAAGTATCGTCTTTTGCGTCCTGCATTTTGACTCTGTCGATGACGCATCTAAGATACTTTTTCAGCAGGCCAAGGCTGGTCCCTGTATTCGACCCATGCTCCATCACGGTGAGCCTAAATATTTGGATTTACCCTGGTCTAGCGCCCGCAGATAGCCCCAGTTGGCGCTTAAAGCTTGTAGGCACTACAACTTCATAAAATCTTTAAAAATTCATAACTCAGTTTATACTTACTGTATTTTTGTTGTTTTGGTCTCAAATGAAATGAAGTGAAATAAAGTTTCGAGTTATAAAGCACTCTACTACCCAAAGGTGTCTAGGCGCTAAGACTCAGAGAAAGGAGTAAGAGAAAGAGAGGAGGATAAGGGAGCATAATGAAGCAAAGAGGTGAAAGAACCAATAACAGTCAGGAAAAAGGTTAGTGCGGACTGTTGGTTGAACAGCCAGGTTATTAAGGCTTTACAAAAAGCTTGATTTGTTCATTCAATCAAGTTTTTTTTTTTAACTAGGTGTGGTAACATTTTTGCGTGGTTTTTTCACTGTTTTACTGTTGAAATGTTGCACAAATACTTTACACAGTGCCTCTTAAATTAGGCTTGACTGCTCTGTGCCAAGCTACCTGGAGATGAGCAAAGGTTAATTTAGGGTGGGTTTGTCACTTAAACTGACTAGTATTGGGGTCTGTTCGTGGACTTGGTGCATACCTCTGCCAACCAAAAACCCAATTTCTAACATCCATCTTTGGCGCTGTGCCTCCTTTTTAGGTTAAGCATTAGAAACCTCTTGAATATACATTAGTAAATACATCTTACAGTCTGCCTAGAGGCTTCTCATTTGCTGGCTTCATTGTCACTCTCCTATTCTTTCTCCCCTTTTGTCCATGGCATGCATTCGTCATTCCTCTTCCTGTGTTTAGCAATCCCCCAAGAGCAGGGACTTTTCTAGACCTCTTGTATATACTTTAGTATAAGCTTCTCATTTGCTGGCTCCATTGTTGCTTTCATATGCTTTCCCCCCATTTGTCCATGTCATGCAGTTGTCATATTTTTTCCCATGTTTAGCTGTCCCCGGAGAGCAGGGACTACGTGTTATATAAATACACTGGTCACCACTTTAACATCTGTTCAGGAACTCCTTTTTTCGTTCTTGAAAAGTCATTCACAGGATTGGTCCTATTTTTCTCTCCCTCGTTCTGTTTTTGTAAACAGACCTGTAAATCTTGTCATCTAGTCACATTAGCTGTGCATTCAAAAACCAAGGTCAAATGTCATATGCTGTGTTCGAGTGAGTCGTTATATACTTTCTCTGACTTCAAAGTTAGAGGGTTTACAGGATTTGCTTGCACATCCCCAAACCACACCCCTGCTTGAGCCATGCTGGTGTTGCTTGTCTGCCCTTTGTCTCTGCCTAACTATTTAGCCACGCCCCTGCAGAGCTCCTCTCTCGCTGGTCTCTTCTTTGAGCTAAAGCATCTATGGCCTTCGAGTTTTCACTTCGGAGAAAGAGCTGTGTCAGTTCAGGCACTCGGGGCACCGAGGAAGCTAAACACATTTTCTCATTTTAGTTCTTGTGCTATGGTCACTTGTTTAGCTTTACGACTGCAGCTCTTCCTGCACAGGCAATGCTTTCTTGTCACTGTACATGTTCATTAATGGGACATTCAGCTGTGCGGGTTCGCTTGTGCTTCCCATCGTGCCAGCCCTTTCAGGCAGGGCCAGTGCCGGACGGGCCATAGCCGTAGCAGGCACGGGGGTTTGTCCCAGTGGGCCGAACTTTAGGGGCCAGATTTGGGCCCCTGGGGGCCAGTTTTGCAGCGCTGCAATGATGTCTGCCTCTAAAAAAGCAGCAAGAGTGCCCACTCGCACCCGCCCGCCGCCCCCGGGCCGGTCAAACTGATTACCAGGGCTGTGTTCAGTTCCCAGTCTGGCCTTGGACAGGGCGTGTAATCCTGTTGGTGTATGTCACAAAGGCAGGGTATGCACAGACGTGAGTCCCTTGCTCACTTTGCCACTGGATTCAAGCAAGCCTGGCTGAAGACGGCTGAAATGCCAGAAACCGGTCCTAGGAAACTTGTTTCCGGTCCAGGGAAGACATGGCTTGGCAGTTCGGGCTGGACTGTTCCCATGAGGCACAGGGTCAGACTGATTTGCATATGGCCATGTCCGAACTGGGGTGGCAGAGTGGGCTAAAGAACAGTGATGGATTAAACCCAGATCAGTTGACTGGGGGTGAGTGCTTGCAATGTTCAACACTCCGTCCATCATTTCCTTTGGTTTTTGCTTTGTTCGCCATAAGTTGGCAGGGTATGCTCAGACGTGAGTCCCTTGCTCACTTTGCCACTGGATTCAAGCAAGCCTGGCTGAAGACGGCTGAAATGCCAGAAACCGGTCCTAGGAAGCTTGTTTCCGGTCCAGGGAAGATATGGCTTGGCAGTTCGGGCTGGACTGTTCCCATGAGGCACAGGGTCAGACTGATTTGCATATGGCCATGTCCGAACTGGGGTGGCAGAGTGGGCTAAAGAACAGTGATGGATTAAACCCAGATCAGTTGACTGGGGGTGAATGCTTGCAATGTTCAACACTCCGTCCATCATTTCCTTTGGTTTTTACAAAGGTTAACCTGTCACGAGAAAGACACCATTTTGAAGTAAATTATGCATGGCACCAAGGGGGCACAGACAAAATATCGAGTTTTTAATTTCGTCCTACATTAATATCGAGTTTTAAATATTGTAGGGACAGAATATCGACCTCAAGAATATCGGTGTCCAGAATATCGACCTGAAGGTAAGAAATATTGTTTTTGTTAATTTCGAAGTTATTAATATCAATAGTAAAAATATCGATGTTAATAATATCGATTTTTATGTTAGTGTTATGTATTTTAGTATGTATTTTTTTTTGTTATGTTTTGTATTATTTTTCTAAATATATGTATTAATTGTTTAGAAGTTCGTAAAAATTTTTAATTACATTTTGCATTTTAGTTCTGTAGCGGGTTCTGGGTTTATAGGGGAATAGGGTGAGAAGTAATTTAATTGTAATTAAGTAACTATTCATTTTTATTTATTGGTATAGATAATTAATTTATTGTTAAATAATTATTAATTGGTAATTAATTTTTATTAATCAATTAATTGATAAATATATTGTGTTAATTTATTTTAGGAGCGAGTTGTGTGTTTATAGGGGAATATGGTGGGAAGTAATTTATTATAATTAATTAATTAATTATTGATATTTAATGGTGTTGACAATAATTTATTTTTAATTAATTATTAATCAGTGATTAATTCCTATTAATTATTATTTATTGTTATTGATAATTATTGTTAGTTAATTATTAATTGGTAATTAATTTTTAATAATTGATTAATTGGTAAATATTTTTTATGCGGAGTGGGGTTTGTGTTTATTGGAGAATAGTGTGGGAAGTAATTTATTGTTATTAAAGTAATTATTAATTTTCATTTATTGGTAGTTATAATTAATTTATTGTTAATGTATTAATAAATCATTATTTAATTGATAAGTATGTTATTTTTAACCCCTACGCTATCTAACACTTTCCCTACTGTTGCACACTCTGTAGAGGGAATAGTAATTTGTACCCCTACGCTATCCAACACTTTCCCTACTGTTGCACTCTTTGAAGTGGGAATAGTAATTTTTAACCCTACGCTATCCAACCCTTTCCCTACTGTTGCACTATCTGGAGTGGGAATAGTAATTTTTACCCCTGCGCTATCCAACACTTTCCCGACTGTTGCACTCTCTGGAGTTGGAATAGTAATTTTTACCTCTACTCTATCCAACACTTTCCCTACTGTTGCACTTTCTGGAATTAGAATAGCAATTATAACCCCTACGCTATCCAACACTTTCCCCACTGTTGCACTCTCTGGAGTGGAAATAGTAATTTTTACCCCTACGCTATCCAACACTTTCCTTGCAGTTGTACTTACTGGAGTGGGAATAGTAATTTTAACCATTTTGTTATCCAACACTTTCCCTACTGTTGCACTCTGTGGAGTGGGAATAGTAATTTTTACCCCTACGCTATCCAACACTTTCCCTACTGTTGCACTCACTAGAGTGGGAATAGTAATATTTACCCTTACACTATCCAACACTTTACCTACTGTTGCACTCTCTGGAGTGGGAATACTAGTCATTTTTACCCCTATGCTATCCAACACTTTCCCTCCTGTTGCACTCTCTGGAGTGGGAATAGCAATGTTTACCCCTATGCTATCCAACACTTTCCCTACTGTTGCACTCTCTGGAGTTGGAATAGTAATTTTTACCCCTACGCTATCCAACACTTTCCCTACTGTTGCACTCCCTCTGCTAACCAATATTTTTCTGTATTGTTTTAGTTAATGCTGTATTTTTTTTGTATGTGTGTATATGTATTTAGAATTTATAAAATGTTTTAACAATTTATAAGTTATTAAAATAAATATTTACGAATATTAAATAAGTATATATATTAAATTTTATATGTATATGTTTAATTTATTTTAACCTTATGGGGCCGATTCCAATCCTGGAAAAAGGCTGTACGAATTGTTGTACGGAGCGTTTTCTCCGTACGACTCGTACCTGGTAAACTTTCCGTTCAACCTAGGAAGTACGATTCGTACAGAAAGCCGATTTCCGTACGTTTCGTACAAAAGCCCGTACGGGTCAAAAAAACCTACGATTCTGATCTGGAACAGCTTGTACGCGACGTCCGGACGTATTCAGGCAGCGGTTTCCGGCCCAGCAAGTACGATTCGTCCCTACGTCACTCCGTACGGCTCTTTTTTTACGGGAGCCAAACACAGCCGGAAAAGCAGAGTCCTACGCGAACCGCTACGCAACGGAGCCCCGGTAACCGACGTACACGCCATGAACCCCATTGTACGTGTCATCCCGGTCCTCCTAGCCTACGACCTGGTGCACCGGACCCGACGCACACACCGCAGAAGGTGAGAACAACACCCAGGGGCCTGGGTGAGGGTGAGGGGCAGGAAACATACCCCATACCCAAAGCCAAACCTATAATATGGAGCCCATACATTACCATCAGGGTCTGGTCACTTGGGGGGGCGTGGCCAGCAACCCCTGCGTACCGCAACAATGGAAGTGGACGTGTACGTTGCGCTGCACACGTACCCCTACGGCACCAGTACAATAGTGATACGGACCGTACACATGCAATGAATGCGTGGGTACGGTGCATTTCACACATACACCTACGGCACCAGTACAATAGTGATACGGACCGCACACACGCATTGAATGCGTGGGTACGATGCGTTTCACACATACGCCTACGGCATCACTACAATAGTGATACGGACCGTACACACGCAATGGATGCGTGGGTACGGTGCATTTCACACGTACACCTACGGCACCAGTAGAACAGGGATACAGACCGTACGCACGCAATGAGTGCATGGGTACGGTGCGTTTCACACGTACCCATACGGTACCACTACAATAGTGATACGGACCGTACACACGCAATGAATGCAGGTGTACGGTGTGTTTCACACATACCCGTACGGCACCACTACAATAGTGATACGGACCGTACACACGCAATGAATGCGTGGGTACGGTGCGTTTCACACGTACCTGTATGGCACCAGTAGAACAGTGATACGGACAGTACACACGCAATGAATGCGTGGGTACGGTGCGTTTCACACGTACCCGTACGGCACCACTACAATAGTGATACGGACCGTACACACGCAATGAATGCGGGTGTACGGTGCATTTCACACGTACCCCTACGGCACCAGTTGAACAGTGATATGGACCGTAAACACGCAATGAATGCGTGGGTACAGTGCATTTCACACGTACCCGTACGGCACCACTACAATAGTGATACGTACCGTACACACGCAATGAATGCGTGGGTACGGTGCGTTTCACACGTACCCGTACGGCACCACTACAATAGTGATACGGACCGTACACACGCAATGAATGCGTGGGTATGGTGCGTTTCACACGTATCCGTACGGCACCAGTAAAACAGTGATACAAGACGTACACACGGCAGGAATGGAGGGCTACAAGTCGCACAAGGATGTCCATCAAGTACTTGTCATTGCATACTTTCATGTGCAGGCCCTAGGTGTGTCAGCCAGTGATATTGCACAGGTCCACTCATCTAGTTGCAGAATTGATGTGGGATGACCTGTGTACGCATGTCATGTGTGATGGGGCAGTATGTGGCACACATCACCTTGACACTTGCCACATGTGTGTCTGTAGTCCAACTGGGTCATGCACAGCAGCAGTGGGATGGCACAGTCACCACCACCCGCACCTGTCTCCTGATGCCAGGGACAGGGACACTATGTGACTATGTCAGGTGTGTGTCATGTGTTCCCATGAGCTTGCTGTTAGTGTTCCGTCAACTGCATCTGCTGGTGGTGCATCCAACATGGGTCTGTGTGGAGATGGCCATGGCACACATCTACGCACACCATGCCTCATGTGGATTCCCATGGCTGTAGGGTCTGTGTGCATTGGACATCATATTTTCCCAGGCATACATGTCTGCGTCGTCTCAATGGCTGTGTTTATTTGTTGTCACGTGTACCCATTCATCGCAATGTATTTCATATGTACATTTAACATTCCATGTGACCTATGCGTGTGTCTTGCAGTCAACTGTCTGGATGAGATGACATCTTTCCAATGCTGCTATGTGGATGTGTGTCACTCCGGTGATATCACTGGCTGTTCACTCAGACTTGCCCCCAGCTCATTTCAGGGCATGTCATGTAGACTTGACTAGTGAGTTAGTTAAGCGAGGGAAGGAAAGGGAAGGAACAGCAGGGAGGGAGACCTGCGGAAGACACAGAAAAACAAGGTAAGTGAACTGTAGGGAACCCTCAGGACAATAACTACCACAGTGATTCCTAAGAGGTGTGCGCTAGAGCTCCCTACCTGTAAAGAAAACAAAGGAGAAGTCCACCCGAGGAGAGGAGAGGCGATATCAGTTCTCTGCACCGGTTGCTTGAGCTAAAGAAAGAACGGCTGTTACCAAAGCAACATTCCCCCTTTGTATCCTCCACCCTTATATTATGGCATCGCTACGTGGCTCACATACCCTGATACGCAACAGTAAGTCAAGATGCAATCTAGAGCACGTATAATGTTCTAGACGGTCTCTCTCTCTCTCTCTCTCCCTAGAAAAGTGGTGGAGATAAAAACATAACAAAAAAGATCAAAACAAAACGGTGCATAGGGTGTCTTTTATGCAGGCAGCAATAATGTTTTCAGTGCACCCTATGGACAAGAACAGGTGGTTTTCCAGCCACCAGTCCCTGCCTTGTGAACAATAATAGCAAGGATCACCCCCTGCAAGCTTTTCCCCGGAACACCGGGCCTTGCCAACAGGAGTAAACCAAAGAGCAGAGGACGAGGCGGAGATAGAATCTCTCTCGCCTCCAATAAGTCAAGATCAATATCGTGGAGCGTGAGTACACGTTCTCACGCACTGGAACATAAGCCAACCAAGTTCCTCTGTGTCAGCTAGTTCCCTAGAACACAAGAGCTTGGGGTTGCTCGTAAGGCTCCTCCGCACGTAACCCTCGAAACTGTGGTTACCTCCAATGGAGAAGCATAGCCTGGAGCACCAGTGAAGGCGCGTTTCTCCTGTGTGTACATACAAATGGAGATACCCCCAAGAGTTGAGTAGCGCCGATTGCTCCCTCGCACGTAACCCGCGGCAGCTATGGTTACAGCCAACAAGGAAGCACGGTCCGGGAACGCCTGTGACGGCGTATGTATCGGGCACAGGAGTTCGCAAACAGGAATACCCACGATAGGAGAAGGTGGTGCTGAATAGCACCCTTACCACCAGGCTCTTTATTTCCAACTAGCAACTTCGCCTCGGCCGCTGCAAGGCTCAAGAAACATCGGCAGCGAGTGCGGGGTCAGACATCCCTATATCTGGGTTCCGCCGTGAGACTCGTCACGTGATACGTGCTCCTGTAGAGGACGCCGGGACTTGTAGTTCCGCCCGGTTCCTCTGGTGTGTTTGTGCTTTCTGGGGCGTCAGAGTGTTACCGGCCTCCAGAATCCTGACAGTACACCCCCCCTCAAGACCCACTCCGACGGACGTGAGGCTTGGTTGGGTGTTTCCGATGGAAGGCGGCAACCAGGCGCGCAGCATGTACTGCCCTCGCTGGTTCCCATGAGTCCTCCTCCGGGCCATACCCCTTCCATGAGACCAGATACCAGAGCTTGCGACGAACCACCTTGGAATCCAAGATACCCTTAACCTCATATTCGGGTTCCTGGTGGATCCATATAGGACTAGGTAGTTTCATCACGGGACACCGAGAGGGTTTCAACAAGGACACATGGAAAACAGGGTGAATTCGAAGACTAGCCGGTAATTGAAGTTGTACAGCAACTGGATTGATATGCTTAACTACCTTGTACGGGCCTATAAACTTAGCATTAAAGACGCTGTGTCTCCTGAAAATGAGGTTTTTGGTGGACAACCACACCCGCTCCCCCTTGGTGTACGTGGGGCCTGGCCTACGGTGTTTGTCTGCCTGGGATTTATACCTTTCCTTAGCACGGAGCAGATTGCACCGTGTTTTGAGCAATGTGGAGCAGAGGTGTCTTAACCTTTGACATACTTCTGGAACCCTGGTGGCCTGTTTTGGGAGAATGAAGGGAGTGAAACGAGGATGAAACCCGTATGTACTGAAGAAGGGAGAGTGCTGTGTGGATGCATGTGTTGAACTGTTATATGCGACTTCCGCTCCCCACAACCAGTCCACCCATGCCTCAGTTTGGCCATTAACATAGCACCGAAGGAACTGTTTCAAGGTTTGATTCAACCGTTCTGTTTGGCCGTCGGTTTGGGGGTGGAAACTCGTGGACATAGCGATGAGATTTGTAGTTCGGCGCACCATGTTCTCCAGAAGCGGGCGGTGAATTGAGCGCCTCTGTCTGAGACAATGACCTTAGGGAGTCTGTATAACCGGACGACGTTCTTGAGTAACAGACGAGCCAGGAGACACGCAGAAGGGACCTGTTTGCAAGCAATGAAATGGCCCATCTTTGTGAGGTAATCAATCACCACTATGATAGTTGTACACCCTTGATCCTTGGGTAGACCCACCACAAAGTCCACTGAGAACCTTTCCCACGGAACTCCTGGTGTGGGCATAGGCTGGAGAAGGCCCTGAGGCTTGCTGTGGCTGGTCTTCATCTGGGCACACGTGGAGCACTCTTGAACCCACGAGAATACATTGGGACGAACAGAGGGCCACCAAAACTGGCGTAACACTTTCTCCACGGTTTTTCTTCCTCCTCCATGTCCCGCACAGGGGAGATCCCGACACCATTGACAAACAGTTCTCCTTAGATCCTTGGTAGGCACCAACACCTGTCGATTCTTCATCGGGAGGCCCTGACGCCACCACCACTCAGGGTGATGCTTCATCCATCTCTGCCAGTCGGCGGATTGCATGCCTCGCTGCACTTTGTGTAAGAAGTCGTCCGTCTGGGTAACACAAAGCACCTGACTGTCCTTCAGGAACGCTCTTTTCGTCTCCCCTACCCGTTCCACCGGATGTTCTTGTCAGGTCAAGGCGTCTGCTTTCTTGTTGTCTTTCCCCGGCCGGTAGGTGACCACAAAGTGGTATTCCGCAAAAACCTGCATCCAGCGGAGCTGTCGCGGAGTGAGATGTCGTGCTGCTCGCATGAACTGCAAATTGCGATGGTCCGAGAACACCGTTAACTGGTGAGCCGCTCCTAACAGCCAATGCCTCCACTCCATGAATGCTTCGCGTATGGCAAGCAGCTCCTTCTCGGCTATGGTGTAGTTTTGTTCTGCGGGATTAAGTTTCCTAGACATATACGCTATGGGGTGTAGATGTCCCGTGGTTTCGTGTCTTTGGGAGAGCACAGCTCCTACTGCTACATCCGATGCGTCGGCTTCCACGAGAAAGGGGAGATCGGCTTGAGCGTGGGTAAGCACCGGGGCGGTTGTGAAGGCTCTTTTCAGGCGGTCAAAGGCCTCTTGTGTTTCTTCCGTCCAGATAAAGGGGTTCTTCTTCCTTGTCAACTGAGACAGTGGGGATACCATGTCAGAAAACCATTGAATGAACCGCCGGTAGAAGTTGGCACGTCCAAGGAATCTTTGTATGTCCTTCACGGTCTGTGGGCGAGGCCACTCGGTAACGGCCTTGACCTTTCTCTCCGCCATGACTTGACCCGTGGGTGTGAGCATAACCCCCAAAAACTCAACAGAGGAAACGTGGAAGTCACACTTGCTCAGCTTGCAAAACAACTGATGGCTTTGCAAGGCCTTCAGCACTTGTCGCACGTGGAGGACGTGTTCTTCCTTAGTAGCCGAGAAGATCAGGATGTCGTCAATGTACACTACCACGAACCTGTCCAGGAAGTCGCTCAACACCTCGTTGAGGAAGAACTGGAAGGCCGCTGGGGCGTTACAAAGCACGAACGGCATCACCAGATATTCGAACAACCCAAAACGTGTCTTGAAGGCTGTTTTCCACTCGTCGCCGTCCCGCATCCGAACTAAATGGTACGCCCCCCTCAGATCCAACTTGGTGTAAATAGAGGCTGACGTGACTTATTCCAGTAGTACTGGTATAAGGGGTAATGGGTATCTGTTCTTGACTGTAATGAGGTTCAAGGCTCTGTAGTCTATACAGCACCTCAAGTCACCGTTGGCTTTCGGTATAAAAAAAAGCTGTGACGCGGCCGGAGAGCGTGAAGGACGAATGAACCCTAAAGAGAGGTGTTTATCCAGGTACTGTCTAAGATACATAGTTTCAGGTGCGGTAAGGGCGTAAATCCTGCTGCAAGGGACGGCTGCTCCCGGTACCAGATCGATTCTGCAGTCGTATATGCGATGTGGAGGGAGCACTTCGGCTTTGGTGTTACTAAAGACTTCAGCATATTCTGCGTAACACTGGGGTAAAACCACGTCTTTTTCGGCAGCGGTGGCTATGTGTTGTCGAAGGGACAGGACCCGGGAGGGGCTCACAGGCGACTGGAAACAGTGAGTTCGACAAAACGTAGACTGCATGTGCATGAGTCCCTTGGTCCAGTCTATGGTGTGTTCGTGCTTCTTCAACCACGGAAGGCCCAGAATAATCCCGTACATGGGTGCCTGGATTATGTGGAACGCTATCTTTTCCAAGTGTGTTTCGTCGTACGTCAGAAGGTATTCAGACGTGGCATGAAGTTGAAGTTGAAGGTATTTATAAAGCGCGCTGTGACCAAGCAGTTTCCTGGCGCTAACAGGTTACGTGGAGCAGAGGGAAAGGCGAGGGGGGTTAAAGTGAGGAAAACGCCTGGGTGAACAGGTGAGTCTTGAGAGTGCCTTCCTAAAAAGAAAGTAAGTGGAAATAGATCTAATGTAGAAGGGAAGATCGTTCCAAAAACAGGGGGCGAGAACGGAAAACCTAGTGCCGCCTGTTCTAGTTTTGCGGAAACGAGGGACGGTGAGAAGAGCCTGACTGGAGGACCGGAGAGTGTGACTGGGAGTATAGTGGGTGACCATAGAGTTGATAAAGAGAGGGGCAGTGCAAGCGCGGGCCATGAAAACTATGCATCCCATTTTAAAGAGGGTGCGATGCAGGATAGGAAGCCAATGAAGGGATTTGAGAAGGGGAAAGGAGTGATGAAATTTGAGGAGTTGGTGAATAAGACGAGCCGCCTGATTCTGAATGGCCTGAAGGCGCCGTAGCTCACAGGCGGGGATTCCCACATAGAGACAGTTGCCATAGTCCAAGCAAGAAAGAACCATGGCTAAAATAATAATTTTAAGGGCATCAAAAGACAAGAAACGAGAGATCTTGCGGATAATCCGGAGGGATAGAAAACAAGAGGAGACAACAGAGCTGATCTGTGGGCGCATGGAAAGGTCCTGGCTGATTTTAATGCCAAGGGTTCTGACTGAAACAGAAGGGGCCGGGGAGGGACCAAAGCCGGAAGGCCAGAAGGCGGAAGACCAAGGGCTGGCGGTCCCACCAGTCAAGATCAGTTCCGTTTTATCCGGGTTGAGTTTAAGATGATTTAAACTCATCCAATCAGAAATGAAAACAAGAGTGGTTTGAATTTTGGAGAGGGACTTAGTGGAGGAGGAGAGATCAAATATTAACTGAAGGTAATCCGCGTAGTTATACACGGAGACCTCCATATTGAGCAAAGAAACAATGAGAGGGTAAATGTAGAGGTTGAAAAGGAGGGGGGAAAGAGAAGAGCCCTGGGGAACACCACAGTTCACCGTGCGTGGCGGGGCAGAGAAACCAGAGAGCTGAACAGCCTGCGACCGGCCTTGGAGAAAGGACGCAAGCCAACAGAAGGCGGTGCCCTGGATGCCTGCCGCCCTGACACGATCGAGATGGATGGAGTGGTAGACTGTGTCAAAGGCGGCAGATAAATCAAGGAGCACCAAGGCTTGGGGGCAGTTGGAGTCAGCCTTATTCTTGAGTTCATCCAAGACAGAGAGGACCACGGATTCAGTCGAGTGAACCGGGTGAAAACCGGCCTGGTGGGAAGCCAAGAGATGGTTGTCCTCGATATAAGTTGAGAGGCAAGAGGTAATATGACTCTCAAGGATCTTGCCCAGGTACGGGATCAAGAAAATGGGCCTAAAATTAGAGGGGAGAGTGGGGTCAGATCCAGGTTTTTTTAGGATGGGAATGACCGTGGCTGATTTGAATTGAGAAGTCACTTTTCCCTGAGAAATAGATGAATTCAAGAGAAACAGAGGAGGATCAGGGCAGCCAACAAGTAGCTCTCTCAAGATACGAGCCGGTCCGCAGTCGGCAGGAGAGCCTGATTTGACCTTCATGAGCAGACTCAAAAAAGATTCTTTCGAGATGAGAGGGAAATGGGTAAGAGAAGAAGACACAGGGGGAGAAGAAAAGGGAGGGAGTGGGGAAGAGGGAGGGGGGATGTTTGATTTGATGTTAGTGATTTTATCAAAAAAGTAGTCGTTGAGAGAGAGACAGAAGGTATGTGAGGGAATGAGATTGGGATTGACTCTATCAGATGCGGCCAGGTTGTGAACGATAGAGAAAATCTCCTTGGATTTATTGGCCGCTTGTAGAATTTTACCAGAAAAATAGTCTGATTTGGCTGAGAAGATAGCTCTCTTGTAGTTGGTTAGGCGGGACCGGTATTGATCCCTCAGGGCGGGGCAATAGTTGCGTCTCCACTGGCGCTCTGACTGACGAAGTTTGAGGATTTTAAGATCGCTGGAGAACCATTTATTGGCTTCGTGGAGGAGACAGGTTTTGACCGTTGTTAGACCTGGCACCTTGGCGTGAGTTTCCCTTCCACTTTTTGATGGTGTGCCTCGACTGTTTTGCTGGTGTTGTCCGCTCAGGGCACTGCGCCACGGCTAATCCGTGCCGCAGTGCAAGTGCTCCCTAGGTAAAGTGTACCTGTAATTGATATCCACGATTGGTTTATTGGATTCACTGTCAGTCCCCAGTAAAGTGCACCAGGGGTGCCAGGGCTCGTGAATGCCAATGCCGCTGGTGGGCTTGCAGCGCTGGTTGCGCCACCCACAGAAGCGGCCTTGTAAAATGTGTCTAGGGTCTGCCACCGCAGACCCTGTGCGCGGTCCGGGACCGTCGCGCTGACTGCGTAAGTGCCCCCACTTGCCAGTCCCTAAACCTTCCCTTACCTACATATTAGCCACCCCTCTGGTAGGCCCGAGGGCAGGGTGCATTGTAGGCATAAGGTAGGACATGCCCTGAGGTGTGTGGCATGTCTTAGTAGTGAATTACAGCCCTTGTCGTTTTTCACTATTGAAGGCTACCTGCTCTCCATAGGCCAGAATGGGCTGCCGGGGTCACGCCAACGCTGTGACCCCAGTGGACTCAGAGAGCATGGTAGAGTGTCAAGTTTGGTATGCCTGAACTCAGAATAATAAAATACTTCTTGTAGTCAAGTTTATTTTAGTATCTGGGTTTGTAAATACTACTTTTAGAAAGTTAGTATTTACTGACCTGACCATCTCAGTCCGCCTCTGCTGTATGTGTGTGTGTTCTGCCCAGCAACAGTAAGGAGCAGGGTGGGGGAATCCCCAGAGACAGGTTGGCTGCCAGGTGGTGGGTAGAGAGATTACACCTGGATGGGTGGGAGGAGTACACCTTGACTCTTGAATAGACCGGTGCTCTGCCACCACAAAGCCGGCGCCACCCCCTGTGGGGCGGCTGATGTCTCTGCCCTGCTGCTGAAAGGAAAGAGCAGAGTCACCATAACAAAGTGCTCCAGAACTGGACTGAGCCAGGCCTAGGCCCCCTGGCGCTAAAGAACAAAAGAATCATGGTATAAAAGTAGGAGCCTGGCTCCTAAGAAATCAGAATCCTGTTTACCACAAAGAACCTCTGCCCGACTAGAAGGAGAAGAAGACGCCGGAGGAGCTGGCCTGCTGCTTGCCTTGCTGAGAGAGGAGAGGAAGAGACTTACTGAAAAGACTTTGCTACTTTGTGCTTGAACATTCTCCAAGGGCTTGATCTGAGCTTGCCCCCTGAACTGAACCCCAGGAACAGTGGGTTCTCTGTGCTTCTTGCTCGTCCTCCAATTCGAGCCGTGTGTGCATCCCGCTGGAAAGAGACTGCGCCCCTCATCGCCCCTCCTAGGGCCGTGACACCCAGAAGCTCGCCTGCCTCAAACCCGTGAGAGCCCCGCTCCGTCCCGAGCCGCTCTCTGTCCCCGGGCCAGGCCGCCTGCATCCCTGTCACCGCCTGCCACTGGAGCGCGCTGAACGCGCTATCACCCCTCCTGCCGGAAGCCGTCCGACGACTGTGATCTACGCCGGGTCAACCAGCTGCACTGACTGTGCCCTGTGACCCCGCTTCGCTATCCCCGGACATCTCAGGCCGCGCCGCCCCCGCTGTGGAGACCCTCCTGCACCGCCGTGCTAAAGGGTCGCGGGCCGCGCCTGCCTACTTGCCCACACCTGCTGATTGAGGACCCAAGAACACTTCCCAAGCTGAGAGTCGCACCGACCTGTGCCGACTCTCCACATCACGAAAGAAGCTCCAGTATCGGGCTCGGGGCCCGCAACGCCTTATTTCCCCGTTCGCAGGAACCGTTCTCTGTGAGTACTGGAACTACAAGTAAAGAGACTACGAACTATCCATTTGAAACTACGAACCAAGAACATTTGCCTGCGGTATAACCTGGTGGCCTAGCGAAAACGTTATTGGTCTTGTGATAAGTCTGTTGAGATATATATACCTTATTTTTACATAAAGAATCGTATTTTTATATATATCCAAGTCTGGTGTCCGTTTCTGGGGGGATTGATGTATTTACTGTGTGTACGATTGTAAGTGCTTAACCAACAACGCCTGAGGAATCGCCTTGGCTGCTCACGCCACGCACCTAGAGGGTGAGCAAGGGTCATTCGCGAGGGGTTATCCTGCGCCCTGACGTGGAGGAGAGGGTTCCTGCTTGACACAAGGGCAACCTTGCGCCAACCAGAGATCCCCGACTCTAACATTGGTGGCAGCGGGTGGGATTTCGGATTTGCACTTGTAATTTGCATACAGTGAATTATTAATCACCAGATAGTGAGAGCAGACCAAATAACGCAGCCACAGGTTTTCATTTTCTGAACTTTGTTGAGACATCTGCCATTACTGCAACCATGCCTGGCTCACTCTCTGCTGGAAGAGCGCTCTCTGTGATTTCTGGAATCGATGAGGTGGATTGGGAGAGACTGGAAGGCTACTCGATGGAGCAATTGAAAGGCTACAGTGTAAAATTCCGAGTCCCCCATGCTGGATTCAAGAGGAAGACCCAGTACACCAAGGCGCTGAGAGCCTGGAAGGAGTCACGAGACCCACGGAAAGCGGGGGACATCGTTCCACCCGACAACCTTGAGGAGCCCAGCAGAGTCCGGTCGCCAGAGGAGCTGGCAGACAGGGCAGCCGACAGGGCACATGCAATGGAGATGGCAAAGTTGGCAGGACAAATGGAAATGGAAAAGCAGAAGTTGGCCCTGGAGGCACAACAACGCCAAATGGATCATGATATCAGATTGAAGGAGTTGGAGCTGAAGGCGAAAAGTTTGGACACCACTCCTTCTGGTGGCAGCACTCCACCAGCGCAGGTAGAGTCCAAGGTGTACATCCATAAAGATGTAGTAAAGGAGTATTTCAGAAAGGATGACATAGGGCAGTGGTTTAGGGCCTACGAGGTGGCCATGTCCTCACACCGGGTCCCTGAGAAAGACTGGGGAGCGGGGTTGTGGGGAAGGTTCCTTGCTGAAGGGCGTGACACACTGTTAGATTTACCCTTAGATCTCCAAACCTCATACCCCCATATGAAGGAAGCTTTAATGACCAGGTATGGGTTAACTCCGGAGCTATATCGACAGAGGTTCAGGGAGACCAAGAAGATCCCTGAGAGTACGTATGTGGAATATGTGACCTTTTTCTGCAGAGCGCTGGATGGTTGGGTGAAGGGTAGCAAAGTGAATGATTATCAAGGACTGCTTGATTTAATTGCATGGGAGCACTTGTCCAGTCAATGTTTTCCTGAGCTACGCCAGCACCTGATTGATAGCAAGCTGTCCAACCCGAGGAAGCTTGCTGAGGAGGCGGACCGCTGGCTCAGCACCAGGGTCCACAAGGGTCAAGTGGGAGATTCCGCCAAAGGTGGGCAGGGTCCCCAGCAGAAGAGTGGGGGGGACAAGGGTAAACAGAAGGGGTTCCAAAAAGGCCCCCAAAGTAATTCCCAAGGGAACCAGCAGAAGGGTTCTCAGCCTCCCCCAACCCCGCAGCAGAACGGGGCCCCGACAGGTAGACCTGTTCCAAAGGGGCCCTTCAATTGTTATAAGTGTGGTGATCCGGGTCACATTGCCTCTGATCCTAAGTGTCGCCTGTTTGGTAAGACCGCACCCACTGGTGCTCCACCCCGGCAAGTAGCTAGTGTTAACTTTGGGGAGGAAGTAGCAGTCCAGGAGGGTGGGGGTCCCGGGCAGATGACCCTAGTCTCGCTAGGAGACAGTGAGATGGTCCCTGTAACCTACCTACCCTCTAACACTAAAAAATATGGGCAGGTGGTGACCATCAATGGAAAGAAGGTTGAGGCTCTTAGAGATACAGGAGCCAGCGTGACCTCGGTGAGGCAACACCTGGTGTCTCAAGAGCAGATTGTACCCAATGCCTACTGTAGGGTTGTCAATGCTGACAACGTAGAGAGAGTCGTTGTCCAATGGCTCAAGTTCCCTTTGAGTGGGGGGAGGTCTCTGGTACTCTACAAGTCGCTGTGAGAACTGACATGCCTGTAGACTGTCTGCTAGGGAACGACCTGGAGAGTTCCCCTTGGGAAAAGGTGGAGAAGACCACGCATCTGAGGATGGTGGGTCTACCCGACTGGGCGTGCGTGACCACCCGGTCCATGGCAGCCAGTAGGGGTGTTGAGAGGGTCCTGGAGCCTGAGGGAGAGGTCCAGGAACCGGCCTTAGGGAGAAGGCGCAGGAGGCGCGGGAAACCGGCCCCCGAAGTTCCCACGGCCCAGGAGGAAGTAGACCCTGAGGGGGATACTCTGGAGCCTACCGGGGAACAGATTGCCGAACTGGGAGATCTGCCTGAGCTGACCCATTGGCAGCAAGAAGGAGGTCCCTCCAGGGAGGAATTCTGCAGGGAGCAGAAAGAATGCCCTTCTCTCGTGGGTATGCGGCAGCAGGCTGCAGACCAGGCCAATGGTGTTCAGGCCAAAACACACTACGTGTACTGGGAGAGTGACCTCCTGTATTCCGAGCCTAAGGCTGCTGAACCTGGGTCAGCCCGTGTGCTGGTGGTACCCCAGAAGTTCAGAACCTTCCTACTGGGGCTGGCTCATGATGTGCCGTTAGCAGGACATTTGGGGATGGACAAGACCTATGACAGGCTTGTCACCCACTTTTACTGGCCCCAAATGCATAAGAATTCCGATTCCTACTGCAGAACCTGTCAGACTTGCCAGGCAAGTGGTAAGAGCGGAGGGAAGCACAAGGCTCCTCTGCAACCTTTCCCTGTGGTCGGTACGCCATTCCAACGAGTGGGTATTGATATTGTGGGGCCTCTGGATCCCAAGACAGCCCTGGGCAACAGGTTCATCCTGGTCTTGGTGGACCATGCCACCCGGTACCCTGAAGCCATCCCTCTGAGGACAGTGACGGCCCCCGTGGTGGGACGGGCACTGATGGGAATTTTCTCCCGAGTGGGATTCCCTCTAGAGGTGGTGAGCGACAGGGGGACCAATTTCATATCCACATATATGAAATCCCTGTGGAAGGAGTGTGGGGTAACGTACAAGTTCACCACTCCTTACCATCCCCAAGGAAATGGGTTGGTTGAGAGATTCAACCGAACCCTCAAAGGCATGATCATGGGCCTGGACGGTCCGATGAGGCGTAAGTGGGACGTCCTCTTGCCATGTCTGCTCTTCGCTTACCGAGAGGTGCCGCAGAAGTCTCTAGGATTCAGCCCCTTTGAACTTCTGTATGGTCACCCGGTAAGAGGACCTCTGAGTTTGGTAAAGGAAGGCTGGGAGCAATCTCCCAGGAAACCTCCCCAGAATGTATATAGTTACATGCTGGCCTTCCGAAACCAGACTCGGCGTTTCAGGCAACTTGCTGAGGCAAATCTGGAAGCCAGCCAGGAGGAGATGAAGCGGTGGTACGACCGGAATGCCACTCTGGTAGAGCTTCAACCTGGACAAAAGGTGTGGGTCTTGGCCCCAGTGGAGCCTTGTGCACTTCAGGATAAGTGGACAGGTCCATTTGAGGTTGTGGAGCGCAAAAGTCCTATCACCTACTTGGTGGACATGCAGACTCCCAGGAACCCTTTGAGGGTCCTACATGTTAACCGCCTTAAGCCCCACTTAGAGAGGACCGAAGTGGGCATGCTGCTGGCCACTGATGATGGAATGGAAGAGGAGACCGAGCCTCTTCCTGACCTCTTAGTGGCCTCTGAGAAAGATGGGTCAGTGGATGGAGTTAGCCTCTCACCCACCCTGACGCCCGAACAACAGGAAGACTGCCGCCACTTGCTGGGACAATTTTCCGACCGATTCTCCCTGGTTCCTGGTGTCACAGATTGGTGCGTCCATGACGTGGACACAGGAGACAGCTTACCTGTGAAGCACAAGGCTTACAGGGTAACTGACAGGGTCAGAGCTTGCATTAGGGAGGAGGTCTCCAAAATGCTTGCGCTAGGGGTGGTTGAGTCCTCCAGCAGTCCTTGGTCCAGCCCCGTGGTCTTGGTCCCCAAAGCTGCTGCGCCGGGAGCCACACCTGAACTCCGGTTCTGTGTGGACTACAGAGGACTCAATTCAGTCACGAAGACTGACGCGCACCCCATCCCCAGAGCTGATGAGCTCATTGATCGGCTGGGGGCTGCCCGGTTCCTCAGCACGTTTGATTTAACGTCTGGGTACTGGCAGATCGCCTTGACCGATGGGGCCAAAGAGAGGTCCGCATTCTCTACACCAGATGGGCACTTCCAGTTCCGAGTCATGCCATTTGGGATGAAGAATGCCCCTGCCACCTTTCAGAGGTTGGTCAACCAGGTACTGGTTGGGCTGGATGCGTTCAGTGCCGCCTACCTGGATGACATCGCAGTGTTCAGTGCCACCTGGCCTGAACACCTGCGCCACCTCTGGGAAGTGTTGATGGCGCTGCGCCGAGCAGGCCTCACGATCAAGGCAAGCAAGTGCCAGATCGGGCAGGGTTCCGTGGTGTACTTGGGACACCAAGTGGGGAGTGGCAAGGTGGCACCCTTGCAACCCAAAATTGAAACCATCCTGGCTTGGGAACCCCCCAAGACGCAGACCGCAGTGAGGGCCTTCCTGGGGCTCACTGGGTACTACAGGAGGTTTGTCAAGGGCTATGGAACGATCGTTGCCCCCTTGACCGAGCTGACTTCGAAGAAGCAGCCCAGGAACGTGATTTGGACTGACACCTGTCAGAAAGCTTTCGACACCCTGAAGACTGCCATGTGCACGGCGCCCGTGCTCTTGGCCCCTGACTTCTCCAAGGAATTCCTAGTCCAGACAGACGCTTCAGAGCATGGTGTGGGGGCTGTTCTCTCACAGATGACTGAGGAGGGCTGGGACCAACCCGTAGCCTTCATCAGTAGGAGGTTACTTCCACGGGAAAGTAGGTGGAGTGCAATTGAGCGAGAAGCATTTGCTGTGGTCTGGGCGCTGAAGAAGCTAAGACCCTACTTGTTTGGGTCTCACTTCCGGGTTCAGACGGACCACAGGCCCCTCAGATGGTTGATGCAAATGAGGGGTGAAAACCCGAAGCTGTTGAGGTGGTCCATCTCCCTACAGGGTATGGACTTTACGGTGGAACACCGTCCTGGTACAGATCACGCCAACGCTGACGGTCTGTCCAGGTATTTCCGCCTTAGTGACGAGGAACCCCCTGGGCAAGGGTAGTTCTCCCCACATTTCAGCTGGAGGGGACACGTGTTAGACCTGGCACCTTGGCGTGAGTTTCCCTTCCACTTTTTGATGGTGTGCCTCGACTGTTTTGCTGGTGTTGTCCGCTCAGGGCACTGCGCCACGGCTAATCCGTGCCGCAGTGCAAGTGCTCCCTAGGTAAAGTGTACCTGTAATTGATATCCACGATTGGTTTATTGGATTCACTGTCAGTCCCCAGTAAAGTGCACCAGGGGTGCCAGGGCTCGTGAATGCCAATGCCGCTGGTGGGCTTGCAGCGCTGGTTGCGCCACCCACAGAAGCGGCCTTGTAAAATGTGTCTAGGGTCTGCCACCGCAGACCCTGTGCGCGGTCCGGGACCGTCGCGCTGACTGCGTAAGTGCCCCCACTTGCCAGTCCCTAAACCTTCCCTTACCTACATATTAGCCACCCCTCTGGTAGGCCCGAGGGCAGGGTGCATTGTAGGCATAAGGTAGGACATGCCCTGAGGTGTGTGGCATGTCTTAGTAGTGAATTACAGCCCTTGTCGTTTTTCACTATTGAAGGCTACCTGCTCTCCATAGGCCAGAATGGGCTGCCGGGGTCACGCCAACGCTGTGACCCCAGTGGACTCAGAGAGCATGGTAGAGTGTCAAGTTTGGTATGCCTGAACTCAGAATAATAAAATACTTCTTGTAGTCAAGTTTATTTTAGTATCCTGGGTTTGTAAATACTACTTTTAGAAAGTTAGTATTTACTGACCTGACCATCTCAGTCCGCCTCTGCTGTATGTGTGTGTGTTCTGCCCAGCAACAGTAAGGAGCAGGGTGGGGGAATCCCCAGAGACAGGTTGGCTGCCAGGTGGTGGGTAGAGAGATTACACCTGGATGGGTGGGAGGAGTACACCTTGACTCTTGAATAGACCGGTGCTCTGCCACCACAAAGCCGGCGCCACCCCCTGTGGGGCGGCTGATGTCTCTGCCCTGCTGCTGAAAGGAAAGAGCAGAGTCACCATAACAAAGTGCTCCAGAACTGGACTGAGCCAGGCCTAGGCCCCCTGGCGCTAAAGAACAAAAGAATCATGGTATAAAAGTAGGAGCCTGGCTCCTAAGAAATCAGAATCCTGTTTACCACAAAGAACCTCTGCCCGACTAGAAGGAGAAGAAGACGCCAGAGGAGCTGGCCTGCTGCTTGCCTTGCTGAGAGAGGAGAGGAAGAGACTTACTGAAAAGACTTTGCTACTTTGTGCTTGAACATTCTCCAAGGGCTTGATCTGAGCTTGCCCCCTGAACTGAACCCCAGGAACAGTGGGTTCTCTGTGCTTCTTGCTCGTCCTCCAATTCGAGCCGTGTGTGCATCCCGCTGGAAAGAGACTGCGCCCCTCATCGCCCCTCCTAGGGCCGTGACACCCAGAAGCTCGCCTGCCTCAAACCCGTGAGAGCCCCGCTCCGTCCCGAGCCGCTCTCTGTCCCCGGGCCAGGCCGCCTGCATCCCTGTCACCGCCTGCCACTGGAGCGCGCTGAACGCGCTATCACCCCTCCTGCCGGAAGCCGTCCGACGACTGTGATCTACGCCGGGTCAACCAGCTGCACTGACTGTGCCCTGTGACCCCGCTTCGCTATCCCCGGACATCTCAGGCCGCGCCGCCCCCGCTGTGGAGACCCTCCTGCACCGCCGTGCTAAAGGGTCGCGGGCCGCGCCTGCCTACTTGCCCACACCTGCTGATTGAGGACCCAAGAACACTTCCCAAGCTGAGAGTCGCACCGACCTGTGCCGACTCTCCACATCACGAAAGAAGCTCCAGTATCGGGCTCGGGGCCCGCAACGCCTTATTTCCCCGTTCGCAGGAACCGTTCTCTGTGAGTACTGGAACTACAAGTAAAGAGACTACGAACTATCCATTTGAAACTACGAACCAAGAACATTTGCCTGCGGTATAACCTGGTGGCCTAGCGAAAACGTTATTGGTCTTGTGATAAGTCTGTTGAGATATATATACCTTATTTTTACATAAAGAATCGTATTTTTATATATATCCAAGTCTGGTGTCCGTTTCTGGGGGGATTGATGTATTTACTGTGTGTACGATTGTAAGTGCTTAACCAACAACGCCTGAGGAATCGCCTTGGCTGCTCACGCCACGCACCTAGAGGGTGAGCAAGGGTCATTCGCGAGGGGTTATCCTGCGCCCTGACGTGGAGGAGAGGGTTCCTGCTTGACACAAGGGCAACCTTGCGCCAACCAGAGATCCCCGACTCTAACAACCGTCCTAAGCGGGGCAATCCGATCACAAGAGGTGGAGAGCCAGGTGTTAATGGTATCAACTTGAAGATCAAGGGAAAGAGCCGATAGGTCCGGGGAAGAAGTCGTCAGAGAGGAATGGAGGGAATTGAAATCGACCCGATTCCAGTTGCGGGCAAGGACGTTCTTGGGCAAGGGGGACTTATCGGTGACTGTAAGATCGATGGAAAAGGAAATGAGCGAGTGGTCTGACCAGGTGCAGGGAAGAATAGTGGTCAGAGAAAGAACCCGATTTGCTGACCAGATCTGGTCAAGAGTGTGACCGGGAACGTGAGTAGGGGCATGAATATGGGGAGTGAAGTTGAAGCAACGAAGGGTGTCAGAAAAATCTTTGGAGGCATGATCTTCCCTAGGGTCGCCAGGCCAATATTTAAAATCGCCAAGCAGGAGGACTGATGAATTATTAATCACTAGAGTAGCTAGGAGTTCCTGTAAATCAGGTAAAAAATGGGGCGTAGTGTAGGGTGGGCGGTATACAAGGACTATGGTGACGGGAGGGGATAGGTTGACTGAACGGGCCACAAGGATGTCGATTTTAGGTATAGGAGGGAAGGACAGGGGCTAAAACTGAAGAGAGGACCGGATTATCAATGCCACACCCCCGCCGACCTTCTCTTCGGAGCGATCAGCCCGGAGTATGTAATAAGAGTCTGGGAGAGCAGAGAGAACATGGGGTTGGGAATCAGCGGAGAACCAGGTTTCCGTCAAAAACAGGAGATCAGGTAACTTAGTGTCCAAAAGATTGTAGAGTTCTAGATGATGCCTGCTTACTGATCGGGTGTTGAGAAGAAAGGCAGAGGCCGTCAGCGAGGGGCAGGGAGGAGGGGGAGGAGAAAGTACAGGCAGAACAGTAGCCTGCTGATTGAGCGGGGCGACGACAGGGGAAGGAAGGGAAGGAACAGCAATATTCAATGCCTGAGTGCGGTCACGCGTAGGGGGACTGAGAGACCACGGGCCCTGGTAGGCACGAAGCTGGTCTGAGTTGTAAGTATAGGCAGAGACAGGGGTTGTGGCCCCGGGTTCCAGACGGTTGGGGACGGACGCAGACGGGCTTGCCTTTGGCGAGCCTTCGGCGCACCGCCGGCACGCCCGCTGCGCCCACCCGCTGCGCTGTCGGGGAATAATGAGCATTTTATGGGAGGAGAGTAGGGTGGGAGGCAGCCGCGACTGGAGCGCTGCCCCTGCCCTCTCCCAAGATGGCGACGGCCCTCGTCTGGACTCAGCCCCGGAGCTACCGGGTGTGAGCAAGAGCTAAGGTAAGAGCGGGCAATAAGCAAATGCAGAGTGCACAGGAGGAGCCCTTGTTTTAAAAAGATACAAGCGCGCACAATGAGAGCAATATTGAGCGTAACGGATGGGGCCAGACTCCAACTCCTTTCCGTCTACAGCATAGACCCTTTCCGGTGTATCTTTGGGAATGAGGTGAATGCCCAACCGAAGTGCTTCTTCCTTGTCCATAAAGCATCCGGTCGCCCCGGAATCCACCATCGCCTGAACGGGTCTTTTCCTTCCGTTGACCTCACGGGTGAAAGGGAGAAAGAAATGCACAGGATCAGTGGGGACGTGGTGGTTGACTGAAGGGACCCGATGTTCGCTTGATGGTTCCCCTCCTTCTACCATCAAGCTCTGGTGTTTTCCGCTTCTGTTCCGGCTCCTACAGTGGCCACTTGCCCCGATCTAGGCCGTCCGTATTTAGGTTTCACGGGGCATTCCCGGAGGTAAAGACCTTTCTTCCCACAGTAGAGGCACAGGCCCTGCTTATGGCGATAGTCTCTCTTGCGAAGGGTTAAGGACGCTCGAACCGCCCCGATTTCCATGGGTTCTGGTTTGTAGTTCCCAGCGCTTAACGGATGAGCTTGATCCCCCGACGACAAGTCTTTCTGCTTAAGATCGCCTCTCCGTTCTTTTAACCTGTGATCCAATTGCAAGGTCAAGTCTATGAGGGCAGTGCACGTCTGAGGTTGGGGGTCGATTTGGGCGATGACATCCTTCAACTCATCTTTGAGCCCCTGATAGTAAATGGCTGCTTGTTTAGACTCGGGCCAATCCGTCTCTGCCACGAGTCTGCGGAAGTTGTTCAAGTAGCTAATCAGGTCGGTTTTCCCTTGTCGGAGTTCCAACAAGTCCTTATCAGCCGAAAACTTTTCGGCACGCCGATCGAATGTTTTCTCAAAGGCCTCCCGGAAGGCCTCCCAGTCGTAAAGCAACGGGTCATCCCACCTTACTATGGGAACTGCCCATTGTGCTGCTTCCCCAGCTAAGTACGAGATGACGAATGCCACCCTGGCCTGATTGGTTGCAAAGAGCTTAGGCTTGCAGGTAAAGTGAAGAAGAGCTTGGGTCATAAACACCTGTACCTTCTTGATGTCCCCATAAAACCTTTCTGGAGGGGCTAACGGAATTTGCGTAGGCATTTCCACTACTACCGAGGGAGGGGCGGGATGAAGAGACCCCCCGACATCAAAGGGGTTTCTTTGCATGGCTTCTACCTTAGCTTGAAGAACCGCGGTTTCACGTCGTGAAGCCGTAAGTTCTGCCTGTACTACCGCCAATGCGGCCATAACATCTTCCAACGTGGCCATATTTGCCACCAGCACGATCAAGAGGATACGTAATTCGTGGGCCGATGTTTCTGTCAGGTTCCCCCGTTCTGGATCCTGGGGATGGTGCTGATGCTCAAATGGGTCCACCTCTCAACTGACCCAAGTCCGGAATATGAAATACACGCGGACTAGTGAGTTAGTTAAGCGAGGGAAGGAACAGCAGGGAGGGAGACCTGCGGAGGACACAGAAAAACAAGGTAAGTGAACTGTAGGGAACCCTCAGGACAATAACTACCACAGTGATTCCTAAGAGGTGTGCGCTAGAGCTCCCTACCTGTAAAGAAAACAAAGGAGAAGTCCACCCGGGGAGAGGAGAGGCGATATCAGTTCTCTGCACCGGTTGCTTGAGCTAAAGAAAGAACAGCTGTTACCAAAGCAACATTCCCCCTTTGTATCCTCCACCCTAATATAATGGCATCGCTATGTGGCTCACATACCCTGATACGCAACAGTAAGTCAATATGCAATCTAGAGCACGTACAATGTTCTAGACGGTCTCTCTCTCTCTCTCTCCCTAGAAAAGTGGTGGAGATAAAAACATAACAAAAGAGATCAAAACAAAACGGTGCATAGGGTGTCTTTCATGCAGGCAGCAATAATGTTTTCAGTGCACCCTATGGACAAGAACAGGTGTTTTTCCAGCCACCAGTCCCTGCCTTGTGAACAATAATAGCAAGGATCACCCCCTGCGAGCTTTCCCCGGAACACCGGGCCTTGCCAACAGGAGTAAACCGAAGAGCAGAGGACGAGGCGGAGATAGAATCTCTCTCGCCTCCAATAAGTCAAGGTCAATATCGTGGAGCGTGAGTACACGTTCTCACGCACTGGAACATAAGCCAACCAAGTTCCGCTGTGTCAGCTAGTTCCCTAGAACACAAGAGCTTGGGGTTGCTCGTAAGGCTCCTACGCACGTAACCCTCGAAACTGTGGTTACCTCCAACGGAGAAGCATAGCCTGGAGCACTGGTGAAGGCGCGTTTCTCCTGTGTGTACATACAAATGGAGATACCCCCAAGAGTTGAGTAGCGCCCGATTGCTCCTTCGCACGTAACCCGTGGCAGCTACGGTTACAGCCAACAAGGAAGCACGGGCCAGGAACGCCTGTGACGGCGTATGTATCGGGCACAGGAGTTCGCAAACAGCAATACTCACGATAGGAGAAGGTGGTGCTGAATAGCACCCTTACCGCCAGGCTCTCTGTTTCCAACCAGCAACTTCGCCTCGGCCGCTGCAAGGCTCAAGAAACATCGGCAGCAAGTGCGGCGTCAGACATCCCTATATCCGGGTTCCGCCGTAAGACTCGTCACATGATACGTGCTCCTGTAGAGGACGCCGGGACTTGTAGTTCCGCCCGGTTCCTCTGGTGTGTTTGCGCTTTCTGGGGCGTCGGAGTGTTACCGGCCTCTAGAATCCTGACACTACCAATGTCTTGCAGGGCACCGCCTGTCCCAAGAACAATGCCAGACTTGGCTTCCATGAGGGAACGTGCCTGCATCTGACGTTACAGATTCACTAAACAGTTGATTGAGGACTTGACCGACAAGCTGGCACCACACCTCCAACCGCGACACAGGTATCCTACTGCGCTGACCCCAAAGATGAACGTGATGGCAGCCCTACATTTTTTGCCACATGTACGTTTCAATTGACCATAGCTGATGTTGGTGGGATGTCACAGACAATGTTCAGCCGTGTCCTGCGTGATGTTTTGGCAGCCATGTTGGAGCACCTTGATGAATTCATCAAATTTCCTACTCCTGAGGATTTGACAGATGTGAAGTGTGTGTTCTATGCCCTGGGAGGGATGCCCCATGTCATTGGGTCCATTGATGGGACACATGTGGCTTTGGTACCATCACAGGCACAGGAGCAAGCCTATCGCAACCGTAAACATTACCACTCAATAAATGCCCTTGTGGTGTGTCTTGCTAACATGCTATTTTCCCATGTCTGTGCATGTTTTCCAGATCAGCACATGATGCCTACATCATGAGGCGTAGCAGGGTGCCACAACTGATGCTGCGGCTGCACAACGAACAAGCCTGTCTTGTTGGTGGGTATACTTTGTTGGTCCTGTGTGTTGCGGTATCTTTGGCTCTTACGGCATCTCCTGACCCACTTATTTACATGATGTTTCCATGTAGGGGACTATGGATATCCCAACATGCCATGGCTAATGACACCTCTCCGCAATCCAAGAACAGCTGCAGATCACAGGTACAACAATGCACACGGGCAGACCAGGCGAGTGATTGAGAGGACGTTTGACCTCCTGAAGAGCCGATTCCGGTGCCTTAACAAGACAGGCGGGTCCCTCCCATATGCACCGGAGAAGGTCTGCAAAATCTTCATTGTGTGCTGCATGCTGCACAACATGGCCTTTGAGATGGCAGTGCAACTCATCCTTGATCCTGATGAGCAGCAACACCCACCCGTGGAGGATCCAGGGCTTGGTTATGAGGCAAGTGATGAGGAGGAGGAGGATGAGTCAGCTCATACGCAACTTCTTCTCATAATGGTGAGTTACTGGGTATGAGTGTGCAAGCTTGTAGCATTGAGTGGCATGTGTTGCAATGTGTGTGTCCAGTTGACTGAATGCAAAGTGACTTTGATGTGTGTACTGATGTGTCACTCAATGATGATGTCATGCCACACAGTTTTGCGGAGAGACTTTCTTTCAAATTTGCATGTGTCCAACATTGTTCATATTTCGTAACTGACCATGTGTGCGGCGTGATTTGTTTTAGGTGACTTCTTGTGTCTGTCATTCCCAGGTTTTTGCGCCTGTTGTCTGCTCGTTTCATCTTTGTCCTCCTGCTATTCCTCATGAGGATTGCAATGTGTGCTGAATCAGCGTTCCATGCACGGACATGTGGAAATGTCAGTTTGGGTAAGGATTGCAGCAAGGCTTTTTGGTGGTGGTACGGGTTGGGAATATGTGGGGACTGCTTCTGTGCATGTTGTGGTACCATGCATACATGTCTTCTCACCATGGAGCATATAACATGTAGCATCACTCCCATGCCATGACAGTCATCTGTAGTGGAGTGTGGAGTCTGATGAAGGCATCAATGTGCGTAAACCTTGCCTCTGAAACATTGCTGATGCTACGGGTGGACATAGTGTGGGACATCACAACAACAGGCTCTATGGTGATTTGCAGCCTCTCCGTGTGCAGCAGGATGTGTTTGGCTCATCCCCTTAACTTGTGTTCCAGTTCATTGGGATTTACAACATCCGTGTTGTGAAGGGAGGGTCCAGCGTATGTCCCACATGTTCTGTCAACTGACCTGTGAGTCTGTTCGTATGGATGCATTTCCCTTTGTGTGAGTTTGTGCAATAAAGGTGTTCAGCACAATCCAACGTGCCTCATCTCTGTCACTGCAGATCTCTTGCCAGTTTGCATGCGTCATCTATGGCATAATTGTCAAAGATTGAGTATATGAGTGTATGTGTACTTCGGCAACATGCATGCATTTCTTCATGGCTAATAATCTCTATTGTGCATGAAGTACCTGGTTGTGTATGTATTTGTGCAGGTTGCTCCCCACAACAGGACGTCAACGCCTGCTGATGGTGTGTCTCCTGTGCGCAGCTCCGCATTTTGTTACCTGATCCTGTGGCCGTCATTTTTGTTGATTCTTCATACATTTTCTCGGCGTGACCCATGAGTAACCTGACACTCCTTCCTTAACATACACCTGTTGCACTGTGCCTTTCTGACCTCCTTGTCTTTGTGTGCTACCTTTTGCCTAGTTTCTCACCCCTTCCGCCTGCTGCTGCCTCACCTGCGGCACTGCCCCACCGAGTGCCCTGATTCTGCAACCCACACGCCTCCAAAATGCTCCTCCCTTCCCCCTCCACCCATTCTTAATGCAGCCAGCAGCTTGTCTGTGCCACTGTTGCGCTAACGCCGTGCCAAAGGCAGGAACGTCTGCGCCTGCAACGTGCACAGTGCACGACCCTCTGGTCCTTGCATGACCCATGTCACACAACAGGCTCATGCTGCAGACATCCCTCCAAGCAATGTCCACCAGACAAGCAACTGCCTGCTATCAGGCAACCCCTAAGCGCACACACGACACCTTTGCATGCTGAGTGTGCAACTCCAACTGCCTACACAGCGCTGCCCCGCCTACCAGACCCTGTCAGAACAACCAGGTCATGTGCCTCGTACTCCACACCCGCTCCGTCCACCAGCACGCCATTGGACTCTGTTACCTCCTCAACACAACAGCCCCACTCATCACCTTCATGACAGTAACCTGAATAAAAGCATCCTCAGCACACAACTTCTTCATTGCCATCTCTGACGGATACAAGATCACCCGCAGGGACGGCCCCAACAATCCCGGCGGATGACTTGCAATTTATTCACAAGTACACCCTCAGAGTCACAAATCCGGTTTTGCACCAACCCCCTGGCAACCCTCAGAGTAACTCTCATCTACATATCTCCAGGCCTACATCCACAAATCCCCAAAGCCATCAACACGTACATCTGCACGCACGCCCTCACCTCCACAGGCTACATGTGGCTGGGGGCCAGTAACTTCTTGCTGCAGGAGAACCACACCACCATCCATCATTGGTCCATCAACATTTGCATCCATGTCTCCGACAAGCAACACACTGCCCCACACCCCGCTACCGATCCCCCAAAGATGCTTGATGTAATTTACCACAGACAAGCTGTGTGGGACACTCGAACCAACACCCCCGCCACACCCTGCAACCTCACACACTGAATCAGCAACTGATCCAACAATCTTGCCACATTGACGGACTTTCCTGTGAAGCACAACAACAGTTAAGCCACCTGGGACAAGGCAGACCTACTGGACTCATACAGATCTAGCCGGACTCTTGTGCAAACCTTGCAACACAAAGAACCATCAGTTACCTCACAGCCCTGGAAAAAGCCACACACAGCCATCACCATATCATCAGCAAGGACAAGTGGAGATCCTTCAGATAGGGCCGAGGCACCACAACACACGACATAAAGGAGCTCATCAGCATTGTGAGTGGACTGACAGCAGCTCTCCATCCTAAAGACACCCCACCCTTGCAAGGCAGATCAAATCCCTTGCAAATTTCTACCACTGCAAGCTCATGGACATACACGACAGCCTTGGCACACAGAGGCAGACAGCACTATTATTCGCAGGACAAACCCCCCTCAGGTTCTGGACTCCCGTCAGCAGCAAATACACCACCTGGCTCATGTGCACCATCCACTCTGGCTCTACATCAGGCTCCTTCCCATACAACATCTCAACCACATCATTCCCTATCCTTAAAGCTCATACCCAGCATGTCATGAATGTCTCCTTTGAGTTTGCAACATTCCATGGGAGCTGGTGGCATGCAGAGACCCAGGCCCTTCTTAAACAACGGACGGCAGTACCGCCGGATCTCCTGGAACATCACCCTGCTTCCCTACCCAGCAAATGTCATCAGGAAGACACTCAACGAGCAATTGACAAACTTCCTCCACGCAAACACGTCCAGGCAACCGGCACCAGACCATCTTCCAGAGTAATCACACCACTGCAACCGTCATAATTGCTACCACCAACGACAACTTTGCCCTGCTCAACAATGGTGAGACCACCCCCCTTGACCTCTCAACGGCATTGTACACCATGTGCTACCACACTGTCAGCTCACACATCTCCAACACTGGTATCCAGAGGAGAGCCCAAGATTAAATCAACAAGCAGCTCACCAGCAAGGCCCAGGGAGTCGGCCTCCACCCTTCCGCATGTCGTACACTGGGGTCATCTGGCCCATGCCTCAGGGCTCATCTCTCAGCGTGACGATCTTCAATGTCTCCATGACCCCCCTCTCCACCATCACATGCGAACACGTCCTCATCATCATCTCGTATGCCATTGACACCCAGCTGCTCCTCACCCTCACCAAAGACCCAGCCATTGGCAGATCCAACCTTCAAGAAGGCATGAGATCCGTTGACGAATGGCTGAACATCAGCCACCTGAGGCTGGACTTGGACAGCACTGAGTTCATCATGTGAGGATTGTCCCCTTACGGCTGGGTCAACTCCTTGTGTCCCACCGGCCTGGGCACCGCATCAGCACCCAGTGGCCACGCACGCAAGCTGGTGTTCATCATGGACTCATCGCTCACAATTACCATGCAACTCAACACCATCTGTAACTCATGCTGCAACACCCTCCGCATGCTGCAAATGATCCACAGATAGATCCACTCCAAGGCAAGACAGACCGTCCCCCAGGTCCACGACACCAGCCGGGTCAACTACAGCAACGCCCTGTACGGAGGAACAACAGCAAAACTGCAGGAGAACTTGTCCACATCCAGGGTGCATCCGCACACCTCATCTTCAACATCCCCAGCCACATCACCGTCCACCTGAGATAGCTACAATGGCTCACTGTCTGCTGCAGGATCACCTTCAGACTCCTCACCCACACTCAGGAGGCAGTCCACAACCCCAGACCCAAAACCGACCTTGGACGTCTGTCATCCAACACCCCGTTGGCCCAACTCCGTGCAGACAACCTTGCCCTGGCCACCATTCATCACATCCACAGAACAACTGCATGCAGGTGATAGTTCTCCCACCTCGCCAAAAAGACCTGGGACTCCCTCCCGGGCACCTCCACATGACCCATGACCTCTACGCCTTCATGATACTCTTCCAAATTGGTCTGTCCGAGCAGTATTGCAAGCCCCCCCTCAGCAGATTGAGGCCATCACGGGTGAGTATTGGGCTCCATGTCTGTATTTGATGATACATTGTGACCCATGTGTGTCCTCGACCGGACTCAGATACCAGTGTATGGATAGCTGGAGTTAGTTCCACACTCAGGCATACTTTGACATATCCCCACGCATATGTTGTGGACTCATGCGAAATGACTGCAACATCAAATTAATTCTTTTTGTTTTTATTATAGGTCTGGGCCGTGATTTGTGCAAGAAAAAGGTGCAATACAGGGACCATAGAATCCAAAGTTCCCAGGGGGAGGTGGGATCCTTGGCATTTAAAAGCAGCAGAGTCCAGACCACAGTGTTTGACATCATTGGTCAGACTGTGACCAGCAAGTCCATGTGGCAGAGAATGTCTGTCAATGAGGTGATGCTGTTGCACATGAAGGCTAGGTGCCAAGCCAGGTGACCTGGGAGATCTGGATGGCCCGCTGCCTCTCACGGTCTTTTCCGTGGACGACCCACCTTCCTCAGGGGACCCTCAGATGCAGGCCTTGATGATGCTTGGGATGCTACGTCAGACAAATCCTCCTCCTCCTCCCTCCCTGTGGCTGGTGGTGGTCTTCGCCTGGTGGCACAGGGAGGGTTGCCCATGTTGTCTGCGATCCGACGGAGTGAATGGCTTATGTCCCTTTGCACCGCCAGGAGCTCAGCCAGTCTTGCCTCCATCCGTCCTTGGTGTTCTTGTTGACTGGCGTGTTGCTCGGCCTGCTGGTTCTTCATCTCTGTGATGGTCCCCTTTATCTCTGTGAGTGTCCCAACTACCTGGCTGATCTCCCTGGTGTTAGCCTGGTATGCCTCCATGATGTTGTGTATGTGTGACATACCGGTCTCTTCAGCTGGCTGGTCAGGTTCTCGCCTCTGCCTGCCTCCACTCCCACCACCCCTGCCCACACGAGCCTGGCCTGCCGTTGTGGGCACATCAGGTCTACGGGACCCCTGAGGGATGGCAGTGGTGGTGTTGTCTGCCTCCTCCTGGGTGCCCGGCGCACCTTGTCCCTCCTGGTCAGACTGGCTCAGGTGTTCACTGCGGGCAGGGCTCCTCGGTGTCTCCTGGGATGTGGCAGGAATGGGGGTGGTGATTGGCACAGATGTTCCTGAACCAGGTGCTGCAGGGGCTTGGACAGCAGAGGGTCCAGGTCGGTCGGTGTCATCCGCGGAGTGCTGAGAGGCGTCGCTGCCGGTGGGATCAGGTTCCTCCCGAGCATGGGACTGTGATTCTTCACCCCCATTGTTGGGGGGAGATTCCTCATGTTGCCCTGTGTGTGAGAGACAATCAATGTTAATGCTGTTTCATGCAACATCCATGTTTCATACACATTCTAGTTGGCACCGTTCCTCCAGGTAGTTGTATGTGCCTAGCATTCTCCTCACTGTTCACTTGTGGATGGGTTTGTTGCGGGGGACAGATTGATATGTGTTCCTGAGTCTTTGACTTGTTGATTTTTGGGTTGGATGCTTCTTCGGCTATGTATTGGTCTTGTTGTGTTACACGTCCATTGTGACAGTGGGTAAATCCATTGCCTGTCCCGGGGGTGTCTGCTTGTGTAAGGGGTGTGTGTGACAGGGCCTGGGGGTGTCTGCTTGTGTAAGGGGTGTGTGTGACAGGGCCTGCTGGTGGGTGTAGTGTGATTTTGCACTGGGGCTCCCAGGTGATGTAGCTGTCCCCCCATGAAGCATGCTGCCATGACAGTGAGTGTGAGTTCCTGTCCTAGATATCTGAACTTGTTGTCTTGGTGTTTGTGTTTGCACTGGTCACAGGAGGGCCTTGTGCTGCCTACACCAGGGCCCAGTGTCAGCTATCTTGTCAGTACTTTCACAGTCCCTGTGCATTGAGCATGGTGCATGGGTATGTACCTGGGCCATTGGGATGAGGGCAATTGTGTCTGATTTGGAGTTCAACAATGCGTTTTGTGACACCCACCCTCCCAGCGTACCGGACATCCATTCTTGGGTTAGTGCTTTGTGTAGCATGGGACATAGCATGGCCTTGCTTTCTCAATGGGGCATACACATGTTAGTGGCATTGGCGTTGTTTTTCTTTATGACTATGGTTCTGGCCAGTGAGTGTTTGGAGGTAGTTGCGTGCATTTTGTGTAGTTGGGGTGTGGATGCCATTACCCCCATGTTACATAAGTTGTTTGTGTACTCACCAGGCTCTGGAACTCCTTGAAGTCCATGTACTCCCACCGGCGGAAGCAGGGCCATCACCTTCTCCTCCCAGGGATGGAAATGTACTGGTCTGCGGGGCCCACCACCTCCAGTGATGTTGCTCTGGGCGTAGTCGTCATTCATTTTTCGCTTGACTGCCCTCCGCAGATCGTACCACCTGGCTTGGCATTCAGTCCTGGTCCTTCTGATGGGTGCAACAGCATTCACCCTATCGACGATCCTCTGCCACAGGCGTGATTTTTCGGCTATACTGGTCTGTCTGACCAATGTTCCAAACAGCTGTGGCTCGACTCTGATGAATTCATTGACAAGGATCTCCAGCTCCTCCCTTGTGAACTTTGGATTCTTGTCTGTGGGCATGGTGTGGGGTGAGGGTGTGGATGGTTGTGGGTGTGTGGGTCTGAATGTGAAGTTGTGTGTCTGAATGTGAAGAGGGGGTATGTGTGAAGGAGGTTGTGTAAAGGTGTATATGTTAAGGTGGATGGGTGCAGTTGTTGGTGTGTGCTCTCTAGCTGCAGTGAGTCTGTTGCAAAGGCTCATGGTTTGTGTGTGTGGGCCCTTTTTATTGGTCCATTTGTGGGTGGGCCTCTGTTTGAATTTTTGGTGGGTGTGTTATAAGGGGTGGTTGTGAGTTTGGCCCGCTGTTTGCCTGTTTGGATGTGGCCAGGTCAGTCATTTCCATGTTTTGTGCACTGTAGACGTGTTTTGTGGTGTTGTGCGAGTCGAATAGACCCTCCTTGTGCTGTTTTACATTGCGTATGTATGGTGCCTACATACGCGATGATGTTGTTGTGAGGTGCGTACATATGCGATGTTGGGGTACGCACCGTACATACGCAATGATGTTGTTGTGAGGTGCGTACATACGCGATGTTGGGGTACACACCGTACATACGCGATGATGTTGTTGTGAGGTGCATACATATGCGATGTTGGGGTACGCACCGTACATACACGATGATGTTGTTGTAAGGTGCCTACATACGCGATGTTGGGGTACGCACCGTACATACGCGATGATGTTGTTGTGGGGTGCGTACATATGCAATGTTGGGGTACGCACCGTACATACACGATGATGTTGTTGTAAGGTGTGTACATACGCGATGTTGTTGTGAGGTGCGTACATACATGATGTTGGGGTATGCACCGTACATACACGATGATGTTGTTGTAAGGTACATACATACGCGATGTTGTTGTGAGGTGCGTACATATGCATGGGGGGGCCTGTACGACTCGTACCCCTGTACAACTCACACCCCGGGAACTACTTTTCCCGGGATACGAGTCGTACAATGTTTGCTTTGTAGCGGGTGTAGTCATTCCCCATGTACGGGACGTTTTCCGTACGGATCGTACTTGTACGGTCAGACTGCATTTTTAGGCTTTGTACGGAGAAGTGTCCAGGTCCTTCTCGTACAACGTTTCCCGATCGTATTTGTACAGATCTGGCCAATCCGTATGTATTTTTCCCATACGAATCGTACTTCACGGGTGAGACGGGACTTGTATGATTCGTACGGGAAAACTTACGGATACGAGTCGTATGGAAAAAAATAATACAGGATCGGAATCGACCCCTAGATGTATCAGTTTTTATTTTAAAACATTTTTTAATATTCTTAGCTATGTTTATTTTAATTATATGTATTATTTAATGTATTTTACGTTATTTTTTTAACATTTAAAAAAATGTATATTTTTTACAACAGTATTTTTGACATCGATATTTTTTCTATATATTTTTGTACTAACCATGATGTAGATAGGATGTCGATATTCTTGACTTCGATATTTTTGTCACGATATTTTTGTACCTCGACATTTTTGAAGTCGATATTTTGTCTTTCATTGAGATGCATGAAAATCATGAAAAATGTGTAAAACTTGCATTTCTAATGTGAGCATAACAGCTCATTATAACCCATGTGCTTCTTACTTGTCGATATGTAAGTTTTCTTTAGAGCCTTGGGAGTTAAAAAAAAAAAACTTATGCTGCCAATGTTGTCTTATACAGAAGCAATGTAATGTTTGAAATGTGGATTTTTTCCGATTTGCTGACATTTTTTTAAATTCAAGCCTGCATTATTAAACAATTTATTTAATCTGATGGAATTTTATGTGCAGGGACATGTGCTTTGGATGTGAATTCTAAGTGACACCTAGTGGAGGATTATTGCGCATCTTAATATTCTTGAAAGTGAGGTGAATGTGCGGGTTAAATTCACTTTTGCTGATCTTCATTTATTATGCCTTCGAATACTACCTTCTTTTAAAACCAAAGTCAAATTTACTAAGATGTGCATTTAACCAGACATCTGGTATGACATCTTCCAAATTATCGTCTATCTAAATGACATGACATCCCCCAAAATCAGAATTTCCCGGCTCGGGATAAGGTCTTTCCTTTTGGTGTGGGACCCTACTTGATGAAATAAGAGTACTGCCAGTTGAACGGAGCCAATATTTTATCAGGTTTGGTAGTCGGTCAACACTGGTGCTTTCCTCTCCTATTGATTAATTCAGTCATCCAGGTTTGGCGCTTTTCTTTTATACCTGTATTCGCTTTCTAATTTTGCCCTTTACATAGTCCCCTCTCTTTCATCAAAATTCAGCCATTAGTTAATTCTCTCAATTTTTGTTTTCTAACTGTATTTTTTAATCAGTGTTTCTCTAAGAAGGCTCATGCCTCACAGGGGTTTTTGTAAAGATGTTATGGACTTGTATTATTTGCTTAGAGCTATTCAGAAGTGTCACAGGTTTGAATCCCAATGGGTCATCTCATCATCTTTTCAAAGTTGACATTGAGTACCATAAACCTCTTTTAATCAGCTCCAGGAACGCTGAGGTGAGTGTGCATTCTCACAAATATACATTAAGGGGCCGATTCACAGAACTAACTTAAGACAAAATCCTAAACTTACTACTTTTGGTATTCACAGAAGTTAGGATTTTGTTTTAAGTTTGTCTTAAGACAAACTTAAGACAGACTTAAGACAGTCTTAAGACAGCCTTAAGACAGTCTGAAGACAGACTTAAGACAAACTTAAGACAGACTTAAGACAGATTTAAGACAGACTTAAGACAGACTTAAGACAAAATCCTAACTTAAGTCTGTCTTAGGTCTGTCTTAAGTTTGTCTTAAGTCTGTCTTAAGACTGTCTTAAGTCTGTCTTAAGACTGTCTTAAGTCTGTCTTAAGTTTGTCTTAAGACAAATTTAAGACAAAATCCTAACTTCTGTGAATACCAAAAGTAGTAAGTTTAGGATTTTGTCTTAAGTTAGTTCTGTGAATCGGGCCCTAAGTAAGTCAGAATTACCTCATTTGTTTTTGTTTGCATATCAATGATGTGAGGGGTAATACTATATTATTCGGGGTTGCTGGCATATCAGAGAAACAACCTTGTATGGTCAGAAGATACCCTAAATGTAAAAGGCAGCCAACCAGGGCCTTTTTAAAAAAAACAATTCAGATTCAAGAACATAAGCAAAACTCTTTGAATGCTTTCCACTTGTTTGCCATTCAAGTTTGTAAAGCTGGAGATCATATATGAATCCTTGATATAGGATATCAGCTAAAACATAAAGATCGTACTGCTAAAACATAATACAGCTAGGCCTGGGCTAAATTTCCGTTCCGCTCGCGGAAATTGCGATAATTTGACATTTTCGCGTTCCGCGGAGAGCGCGAAAATGTCAAAATTTCCGCATTCCGCAACTTAGCGATAATTTGTTTCTTGCTCGCGCTGCAAAATAATACATTCTCGCGCGCACGCGATCGCCTTACCTGAATTCCCGCGTTCGCCGACAAGTTTTCCCGATCCGGTCGCATTCTCCACGAGATGTTTGATTGTTGGTAGCCATTTGCGCTGTCTCGCGACAGTTCGCACCCGCAGTAATGTCATTGGTCGCGCGATCCAGTCTTTCTTCTCGCGATCATGCACCGCGAGAAGAGTGAAAACAAGATGACCGCGCCCGCGAGCAACCGCATGGGTAAGTTGACGAGCCGCGACCACGCAGAAAATACCGCAAACGGGCGGGAAAAAAACTTCCGCATCTTCGCGATATTTCCGCGTGTTTGCGGAGATTTTCGCGATAATTTGCGAAAGTCACTTTCGCAAATTCCGCCCACCCCTAAATACAGCTAGCACTGCTAAACTGCTGATTGTGGTGCACAGGATCAGGCAATTTTGAACTCTTTTCTTCAAGCTAAGCCTGAAACTTACAGGTTTCCCTGGCCATGTCATGCTTTTGCATAAAAGCTGATCCGTGAATTTTTGGTGTTGACTACAGCAGCTGCCACATTGATATGCAAAGCAAATGTTTTCTGACTTTTTTCAAATTATATCAAAATGTAATTTGTAAACCTTGGCTGATCACCCATGAGGGTATCCAGATGTTGCTTCAATACATGGTTGAATCAGTACTATATACACATACAACCCCTTGAAAATAGCTTCCCTTGAGTTTAGCTTGCCACCAGTTGCTAGCATATTTAACAAATGCTTAAGTTGCATTATAACAACCTCATTTGTTTTTCTAAAGGAAAACATTTTCAGTGGGAGATTGTATTGCCTTACAATTCAAGGGTGTTGTTTGATCTTCTAGCCATCAATCATGTGTCCATGGTTCGAAATTAGAAGCAATTTTGTAGCGCAGACTCATTGTCTACATGACTCCTTGCTGTGCACCTGGAGGTAGCCCAGAAGGTGCTTCCATTCCCAAGTCTTACCTATTGTGAAGCTGTGGTGAGCGTTTCAGTGATTAAGTACCACTCAACAATGTTTGTAGCACTTTCCTATGGTTATTTCTGCATGTAGTGTGAGATGAACAGCATCAAGCAGCCTGCTACTTCCTCCTAACCAAACACACTGGCTGAGAGCAGTAAAGTTGAAGGAAAACACTTTTTAGGTCAGGCTTACTCGACAGTACATGCACTGGCTGATGAGAGTCATATTGTGGCTAACAAATAATTTAGAGGGCTTAGAGCCTACCCATTGCTTACCATTGTTTGGCTTCAAGTCACTGGTTTACTTCTTATGTGTGTTGCAGCATGTCAGTCTTGTGTTTTTCCCTCCGGTGGTGCATTCCTGCTTTACCTTGTCTTTGCTTAGCCTCTGCTTTCACTCGTTGTATTTCAAGCACTATTTTCTTCTTCTATTAAGTACTTCTTGAGTGTTTTCAAGCTGTCTCCCTCATGTACATATCTCCCCCTGCACTCTGTGATGCTGTCTGTCACCATAGGGCTTCTCCCCACCCCCTGCATGTTCTTTTCTCCCCACCTGCCCCTTACTTTTGCCACCTTTATTGTTCAGCTCCACACCGACACCCTCGTATTGCTTTACCGCAATCCTTGTGTTGCTTTTTTACCTCTGCCACCCCCCTTGCATCTCTTTGGTGTTGCTTCCTCCCTTCATCGTATTGCTTTGGAATGCTCCTCCTACCCCACCCTCCATCATATTGCTTAGGCACCCCCTTGTGTGGCTTCTGTGTTTCCCTTACTCCCCTGTTTTGCTTCTGCCTCCCCTCACCCCTGTTTCCGTTCACCCTATCAATGCTTGTTCTCAACTAAGGTCTTCTGTTTGAGCTCTGGTGTCTTAATAGTCCAAGCGTGAGTGCACTTGTGCTAGCTGTATGTCCAGTAGATGCTGCTGTAAACTTTCTGTTTGTCATCATTATCCTTGGGACGTGTGGTATTCCTATTGTTTTAGTACACTTGCTTGACACTTTACAGTTTGATCAAGAGATATACCAGAAATTACTTTTTCAAACACTTTTAAAAAAGCAAGCATTTCAAAAGAAAAATGAAGAATCTATCTGTGATACTGTCATAATAATTTGGGGCAGATGACATTCCTGGAAAGATATGTTGTGTTGTTCTCTAATTAATATAGCCCAAAAACAGCGTGTTTTTTTCGTACACTTTTTATGCAATGTATTGATGTTGTTTTCGGTGCACCACAATCTCATTACGTGCTCTAGGGTTTCTCTGGAAGGTAGTTGATGATTCTCAGACCATTTTCATTAGATTATTTTAGGTTTGGTGACACATTAGGTAGTCTAGTCTGATTAATTCATTAAGTACTCCTCCATGGCACACTGTACGTTGAAGTGAGCGCCTTTAGGTGCCATCTAGGCTCTGCACATGGTAAATCCTGGTTAATAACTATTAAACCCAATGTAAACGTACAGTAAACATGTTGAAACTACAAAGAATAAAACACACTTATCATTCATTTAATTTTACATCTCAGAAAGAAGCTGCTAAAATAATCAAGTCACATGTATTATGTCAGTCCTGCCATTCATTAATATAGGTTTGTTTTCATAGCATCACTGACTGGTGAAGTTAGTGAAGGCATTATTGAATAACATTACTTTAGTCATTGTTTAAATTCCTGTATGTTGCAGACTTGCCCTATCTAGATATGAATTGCATTTCCACTGTCCATTAAATAGCCGTTTAAAACCAGCATGTGATGTAAAAGTAGCTGTTGTAGTACCTAGAATAATGTGCTGCATGGCTCAATACTTTTACGGTCCCAAAGGTGAGACCTATTGTCTATGCCAATGCTTGTTTTTTCATTTTGTCTGCAGGGGGGTCATGATAGGCGAGATATCTTCCCTGGTGTCAACCAGCTCAATAGCCAGTTTCTCCATAATCACCCAAAAATGATTTACAAGCTGTGCTATTTGAAACATATTATTTGCCCTATCCTCACAAGGCTGCGATACTCTCTACTTCTTCTCGGGTGATAATGTCTCAGTTTTCATGCCATCAGACGGGGAAGCTCAGTGTATCATTTTAAGTCTCTCCTTTACCAGACCAATTTTTTCATTTGTTGCCCCCATGACACTTTTTAAGCAACTTGTAATGGAAGTCGGCACCTTGTTGGCACCAGCATTATCTCCTCTATTGTGGATGTTAATGATCTCTCCCTCATGTTAACAGTTACTTTTTTCAAGAACTCGCCTTAAATGTCATTGCCATTAGACCACAAATCGAGGGTAGACGTGGCTAGATGGCGATTAGCCACTTTTGTCACAGGGTGAATGCTGTCAAGAGGTTGGGCCCACAGAAGTATGCTAAACTTGTCCCAGTGTAATTTTCAGACACCTGGACACATTCAGCAGCACCTGCACATTGTCTGCTTTCGTTAGGACCAGCAAGGGACAGGCAGCAAAGGGGCTTATCAGATTCCAGCTAGGCCCCTAACAAAGCCAGCACATAAAGGGCCATTAGGCCTACGTTTGTTGGAGTATTCTGACTGGGTGCTATGGGGAGCCTCACACCTAGATGCAAATGAAATGGAGGGGAAGCAAAGGCACACACAGCTTATCACATCACATGTACTTAAGAGAGGCAGCTTTTGACTTTGTTCAGTCCTTTCATATAAGGGATTAGCAAGCACTGCTAGAATGTCAGATGTGTTGGTCTGTCCCAATATTTTACACAAATAACAAATTAAATACCACTATTAGGTGGCCGATTCCGATTCCGGCCGCAAAACGAACCGACCGACACGGACCCGGACCGGAGACCGACTGACACGGACCAGCGCCGTACGACCCGTGCAGTACGATGCAACGTGTGAGTACCAACCGACAGGTACAGAATACAAGCCGTACGACCGAGCCATAGGGAAAATAGTGATCCGGACGGAAAACCGACTCGATTTTCACCGACCGACACAAACCCTGAATGAACCCGACCGACCCATACCCGCGATGTCCCATTAGCGCAGTACGATGCAATGCGTGTAAAACCAGACCGACTCATACGGAGACCAAGCCGCACGACCGACACGCACAGACAACCCGGCACACAAGCAATAGAGACCGCCGCGAACGACGCGTACCAAACACAGAAGACAGGCAGCGTGAACGAGGCAGAGAAGCCCGTACGAGACAACAGCAGCGTCCGTTTCCGTCACATGAACGTCTCCTTCATGCCTACAAAACACAAAGGAAAAAGACAAAAAAAGGACCAAACAAGCAATGACAAAGCCAATAAATACCAAAAAAAAAAAAAATGGGACAGAGACACACCCACAACTCCAACTATATAAAGGACTACAATCACGACCATCATCCCTTGCAAACAGGAGACACAGCCAGCAGCAAACACCAGTACACAGCAACCACAGACACACTCACAACTCACACATCACACAACTCACACACCATCAGCACCTCATACAAAAGCACACACACATACACACAGCATAACCAACACCAAACCACCATCACTTGCACCCTCACACACACATCACTCACCACCACCACCCATCACCATGCCTCCAAAAAAGAATCCAAAGTTCACAGATAGTGAGTTAGAAGTGCTGGTAGACGAGATCATCAGAGTAGAGCCACATTTGTTTGTTACATTGGTTCAAAGGACCCCCATCTCACAGAAAACCAAGATGTGGGTGAGGATTGTTGACAAGGTGAACGCACAAGCACCAGCAAGGCGCACAAAGGACGACATCCAGAACAGGTGGTATGACGTGCGCAGGAGGGTCAAGAAACTCATCGAAAAAGATCACGCCCTGAGTCAGTGCACCGGCAGTGGCCCTCCTGCCAAACCAGTCTACTTCCGGACCTGGGAGGAGAAGTTGCGGGACATCCTACCACCAGAGAGCGTCCATGGCCTAACACACATCCCAGAGCCTGGTGAGTACACAAACAACATACCCAAGATTGTGTGGCAAGGGGACAGTAAAACCATGCACCGCAAGCAAAGCTACACTAACCAATAGATAATCAGCCCAAGATGTGTATGCCAGTCAGACACACGCAATACCTGCCATCTCATAGTGACTGGGGACTGTGTCATGACATGCACCAACCTACAAACAAATAGTGCAAGCCAGTGGCACTAAGCCAAATACACCCTGCCAGACAGTTTGCCACCACAAACACACCACCTCACAGTGCAGCTGACTGTCAGGAAGGAATAGCGGGGATGCAGGTGAAGTGAGTGTAGCCAAAAGCATGATGGGACCTGTAGTCACAGATAATGCTCCCCCTCCTGATTGGCCCATCAAGACCTCTCTGAAACATGCCCACATCACAGGGAGTGGAAAATGACTGACAAGATGGCTAACACTGGGTCCTGCTGTGGGGAGCACAAGGCCCTGCTAGGGCTTGTGTGCAAATCAAAAGCAGGACACCACTGACTGACATCCTGAAAGACAACTTGCACGCCCTACAATGGAAGCACGTTTCATGTTGGGAAGGAGGACTGACAGCCCTGACCATACTACTCAGCATGGGGAGACACCCCCCCCCCCAACACAAACTCCACACAACTCACCGGGTACAATGCATTGACACACACCTCATTGAAATATCAGCAAAAGATACCCCATACTGGGTGCTGCAGTATGTAGCACAGGGGCTAACTTGGGACTTGTAGCCAAACAAACACATTTCACAGTCAGCCATCTTGCCATTGCTGTCACACCCCCTCACAGGGAAGCAGAGTCGTCAAGAGGGAGTAAGCATGGGTGTTAGACCTGGCACCTTGGCGTGAGTCTCCCTTCCTCTTTTTGTCACTGTGCCTCATGTGTTTTTATGGTGTTGGCCGCTCAGCGCGCTGTGCCACTGCCAACCAGTGTCGCGGTGCGAGTGCTCCCTATGTAAATTGTATATGTTGGTTGGATTCCATGATTGGATTGTTTGATTTACTGTCAGACCCCAGTAAAGTGCGCCGGGGGCGCCAGGGCATGTAAATACGAACACCGCTGGTGGGCTTGCAGCACTGGTTGTGCCACCCACAGAAGCGGCCGGTAAAATATATCCGAGGTCTGCCATCGCAGAACCTGCGTGCAGTCTGGTACTGACATGCTGACCAGCAAGTGCCCACACTTGCCAGTCCCCAAAACCTTCCCTTAGCGGCATGTTAGTCACCCCTCTGGTAGGCCCGCGGGCAGGGTGCGTTGTAAGCCTAAGGTAGGACAAGCCCGGATGCGTGGCATGTCCTAGTAGTGAATTGCCGCCATCTTGTTGTTCACTACTGCAAGGCTACCCTGTTCTCATAGGCCAGTATGGGCGGCCGGGATTATTACACCCTATGATCCTAACCGACCCAGGGAACATGGTAGGAGATCGAGTTTAGTATGCCTGAACTCGGAATAATAAGGTACATCTTTTCGCAAGGTTTATTTTAATATTCCGGGTTTGCAAATGCCGCTTTTAGAAAGTTGGCCTTTGCTTGCCTAAACCTTTCAGCCGCCTCTGCGTGTTGTGTATCTGATGTCTGGCTGGTGTGAGTGACAGGGCTGGGGGAACCCAGATGGGCAGGGCTAGGTAGCCTGGTATGAATAGGACGATCGACAGGTAGATGGGTGGGAGGAGTGCTCCTAGGTTCTGAATAGGACAGTGCTCCGCTACCTCGATGCCGGCTCCACCCCCTGTGGAGCGTCTGATGACTCTGCCCTGCACTCTGAAAGGAGAAGCCTGCATCACGTAAACAAAGTGCTCAGAAACCGGACTGAACTAGGCAAGGGCCCCCCTGGCCTGGGAGAACAAAAGATTTGTGGTATAAATGGAGGAGCCCTGCTCCTAAGAAACTAGATCCGCGTTTGACCAAGAAGAATCTCTGCCTGAGGAGGAGGCACCGGGAAAGCTGTAGGAGGAAGACTGTCCCTATCCTGGGGGATTGGCCTGCAGTGGTGACCTTGCTGCCAAAGGAGAGAAGAGAAACTGTTGCTGAAGACTTTTACTTTACTTTTACTTTCAAGACTTGTGCTTTTCCAAAACGATCTCCAAGGGCTTGGAACTGAGCTTGCCCCCTGAACTGAGCCCCAGGACCATTGGGCTCTACCTGATCTTCACTCGCCTGCTGCTGGACTGTGGTGTCCTTTCCCTCGCCGGAGCTGTGACCCTCGTGCCCAGTCCCTCCCTGAGCCGTGACCAGGACTGCTTAGCCGCCCCCGCCTTGGGAACAGCCTCGCTCGATCGGAGCCGCTCCCCCTACGCTGTGCTGGGCTGCCCCGTCACCTCGCTCGTTGGAGGCTCGCTGTGCCCCTTCACCCTCCCGCCGGAATCGGCGTTTGTGAGCATCTCCAAGCCTCGGACGGCCCGGGCGCATCTGCGTACCCGGCTGCCCCGCTTTGTTCACCCGCCACCTACAACACCCCGCTCTTGTCGTGAGCCTGAAGATCAGACCCCCTCGTGAAGTGTGGGAGCCCCGGACGCCGCCTCGCTCTTCTGTCGAAGAGCCGCTGAAATCCCGCACCCGCCTTTGCGTCAAGAAACAAGGTACTGTACTTACGAACTCGACCGCGAGCTCGCATCGGATCCAGGGTCCGCAACGTTCTTATTTCCCTGTCATCTGCTGTGTGCTCCCTGGGCGCTGCCTCAGCACGAAGTGCGCTGAGGCCTACAGTTACCTTGTGCCCGCCTAAAGAACTTTCCGTAAAACCAAGAGAACTTGACCGCATTTCCAAGAATTGTGGCCCCATCAGTTCAACGTTACTGGGCCTTGTATTTGAATCTGCTGAAACTACATAAAAGCTTATTTTTATATACTTCCTGAGTGGTGTCCGTTTGTGGTGCATGCAAGGGGTTTACTGTAGGTGTAATTGCATTTGCTTAACCGTGTACGCCTGAGACTTAGCCTAGACTGCTCGCGCCACGCACCTAGAGGGTGAGCAGGGGTTATTCTGGGGAGTCATCCTTCGCCCTGACAAGAAGTAAAGGGTCCCTGCTTGTTGTGGGTTCACACCTGCGTCAACCAGAGTTCCCTCATTTCTAACATTGGTGGCAGCGGTGGGATTTACGGATTTGCATTTGTGGTTTGCGTATAGTGAATCACTGATCACCACGTAGTGAGAGGAGACCAGTAACACAGCCACAAGGCTAGCATTTGTTTTTGTTTTGCCAAGAGTCTCCGTTGTTAGAGCCATGCCTGGTTCACTTTCAGCCGGAAGGGCGGCTTCCATAATCTCTGGATTTGAAGACGTAGATTGGGAAGAAGACGCGCTTCTGAATCGTACCAATGAAGACTTGAAAGGTCTTTGCTCCAAGTTCAGGATTGCCCAAACTGGATTGAAAAAGAAGGAACAATTTGTGAAGGCGCTGAGGGCCTGGTATGAGTCAAAGGCACCAGAGAATCAGGTGGAAGTGGTTCCACCAGAAAGTGTCCATGAGTTTGGCAGGTGCCTGTCGCCAGAAGAGTTGGCAGACCGGGCCGCAACCCGGGCACACGAGGTGGAAATGGCAAAACTTCATGGGCAGATGGATATGGAAAAACAAAGATTAGCCATGGAAGAAAAGAAACTACAATTAGAGCATGACATGAAGCTGAGGGAGCTGGAGCTGAAAGCAAAAAGTTTGGAGCTTAATCCCTCTGGTGGCAGCACACCGCCAGTACCGGCGGAACCAAGAGTTTATATTCCCAAGGATGTAGTGAAGGAGTTCTTCAGGAATGACGACATCGGGCAGTGGTTCAGAGCCTACGAGGTAGCCATGTCTTCCCACCGGGTCCCTGAGAAAGATTGGGGAGCGGGGTTGTGGGGAAGGTTCCTGAGTGAAGGGCGGGACACACTGTTAGATTTACCTGTTGAAGTTCGTAATTCTTATGCCCATATGAAGGAAGCATTGATGGCTAGGTATGGGTTGACCCCTGAGTTATATAGACAGAGGTTCAGGGGTTGCACTAAGATTCCCAATAGTACGTATGTGGAGTATGTGACTTTCTTTTGCAGAGCGCTGGATGGTTGGGTAAAGGGTAGTAAGGTAAATGATTATCAAGGGCTTCTTGATTTAATGGCATGGGAGCACTTGTCCAGTAATTGTTTTCCTGAGCTACGCCAGCACCTGATCGATAATAAGCTGACTAACCCGAGGAAGCTTGCTGAGGAGGCGGACCGCTGGGTCAGTACCAGGGTCCACAAGGGTACCGTGGGAGATTCCGCCAAAGGTGGGCAGGGTCCCCAGCAGAAGAGTGGGGGGGACAGGGGTAAACAGAAGCAGTTCCAAAAAGGGCCCCAAAACAGTCCCCAAGGGAACCAAGGGAAGGGTTCTCAGCCTCCCCCACCCCAGAAACCGACCGGGGCCCCGACAGGTCCTCCTGTTCCAAAGGGGCCCGTAAGATGTTACAGGTGTAACAATTTGGGGCATTTTGCCTCTGATGTAAAGTGTCCATTGTTTGGTAAACCAGCACCCACTGGTGCTCCACCCCGGCAGGTGACTAGTGTAGCCTTGGGGGAGGAGAGGGATGTCCAAGGTGGGTGGGGTCCCGCAGAGATGTCCCTGGTCTCGCTAGGAGACCGTGAAGTGGTCCCTCCAACCCAGCTGCCTGAGAACACTAAGAAGTACAGGCAGTGGGTGACCATAAATGGCCATAGGGTGGAAGCTCTTAGAGATACAGGAGCCAGTGTGACAGCTGTCAGGTGTCACCTGGTGTCTCAGGAGCAGGTGGTCCCCAATGCATTCTATCCCGTTGTTGCCGCTGACAACACAGAGAGGCACTGCAAGGTGGCTCAGGTTCCCTTTGAGTGGGGGGGGGTCTCTGGTACTCTTCAGGTAGCTGTGAGGCCCGCCATGCCTGTAGACTGTTTGTTAGGGAACGATTTGGAGAGCTCACCTTGGGCTAAGGTGGAGCGGAGTGCTCACCTGGAGATGTTGGGTATGCCGGATTGGGCGTGTGTCACCACACGGTCCATGGCAGCCAGTAGAGGTACTCAAGAGGTCCTGGAGCCTGAGAGGGAGGCCCAGGAACCGGCCTCAGAGAGAAGGAGCAAGGGGCGCGGGAAGCCGGCCCCTGAAGTTCCCACGGTCCAGGAGGAAGCAGACCTTGAGGGGGATGCCCTGGAGCCTACAGGGGAGCAGATAGCTGAACTGGGAGACCTGCCGGAGCTGACCCATTGGCAGCAGGAAGGGGGTCCCACCAGGGAGGACTTTTGCAAGGCACAGAAGGAGTGCCCTTCTCTCGTGGGTATGCGGCAGCAGGCTGCAGACCAGGCCGCAGGTGATCAGTCAGGATCACATTTCGTTTACTGGGAGAACGACCTCCTACATACAGAGCCTAAGGTTGCTGAGCCTGGGTCAGCCCGTGCGCTGGTGGTACACCAGGACTTCAGAGCCTTCCTACTGGGGCTGGCTCACGATGTGCCATTGGCAGGGCATTTGGGGCAGGACAAGACCTTTGAAAGGCTGGTCACCCACTTTTATTGGCCTCAAATGCGCAGGAGTTCAGATACTCACTGCAGGACATGCCAGACTTGCCAGGCAAGTGGAAAGAGTGGAAGGAAGCAGAAGGCTCCACTCCAGCCATTCCCTGTGGTCGGTACCCCATTCCAGCGAGTGGGGATTGACATTGTAGGGCCACTGGACCCCAGGACAGCGATGGGCAATAGGTTCATCCTGGTCCTGGTGGACCATGCCACCCGGTACCCGGAAGCCATTCCTCTAAGGACAGTGACGGCCCCCGTGGTGGGACGGGCACTGATGGGAATTTTCTCCCGAGTGGGATTCCCTCTAGAAGTGGTGTCTGACCGAGGTACCAATTTCATGTCCAAGTACATGAAATCTCTTTGGCAAGAGTGTGGTGTAACCTACAAGTTCACCACCCCTTACCACCCCCAAGGAAACGGGTTGGTTGAGAGATTCAACCGAACCCTCAAAGGCATGATAATGGGTCTAGAAGGAGCCATGAGGCGTAAGTGGGACGTCCTCTTACCATGCCTTCTCTTCGCTTACCGTGAGGTGCCACAGAAGTCTCTGGGGTTCAGTCCCTTTGAGCTTCTGTATGGTCACCCAGTCAGAGGACCTCTAAGTCTGGTCAAAGAAGGCTGGGAGCAATCTCCCAGGAAGCCTCCCCAGAATGTATATAGTTACATGCTGGCCTTCAGGAATCAGACTAGGCGATTCAGGCAACTTGCTGAGGCAAATCTGGAAGCCAGCCAGGAGGAGATGAAGCGGTGGTACGACCAGAATGCCACTCTGGTAGAGCTTCAGCCTGGACAGAAAGTATGGGTCTTGGCCCCCGTGGAGCCGTGTGCGCTCCAGGATAAGTGGACCGGTCCCTTTGAGGTGGTGGAGCGCAAGAGTCCTGTTACCTACGTGGTGGACCTGAAGTCTCCTAGGAACCCCTTAAGGGTCCTACATGTCAACCGCCTCAAGCCCCACTTGGAGAGGTCCCAAGTGGGCATGCTCTTGGCAACAGATGCTGGAATGGAAGAGGAGACGGAACCTCTTCCTGACCTCCTGTCAGCCAAGGAGCAAGATGGGTCAGTGGATGGTGTCATCCTCTCTTCCACCCTGACCCCTGAGCAACAGAATGATTGTCGCCAGTTGCTGGGACAGTTTTCTGACCTGTTTTCCCTGGTCCCTGGTGTCACTGATTGGTGCGTCCATGATGTGGACACTGGGGATAGTCCACCTGTGCGGCACAAGGCCTACAGGGTGACTGACAGGGTGAGGACCTGCATCAAGGAGGAGGTCTCCAAGATGTTTGCCCTCGGGGTAATTAAGTCTTCTAGCAGTCCTTGGGCCAGCCCCGTGGTCTTGGTCCCAAAGGCTGCAGCGCCGGGAGCCACACCCGAACTCCGGTTCTGTGTGGACTACAGAGGACTCAATTCGGTCACTAGGACCGACGCACACCCCATCCCCAGAGCTGATAAGCTCATCGATCGGCTAGGGGCTGCCAACTACCTCAGCACGTTTGATTTAACGTCTGGGTATTGGCAGATCGCCTTGACCGAGGGGGCCAAAGAGAGGTCGGCATTTTCCACCCCAGATGGGCACTACCAGTTCCGGGTTATGCCATTTGGGATGAAGAATGCCCCTGCCACCTTCCAGAGATTGGTCAACCAGGTGTTGGCTGGGCTGGATTCGTTCAGTGCAGCCTACCTGGATGACAGCGCAGTGTTCAGCTCCACTTGGGAGGAACACTTGCGTCACCTCTGGGAAGTGTTGATGGCGCTGCGCAGGGCAGGCCTCACGATCAAGGCGAGTAAGTGCCAGATCGGGCAGGGTTCCGTGGTGTACTTGGGACACCAAGTTGGGAGTGGCCAGGTGGCACCCCTTTAGCCCAAGATAGAAACCATCCTGAATTGGGAGGCGCCCAAAACCCAGACGGAGGTGAGAGCCTTCCTAGGTCTCACCGGGTACTACAGGAGGTTTGTCAAGGGGTATGGCAACATGGTTGCCCCCTTGACAGCGCTGACTTCGAAGAAGCAGCCCAGGAAAGTGATCTGGACTGACACCTGTCAGAAAGCTTTTGAGGCCTTGAAAACTGCTATGTGCACGGCGCCCGTGCTCTTGGCTCCCAACTTCTCCAAAGAGTTTATCGTTCAGACAGACGCTTCAGAGCATGGTGTGGGGGCTGTTCTTTCACAGATTAATGAGGAGGGCCTAGATCAACCCGTAGCCTTTCTTAGCAGGAGGTTACTTCCACGGGAACAAAGGTGGAGTGCTATTGAGCGTGAGGCATTTGCTGTGGTCTGGGCGCTGAAGAAGCTAAGACCCTACTTGTTTGGGTCTCACTTCCGGGTTCAGACGGACCACAGGCCCCTCAGATGGTTGATGCATATGAGGGGTGAGAATCCAAAGCTGTTGAGGTGGTCCATTTCCCTACAGGGTATGGATTTCACGGTGGAACATCGCCCTGGTACAGATCACGCCAATGCTGACGGTCTGTCCAGATTTTTCCGCCTTAGTGATGAGGAACTCCCTGGGGTAAGGTAGTTCTCCCCACTTTTCAGCTGGAGGGGACACGTGTTAGACCTGGCACCTTGGCGTGAGTCTCCCTTCCTCTTTTTGTCACTGTGCCTCATGTGTTTTAATGGAGTTGGCCGCTCAGCGCGCTGTGCCACTGCCAACCAGTGTCGCGGTGCGAGTGCTCCCTATGTAAATTGTATATGTTGGTTGGATTCCATGATTGGATTGTTTGATTTACTGTTAGACCCCAGTAAAGTGCGCCGGGGGCGCCAGGGCATGTAAATACGAACACCGCTGGTGGGCTTGCAGCACTGGTTGTGCCACCCACAGAAGCGGCCGGTAAAATATATCCAAGGTCTGCCATCGCAGAACCTGCGTGCAGTCTGGTACTGACATGCTGACCAGCAAGTGCCCACACTTGCCAGTCCCCAAAACCTTCCCTTAGCGGCATGTTAGTCACCCCTCTGGTAGGCCCGCGGGCAGGGTGCGTTGTAAGCCTAAGGTAGGACAAGCCCGGATGCGTGGCATGTCCTAGTAGTGAATTGCCGCCATCTTGTTGTTCACTACTGCAAGGCTACCCTGTTCTCATAGGCCAGTATGGGCGGCCGGGATTATTACACCCTATGATCCTAACCGACCCAGGGAACATGGTAGGAGATCGAGTTTAGTATGCCTGAACTCGGAATAATAAGGTACATCTTTTCGCAAGGTTTATTTTAATATTCCGGGTTTGCAAATGCCGCTTTTAGAAAGTTGGCCTTTGCTTGCCTAAACCTTTCAGCCGCCTCTGCGTGTTGTGTATCTGATGTCTGGCTGGTGTGAGTGACAGGGCTGGGGGAACCCAGATGGGCAGGGCTAGGTAGCCTGGTATGAATAGGACGATCGACAGGTAGATGGGTGGGAGGAGTGCTCCTAGGTTCTGAATAGGACAGTGCTCCGCTACCTCGATGCCGGCTCCACCCCCTGTGGAGCGTCTGATGACTCTGCCCTGCACTCTGAAAGGAGAAGCCTGCATCACGTAAACAAAGTGCTCAGAAACCGGACTGAACTAGGCAAGGGCCCCCCTGGCCTGGGAGAACAAAAGATTTGTGGTATAAATGGAGGAGCCCTGCTCCTAAGAAACTAGATCCGCGTTTGACCAAGAAGAATCTCTGCCTGAGGAGGAGGCACCGGGAAAGCTGTAGGAGGAAGACTGTCCCTATCCTGGGGGATTGGCCTGCAGTGGTGACCTTGCTGCCAAAGGAGAGAAGAGAAACTGTTGCTGAAGACTTTTACTTTACTTTTACTTTCAAGACTTGTGCTTTTCCAAAACGATCTCCAAGGGCTTGGAACTGAGCTTGCCCCCTGAACTGAGCCCCAGGACCATTGGGCTCTACCTGATCTTCACTCGCCTGCTGCTGGACTGTGGTGTCCTTTCCCTCGCCGGAGCTGTGACCCTCGTGCCCAGTCCCTCCCTGAGCCGTGACCAGGACTGCTTAGCCACCCCCGCCTTGGGAAGAGCCTCGCTCGATCGGAGCCGCTCCCCCTACGCTGTGCTGGGCTGCCCCGTCACCTCGCTCGTTGGAGGCTCGCTGTGCCCCTTCACCCTCCCGCCGGAATCGGCGTTTGTGAGCATCTCCAAGCCTCGGACGGCCCGGGCGCATCTGCGTACCCGGCTGCCCCGCTTTGTTCACCCGCCACCTACAACACCCCGCTCTTGTCGTGAGCCTGAAGATCAGACCCCCTCGTGAAGTGTGGGAGCCCCGGACGCCGCCTCGCTCTTCTGTCGAAGAGCCGCTGAAATCCCGCACCCGCCTTTGCGTCAAGAAACAAGGTACTGTACTTACGAACTCGACCGCGAGCTCGCATCGGATCCAGGGTCCGCAACGTTCTTATTTCCCTGTCATCTGCTGTGTGCTCCCTGGGCGCTGCCTCAGCACGAAGTGCGCTGAGGCCTACAGTTACCTTGTGCCCGCCTAAAGAACTTTCCGTAAAACCAAGAGAACTTGACCGCATTTCCAAGAATTGTGGCCCCATCAGTTCAACGTTACTGGGCCTTGTATTTGAATCTGCTGAAACTACATAAAAGCTTATTTTTATATACTTCCTGAGTGGTGTCCGTTTGTGGTGCATGCAAGGGGTTTACTGTAGGTGTAATTGCATTTGCTTAACCGTGTACGCCTGAGACTTAGCCTAGACTGCTCACGCCACGCACCTAGAGGGTGAGCAGGGGTTATTCTGGGGAGTCATCCTTCGCCCTGACAAGAAGTAAAGGGTCCCTGCTTGTTGTGGGTTCACACCTGCGTCAACCAGAGTCCCCTCATTTCTAACAATGGGCATGCTGGGAAGAGGGGTGTAGCCAAGAGTATGATGGGAGTCGCAGTCACAGACAACCTACACCCACCCACATGGCCCAGCAAGACCAAACTGAACCATACTCGCCTCACAGGGAGTGGGAAGGGACTGACAAGATGTCTGACACTGGGCTCTGTCGTGGGGAGCACAAGGCCATGCTGGGAAATGGCCAACAACAATATCAAACTCTGTCTGTGACAAGCTGGGAATAAGCAGTGTACAGGCAGGCATCTGTTTGAAAAGTAGTAAATGTCATGTTTGTGAACAAACAATGCATGTAGAAATATAATTCACATTGTGTGTCTCTTCCAAACACAGGTGGTGCTGAGCACCCAGCACCAAATGACGAGGATACCCAGTCCCTGACTCTGGTGGACACTGAGCTCTCTGGTCTGACTCTCTCACTGTCCTCTTCGGATGATGACGACCAACCTGGCCCCTCCGGTGTGAGCCATCATGCAGCACCAGCAGCATCAACATCTGCCCCCCCTGTACCCACGCCTCCAGCATCTGGAAATTGACAGGGCATCCCCGCCAACACGGACAGACCAAGGACAATCAACACCCACAGCACAGGGACACAGGACCCCCCAGAAGCAACAGCCAACACCACCAGCAACACCACCCAAGGGGTCCCAGTGTCACCTGTGCGTACCACCGCTGGTCCTGCCCGTGTGGAGAGGGGTGCTGGGAGGGGTGGGAGGCACAGGGCACACCTTGCAGAGGGGTCTGGACTGCATGATGACCCCCTACTGGCACGCATCTTAGATGCGTACCAGGATAGCACCAGAGGATTTGGCCAGGTAGTGGGGATCCTCAAGGACATGCAACACGAGCAGGTCGCCCACCATGCCCGCATAGAGGCCAAGTGGGATGACATCACTGCGGTGCATCGGGACATACTACAATGCCTCCGCCAGATCAACACCAACCTGTCCACACACCCCTGTGTGCCCACAACATCTGTCGCAACACCATCTGCCAGCGCCACAGGGAGGGAGGAGGACTCTGGCTGAGAGTCCCCTGCACCGCAGAGGCCTGCACATGAGGATCCCCCCCCCGTAAGAAGAGGGGTCACCCGAAGAAGGACATGTGAGAGGCAGATGTTCCAGCACATCCCCCAGGGCCTCCAAACCTGTTCTGGACAATGTTCTTTGTGCGCAACCTGTTCACCTTGTCCAATCGCACACAACTCACCCACATGACATGTAGGGTTCATGTTGGGCCAATGTATCAGATGACTGTGGACTTTACTCTGGACATTTCATCTACCAGCACTTCCAACTCCAATGTGAACTTTGGATTTCCAAACCACTGTACAGCACCCACAATCCTGTGCACTTCCCTCACCAGTACACCATACGTGCCTCTGTTGCGATTCCAACTTGTCATGTTCAGGGAGATGTCGATCTGCTACACAACACAGTGCATGCCAAATACTGCAACGTAAGGTGACTCATGGGGATGTGATACATGTGAGGGACATACACCACTATGGCAACACAAAACATACTCACCATGGCCATGTTACTCATCACACACAATGATGTTGACCTGAAACACATTGGCATGCACAGACACAACACCAAGCCCAGTCAGTGGTAACAAGTCCACAGGTGAGGTAAGCAGATGTCACTCAGATGTGGGAAGACTGACAACGCACATAACAAAGCATAGCACAGGTTCATTACACATCAGCAACACGTTTATTCCACACTAGTTGCATGGTAATTCTATGTAACAGTGGACACAAGCTCACAATGTGTTGGAGAATGGAAGTCCAGGGATGTGTGGTACATCAGTTGATGGGAATTGTCAACTTCCACACTGGTGTTGGCTTCTGGGTGTTGGGGGTCAGTGTTGACCACACAACAGGCAAAGTACCCTGGGAAGGACAGACAAGATACAGTCAAGATACAGTCAAAAGCACAGAAGAACAGGAGAGAAATGCAATACACATGCACAAAACATGTTGCAAAACACCTACACAAACACTAGTTAGCAGTGCTACCCTATTGTGGAGTACACACCACCTAAAATGAACACATCACAGCACGCATCCAGTCAAGTGGCACACAGACACACTCAGACAGCAACAGACCTGGCTCAACACATTCCAGGCTACCTCCATACATTTAGAAAAACAACCCTGGAAACTCACATTCAGGTGAAGAATTTGTGGATGAGCTGGGAGCGGACGTCACCATCATCTTCATCATCACTGGCATCTTGGCCCAGGCCGGGATCCTCCACAGGTGCCGGAGGTTGGTAGTCGTCATCGTCATCCTGGCACCTCCTTCCGCACCGCCATGTTGTGTATCATGCAGCAGACAAGGATTATTTTGCACACCTTTGCAGGCTCATATGGGAGGGCACCTCCGGTCTTGTCCAGGCAGCGAAAGCGGCTTTTCAGGAGGCCGAATGTCCGCTCAATCACCCTCCTGCTCCGACCATGTGCCTCATTGTAGCGCAGCTCGGCTGGTGTCACAGGGTTCCTGAAGGGTGTCAGCAACCACGGCATGTTGGGGTATCCGGAGTCACCTACACACACACAAATGAACAAGTAGCTGAGTTTTGTAGGAGTGCGGAATACAACAGTGACAAACACACACAATGAGAAACAGTCAGTACACACCGACAAGCCAGGCACGCTGAGCTGGCATCTGTGATATCAGCGTTGCAATGCGACTCCTCCTCCTAATATAGGCATTGTGCGCCGAGCCAGGGAACCGTGCACACACATGTGTGATCGACATGTCAGCAAGACAGACCACCAGAGCATTGATCGAATGGTAGTGCTTCCTGTTCCGGTATGCCTGCTCATGTGCCTGTGGTGGTATCAGGGCAACATGTGTCCCATCAATAGATCCGATGACGTTCGGCATCCTTCCCAGTGTATAAAAGGCATCCTTAATTTCAGGGAGTTCATCTGGGCTCGGAAACTTGATATACAGGTAGAGGAATTGCAACATCCCCTCCAAGACATTGCGTAGCACCTGACTAAACATCGTGGAGAGGTGTGGCTCACTAGTTAGAGGCGGCAGACCCGTAAGCAGAGAATCGGCCAGGGACCAGGGTTCAATTCCCGACACGGCAGGGTCGTGGACCAGGGTCAAAAATGGACTCGATAATTCTCGCCTCGATACCTACTCTAACCAGGAACACACTCGGCAACTCTGGGCATTAAGCTTGCCTCATCTCTACAACGGCCCCCCACAGATGCCGGGGATGCCTGGTTTCACCTTGGAGATACCCAGAAAGGGACCATCTCACAGGGATAGCCAGGACGGGTTCCCCAGCGGTCTACAGCGCCGGGACGCCCCGTTGCTTGGGTAGCTGTGCGCTTTACAAGTCTACAACATTAACATTAACACCAGCAGTAGCCACAGTGTACTGGAAGGTGCCGGTAGCAAAGAAGTGCAGGGCTGTCATCACCTTCACCTCTGGGGTCAGTGCTGCAGGGTATGTCCGGCCAGGTAGCAGATGTGGCGCCAACTGCTCCGCCAACTCCTCAATCAGTGGCCTGGTGAAGTGGTACCGTCGGATGCAGTCGCATTCCTGCATGGTTGCAAGGTCTGGGAACGGACGATGGACAGCTGGTGCCCTGCAGTACAGAGATGCACAAAGGAAGATTGTCAGTACATCCACCCATGTGGCCATGACCACGATCACTATCACATGCTAGTTCATGACTTTACACAATGTACTGAGGTGTGTGCTGTTGGGCATGGACACATATGTCACCTACAAGACCACCACCTCACTTCTCAATTCCACATGTCCACATGAGTCCCATGTAGTGCAATGGCCAATCATCTGGCTGTGTCACCCAACATATGTGCTGCTGCAACGTTAAAAAAATACACCCCAGTGACAATTGAGGCCTCATGCCTCCCAGGTATCACATATCTTTGCCATGCAGAAACCCAGGCTCCCTGTATTGCCACATCAACACAGCAATGGACATGGCGTAGCACGTACACACCACAAGGCAAGCGTAAGTCTCACAGGTAGTGGCCACTGTTGTTCCTGCCGGCCCTACATGTACGTCTCTTAGACACACACCCCATCAAGGTTGATGCATGTACCACATGGATGTGGAGACTGTCACCTATTGAGAACATGTGATCAGACACATCTGAGACACAACATGCACACAGACTGTGGGTGCACATCAGTATTGTGGCTACAGGTCTCACTGTGATGTACATGCCATCACCCCCAGGACTCAGGGTGTATGTGACATGTCCTAAACATATACAACCTGACACAGTGGCCTTGACTCATGCCCATTACTGTGCAATTGCACATCATAGTGGTAAAGTGCACAACACACAAAGGATTCTGCCCCCATGTACAAGTGCACAGCCTGGGAGTGGCTGCACAAAGTGCTAGCCAAAAAAACTGCTGTGGCCCCCCCAAACACCCAGGGAATGCAGCCTTACATGCCATGGGACACTGTGTGGCCAATGCTATAGTGTGGCAGGTGTGCACAGGTGTCCATGGCCAGTATATGTGTGTTGCATCCGTATAATAGTCACACTAATGAGGTGCGACGCGGATGACAATGCGTACGCATTGCACGGGTCATGTCTGAGCCGTGCGTACGCTTTGTCATTGAATGCAATGAGGTCCGATGCGGGTGACAATGCGTACACATTGCACGGGTAATGTCCGAGCCGTGCGTACGCTTTGTCATTGAATGCAATGAGGTCCGACGCGGGTGACAATGCGTACGCATTGCACGGGTCATGTCCGAGCCGTGCGTACGCTTTGTCATTGAATGCAATGAGGTCCGACGCAGGTGACTATCATGCATACGCGTCGGACAGGCATGGTCCGAGACAGGCGTACGCCTTGGCCATTGAATCGTATGGAGACGGGTGCATGTGTACATTCAAAATATGCATTGTACAGTCAGTTGAACGAGCCGTGCGCACCCATTGGCTCTGGACTTTCATGGAGATGGATGCAGATTCAAAACTTGTACGAGTTGTGCACTGGAAATTCAGTTGGATGCCTATAACAATGTTGCAATTTCAAGTGTTCCATGAAGGTGAAGATTTGAACGATGTGGAAGGCGTGTACGAGTCGTACTTTTAAATGGATTGGCCAGATTCATAGAATGCAACCGTGTTGGACCTATCACTTGGGACACATGTCACAGAGTCTGCCTCTGCAGCACAGATATAAGGCTGGCTAGCTCCCAGGGAGCTCACTTGCCTGCACTACATTCTACTGGACCACATCCCTGCTACCACTGCTGCTGTCTATGCATCCTCTGGCTCCTGCTATGGCACGTACTCTGGAGAGGGCCCCAGCCTTCACTGAGGAGAACCAGGCCCTGCTGGACGGGCTCCTTTCAGAGTACAGAAAGCTCTATGGGAAACCAGGGGAGCAGGTGAGTGTGCAGTCCGCTGCCTTCCTAATTATGCATGTTGTCTGACTAGCAGTACTAGCAGTGTGTACACCAGTGGTAAGCAGTCTCAATGACTGCTTTCATCCACCAAAGTGTGTAGGTACATGCAATGAATGGTTTTCCTGCTGCAAAAGTGCATTATTGCAAGCTCAAACTATCCAGGTATTGTTAACATGTCATACATGCATGTGCTTTTGCAATCCCTATGGTTGCACTACCTGTGTAATGTATTTCCCTTTGTGATGATGACATGTCTATCCAAATGTGTGCTGCACAAATCTGGGGCATGTGTGTTAATGTACTTTTCACTTTGTCCTCCTCACAGGTTGATGCCCACCAGAAGCAGGAGATCTGGCTGACCATCGCCCGGGCTGTTCATTGTTTGGGGGTCTACAAGTGCCGGATCCGCATCTGCCAGAAGAGGTGGCAGGACCTTCGGGGCTGGACCCAGAGGATAGCTAGAGTCCAGCTGAAGCTGTCACCTCCACGCAGGAGGGGTGGACACCGGACCCTGACTCCCCACATGCTCTGGATCCTGGCGCTAGTCTTCCTGGACCTGGATAGGCAGCTGAAGGCCAGACAGCAGCAGGAAGGGGGTGAGTCCATGTCTGATCTGTGTACTATGTCTGACATGCAAACAGCAGTCTTTTGTCCTGCTCACACTTCCACGTTATGTAGCTCTTGTAGTCCCAAACTCAGGTCCCTCATTTGTGTGATGCAACCTCCCCATCTGTTCCACAGGTGTGGCTCCTCCAATCTTTTGCTTGTGTCACTAGGGCACTGTGTCCCTGCAGTCAGCTATGCTTCAGGTACTGGTCAGCATCAGTTCCCGTGAATCTGTTGTGTGTTTCATGGGTGGGTCAATTGTTTACACAATGCCTGAGATCTGGCATGTGATCTGTGTGTGCCCTTGAGATGTGTACCAATTGCTGGTCTGACTCGCAACATGTGGCTGGGGTATTCCAAACAAACCCATGCAGCAGGAGACTCCAATTTAGGGGCCTCAGGAGTATGTATAGCAAGTATGTCTCACTTGCTTAGCCACCTGACTACTGTCCAGAACCAAACACTCTTCCACTTAGTCCTGGCCAGTCATGCCCCCTCAAGGGCATTTACAAACACTCTGTAATCCCACTCCTGAATATGAAATTGCAGGTTGTGCTCAGTGACATGTGCCCTCAGGTGTCTGCCTCTGTGTCATCAGGGTGTGGCTTGGTGCTACGTACAGCTGGGGTGTCCATGATTCAGAGGGTCAGCATGACATCTGCGATGTGACTGTGAGAGACAAGACCTGTGTGACATATAGGTGTGTGATCATCTGACAGCGCACAATGGTGTATGCAACTGTGTCCTTCATGCAGCTGGGTCACATGCATAGCAGACTGTGATGTGTTAATGTACAGGGAGTTGTGTTTGCTGACACTCATGTCTGATTTGCATGATGTGGGGTATTCTGGGTCCTGGATATGTTGTTTGCATGGGATGGGCAAGTGCGTCGGTCATCTGCTGAGTTTGCTTTACCCCAGAGCTAGGATTGTGAGTCAGTGCATATTGTTGTTGTCTGGATGCCCTGCCCCTGTGACAGGAGACAGTGTTGACTGACTTTCAGGGCATACCAGTGCCATGGCATTTAACTTGCTATGAGTGAGCCTGCATTTTGTTCAAGTGTGCACCATGCACCACATTGTGGCATTGACCATCAGGACAGGAGTACATCATAGTGTGTGTTGCTGGCATGCATCACAATTATGTTGAATGAGTCTCTGCCCATCCCTTCACCCGGACACCTGTACTGAGTCAGTAGCAAGAGATGTGCTGTGTGTATAGTGACATACACCTACATGTTCACTTGCATGTACTACTGATGTGTGGGTGGTGCATGTTGGCACATTGGGGTGTTAGCATCCAACATGCAACGGCCATATGTGTGAAAGTCAAGGAGGGATATGTGTGCCATGGTTGATGTTGAGAATGACAATTGTCTTATCCTAAACAGTGTTGCCACTTTGAGCTGTGTTCCGCTGATGATGCCAGGGCTTGCCCTGTGATGTGATGTACTCACTGTGTTATGTGCAGTCGGTGCAGGTGACTGATGTTGTTCTCTTACTTCCTATTCCTATCCAGATTCATCCACGGCCACAGGAGGGGACAGCTCCACGGACCAGGAGGAGCCATAGTGCCTTACAGGGACAGAAGGAGAGGAGTCAGGTGGACCCATTGGCACGGAGTGCGAGTTGAGCCACACAGAGGAGTCGTCAGCACCATCCCACCAGCTGAGGGCCACAGCAGCTCTGAGGATTACTCCCTTGTGGAGGCGGGTGTCAGCAGCCACCAAAACCCAGCTAGTGAGGCTGTCCCTGCCCCCGCCACCACCACCATCACCACCACCACCAGACCCCTCCCATCGGCTCCCATCCCAGAGGTCCCTGTGGGCTGCCGTGTTCGTGAGCATGTCTCCTTCGTGCCAGGCACCGCACCCCCCACTGCCCCTGTGTCTCCTGCTGCTCTGAGTGAGGAGTCTGTGGACTTACTTAGACAGATCCATGTAGGGCAGACGTCGATGCTGAAGGTCCTCCATGCACACAGAGGTCTGTTGACACAACTGGTGTCATTCATGGAGGGCATTTCCTCTGGCATGTCTGTCCTACAGAGGACCAATCAGTCCATGGCCTCCTCCCTGATGGCAGCAGTGTCCCTCCTCCAACAGTCCCGCACCCCTCCTACCCCTGCACCACCCACGATTCCTAGCAACTTACCTGTCCCAAGCACAGAAACCCCCAAACCAAGGTCTAGACGTGCACACAAGCAAGTGCAGGGGACTGATTCCACACTCACAGGGGCTGGTTTACTGAGACACACACAGTCATTCACAACCACTCCGCAGTCCTCCGAGACCTTTCCCTCCCAGCCCCCTTCCCTTGCCTCACCTGCAACCCCATCCCCCCACAAGCCCTTCCTCTGTGACCTTGGCCTCTTCCCCACCGACCCTGCAGATCCTGATTACAAGGGGAAGAGGAAGTCCCCACACACAGAAGGGAGTGCCCCTCTCACCCGGACACCCTCCCCCAGGTGCAGTCAGACCGAGACGCCCACACGCAAGTCCCCCCGGCGCCAGAAAAGCAAGACCCGACCGCCACCACGCAGCTCCAAGGCAAAGTCTCCGTCCTCCATCCCCCAGGCCACCACTCCAGAGGTTCCCCCCCCACTCCCTGCCCCGGGTTTACCCACACACAGATACACCATCCCCAAAATGCTAAGGCCATCCCCCCCAGCATTTGCTCCTCCACACCTGGTCAGACAGTTGGTGCCACTGATGTGGGGACCGTGCCCCCCCCCTGCCCTGCTGACCTCACCTGTCCCCCATTCCGCTCTCATGGATGTAGGCACGGCTTTGGAGTCCACGACCACCCCGTCTGACTTGGGCACTGCAGTGGTGAGCCAATCCACTCCATCTGACCTGACCACTGGAGTTGTGCCGGCATCCACCCCATCTGACTTGTGCCCCACAGTTGTGACAGCACCCACCACTTCAGTCAGCTCCACTGCAGTTGCAAGTGTCTCGCCTGCATCCCCCACCTCTTCACTGCCTCCTTCTGCTGCGCCCTGATCCTGTTCCTGCGGTGCCGGGCCTGCCCCCATTTATGCCCCTCCGAGGGGATGACCCCGGTCCTTAGGAGTGCAGGCAAGCAAGGTGTGACAGTTGTCACTCTACTTCACTCCTTGGCATTTGGACATGGACTTGCCATTGGCCTTTTGTTTGCAGAGACGTTTAGATTTTCATATACTGAATTTGTCACTCTAGTTCACTCCTTTGCATTTGGACATGGACTGGCCATTTGCCTTTTGTTAGAACAGACGTTTCACTTTTAATATGATGAATAAAGCTATTTTCTTTATCCCTGTGAACTTGATTTAGCTATACATTATGTTGATGTTGTTTTACATGCCCTTGCACCTCTAATGCTTGGTTTACAATGTTGAGTACTGATGTGTTGATGTGAGGCACTCCCTGTGGTCCATGAGATATGTATCCTATTCTGGTGGGTATCCATGTCATCCTTTGCAGCTACCTGGGTGTGTCAGGATCGACTATTTGTGTACATCTCTCTGTGAGCATTTCATTGGCATGGTCACATCTGTGGCTTGCACCCCTGCATATATGATGTGCTTCCCATTGTCCAATTTGTCACTTCCACATACTTTGTGCTCATCAACACTGGACCTACAGGTGTGGGCATCATTGTAATAGGAGCAACTGGGCCTCTGTGCAACTTGCTACACATATGTTTTGGGTATGTGCAGATTACTTAGGGGAGACTCACGTACCCAGGCTGTTGTGACCAGAGCCTTCATTGTGTGGCAACTGATGGATGACTGATCAAGTGTTCTGCAGACATGAGCGGGACTTGAGGGGAATATGTTTGGCACAGCTGGGCTCCCACAGGAGTTGTGTACCCTCAAATAAGTGTGTTGTCCAGTGACATGGCCTGGGCCCATGGTGTGTGTTGTATGAGCATGTGTGTGTGTACACATCCCTGTTCATACACAGACAGTGTTCCCTTGATATGTTCCTGTTGTTGATGCTTGCTGAGTGGTACTTGGTTCATCCCACTACTTTTCCAATGGGCTACCAGATGTGTGGGTGCATGACACACTACTGTTAATTGGTGTATCATCATTGGGATTTGTCAGTTCTGAGTGGTGATGATGTTGTCAGACACAGATGGGACACAGTCAGGGTTCCTCAATGCACTTGTTTGTTCGCAATATCATGTAGTTGTCCCTAGGTGGTAGTTTTCAGTGATTGAGACATTTGTATGTGTGTGTGACTGCTCCCACTTGTCAGGTTCATGGCTGCGATGCTGGCAGGTGTCAGCATGTGTGCCTTGTGTTTCTCCTTGGCATCTGCATTGTCCTGGGACTGTGGCAGGGATTCTGAAGGTTACATGAGCTCTAAGGTCATGGCCATGTCCTGCATACTGTGCAGTATGTCTGTCATTCCCCAGGGTTGCAAACTGTCCTTGTGTGATGTGTCTGTGCACCTTAGTTCCTCCCAACATTCCTGTGTTTGTCATGGGTGCATGTGCTATATCACCTGTCCATATGGGCTTCACAGATACACATTGTTGCAGTTCAGGGTGTGTAGTGTTGAGGGTGGACTGATGTGAATGTTTGCATGGATGGTCCCCTGGCTCCCGTTTGTCCATGGATGAGGGGCCATGGTGAGTGATTTGTGTTTGTGTATGTGTGATGTATGTTTGTGGCACAGGACACATGTCTGGGTTTCCCAGTTTGTACGACATCTGCCTTTGTCATCACAGTGGAGGTGTCATGCATGCTTGTGTCACCCCACTGTCTGGTCCCTGGGGGTAGTGGTGTTGTGTGTCAGTCTCTTGCTGTGTTAGTTGGTGTTCATTCCAGCTTGTGTCACATGTGTCTGTTGTGCTCCCTCTCATCTCCCAATGCCTGATTGCCCACTGAGGGTGTCCCAATGATGGTTTACTTTTGTATGGCACTGTGTCCACATCTGTGTCACTGTGGTTCAGCCCCCCTCATGTGTTGTGTAGTTGCCTGGGGATACTGTGACACACACACACATGTTGTGTCCGATGTGCAGTGTGAGTTTGCCTGTTTGTGTTTGTGCATCTGCACCAGTGCATTGGTATTGCTGTTGTGGGCCTTTGTCTGGATGCTGTTTCTGCGAGTTTGCATGCTGTCCCTGTGAGTCATTTCACATTATTGTGCACATTCATCCTGGTTGTTGGGTGCCATTGCTGTCATGGAATGTGAGTTTCTGAGCTGACACCTACAGTCTACACATGTTGTTTTGATTGGTGTGTCTATTTTCGAGATGTGTGCATGCTTGGTGATGGTCACTTCTGCTGTTGTGTCATTGTACGCTGTATGCATTGTCAGCCCCCATGTGTGGTGCTTGTCTGCACATGGCCGAGTGTGTTATGTTTTCACAGCACTGTTAGCCTCACCACATCTCTGTGTGTATGGAACACAAGCCACTAGTTTGCCTCAGAAGTGTTTGATGTGTTGGGAGCAGGGATCATACATGTTGTTTGTTATTTGCAGCTTTGACCATGATGACACTTACCTTTTGGTGACTGTGATGAGGGGGGTTTGGTCTCCATCACCACAATGCTCCACATCTGCTGCATTTTGTGCGCCCCCACTTAACTTCTGTTCTACACAGTGAGGGGGTGTACTTTTTACATTGCCGCAGTGCTATGGTGATGCTTGCCTTGTGTATTTCACACTCATGTGTTGGTCACACATGTGCTGTTACTTACATTGTATGCTCGTAGCCATAATCACTGTTGTGGGCATTTGTCACAGACAACACACTGTTGTCATGATGTTATGGGGGATGTATTTTGCGGACATACTTGATGTTGGAGTATGCTGGATGTGTTGCGCATCACCCATCCTATGGCTGGGGGTGGCAGGGGTGATGGGCAACATGAGCCCTTTGGCCGGGGGTGGCAGGGGTGATGGGCAACATCAGCCCTATGGCTGGGGATGGCAGGGGTGATGGGCAACATGAGCCCTATGGCTGGGGGTGGCAGGGGTGATGGGCAACAGGTCCCCTGTGAGTGGGGGTGGCAGGGGTGATGGGCAACATGAGCCCTATGGCTGGTGGTGGCAGGGGTGATGGGCAACATGAGCCCTATGGCTGGGGGTGGCAGGGGTGATGGGCAATATAAGCCCTATGGCTGGGGGTGACAGGGGTGATGGGCAACATCAGCCCTATGGCTGGGGGTGGCAGGGGTGATGGGAAACATGAGCCCTATGGCTGGGGGTGGCTGGGGTGATGTGCAACAGGTCCCCTGTGAGTGGGGGTGATGGGCAACAGGTCCCCTGTGAGTGGGGGTGGCAGGGTGTTAGACGGACCGGGAGGGTCGGCCGAGGACAAGGGGAGAGGTCTCCGGGGAGAGCCGTCTCCAGCGATCGTACAGACAAATAACTTCCCCCCCACAGACAGATACCACACAAGGAGATGAGTTAGTGTTCTTTATAAGCACTTCTTAAGGTACGATGAAAAGGTACAAGGAGGTCTGGACTCAGGGGTCCCCTCGATTCAAGTCTCTCAAGATGGGAAAAGGGGGTAGCGGGACAGTCTGGTTACCAGGCTGGTAGTTGAGATGGTATGATGGGTAGCTCACAATCCTCGAGCTTAGGTGGTCTAGCTGGTACGGGCCGCGGCAGCGCCAGCAGGTCCCAGTGAAGATGGTCGATACACGGGCCGCGGCAGCGCCAGCAGGTCCCAGTGAAGATGGTCGATGTACGGTCCGCGGCAGCGCCAGCAGGTCCCAGTGAAGATGGTCGTTACAACGGGCCGCGGCAGCGCCAGCAGGTCCCGACGAGGATGGATGTTGCAGAAGGCCGCGGCAGCGCCAGCAGGCAGGACGATAGATCACAAGATAGGGCTACGGCAGCATTTGGAGGTCGGAGGGTCCGGGATGAAGGTGTCCAGACACCCAGCAGGGGGTGGAGCCAGCGCCTGGGGGAGCTGGAGGCGATCGGCACCTGGCAGGGGAGAGTCCTTGGCACTTCGTCCTCCCATTGACCTGCCAAGTGATCCGCTCACCTCCTGGGTGGATGGTGGTGCCGGGATGTCGGGGCCGGCCAGGCCCAGGGTTAGGGTCGGGGGGAGGCCACGCGGCTTCGTGGCGCAGGGCCCAAGATGGCGGCTTGACCCGGCCGAGGGAGCCGGTGGTGGCTTGGGCCCGTGCTACAGGGAGGTCCGAGGGCAGGAGTTCCGTCGGGAGACGGGGTGCGGGTGATTCTCTTGGGCCGCGCCTGGGGGGCCGGGGCTTGGGCCCTGTCATGCAGGGGGGGCGCAAGCCCTTCGTGTGGCCTGTCCAACATGCGTCCCCCCCAGCTGAAGGCGGGGAGAGTCACCCATCTCCTTGGGGACTCTCTTCGTCGAGGCGGAAGAAGCGGGACAGGCCATCTGCGTTGGCGTGGTCTTGGCCCGGTCGGTGCTCCACGGTGAAGTCCATTCCCTGCAGGGAGATGGACCAGCGCAATAGTTTTGGGTTTTCCCCCCGCATCTGCATCAGCCACTGCAGGGGTCTATGGTCGGTTTGTACCCGGAAGTGGGTACCGAAGAGATAGGGCCGGAGCTTTTTGAGGGCCCACACCACTGCGAAGGCCTCCCTCTCGATGGTGCTCCAGCGCTGTTCTCGGCCCAGGAGACGTCGGCTGATGAAGGCCACCGGCTGGTCATGACCCTCGGGGTTCACTTGGGAAAGAACCGCTCCGATGCCGTGGTCGGAGGCGTCTGTCTGTACTACGAATTCCCGACTGTAATCGGGGGCCTGGAGCACAGGGGCGGTGCACAGGGCGGCCTTCAGCTTTTCGAAGGCCACTTGACAATCGGGGGTCCAGTTAATCCGCTTTGGTTGGTTCTTGGACGTGAGACCCGTGAGGGGCCCCACAATGCTGCCGTAGTCCCTCACGAACCGCCGGTAGTAGCCGGTGAGCCCCAAGAAGGCTCGGACTTCGGTCTGAGTGACGGGGGGCTGCCAGGACTGGATGGCAGCAATCTTAAGTTGCAGTGGGGCCACCAGCCCGCTCCCCACCTGGTGCCCCAGGTAGGTCACGGACCCTTGACCAATTTGGCATTTGCCGGCCTTAATCGTGAGGCCGGCCCGCTGGAGGGCCTGTAGGACCTCCTGGAGGTGGAGGAGGTGGTCGGACCAGTGGCGGCTGTATACAGCGATATCGTCCAGGTAGGCAGCGCTGAACTCTTTGAGCCCCGCCAAGACCTGGTTCACAAGACGTTGAAATGTAGCGGGGGCGTTCTTCATGCCAAAGGGCATGACCTTGAAGTGGTAGTGGCCATCGGGGGTAGAGAATGCGGATCGTTCTTGAGCTCGGGGTGTGAGGCCGATCTGCCAGTAGCCCGCTGTTAGGTCGAAGATACTGAGGTAGCGGGCGGCCCCCAGCCGGTCGATCAATTCATCCGCTCTGGGGATAGGATGAGCGTCGGTTCGGGTGACAGCGTTCAAGCCCCGGTAGTCGACGCAGAATCTCAGTTCAGGTGTGGTGCCGGGGGCAGCGGCTTTGGGGACCAATACAACTGGACTGGCCCAGGGACTGTCCGAGGGCTCGATGACCCCGATCGTGAGCATTTTGGCCACTTCCTCTTGTATGCAGGCCCGTACCCGATCTGGTACGCGGTAGGCCCTGTGCCGGACAGGGGGACTGTCCCCGGTGTCCACGTCGTGCAATCACCAAGGGGTGACCCCGGGAGTGAGGGAGAACAGTGAAGCGAACCGCAGCAGGAGGTCCCGGCAGCCCTGGCGTTGCTCTGGGGTGAGGGCATCGGATAGCCGGACCCCGTCCACGGAACCGTCTTTCTCCTGAGTCTTCAGGAGATCAGGGAGAGGCTCGGAGTCTTCTTCCGCCCCACTGTCTGTAGCAATCAGGAGGCTGAGTTCTGAGCGCACAAAGTGTGGTTTGAGTCTGTTGGTGTGGAGGACCCGAAGGGGGTTCCGGGTGGTCCCCATGTCGATGAGGTAAGTGACGGGGCTTTTGCGCTCGACCACCTTGAAGGGCCCCGTCCACTTATCTTGCAAGGCACATGGTTCGGTGGGGGACATCACCCACACTTGTTGTCCAGGTTCGAACTCGACGGAGGAGGCATTGTGATCATACCATCTCTTCATGTCTTCCTGGCTGGCCTCGAGGTTCGCCTTGGCCATCTCCCTGAAGCGCCGGGTCTTATTACGTAGGGCCAGGAGGTACTTGAAGACGTCTGGAGGGGTCTTTAGGGGGGCCATCTCCCAACCTTCTTTGACTAGGCTGAGGGGCCCTCGCACAGGGTGCCCGTACAGGAGTTCGAAAGGGCTAAAACCGAGGGACTTCTGGGGAACTTCTCGGTAGGCGAAGAGGAGGCACGGGAGTAGTACATCCCACTGGCGACGGAGGGGCTCTTCCAATCCCCCAATCATCCCCTTGAGAGTGCGGTTGAATCGCTCCACTAGTCCGTTCCCTTGGGGGTGATAGGGGGTCGTGAATCGGTAGGTGACCCCGCACTGTTGCCAGAGGGACTTCATGTATTTGGAGATGAAGTTCGTGCCTCGGTCGCTGACGACTTCTCGGGGGAAGCCCACCCGGGAGAAGATCCCCATTAGGGCCCGGCCAACCACCGGAGCTGTTACCGTTCGCAGAGGCACCGCCTCGGGGTAGCGGGTGGCGTGATCCACCAGTACTAGGATGAACCTATGTCCTTGTGCCGTGCGGGGGTCCAGGGGCCCCACAATGTCTATTCCTACCCTCTCGAACGGGGTGGTGACCACCGGGAAGGGTTGTAGAGGGGCCTTCAGCTTACGGCCACTCTTCCCGCTGGCCTGGCACGTGGGGCAGGACCGGGAGTGGTTCAGGACGTCGTTCCGCATCTTCGGCCAGAAAAAGTGGGTCACTAGGCGACTGTAAGTTTTGTCTTGGCCCAGGTGTCCCGCCAGGGGGACATCGTGGGCCAGATTGAGCAGGAAGTCTCTGAAGCGGAGAGGTACCACCAGTACTCGACCGGCCCCTAGCTCTGCGATCCTCTGTTCGCTGTATAGCAGGTCGTTCTCCCAGTAGACCCAGTGAGTTCCGGTGGAGTCCCCTGCGCTCTGGGGGCTGGCTTGTTGGCGGAGTCCCTCGAGGGAGGGGCAGGTCTTTTGCTCCTGGCGGAACTGTTCTTGGGTGGGCCCCCCTTCTTGACGCCACTGAGCCAGGCCGGGGACGTCCTGGAGGTGCGCGTCCCCTTCGGTCGTTGGCTCCGGGGGGTTGGCCTCATCGTTGTCTTCTACTGGGGCGACCGGGGGCGGAGGTGCTGGCCATTCCGGTTCTTCTGGTCGGGGAACGGCACGGGCTGCCCTGGACCGGGTGGTTACGCAGGCCCAGTCCGGGAGGCCCAGCATCCCCAGGTGCTCTCTTCTCTCGACGGTGGCCCATTGGGAACTCTCAAGGTCATTCCCCAGGAGGCAGTCCACGGGGGCATCATCCCGGACCGTCACTTTCAACAGGCCGGAGACCCCTCCCCATTCGAAGGGGACGCAGGCCATTTGACACAGACTTTCGGAATTGTCAGCTGAGCGGACGGGGCAGAGAATGTTCGGCAGGATCTGCTCGGGTTTCACCAGGTGACAGCGGACGGCCGTCACACTGGCGCCTGTGTCACGTAAGGCCTCGGCCCGATGCCCATTAATGGTCACCCACTGACCGTATTTCCTGGTGTTGGCGGGTAGGGGAGCCCGCGGGACTATGTCTTTTCCCCCTAGGCACGCTAGAACCATGGCGGCCGGTTCCCACTCTTGCTGGGCCGGCTCATACTCTTCCTGTTCCTCTGACAGTCGTTCTTCCCCCAGGGCGGCGGCAGCTACCTGGCGGGGCTTGGGTGTTTGGTTCTGCGGGCAGCTCGGGTCATTGGCGTAATGGCCGACTCGCTGGCATCGGTGGCACGTGACATTGGCTCGGAACCCTGGACGCATCGGGGGGTTTCCCCGGCCGGCCGGGGGCGGGGTGCTGGCCACGGGTGTTGCCGGGAGGGTGTCTCTCCCTCGCCCCTGGCCTCCTCCTCCTCCCCGAGGACGGTGCTGGCCTTGGTTGCTTCGGTTCTGCTCGTGCGGTCCTCTCCGGCTCACTCGGGTGCTCTCCCATCGGTCAGCTTCAGCGGCGAGCTGCCGGGGGTCGGTCAATTTACTGTCGAGGAGGTGCTGCCTGAGCTCGACGAAGCAGTTGTTCGACAGGTGTTCCCATACCATGAGGTTAAAGAGTTGTTCGTAGGTCGTTACATGGCTCCCCTTGATCCACCCCTCGAAGGCTCGGCTGAAATAGTTTATGTACTCCACCCAAGTTGTACCCGGGATCCGGGTGCAATCTCTGAACCTCTGGCGGTACATCTCGGGTGTGAGGCCGTAGCGGGTGAGGAGGGCAGCCTTCATGTGGTCGTAGGACGACATTTGGTGATCAGGGAGCTGCAACAGGGCATCGCGACCTTCGTTGACGAACCTCCCCCATAGTCCAGCTCCCCAATCACTCCGGTCGATCCGGTGGGAGGTCATGGCGATCTCGTAGGCTTTGAACCACTGCTGTATGTCGTCTTCTCGGACATACTCTCGGACAACATCCTTGGGGATGTGGACTTTCTTCTCGGTTGCCCCTGGGGTGTGCGGTCGCTCAGGCACCCCCGTCTCTTTATTCTGATTCCGAAGTTCTATTTCCGCCAGTTTGCGTTCGTGTTCGAGTGTTATTCTTTTTTCCTCAAGCTCTCTCTGTCTCTGTTTTTCTTCTCGCTCCTCTCGGAGCCGCAGATGCTCTAGATTTAGTTTCTGCTCGGCTAACTTTAGTTCACCGTCCATCTTGAGTCGTGCCATTTCCAACTCGTGTAATCTGGTCCTTTCTCTTTCCTGGATCTCCTCCTGCGAGAGGCCCGTTCCCCTCTCCTCGGGAGCCGTGGCGTTCCCCTCTGGTGCGACACTGTTTTGGTCGGAGGATCCGGTGATCCCAGTTTCTGCCCACGACTCAAGGGCGCGCTTCAAATCCTCTTTGGTACTCAGGCCGGTGGTAGCAATGCCTAGTTCCATGCAGAATTGTTTAAGTTCGCGGTGGTTATACTCTTCCAACTTATCCATTTGGAACTTTTCAGTGGAACCGCTATCTTTAGCTGACATCGTGGTTTTGTCGTGGGGTGAGCTACTCTCTGTACGATTACGCGTTGATTCGGATCGCGCCGCTGGCCACCAATGTTAGACGGACCGGGAGGGTCGGCCGAGGACAAGGGGAGAGGTCTCCGGGGAGAGCCGTCTCCAGCGATCGTACAGACAAATAACTTCCCCCCCACAGACAGATACCACACAAGGAGATGAGTTAGTGTTCTTTATAAGCACTTCTTAAGGTACGATGAAAAGGTACAAGGAGGTCTGGACTCAGGGGTCCCCTCGATTCAAGTCTCTCAAGATGGGAAAAGGGGGTAGCGGGACAGTCTGGTTACCAGGCTGGTAGTTGAGATGGTATGATGGGTAGCTCACAATCCTCGAGCTTAGGTGGTCTAGCTGGTACGGGCCGCGGCAGCGGCAGCAGGTCCCAGTGAAGATGGTCGATACACGGGCCGCGGCAGCGCCAGCAGGTCCCAGTGAAGATGGTCGATGTACGGTCCGCGGCAGCGCCAGCAGGTCCCGGTGAAGATGGTCGTTACAACGGGCCGCGGCAGCGCCAGCAGGTCCCGACGAGGATGGATGTTGCAGAAGGCCGCGGCAGCGCCAGCAGGCAGGACGATAGATCACAAGATAGGGCTACGGCAGCGCCAGTAGTCCGTCAAGGCTGATTTCTCTCGGTGTCTCTCGACTCCAGGATACAACTGCCTTCCTGCTCCGCAGCTGCTCCAGTTATAGGGCAGGTGCCCTTTGATGTCCGGACCCTCGCATTTGGAGGTCAGAGGGTCCGGGATGAAGGTGTCCAGACACCCAGCAGGGGGTGGAGCCAGCGCCTGGGGGAGCTGGAGGCGATCGGCACCTGGCAGGGGAGAGTCCTTGGCACTTCGTCCTCCCATTGACCTGCCAAGTGATCCGCTCACCTCCTGGGTGGATGGTGGTGCCGGGATGTCGGGGCCGGCCAGGCCCAGGGTTAGGGTCGGGGGGAGGCCACGCGGCCTCGTGGCGCAGGGCCCAAGATGGCGGCTTGACCCGGCCGAGGGAGCCGGTGGTGGCTTGGGCCCGTGCTACAGGGAGGTCCGAGGGCAGGAGTTCCGTCGGGAGACGGGGTGCGGGTGATTCTCGTGGGCCGCGCCTGGGGGGCCGGGGCTTGGGCCCTGTCATGCGGGGGGGCGCAAGCCCTTCGTGTGGCCTGTCCAACACAGGGTTGATGGGCAACAGGTCCCCTGTGAGTGGGGGTGGCAGGGGTGATGGGCAAAATAAGCCCTAAGGCTGGGGGTGGCAGGGGTGATGGGCAAAAGGTCCCCTGTGAGTGGGGGTGGCAGCGGTGATGGGCAACAGATCCCGTGTGAGTGGGGGTGGCAGGGGTGATGGGCAATATAGGCCCTATGGCTGGGGGTGGCAGGGATGATGGGCAACAGGTCCCCTGTGAGTGGGGGTGGCAGGGGTGATGGGCAACAGGTCCCCTGTGAGTGGGGGTGGCAGGGGTGATGGGCAACATGAGCCCTATGGCTGGGGTTGGCAGGGGTGATGGGCAACATCAGCCCTATGGCTGGGGGTGGCAGGGGTGATGGGCAACATGAGCCCTATGACTGGGGTTGGTAGGGGTGATGGGCAACATCAGCCCTATGGCTGGGGGTGGCAGGGGTGATGGGCCACATGAGCCCTATGGCTGGGGTTGGCAGGAGTGATGGGCAACAGGTCCCCTGTGAGTGGGGGTGGCAGGGGTGGTGGGAAATATAAGCCCTATGGCTGGGGGTTGCAGGGGTGACGGGCAACATCAGCCCTATGGCTGGGGGTGGCAGGGGTGATGGGCAACAGGTCCCCTGTGAGTGGGGTGGCAGGGGTGATGGGCAATATAAGCCCTATGGCTGGGGGTGGCAGGGGTGATGGGCAACAGGTCCCCTGTGAGTGGGGGTGGCAGGGGTAATATAGGCCCTATCGCTGGGGGTGGCAGGGGTAATGGGCAACAGGTCCCCTGTGAGTGGGGGTGGCAGGGGTGATGGGCAATATAAGCCCTATGGCTGGGGGTGGCAGGGGTGATGGGCAACAGGTCCCCTGTGAATGGGGGTGGCAGGGGTGATGGGCAACAGGTCCCCTGTGAGTGGAGGTGGCAGGGGTGATGGGCAACATCAGCCCTATGGCTGGAGGTGGCAGGGGTGATGGGCAACATCAGCCCTATGGCTGGGGGTGGCAGGGGTGATGAGCAACAGGTCCCCTGTGAGTGGGGGTGGCAGGTGTGATGGGCAACATCAGCCCTATGGCTGGGGGTGGCAGGGGTGATGGGCAACATGAGCCCTATGGCTGGGGTTGGCAGGGGTGATGGGCAACATCAGCCCTATGGCTGGGGGTGGCAGGGGTGATGGGCAACATGAGCCCTATGGCTGGGGGTGGCAGGAGTGATGGGCAACAGGTCCCCTGTGAGTGGGGGTGGCAGGGGTGATGGGAAATATAAGCCCTATGGCTGGGGGTGGCAGGGGTGATGGGCAACATCAGCCCTATGGCTGGGGGTGGCAGGGGTGATGGGCAACAGGTCCCCTGTGAGTGGGGTGGCAGGGGTGATGGTCAATATAAGCCCTATGGCTGGGGGTGGCAGGGGTGATGGGCAACAGGTCCCCTGTGAGTGGGGGTGGCAGGGGTAATATAGGCCCTATGGCTGTGGGTGGCAGGGGTGATGGGCAACAGGTCCCCTGTGAGTGGGGGTGGCAGGGTTGATGGGCAATATAAGCCCTATGGCTGGGGTTGGCAGGGGTGATGGGCAACAGGTCCCCTGTGAGTGGGGGTGGCAGGGGTGATGGACAACAGGTCCCCTGTGAGTGGAGGTGGCAGGGGTGATGGGCAACATCAGCCCTATGGCTGGGGGTGGCAGGGGTGATGGCCAATATAAGCTCTATTGCTGGGGGTGGCAGGGGTGATGGACAACATAAGCCCTATGGCTGGGGGTGGCAGGGGTGATGGGCAACATCAGCCCTATGGCTGGGGGTGGCAGGGGTGATGGGCAACAGGTCCCCTGTGAGTGGGGGTGGCAGGGGTGATGGGCAACAGGTCCCCTGTGAGTGGGGGTGGCAGGGGTGATGGGCAACGGGTCCCCTGTGAGTGGGGGTGGCAGTAGTGATGGACAACAGATCCACTATGGGTGGGGGTGTTTGTGGTGCTGGCCATGTAACCCCTATGGTGGGCTGTTGTTAGTGGCCAGGAAGTGGATCCCCTGTGTGTGTGTGCCAGTTTGCGGGTACGTGTCATTTGTTTGTGTTGTAGGTGTCTGACTTACCGCCTGCGCCGTCGGCGTCGGTCCCTGATCTGGTCATAGATGTAGAGTACTGGTATGACCTGCGCAATAGGATTCATGGTGTGTTCGTGTCGTACATGCTGCTTGTTGCTCCGTCTCGTACCCGCTGCAAGCTAGTCCGTCTCATAGCCATGTATTGATTTGTGGCATGAATCGAAGCTGATATGCTTCCTTTCCAGATGCTGTGACATCCCGTGAGTGACGACCCGTCCGGCGCGTAGGAAGTACACATCGTACTTGTCATGCCGGAAACTGCTATGGATACTGCTTCTGAGCGACTCGGTTCATCTTTAGGAGTTAAGGCTCGGACGGAGAATGGGGCTTGATTCACAGCCTACGTGTCAGTCGTGTTTTTGCCAGTTATGCGCATCGTACATCCTCTACAGGACGGACCGGCTCCAGGTACGTGTCGGTTGCACTGTAAGGCTACGGACAGCTGTCCGACCGGCCATCGGAATCTGCCCCTATGTGTTTTTTCTTTAAAAGCGCTATAGCGGTACTTATCCCAATGCAGGGTGTCAGAGCGGTTTACATCACATGTAACAATTATACTTGGACATTAAATCATATGTGTGTAAATTATTGTGCAATATGTGCTACATAAGACAGTAAGGTTTACAAGGTATAGGAGCCACATGTCCTTCATAACTCACTGTGCTTTACGAGCTGCAAGTAGCAAAAGGATGTCTGTCTTAAATGTAGCCATTTACATAGAATAAAACTCTGTCATCTCTGTGTTACATATTGTGCTTTGTAGAAGATATATTAACCTTTGATGCTACTTTGAATCAAAACAGGGACTAGAAAAAAAACAAAGATCTCTCCAGCAAATTCATTAACCTTCAGAGTTATCTTACCATTAATATTATTCCCTTAGATTTATTTGGCACACAAAGATCTCTGAAGCTGGTGCCCTAACCCCATAAGATATTTTAAAATGTATACTTTGCAACAAATTAAGTAGAACAGATTTACTGCAATTTTTCTCCTTTTTGCCAATTTCTTTAGGGAAGAGTTTGAAAAACAAATGTATATGTTGAGGCCCAGAGTTTGCGTTTGGAGTGCGTCACATTTTGGCACAACCCCGGCACAAAATCTCATCTGTTAAATATTGTAATACGTTCACATGTACTCAAGATAAAGCTGCTAAACAGATATGTGAGATCTTAAGATCTGATGCCACTTCCTGTGAAAGCCACATGTGTTGTCATGTGCCATGATGTCACGCACTGCGATGTCACACGCCATGATGACACCTGCATACTCCCTAGCTTGGTTAACCCCCTTACTTCTTGTTTTAGGACTTGTGCTCTAGCTGCCACAAACTCACCTCCAAATTGTAAGCCAAATGGGAGGTGGCCCATTCCAGCCTCTTTTGATGTCTGACAGGCTCTTGACCCGGTCCTCACCTGGACACAGCCCGGCACGTCCTGTGCTGCAGGAGTGTTCTCGTCTTCAGAGAAGGTTAGCCCCTCCTCCTAAACCGGAGCTTGTCAGCAATGCAGTCCTATGGAAAATGAGGTCCAGAAACCGTACAGGTATGCTGCACGCCCCACAAAAACATATCAAAGATGTAACTACAAGCCCTTGAAAATCTCTGCTGACTTCAAAAAGCAGGGGTAATGCCCAGCTGTCATTGGTCCTGTAGGAGTGTAATTAGCCCTGTCTTTTCACCTCATGGATAACTGTACCTGTTTGCAGTGTATAATTTCTACAAACATAGGTGCCAGGGCCCAAAGTACCTCTTACGATGTGACTGCAACTCCCATACTCTCCTACCCCCACTGACCCTGCCAGTGGTGCAAAAAGGCAGTACTAATAACCTGAACACACTTCTATTATTATAAAGTGTATAATGAAAAGTTAAACGCCTGTGCTGTGCTGAAACTGGTACACAGCGCCACCATTTGGTAGACTGCCATCAAAAAAGTGTTGATTTAAGCATTCTCTCCCTTTGGAACTTAGGTTGTGTCACGTGCACTTAGTATTTTGCAAAAAATTAAAGACCTTACTTTATAATCAAGTTTAACTCCCCTGTGCTCACTTCCTTAACTTGTGGCTTGCGATTGGTCCAGTTTAATGCCGGAAAACCCTGTTGCATAGCTGTGCGCTTTATAAATCTTAATTAAAAAAACAAATAATTAAGGCCCATATTTATGACCTGGTTTGGTTGCTCTTGTACAACGCAACATGGTCAAGAGTGACACAAACAAAAAGTCATATTTTGTACAACGCAAAGCCACTTTGTGTGGTTTTGAATGGATTAAAGAAAATGGAGCAATGCAATACTTCGCAAATCCTTCTGTTGCATTACTCTGTGCTAGGGATGAGTTGCATGCGTCCCCACGCAAATCTCATTGTCTGTGAAATATTTCAAGATTTATTAAACCTGGGAATGCCCCAAAAAGATATGCCATGTCCATGTGTGCTGCATTTGTAACACACATGGAAAGAGGAATATGCCTCTTAGGATTTTTTTTAGCAGAAAGGTGCCACTTCCTGCACAAAAACAATGTTCATGCATCACAGGGTCTCTTGGAACATGTGCAAGGGTGTCTGCATTGGCGCTAGTCAGCCCATTGTGTGCCAGCACAAGGTGGAATCACAGGAATGCGCCGGATGCCTTAAACATGCCTTAAATATGGCAAATTCCTGCACTTTCCCAGTGATGCAGTGCAGTGCAGCAAGGGGACTGGTTGTACTGCACTGCACCACTTTGCCTTTAAAATAGTCCCTAAGGGTTGGTGCCTATGTTCCTACTAATATATAATATGAACAATTGATTCTGTTGGGTAAAGGTAATTTCTTTAAAGCCCTTAAACCAGTCATTGGTTTACTCATAGGAACAAATAATTCATCAAAAAAAAACACATATAGGTAACACACCAAAGGACACCATAGAGGGTATTCAGAAGTTTTATAAATTACGTCATTTAAGTATACCACCATTGATTCATGAGGCTGTCAAAACGTAAGAACACAACATAAAATGCGTTGCAATTTGTGTCAAGGTGAATATAGTGCTCAGTGCAGTGGTGAAGGTGCACAATATATACAAAGTGAATTTCAACGAAATGTCGTTTTTGAAAGGCCAGAAAAACAACAATGTTTGAATAGCTCTGTAGATTAAATGAATAGGTCTTGACACAGAGTCTTTCAACTGGTCCAGGGAAAATGTTGACGTTTCAACCGAGGGAGCATTACTGTATTAGTCAATGCGGGTCTTCATCAGGACAAGAACAAGCGGGACAGCCTAAGGAGTAGTAAGAGTATGGGTCAGGTGTGTTGTAGTGATGGATGCTAGGACTAGTCATTGCAAGGACGGCGGAAGACTCACCTAAAAGGCCCAGTAGGACTCAGGGTCGTGTATATGTTCATGCAGCTACAACATTCAGCTGTCAATTGAGGAATAATCAACCAGGGGACCCTATTGATGAAATGAAGCATATTAGGGACCGGAAGAGCCAATAGTGTGGAGTTAGCACCGAATAGTCATTTAATGAGGACTTACTCCAAGGGAATCAATCAACCACGGTGGCATGAGGCATTGAATACCAAGGAGGAGGAACAGAGGGACCTCACGTCTCCTATGCAGTAGAGCGCAGCAAATGCGCGTTTCTATATGAAATTTTTTTTTAAAAAAGAGAATTAGCTCCTTCCGTAAAACCGCATAAACTCGGGATGTAATCTTCCATAAGTGAATGTCATCTTCCATAAGTGAATGCTCACCTCTTACGAAGACCAGGGGGCCAACCCAGACGGCAGTCGCAAACGTCCTGTCTCGTGCGTGGTGGAGACGGGAATGCCGATTAAATACAGGTTTAACGGGTGAAGGCGCGTGTACGTAACGTAGCGTCTTTGGGTAGGTTGCTAGGCAACGCATGACGTGCTATGTCATGCGGGAAGTCATGTCTCAGAGCTGAGAGAATCACATTGTTATTCGGGGATGATACGAGTAAAACCATTGGAAAACGACAAGTTGCTATGCAACGCATGACGTGTTCTGTTATTGGGAGGATCAAATCTCTATGTGAAACATCACGTAGGCAGTCCACTGTTACATCGTGGGAGATCTCAACCCGAAGACAAACATACAGGTGGTAGAAATCGAAAGGACTAATTGTGCTAACACTGAATCACAGATTAGATCTAACCTTATTGACAACAATAGTGTTGACATGCATACTACGGCAAACCAAGAATTGATTTCTGTCAACATATTAAGTACCAACCTTTTGGAAACACGACATGCCATAACCCTTCCCAACACTGTGACAACTCTCAACCCACCTCACACCAATATTACAACACCGGTAGAGCTGTCTAATGGTGCATCTAGACAAACAGCAATACCCAATGAAATCACAATGTCAGACCAGAACGAACCTATAATCAATTTGTCAAACCACGTTATGTCTATAGCCGAGAGACGTGTCCTCGCTAAGGGGCTCTCCTTTGTGCCGACCGTTGTACCTGACTCTTTTCAAGTTAAACTTGAGCTCCAACAATTTTTTCGGAAGATCAGATTGAAATATTACTTCAGCTTAAACACCTACAGTCCTAAACCAGCTGCCACCGGCTTCAGACCTGCCTCCACCTTCACACCAGGTTCACACCTGATAAATGAAAAAATACTGGCCTTTGAGAAAATTGTCCTTCATGAGACTATGCTACTCCTGGAGCAAAGAAAATATGTACAGTATAATATTAGCAAGGAAGAAAAACTTGCACTAAATTCACTGCGAAATAATGATTCCATTGTGATTAAAGCTGCAGATGTTATGTTATGTTATGTTATTTATATTTCTATAGCGCACAGCTGCCCCAGCAAAGGGGCGTCCTGGCGCTATGACAGACACTACAACATAACACACAATAAAAGAAGGGAAATTAAACAGACACGGGAAACAGGAAAGTTTTAATCGCCTGCCTGAAGGCGAGCAGGTCTTCAAGAGCTCGGATGTGTACCGGGAGCGAGTTCCATAAACCTGCCGCGAGCACCCTAAAGGAGCGGCCACCCATTGTGCTCAATTTAAAGCGTGGACAGACCGCCAGAAGAAGCCCCTCCGATCTCAAGGATCTCAAAGGAATATAGGGCGTGAGTAGGTTGGCAAGTGCCGGCGGCGAAGAAGATTTCAAAATTTTAAAGGTCAGGCACAGCGCTTTGAACTGGATTCGCTGTCTGACCGGGAGCCAATGTAAGGCCGTGATGGTACCAGACACTGAGCAATGTCTAGGGAGGCCCACAATGGCCCGTGCCGCGGCATTTTGTACCCTATGGAGCCTAGAGGCCTCCTCTTGATTCACCCCTAACAGCAGTGAACTGCCGTAGTCCAGCCGAGATAGTATAGAGGCCTGGACCACAAGCTGTCTGGTAGGGGGATCAAAGTACTTTAAAACCGGCCTTATTCCCCGCAGAATGCCATAGCACGTGGCAGCCACCTTCTTAGTGTGGTCCCTGAAGGTGAGCGCAGAGTCCAACCAGATGCCTAAATTTCTCACTCCAGAAGCTGGAATGGGAGTGACACCCAACTCTGATGGCCACCACTGGTTACCCCATAGCTCAGCGTGCTTCCCTAATACCAACACCTCTGTTTTGGTGGCATTTAACTGAAGGCAGTTGGTGCGAAGCCAGCTTGCTACTGCCATCAGACCCGCTCGGAATCTGGGGGCCTCCACCTCAGGGTCTCCACTAAGTGTCACCGCTAGCTGTGTGTCGTCCGCATATGAGGCCATCGTAAGACCCCACTGTTTGACGACACCAGCCAACGGTTTCACATAGAGGTTGAACATAGTAGGGCTCAACGAGGATCCCTGTGGTACCCCCAGCTCCAGGGGATAAGTGGCGGATTGGCCAGGTGGTATAGCCACTTTAAAGGATCGATCCGATAAAAAAGACCGAAACCACTGGAGAGCGAGATCAGTCACTCCCGCCTCCTGTAAGCGTTGGATCAGTATATGGTGGGACACAGTATCGAAGGCAGCGCTTAGATCTAATAATAAAAGCGCTGCAGTACGACCTGAGTCCAGTACCTGGCGAAGATGTTCCGTGATGTAAAGTAATGCCGTCTCGGTACTGTGTCCCGACCGGAAGCCGTTCTGACTGGAATCCAATATCTGGTTGCGAGCCAGATGCTCAGACAGAACAGAGTTGACGTGGGCTTCTGTTACTTTGGCAATCCAAGGCAACAGGGATATGGGTCGATAATTTTCTGGCAGCCGGGGGTCAGAGTTGGCTTTTTTTAGTATAGGAGTAACCACTGCCTGTTTCCATGCCGTGGGTACCGACCGTTCCGTTGGACAATGACATATTGATAAGAGTCAATGTGGGGTCACGGCACAGTGGGGAAAGTGTGTTGATAAAGGCTGGCTTTAACGGGTCCGAGGGAGAACCTGACTTGACCCTGAGGCTAAGCCTGTCAAAGGTCTCAATAGTCAGTTCAGGTAGCATAGCAAGGGTCTCATATCCCATCGTATCGGGGACAGTAACCTCTCGGTTCTGGTGGAGTGTGTCAAAACCTTGGTAGATTTTTTCCACTTTCTCCACAAAAAAGGAGGCCAGCTTATCACAGTGGGAATCTGTGCAAATCACCTCTGAGGTGGATCTGTTTTTCATAAGATCCTTCAGTACCTTAAAAATCAGTTTTGATGGGTTAGGGCTGGTAGCAAATTCTTGAGCGTAAAATGCGGCTCGTGTTCTGCAAATAGCTCTATGGTAGAACTTCAGCTCAGTAAAGTACCGAGTTTTCAGAGCAGGGTTGTAAGATCTTCTCCATTCCCTCTCTGTTTTTCGGCAAGCTTTTTTCAGTTCTGCGAGTGACTCATTATACCAAGGACTAGGTGTTTTTGTCCGGCCTTTCGACCACCGTAAAGGTATGAGAGAGTCCAGGGCATCGGTGATCCAGGCACAGAACTGTTGGTAACCTTGTTCCACATTAATAAAGGTGCTCAGAGGTTTCTGTTCTAGTATGCTATAAAACTCTTCAAGCCTAAGCTTGTGCCAAAGCCTTTTTAGAATAGGTCTGTCCACAGCTATAAAAGGCTTATCGTGGACCGGACAAAAGGCTTCTACCAGCAGATGATCAGTCCACCCCATCAGCCTCGGATCTGACAACCACACCCCATCAAGTGTGGAAAAGAAGGGGTCCAAAATATGGCCCCCTGAGTGGGTTGGAAGGGTGACGAGCTGAGTGAGTTGAAGAGCTTCAAGGTTCGCCAGCAGAGTGCTCACCGTAGTGGATGACCCATTATCAAAATGGATGTTAAGGTCCCCCACGATGTTGAAATTGGCACAACCGAGTGCTATAGGACCGATCATATCGGCCAGTGCGGACCTGAAGACAGATAAGGGTGGGGCAGTGGTGCTACAAAACTCCGCTGACTATGTGGATGAGATAAACCTCCAACTGAGTGACCGGGAGAGCTACCAACCTACCCCACATGACCCCACACCGAACCTGAAATCCATGATAGAGAACGTGACAAAGGAAGGTATGGCTTCAGGATTCCTAAGCCAGCATGAACATGATTTCCTTAACAAGAAGGAACCTCGGATTCCGACCATCTACACATTACCTAAAGTGCATAAGCGGTTAAGTAAACCACCAGGCAGACCGATTGTGTCCGGTTGTGGTTCTATACTTGAACCATTGAACCAATTTATTGATCATTTTTTACAGCCTTGGGTTCCAAAAACCAAATCCTTTGTACGTGACTCGATGCATATCATACAACTTTTGGAGGGACAGGCCTTTGATGTACAGACACAACTGCTGGTAACACTTGATGTATCGTCTCTTTATACATCAATCCCTCAGGATGAGGCACTGATGGTCATCAGAAACACGCTAGATGGACGACAGAGCACTGGATCCCCACAGACTTCCTGATCTCGCTCTTGGAGATTGCAATGAAGAAAAATTATTTTGTTTTTAAGAAACAATTCTTTTTCCAATGCAAGGGTGTGGCGATGGGAGCTACCTATGCGCCGAGCTTGGCAAATATTTTCATGGATCACTATGAGGAGGAACACTTGTACAGCAATGAGAATCCATACCTAGATCGGATCACAGTTTGGAAACGCTACATAGACGATGTTATAATGGTGTGGGCTGGCGATGCAGTGGAGTTGAATGAGTTCCATGTCTGGCTTAATGCCAGATCGAATGACATCCAATTTACCATGACGAGTAACAATGAGGCAATTGATTTTTTGGATCTCACGTTTCGGGTGGAAGAAGGTCTCCTGTACCGTGACCTGTATCGGAAACCAATGGAAAGAAACACACTGTTGATGTACAACTCTCACCATCCCCGCAACCTGAGGGATAACCTGCCTTATGGGCAGTTCCTCTGACTCAGAAGGAATTGCACCAGGCGCACTGATTTCTTCAAAGAAGCAGATACCCTCGTGAGTCGCCTGAGAGAGAGAGGATATCCAAAAGGACTGCTTAAACGAGCGAAAAAACGAGCTTGGTACTGCCCACGCAACCAACTTCTGGAAGTTAAGACCAAAGACACCAAATCAGATAACATTGTCTGTGTCACGACCTTCAACACCAGGAGTAATGACATTAAAAAGATTGTCAAGAAATATTGGAATCTAGTGGCAAGTGAACTCATGATCAAACAAGATCCGATCTTTGCTTTCAAGAGAGGCAAGAACATCAAGAATACCGTTGTGAGAGCATTTCTGGAACCACCCAAGCAACCAGATCTAAGGAACTACTTTGGACTACCATCACTAAGTGGACACCATAAATGCGGACAGTACAAAGCATGTGATTTTTGTCAAGAAGGAACGACTTTTACTTATAACAACAGAACGTACAGACAACCACACTTTACAAATTGCAATAGTTCCCATGTAATCTATGCCATCCTCTGCCCTTGTGATCTGATATATCTGGGGCAAACCATCCAGAAAGCAAAAACCAGAATCCTCCAGCATATGAGTAGGATAAGGTGTAAAGTACAGGGCGCACCCATGGTTGACCATTTTTTGACATACAACCATTCTCCAGACAGCATAAGATGGTTGATTATTGAGAAGATCTGTCCCAACCCAAGGGGAGGCGCAATCTCTGGGGTCCTGAACTACAAGGAATGCAGATGGATTCATTCGCTCAACTCAATCCAGAATGGGTTGAACGAAATAGAAGAGACTACTAGACAAATGGGGCAACTATAACCTTTCTTGCCCATGTTTGGGTTAGTAATCGCATATCTGACATAGAGATAGATGAGCTACCCTTTCTGACTGTTCTACACACCTTCAACTTATTAGACAGGGACTCAGACGAGATTATAGCTATCCCTGCCCACTCTAGCTAAGAAATCTCACACTCTAGTCATACATACCTGAGAGTTCTATTGAACTGAGTTCACATGACCGCATACTTGATATTTACTCGGTTTCCGAGTCCTATATCGCAGGCCAGTGGTGTGTCTCCAGCTAATGATTGGTTAATAACTTTAACTGTGATTGTGCTATTTACTTATACTTTTGATGCATATCTGTGATCTTTGCCGAAATACTTACACTTTCCTTCTTAATTGATGTGTCGATGAAGTCTATGCACACTCGTAATGATTTTCTCCCATGGGTTGCGCATTTTATGTAAAATGTTAATTAAGGTTCATTTGTACCTAGGCTAATAATGTGTTTCCCAGTTTGAGATCCACAGTTTGAGATCCACAGCTAATTCTACTCATCAACATCTTAGCTCCATAGCCATAGTTTTCCAATCCCACAATATAACAGTGGACTGCCTACGTGATGTTTCACATAGAGATTTGATCCTCCCAATAACAGAACACGTCATGCGTTGCATAGCAACTTGTCGTTTTCCAATGGTTTTACTCGTATCATCCCCCAATAACAATGTAATTCTCTCAGCTCTGAGACATGATTTCCCGCATGACATAGCACGTCATGCGTTGCCTAGCAACCTACCCAAAGACGCTACGTTACGTACACGCGCCTTCACCCGTTAAACCTGTATTTAATCGGCATTCCCGTCTCCACCACGCACGAGACAGGACTTTTGCGACTGCCGTCTGGGTTGGCCCCCTGGTCTTCGTAAGAGGTGAGCATTCACTTATGGAAGATGACATTCACTTATGGAAGATTACATCCAGAGTTTATGCGGTTTTACAGAAGGAGCTAATTCTCTTTTTTTAAAAAAAAATTCATATAGAAACGCGCATTTGCTGCGCTCTACTGCATAGGAGACGTGAGGTCCCTCTGTTCCTCCTCCTTGGTATTCAATGCCTCATGCCACCGTGGTTGATTGATTCCCTTGGGGTAAGTCCTCATTAAATGACTATTCGGTGCTTACTCCACACTATTGGCTCTTCCGGTCCCTAATATGCTTCATTTCATCAATAGGGTCCCCTGGTTGATTATTCCTCAATTGACAGCTGAATGTTGTAGCTGCATGAACATATACACGACCCTGAGTCCTACTGGGCCTTTTAGGTGAGTCTTCCGCCGTCCTTGCAATGACTAGTCCTAGCATCCATCAGTACAACACACCTGACCCATACTCTTACTACTCCTTAGGCTGTCCCGCTTGTTCTTGTCCTGATGAAGACCCGCATTGACTAATACAGTAATGCTCCCTGGGTTGAAACGTCGACATTTTCCCTGGACCAGTTGAAAGACTCTGTGTCAAGACCTATTCATTTAATCTACAGAGCTATTCAAACATTGTTGTTTTTCTGGCCTTTCAAAAACGACATTTCGTTGAAATTCACTTTGTATATATTGTGCACCTTCACCACTGCACTGAGCACTATATTCACCTTGTCACAAATTGCAACGCATTTTATGTTGTGTTCTTACGTTTTGACAGCCTCATGAATCAATGGTGGTATTCTTAAATGACGTAATTTATAAAACTTCTGAATACCCTCTATGGTGTCCTTTGGTGTGTTACCTATATGTGTTTTTTTTTTTGATGAATTATTTGTTCCTATGAGTAAACCAATGACTGGTTTAAGGGCTTTAAAGAAATTACCTTTACCCAACAGAATCAATTGTTCATATTATATATCATTGCCCAGGTTCTGAGGGATACTGGGTCACCCCATTGTTTATATATTTATGTTCCTACTAAGACATGCGCTTGTGAGCTCCTGCAGAGAACGATTTGTCAGCGTGCAAGAGGTTATGAAGAGCACATTACACATGAGTTTTCTGAGGCATAAAACTTTTAACAAAGGAAGATATTGTTACACATTTTACGATTGTTGCAAACTTGGTGCAAGGGTGTCTACGCTGGCGCTAGGCTGCTGATACGGTACCCACGTTGGGGGGAAAGGACAGCAATGCACCCTATCAGATAAATAAAGTGCATTGCTGCCCTTTCACTTTGGCGCACGGCAGCACAGCAAGGTGACTTGCTTAGCTGCCCTACGCCAAAACCCCATAAATGAGGCCCTAGATGTCCTTTAATGTTTGGCCTCCACCTATAAGCGCTACATCGAAGGAAGTTTTCTAAGAGAACGTGTTCCATCTCAGCACTATGAGTGGGATTTTCTGAATACTTTCTTGAAATTCAAATCTGTGGCCAAACTGGCTCCTGGTCCTGTTCCGCATGGAACAATGGTGATATTAATTAATAAGTGCACTGCACACTGCCCAAGTGATGGATGTGGTGTGGGTGAGGCCCCGGATCTTTGTTATAAAAGGGCGCGCATGGAGCGGATCATACACCCTCCTGACTGAGCAGGCTTTGTGTAGATCGCCATCCAGTGACATCCGGTGACACCGGGAAGATGAAGGCTGCTGTGCTCATAGTGCTGGTGTCGATGGCTTATGCTGACAGCGATGAACCACTAGAACCAGAAGAAGCACTTTTAAAGCCGATATCACTACCGCCAGGTGAGGCTTTTAAGTCAAACTCAGATTTTTCTGATATATACTTTCATGAGTGTGACATGTAGACTGACTTCAGAGGCGGGGGGGGGGGGTTCTTCAAACGTGGACAGCGGGGCTGGAGGGAAGAGTTTTGAAAAGCGGGTTTAACTGATTATCTGTCATTGGAATGTTCTTAGAAGAAGAGGAATGATAATTAGTCAGGACTTGAATGCAAAAAGTCCGGTGCCTTCATTGACAAAGAGGTTGCTGTGGACTTTCCTGCAGATAGTGTCAATGCGCAGTGATGGGAGTTCGACAAGTAAATGAAGCTCTTCAGAGCCTGAGATGCACAACATTTGCCTTGCTGAGCAGCGTTGTGAGCTGTAGCTCCTGAAAGAAACAGAGGCGCTCTCTTTGAGACTTTCAGGAGACCCACAAATGTCACAGAGCCTCTGAGAAATGCTCACAACACCTCCTCTTGACTGAGAGCGAAATAGCCTGTAGTCCCGCCGAGAGAATGACCTCCCACAGAAAGAAAATCGCTGTGAAGATAACACTTCCCCCAGCTTGCTTGTCAATGAATATGTATCCACCCCAGAAAGTTGAAAGGCCGAGCCAGTCCTACAGCCTTTAGAGCCCTGAATTTAGTCGCTGACATCTGATGTCTCAGTACAAATGACCAGCCATCTTTCAACCATAGCGTTTTGTAGGTTTGTTCTGTAGGTTTTCTTTGCTGTGGTTTTGAGACTGATTTAATATATCTCTGTGTTTTTCACCAGTGGAACCAAGTACGTGCAATTTGCTGAAAAGCAGTGCCTTCGTAAGAGTCACCCTCAGCAAGAAGGTCTATTGCCAAGGATATGTTACCGTCTCAACCTGCAGGGGCTACTGTTACAGCACTGTCTCGTAAGTGATATTGTGTATGTGGTGCTCTAGATGTAAACTGATGTTGAGGTCTGGGGTCTCTGCAGTGGCGGCCGCCACAAATAAAGGGTGGTGACTGGGTGGAGGGAGTGCGGGAGGGGCCGCAGGAGGGGGTTTTGCGCAGGGATGGTAGTAATATATTTCTTTAAAAAAGAAGTTGCCTGAAACCCCCCCCCCCGCCTCCCGGGTTGTGCCTCCTCTCCTCTTCCTGGTCCCAGCAGCCCCTGGGACAGACTCCCATCTAATCCTCATACTGCAAAGCAGCGCATGGATTGGCCTGAACGGGCTGGAAAAATCCTCCAATCAGACCAGGGTAGTCTGTTGGGTTTCTCCATGCAGCACAGCTGGAGAAACCTAAGTGTGCATTATTAACACCAGGTCCGACGCGTTTCGGAGTTGAAAAGCACTCCTTTCTCACGGGCAACAGACTGTGTTATTTTTTCTAATTTAAAGCGCAAGTGCCGGTCACGTGCCATAGACACAAACAACATACTTAAATTCATCATATTTTAAATCTGAAATCATATGGCAATTAATGCATTGACATGCGATATTCGTAACAAGAAATGATAATGTTTAAAAGTGCATGGAACCGAAGCAACATTGTACATTTGCATGAAGTAATTCAAATATACGAAAACTTTATCAAAAGCGCTGGTGCGCACAGAGACATGCTGGGATACCCGTACCTTCATTGGGGGTTATCATGGCAGAGAAACACACAAAGTAAAGCCCGAGTGGGCAAAAATAAAAGTCAGACCAGCGGACGGTCAAATCGACTGGTAATGGGAATGTGTCCTCGTGCATGGGGATACAAAGAAATCAAAACTAGAGAACAGGGCACCAGCACGCTCCTGCATGCACTCACTTATTTTAATAAACAGTCACAACCCACCTTAGTAGACTTCACAGACCTCCAGGGGTCCATGGACCACAGGTTGAGAACCTTTACTCTATACAATTTTGGTCAAATATGTGAGAGGAATGCTCAGTTCCAGTTAATACTTGCCTACATAAAGACAATATGGGAAATAACACAGGCAATCCAAAGTCTTCTATTGAATTTTGTGAAATGTAAATCAGCAAAACCTAAACAAATACGTTTCTCATGTAGAATAAAGCATTCATTTGGGACACAGCAAAACTAAAAACAACGTTCTTTGCACTTTCAAAATAAGGGTCCAATCGCACCAGCACAACTAGCAATCATTTAGACAGAACAAGTGGAGAAAAGCAGGCTTAGGAGTGTAACCTGTCAGTGGTTTCCTTCTTGAGTGCCAGATTCTGCAATAGGTTTGGTCTCAGAGCTTGCCAGACACCCAAAAAGCCAGCATGTTTCCACCCATCTACAAGATGTAGACTGGACTTTCGTCATGAAAAAAATGAAGACATGCACCACACCACCCATAGAAGTTCAAATAATGTGTGCATTACACATTTCCTGTAAAATATTTTTCGTGCTCAAACATCTGCAGGGATAAAACAATAACAGGCTGTTGCCACATTGAAGAATAATTAATAACGCATACTTCTGTTTCCGATGTATTTCTCCCAATGCAAACCTGTCAATCGAGAGGCCACATGGAATCAATCCATAATATTTAATAAGTCACTTAAAGTACCGAACCTTGAACAGAGTTGGTACACTATTAACTGCAAGCAAGGGGTGCTCTGCTCTGTTTGCTGTATTTACCAAAACTCAGTAACTTAACCTGCGGTGGATACACTGGGAAGGAATAATCAAATTAAAAGTAAAAATGGGTTATTAAAGACTCTCAGGGTGCATGGAGTCTATTCCTGTGTCAAAAACGTGCTGAAAACCATTTGAAGTAAAACAAATGTCTGTTCCCAATCTAAATTAGTTGCGATAGGGTGCACAAAAAGGCTCTGAAAGAAGGGAGACATCGATAACAAACATAATTGCACGCATGCCAACATTACAAACATTCATTCACATTATTCATTAATTGTGAGTTAAGAAATCTGAATCATGCAAGAAAGAAAAGGGAGAAGATGTAAGGCATTGGCTCCAGATAAAAGAACAAAGGGGCATATCAACAAGGGCTTTATCTCTGCTTTTTTGGCTTTAAAAGCCAAAAAACAGAGATAAAACTAGCGCCCTATCAACAACAGGGTGCTAACACGCAAATTTGCATGTTAGCACCCTTTTACTCTACGCTTCCCCTTGCATCTCTAATGAGATGCAAAGGGGGCGTTCCAGAGTAAAATAATAGGAGAAATGTCGCTAAGCGACATTTCTCCTATTATCAAGAATGTCGCTAACCCTGTTAGAGACAAAAAAAGCAGCGCTAACCGCGGTTAACGCTGCTTTTTTACGTCTGCTAATTTTCAGACTTAGCCATGATATCCTATGGAAGGAGGATATCATGGCTAAGTTTGCCTGTCCCTATCAACAAGGTAACGTGTGATTATCGCTGGGTTTCCAGCGATAATCTCACGTTAGCCTGTTAGCGTGTAGATTTTTATCGCTATTGAGATAAGCGTTGCTAATAGCACGCTATCTCAGCGATAAAAATTCACGCTAGCCGGCGATAATTATCCTCACGCTAAGAGCGCTGAGCGATAATTATCGCCGGTTGTTGTTGATATGCCCCACTATTTCTTGCAGTGCCTAACATATTTGTGCTGCAATATTATGCAAGTGAATGCTCCTTGTGAATGTTGTGACTTCGTCTTCTGGTAGAGTAAGTTGGTGGGTTAGTAAATGCTACTGAAGTATGTTTATGTGTAATCTCCAAGGCACAGGTGTGAATCCAGCATAAGAATGTGGTTCACCATAAGGCCTTCATTATAGGTCGGTAAGTAATCGTATTTTGCCCAAATTACATTTACTATTACACACAGCGACCACCCAAAAAATATTTTCCAAGTAAAATCTGCAAATTTGTCCAGCAAGTAGAAAGTAAGCAAGCTCTACTTTGAGTCAAGGGCCCGTATCATGAGCGAAACATGAGTGTTACCATGCCACCGCCTGCAGATTGTTTTGTATTGAAATTCTTTATTAAACACTTTTTTTTACAGTGCGCCTTATATAGATGTGTGTATATCAGTCAACAAAGGCACTGTGTCTTCGTCCCTCAGTAGACTTTCTAGCCTCCCTTCCCTTAGCATGGAATACCTCAGTCCTATCACATTTAACAATTCATTTCGACTGGTACAAAAGGTTAACAGGAAACAATTACGAAACAGAACCCTCCAAAAACTGCTCCAGACGTTCTAAAAGATTTCCGATTGGGAATTAAGTGCAGATATATTCTTACTCACTATTCAGAGATTCCTCATCTCATTCCTGAGCAGTTGAGGGAATGCCTCCCTCGCAAGACACCTTTCCCCACTCTTTAGTATTTATTTTCTCCTTTCCCTTTTTCAGCTAGTGCGGTTTCCCCTTGAAAGGATATCTTGCTATGCTGCTGGCCTCTGGGATACAGTGACGAATTTGACCTTTGCTGCATTTTAAACAGATACTTAACGAAATCATCCAAATGCAAACTGAAATGTTTAGGGTGCAAAATGGCAGATGGTTTTGAGACGCATCTAATTTTCCATGGCCATAGCCAAATAGGACTTCTGCAAGCTGGTATGGTGTCTGCTGAGGTAGATGATGCACATAACATGTCAAGTGTGATATCAGACAAGACAATCTCGCCATTAATTATTTGTTTTTTACCCTGTATTGCTTGCTTAGGAATTTAGAGAATCTTCTCAATATTTATCCTTTCTCTAATGAGAATAATTTCCACTTGGGCTAATTGTTCTTCTTGCACCAATATCCCTTTGTGAAGTTCTCGTTCCGTACTCTCCTCCACAATCTTCTATATATTAGGAGTTCTTGCTTCTGTCTGACGATCAGCTTCTATTGCTCTACCAGCAGCAGAAAATCATCAGAGCTTAGCACAATTATGTCATCTTGCATTTCTGGAAAATAACCCTCCTCCTCTTCTAAATGCTTCCTCTTTTTAGAGCACTGTCTCCCCTCATTTAGAACAGTCAAAATGTTGGTTCCTGCTTTAAGAACTCCTTTCAGAGGCCACAGGGCTAGCAGAGGTTTTTGGGCCCGACCGGCGATGTTGTGAACTTTTACTCCTCCTCTATCTGAGCAAGACTTTCTATGGGCACTGAGTAAATGGGCCAAGCACTACCCCTTCTGCATTTGACTCTCAGTAGTAGAGCTTGGTGAGTAGTCAAAAGCTTTTGGGTAGAGCGAGGTGCAGGTTATGAGCAAGCTCATAAATCACAATACTCAGAGTGACCCCAAAAATATCATTAGCCTGTCCAATACTTTCTTTTGGTAAGAAAAGCAGTATTAATCAAACACAGAACACAGCACACTAAATAAGTCACACAAAATGCCTCTCAGAGCTAGCTCTGATCTTGGCTGTGTTCCCCGAATGAGTCCTCTTCCCCCCCTCCTCCTCACACTAACTATCTCTCTCTGGAGGTGATCCCACAGCTGTTGCCTGAAGTTGTGATGCATAATAAAGCCTGGCTTTGGCCTTGAAAGTTTCTGCACTCCGGGCCCTAATCAGTCAACTGGGGATGGGATAGGGTTATATAATGAGATCGCAGTTGAGCTGGAAATGGTGCATGGGTTAAGGTTAAAGGAGAGAAGCTTTGAGGAATCGAGGACTGAGAACAGACTATAATGGACACCTGATGATACAATGTTTATTCAATATAGTAAAGTTATCAAACCCTATTAATTTTCTAAATGACTTGATGTTTCTATCAATGTTTATCCATGTAATTGTTGTAAAATAGTCAATGAAATTGGAGTGACCATTAAAAGGCGCTTTTTAAGTCATTCATTTAATTCACAACTGTACTGTTGGCAGTGCACCGATTTAGAGTCCTGCTTGCCCTCATGACCTGCTCTCTCTCCTAGCACCGCCCACCAGTGTATCTCTAAGCCATTTTACAATCATTTGGAAAACAAACCAAGTTTGCAATCTATCGATTACTTTTCAGCAGTTATTGGTTTTACATTTCTAAGTCCAGCTCGTTCAATTGAAAAGAAGCAAAACTAAAAATCATTTGAATTCACTAATTTGTTGAGTAACATTTTGTAAATAGATGGCATGTCATTACCAATACTTGTAAGAAATGTAGGTACTAAAATCAAACAGACCTCAAATTTGAAACTTTAACCTTTCTTGCATTCTTTAGCTTGTTTCAGTTTGACTGTTTTGAAACAGTAGTAGTCATACAAAAGGGTTCGAACACACTTTTTTTTAGGTCTCGGTTGGCAAACAAAGCTATTGTATCGAATAAAGAATAAACGCCCTAAACCCTTGATTTCCCATGATCATGACTTGATTGCTCTCTTTTCTATCTCTGGTGCCTCTTCCTGATACTATGGCTTTCCTATGTTTGCCTGGCCAAGGAGCATGTCTGTCTCCTGTTATATGATGAGTGATCTTTGTTTGTATCCTTCCACTTCTGATGTCACACTTTACATTACAGTGCATGCAGGACTATTTTCCCAGTCAATTTTTGCATGTTGTCCATCTTTCCTAGAGATTTTTTTAACCATTAGAAATAATATTCAATCAATCAGGAGTTTGTTAAGCGTGACTACTCACCCGTAAGGGTCTCAAGGTCTCAAGGTGCTGGGGTGGTGGGGTGGGGTTAGCAGGCTCCAGTCCATCAAGGGGGGGGTTCTGTCGAAGTCAGGATTTGAGGTTTCTTGCGAAGATAGGGAGCGATGTCTGTCTGAGGTGGAGCGGCAGGGTTTTCCAGGCTCGGGACGCGAGGAAGGAGAAGGAGCAGCCTCCCATTTTGGTCTTTCTGGTGCGGAGGAGCACAGCGTAGGAGAGCTGGGCAGATCTTAGAGTCCTCTGGGGTGTGTGGAATTTGAGTCGGCTGTTCAGGTATGCTGGTCCGGTGTCGTGGAGGGCCTTGTGGGCGTGGGTGAGCATCTTGAAGGTGACTCTAGCTTTGATGGGGAGCCAGTGGAGATGTGGCAGTGTCTTGGCAGGTCGAGGACCAGTCTTGCGGTGGCGTTCTGGATGTTCTGTAGCTTGCGGGTGAGGTTTTTGTTTATTCCAGCATAGAGTGCGTTGCCGTAGTCGAGTCTGCTGGTGACCAGAAATGAGTGACGGTCTTTCTGTGTTCCCGGGGGATCCATTTGAAGGTCTTACGTAGGAGGCGGAGGGTGTGAAAGCAGGAGGACGAGTTGATTTGGCGGTCCATTTTGAGCTTGGAGTCCAGGATGATTCCCAGGTTGCGTGCGTGGTCCATGGGGGTGGGCGGGCTTCCGAGGATGGGGGGCCACCAGGTGTCGTTCCATGCGTCGGGGTTTGGGCCCATGATGAGTACTTCTGTTTTGTTGGTGTTTAGTTGTAGGCAGCTGTTTTTCATCAACTTGGCGACGGCTTCCATGCCTTCTCAAAATTGTGTCTGGGGGTATTGGGTTTGTTGGATAGGGAGAGGATCAGTTGGGTGTTGTCTGTGAGGATGAGTTGGGTGTTGTCTGCGTATGACACAATGTTGAGTCTGTAGGTTCTGACGATGGGGGCCAGCAGAGCCATGTAGACGTTGAAGAGTGTAGGGCTGATGGAGGACCCCTGGGGGACTCTGTAGGCGGTAGGTGTAGGGTCGGAGAGGAAAGGAAGGAGTCTGACCCACTGCATTCTGCTGGAGAGGAAGGAGCAGATCCAGTTGAGGGCCTTGTCTTTGATCCCTGCATCATGGAGTCTGCGTATTAGGGTACGGTGAGAGACTGTGTCGAATGCCGCTGAGAGGTCGAGGAGGATGAGGGCTGCTGTTTTCCTTTGTCCAGTATGGTGCGGATGTTGTCTGTTGCAGCGGGGAGGCTGGTTTCCATACTGTGGTTTTTTCTGAAGCTGGATTGGGAGGAGTCGAGGATGTTGTGCTCTTCGATGAATGTGCAGAGTTGGTTGTTGATGGTTTTCTCGATGACTTTCGCTGGGAACGGGAGCAGGGAGATAGGTCTGTAGTTTTTGAGGTTGGTGAGGTCTGCCGAGGGTTTCTTCAGGAGTGTGTTGACCTCGGCGTGTTTCCAGTCATCGGGGAACGTGGCGGTTGCCAGGGAGCGGTTGCTGGTGTGGCAGAGCATGGGTGCGATGGTGTCGGTGGCTCTGTTGAAAATGTGGTGGGGGCAGGGGTCTGTGGGGGCCCCGGAGTGGATTGACTTCTTCGTCTTCAGTGTGTCTTCGGTGGTGAGGGCTGTCCAGTTGTCGATCGCTGGCTTCAGGGTGTCGTGGGTGGTTGGTGAGGGTTCAGTGTGTTGGTTGTATTCGTCGAAATGGTCATAGATGCTCTTGATTTTGTGGTGGAAAAAGGTGCTGAGTTTGTCGCAGAGGTCTTGTGAGGTAGGGATGTCAGTGGACTCGCTAGTGGGCCGGGCGAACTCCTTGATCATGTTGAAGAGTTCTTTGCTGTTGTGTGCTTGAGTGGAGATTCTGTCTTTAATCGCTTTTTTCCTCGTTTTTGCGATGAGTTGGTGGTGGGAATTGGTGGTGTGCATTGGTGGCGGTTCTGAGGTTGTTGTATGCTTCTTGTTACTCCAGGCCTTTTCGAGGCGGTGGCAAGTGCGTCTGGACTCTTGAAGTTCGATGGTAAACCAACTGGCTTTCTTGGCGTGGGTGTTGTTGTTTTTCTTGAGGGGGGCTATGATGTTGGCGCTGTCGGAGATCCATCTGTGCAGGGTTCGGGCTGTGGTGTTGGTGTCGTCGTTTTCCACGATGGTTGAGGTGGAGTTGCTGAGTGATGAGGTTAGATGGTCGTCGATGATTCTAGTCCAGTTTCTTCGTGGGAGCAGGTGGAGGTGTCAATGGATGGTGGGTGTTCTGAGGGTGAAGTGGACGCATCGATGTTCAGTCCATGGGAATTCAGTGGTGTGGCTGAAGGTGATGGACTTACCTGTTGTGAAGAGGGGGTCGAGGGTGTGTCCTGCTGTGTGCGTGCGTTCGGTCACAATCTGGCAGAGTTTAATGTTGTGGAGGTTGTCCAGGAGGGATGTTGTGCTGGGGTCCAGTTGGTTGTTGAGGTGGAAGTTGAGATCGTCCAGTAGGGTATAGTTGCTGGACGCGATGGCATGCGGGGAGATGATGTCCGTGATGGAGTTGGCAAAAAGTCCGCGAGGTCCAGGTAGATGAGGGTTCCTCGGAGGGTGGTGGTAGGGCTGGCCAGTATCTTGAAGTGAAGGTGTTCCATCAGGTCTGTTGGCTCTCTCAGGGAGTGTGCTCAGGCAGAGTTTGGATTTGTGGGCGATGGCGATTCCTCTTCCCGGGCGGGTGGGGCGGTCCTTCCTGGGGATCTTGTATCCTTGGGGAATAGCGATGGCGATGTCTGGTCTCGAGGTGGTGTTGGTCCATGTTTCAGTGAAGAATGCTACATCCGGGGTGGTGCTGTCGAGGAGGTCCTAGATTTTGGTGGCATGTTTGTGGAGGGATCGGACGTTGAGGAGGATGCATTGCAGGATCTTCGGTTGGGTTGTGGTCTTGTGGGCGGGTTGCGCGGGTCCGTGGTCTTGGCGGTGCTGCAGGTGTGCTGGCAGAGGGGACAGCTGAAGGGTCCATGGGTGTCGGCTGGTGATGCTAGCTTGCAGTTGTTGTTGCATCCTGGGTTGAGAGCGTGGAGTGCCGCTGGGTCATAGTGTTGGCGTTGAGGAGGTCCAGGGTTCCTGGCGCTGGTCGCGGTCGGGTCGTGGACGGGTGCAGACGGGCTTGCCTTTGACGCACCAGCGGTGCGCCAGCGGCGCGCCCACTGCCCGCGTCTGCCGCCATTAAGTAGGGGGAGGGGAGGGCTGGACAGCTGGGAGGCAGGAGGGGAGCTAGATTGGGCCAGTTGCCTTTGGTCGTGCTGGGGGGAGGGGCTGCAGGGGCAGCAGTGGCAGGGAAAAACAAGCAGAAAAGGCAAAAAGAGAGGAAAAGATAGAAGGAGAGTGAGAGGGGTAGATTAAATCAGGGAAAAACGAGTGAAAACAGATGAAAGACAGAGGGGGAGTAAAAGGGGGAGATGGAAATCAGTAAAAAAACGAGTGAAAATGGAGAAGTGACACAGAGGGGGAGTGAAAAGGGGAGATTGAAGTCAGTGGAAAACGAGTGAAAACGGAGGAAAGACACAGAAGGAGAGTAAAAGGGGGAGATTGAAATCAGTGAAAAACAAGGGAAAACAGAGAGAGAGAGAGCAGAGCGAGAGAAAGGAGACAAAGGTCCACTAGACCACCAGGGATGAGGCGCAGGTAAAACCTGCGGGTGGAGGGCCTCGAACACCAGCACTCGAGAGTGCTCAGGGGGGCCTCACTTCATGGTGGAGTTGCGAGGGGGGGAGAGCAATTTCACTGACAATGAGTCAGTGGTCTTGCTCGCCTGTCCCCGCAGTGGCCGCCATTAAGTAGGATTCGGGGAGGGCTGGACAGCTGGGAGGCAGGAGCGGGGAGGGGAGCTGGATTGGGCCGGTCGCGTTGGTCGTGCTGGGGGGAGGGGCCACGGGGGCAGCAGGGGCAGGGAAAAATGGGCAGAAAAGGCATAAAGAGAGGAAAGAGTGGAAATGAGGCAGTGAAAGGTGCAAGAAAAGTGGGGGAAAGACACAGAAGGAGAGTGAGAGGGGAAGATTAAATCAGTGAAAAACGAGTGAAAACGGAGGAAAGACACAGAGAAGTAGTAAAAGGGGGAGTTTGAAATCAGGAAAAAAACGAGCGAAAACAGAGGAAAGACACAGAGGGGGAGGGAAAGGGGGAGATTAAAATCCGTGAAAAACTAGTGAAAACAGAGGACAGACACAGAGGGGGAGTGAAAGGGGGAGATTGAAATCAGTAAAAAAACGAGAGAAAACGGAGGAAAGACACAGAAGGAGAGTAAAACGGGGATATTGAAATCAGTGAAAAACAAGTGAAAACAGAGAGAGAGAGCGGAGCAAGACAAATGAGACAGAGGACATCTGGACCATCAGGGATGAGGCCCAGGTAAAACCTGCGCGTGGAGGAGGGCCTCGAACACCAGCACTCGAGAGTGCTCAGGGTGCCCACACTTGATGGTGGAGCTGCGAGGGGGGGGAGAGCAATTTCACTGACAATGTGTCAGAAGAGATCGTTGAATGATTTTGCCTTTGCTTGACGTAAAGAATTAAAAAATGACTGCTGTGCACGTGCGTTCATGCACAGAGGCCATCTTGAAATGATTTACCTTTTGTTGAGGACATGTCATTCAAGGATGGCTTTTACACCTCTGTGCTCTAGCATGGTTGTCATGTTGGAGAAATCAAGTTTTGACAAAACCAGTATGTTTCTAGTGTGTGATGTGTTGGCTTTGCCAATGATCATTATATGGAATTAATATTAAAATTATAGCAATTTGTCATGCCAACAGCTTTGCTTTTATTTGGGCTATAGAAATGGAATGCATATTTATTTTTTCTAATAAGAAGAAGCCAGGTGCATTCCTGGCTTTCACTGTCTAGATCCTTAGGACCTGTCAATCTATATTTATGCATACAACCTGTAATAATCTGTAACTCAGCCTTGAAGTAATATTAATATCACAGCGCAGATAAGTTAACAATGGATGCATCTAACATTTGTATTGTTCCCATTGTTCGAAAATTTAAGATGCAATAACAAGCATTTGCTATTTTTATGTATACTTATTAGAATTAAGATGAATCTATGCTGGTCTTAATAAAACGGCGTTGGTTTGAACTGCAGTGTATCTATTATTTTGTATTAATTTAGCGGACGTTACAAACCTAGGCATATTACCCTGCTGTCCTACCACCATGCTTTCAGTGCTCACTATGCTGACTCGCCAGATGTGGAACATTCTCTCAATCTAAACTCTTGGGGAAAGATACTGGAAGGAAATTTCCAGTGGCAAGATCCAAGTCAGAGACAGCGATTCTTTAAACTCCCATTTAGTTGGAAAACCTGTAGTAGACCGGATGTGAACCGTGTTGTCATCTATCGTACTGCCTCTGTTGCTTCCTTGGTGGCCTACACCCAGTATGCATACTCCTCGGTGTGAACAAGTCCATTGGATACCCTTAACCGAGCATGCATACCCTATATTCCATTAACACTCTTGGGGTGAATTAGGCATTTTAACCTGCTTTTTGCACCCACGTGGCTCTTTGGTATTACGGAAGGGATTACAGGCTATTGTGTACCCTAGCTGTAATATTGTTTCCATAGACGTATATTGCGCACCTGAACACTACCCAGCATGCTCTGATATTTGCATCCTTCAGTCATAGCCAATAGTTGGGTGCCATAACAAACCAAACCGGTCTGCAAGGGGATCCCTCCACCTTCTTGAAAACGAGGTCTCGTCTGGTGGCATGGGAAACAAAACATTGTTTTCAAACTGTTACTTTCTTTCACTTGCTCACTTTCGTAAACGCTGGGGTAAACAGTCAATCATCTCACATGCACTAGCTAGAGTAAATGTTTTCCTATAATCAGGTGCAATTTTGCAGTGTGCAGAGGGCGCTCACATTGAAGGCAGACAGACAATGCCTGGACAGCTATCATCAGCCATGGTGCGCTTCTCTATGCCCGGGTATGTATCCTTCACCCAGCCTTATCAGAAATCCAATGGGTCAGTGTATGCTGGATATCCTTTTTTTAATACAATAATATTTCCTTTTATTTCCTTTGCAACATTAATGCACATGCACAAAGCTCATATACACGATCTTGAAACCATGTAAAATGTAACATAAACATATTAGAGCAAACAATCAAAATCCCTATTTCCAAATGCCCATTCCGGAGACTTAGCCATCTCCTCCAATCAGACAACACTTACGAACAAGAGAGGTACATCACTGTAACTATGCATAGGAACCCAATATGTAGACTCAAATGAGTTCATGTTATCCTTGGCCATTCCATATTTCTCCATCGGTCACAAATAAAAACATAGTGCCTCAGCCATCTTGAGCCGGATGTATAATGTAACAACGCGAGTCATTACAACGCGTGCAGTTACATCGCATGTGTTACAACGCATGCGATGTTACAACGCTATGCCATTACAACGCAAGTCTTTACATCGACTTGCGCTAGATGGCGTGCTAACATTAGAAAAGTGTAATTTACTATTCCAACTCCAGTCCACTTAACAGTAGGGAAGGTGTTGGGATAGTAAACTACACTATTTGTAATGTTAGCACGCCATCTAGCGCAAGTCGATGTAAAGACTTGCGTTGTAATGGCATTCTGTTGTAACATCGCATGCGTTGTAACGCATGCGATGTAATGGCTGCGCGTGGTAAAAACCGCGTTGTAATGGCTGTTCCCCTCTTGAGCCTCATGCCGAGTGGCCTCCCATGGGCTTCCTTCCTGTGCATGTAACTCTTGTTTGTCTAAATAGACTTTGAGTTGAGAGGGCCCCATGTATCTTCTGGCTGTGAAGTAAGCAGCATCATCAAGACATACGTCTTGATACGGTTGCTGCGGACAGCAAAGTCTTTTAACCAATAGCTGATCATAGGTAACCTGCATCAACACCAGTTCATTGCAACCCTGCATTTGACCAACAGTAATGCCATCACCATCAGGAACCGAACACCCAGAGGGAAGTCCTTTACGTATCCTAGAAGCACAGTCAGCTGCTTAATCTCCAAGCGTTCATCTATCATCTCGCCCAGTACTTTCATGTAATCTCTTTCAAATAAAGAGAGAGGGACCCCTGTGACAAAGGAGAGGGGCACCAAATATGACCTTAGTCAAAAGAATAGATCCTCCCTGTCTTCAGAAACACATTCAAGTTAACACCTTTCACACCACAGGGATGAGGATGGACAGCACAAGCATAAGAACCAATGAGAAGAAATAAATCAGACAAATTTATTCAACAATTCATAAAATAATGTACAGATACAAAAAATACAGAGTCAAATAGCTAATAATTAAGCAAGGACAATGTCATCATATCAATGTACATATAATTAAAAAACAGTTATTTAAGAACAATCAGTCTACTCTTGATCAAAGACAAGAAAGACCTACACATTAATATATACAGCAAAACATAAAATTGGGAACAACATAAAAAAGAAAGAATGAAAATGATAATCCTATTAGCTTGAGGAAATCACCAAATCACGAAATTTCTCAAGTGTGACCAAAGGTTCTGTCCCTTTTAGATATGTGTCACACAAACCAATAATCATAGATTTAAGGTGGTTTCCTCTTTTAAGAGCATCGACGCGTTTCGGTGGGCCAAGATTCACAGCCAACACCTTCTTCAGGAAAAGCACGATAGAGTCCCAATAGTAATGATCCTAAAAACAATTTAAAAAAACATATAACATCATTTTGATTACATCACAAATGTATTTCTTCTCACTACATGCCATCTAAATACTGTCCACTATCATCCTCCTGCAATTACTAGTATAACAACCATATATCAATACCGCTCACACTACATCCTTGTGACACCCATAAGATATACTGATGGAAAATCATATTTCCCATCATCAATCATTCAGATATGTCCAATACATTCATAGATTACCATAAAGGCAATAATTAGAGGAATTTATTACAATTATTAGGAAAGCAATGCTGTATTCTCTGCATTTTCACTCTAGTGCAAAAAATCACTCGTCTTACTACGGCACCAAATTATGGCCTATTTTTAATATAACTCTTAATTTAAAAAGAATTATGCCCAATATCGAACTTACATTTAATTTTGAGAAGGCAATGTCCGTATGGATCCTGCCAACGGTTCTGTTTATTCGGTTTATTGTCCCCGTTTCTGGAAAGAATCTTCGCTGGTGAACTCACTAAATCGATAAAGAAAGTAATACCAGACTCCTTACTTACATGCTGCAATGTGAGTGATGACTAGTTTATTCTATCCAAAGGATAGAACAATATATATTGTTCCATGTACCTTATGTAGATAAAGTTCGGGTCTAAATAGGCCTCAAGACAATGCTTCTTTCAATTAGGTGCAGTCATAATTTCATATAAAAGATTTCGAGAGACCTATAGGAGGAAGTGAATACGGTTAAAGTATTCACACATTCGTGACATGGAAGATCATCATCTTGATTAAATGACTTCTAGACACCGACTTTATTGACATCCTTACTTAAAAGAGTTTAAACAGGATACACTGCAAGAGGCCCAAATATATAGGCCACTAACGATAGCTGATCACTCGGTTGCTCCTATATTTGGAATCCCCTTCACACTAAGACTTTCGGTACCTACATAAAGCTTTTCTGCATATCGTTAAAAACCCCATTGGCTAGGCAGTGTCGGATACCTACTAAACACCCCTTTCTGGTATATCTAAGTGTGTCTCACTAGCAGACTTTAGCCACAAAATAAAATAAAACTGCTGTTTACAAAATGGGAGCCCAGGGTATATATAGTGTAGACTCAAAAGGACCTAGATGTCTGGCAAGGATGTCTACCACTGAAAATTCTCCCAACCTAAAACTAAATACCAAAGCCCCTCTTGATGCTCATTAACAGTATATCCAAATACACAACATACATAGTCATCAAGGTACATAGTTTGAAAGAAGTACCTTGGATATTGTCTCAGCCGTGGATTACCGTGCCCTCATAAGGTGTGGGTAGACAAATATCCCATACCGGTAAATGGTGCCAAATAAAGCAACTATGGAAAAAATATTATTAAAAAAATCATCCTATTCTCCTTTCCAAATAGCGAAACACACCACCAGCCCATAGCCACCTCTAGACAACACCTACCTTAATTTAGGCTTGTTACGATGTGCATGGTACGGTTTTCTTCGACAAGGGTGTTTGGTGTACGATGGGCGGAAGGTTTAAATTTCACGCCCTTAATTACATCGGACCCAGGAAGTAAACACACCTCTTTCGGGGCAATGACCACTCACCCTAAATCCTGTACAGACGCCCGCATAAAAGATGCGCCATCTTTGAAAGGGACAGAATAGCATCTTGGTGGGCCCAACGACAACAATTATCATCAAAGCTCTTAATGTGATGTCCAGCTCGCCTTTGTTCGGAGACAGATTGTTTCAGAAATAGCCTAAGCCGAACAATGCACATCATTATTTTATTCCGTGGAGGGAAATTCACTACTGCCAAAGAAATATACAAACAGATGTGCATTGAACACCGATACCTCCAGAGTCAAACCGCCATCTTGGGACGGTATAAGAAATATAATTATAACTCATGGGGTACAAAGTACTAAGTATGCCTAATCACAGTAGAAATCAGCATCACTACTAATAGTGTATAAATGAGAAGATCACCATAATTGTACGAACAATGGAGGTTAAGCACACCTCCTACGAGGTAGTACGTACTCACGCTGGACTGTATTCAGGCACTGGCCAAATAGGCGCGCCATCTTGGAACGGTACAAAAACCTAAAATCCCACCAAAAAGCGGTACAAAATGAAGGAGTAAATAAAGGTGGCAAATCTTCACCTCACAGTTGTTGTTGTTAAGCCACAAAGGCAGCCATAAAGAGCAAGATGAGAATCTGTGAACCACAGCACAGCACAAAGGGGAAACTATTAATACTTATCATCTTGCTGCTAGCATATTCTCCCATTCTTCTCTCGAGTTCAACCCCTTATGTACAGTATTGAGATGGGAAATGTACCATTGTTCACGTGCCTTACGCTTATTGGTGATGTTGCCGCCTCTCCTATCTACTCTGACCTTTTCCAGGATAAACCACATGAAGTCGTTCTCTCCATGTCCAAACTCAAGAAAATGAGGAACAAGGGGGGCGGTCAATTTTTTTGTTTTAATGGCAGATCTATGCTCTTGGAGCCTAACTCGTAGTTCCCTCCCTGTTTCCCCCACGTAGCCTAAACCACACGGGCATCGGAGAAAATAAATCACATTTTTACTCCTGCAATTGTTGAGAGTACTGGCTCTCATAGTGCAACCATTGTGTGTTATCTCTTTCGTTTGAAGGCATAGTGGGCAGATATTACAAGAGCCACATCTATTGTTACCAGTAGCTGGATGGTTTTCAATAGTTCTTTGGCTCTCACACTTATCTTCACAATATGTGTGCACCAACATATCTCTTAAGTTGTTATTTTTCTTGAATGCATACAGTGGTCTTTCCAGTTTGACCTCTTCTTCATGATTAAGAATATGCCAATTCCTATTGACGATATTCTTAATTTGATTACTCAAATTATAGAATTTGCTGACAAACACCACTTTGTTAGGTGGCTCCTTTTTCACTACAGGTTTATTGACCAAGGCAGCACGGTCATAAAACCTTGCGCGTTTGAGAGAATGTGTCAGAAGTTTCTTTGGATAACCCCTATCTTTAAACTTACATTTCAGGACATCAGCATGCTTATAGAAGTCTTGTAAATCAGAGCAATTCCTCCGGAGACGGAGGAACTGACTAAAAGGAATACTATCCCGTTGGGATTTAGGGTGAAAACTTGAAAAGTGGAGTAGAGTATTTTTCGCCATAGGCTTAGTGAACAACTCTACTTCTAAAACTCCATCCGCATCTTCAATCGTGATGTCCAAAAAATCTTAGGTTGGTATCTCCAAGATTCAACCAATCCAAAAACAGTTCCAGGTTTTCAGTGGTGCCTTCCCAAATAAAGAAAATATCGTCAATGTAGCGGTACATTTTCGAAGAAGGGGGCCACCTCGTTGTGTATATGCTTGTTTTCAAATTGACCGACGTATAGACAGGCCAGACTAGGCGCACAGGTAGCCCCCATGCTGGTCCCTTTCAACTGTTTGAAGTACTCATCATTGAACAGGAAAATATTGTTCTTCAAAATTAGGTTAACAGTAACACAACTGACAATAAATTCAGCATTAGCACCCCCGAGGTCACGGTCCATCAGAATCTCTCGGATTACATCAACCGTATCGTTCTGTGGAATATTAGTGTAGAGAGACTCAATGTCCAGAGTAACTAGACATTGAGTCTCTCCACAAAAAGGTTTCCCTTCAATAAGAGAGATGATGTGGGCCGAGTCTCTAACATAGGAGCGCAAACCGCACACAATGGGGCGTAGAAAGTGGTCAACATATTTGCTGACAGGCTCCAGCAGAGAACCAATACTACTCACTATCGGTCTCATCGGGGGATCAGTGCAATTTTTATGGATCTTTGGTAGACCGTACAAGGCAGGAGTCCTGGGTTCCAGATTGTTTAGGAACTTAAACTCATCATCACAAATCCAGGACTTATCTTTCGCTTCTAGGAGCAACGCAAGGCACTCTCTAGACACAATGGCTAGATTTCTCTCATTTGTACGTACATAATGTTCCTTGACATTTAGCATTTTCAGCATCCTGTTTTCATAATCTGGGGTGTTAAACAACACTACACCACCTCCCTTATCGGCAGGTTTAATAGTTACAGTTCTGTCTGCTTTCAAAGAGTTGAGGGCCTGTCTTTCTGCTCTATTGATGTTATTATGTCCTGAGAACTTGCTAGATTTATTTAAAATATTCTGAATATCACTCTCAACAGCTTTTTCAAAGACTTCGATGTTTTTTCCAACCATCGTGAGACTGGAGTAAACTGGGATTTGGGTTTAAGACCCGAATGATTCACACGCTCTAGCGTCTCCCTATTCTCAAAAAATCTCCTTAGTCTAACTTTTCTAAAGAACGAGCGGAGATCCTTCTCTCACCAGCAATTGTGTGTGGTGGGGCACCCTCAGACTAGATGTATGAATCTAGCACATCCATCCCCACAGGGCACAGAGTGGTGGGAGTGAGTCAGAGCTATTCTAAGTTGTCGATTCGGGGTACTGCCTGAACAATGTATAAATGTGAAATAAAGTAGTGCCTATTGCTCATGAACACGAGCCTTGTCTGGGTACAGCAGAACTTCCATTTTAAGTCTTTGAGGGACTTGCCCAAGTCAGTTTCCTACAACTGTCTAGACTGTTCTGCTCACCCCATACTACAATGTGACATATGCATATAACTTGGATACCCATCATGTTGTGTCAGGGAACTAATCATTTGTGTTAGGGGTGTAAATTCAGTGAGCTCCATTAGGTATCCTGTGTAGTTTGTAGCTTGGCATATATGACAACGTCTAAAATGATTCTCCCTTGATTGAAATAGTTTAGTGTGAAAAATCACCTATCTACATGTACATGACCTGATTCTGACAGTGCCATTTTCGTTTGTGTCATCTATACTTTGCACTCCATGGTCAGGAGCAGCATAGAGTTATGTTGACGTCGGAGGGCTGGTGAATATAACAAGCATTTGCAATGCAATAGGTCTCACATTTGCTAGAGTTTGAGCTGTTGGCATTGTAAATGACAATGCCTTTTATTTATGTGTTGGTTTTTAAAACATAAATAAAATGCATTGTCATTTACAATGCCAATAGCTTAAACCCTCGCACATGCAAGAGCTATTACATTGCAGGGTGGAGAGCTAGAAGAAAGGATGGATGGATAAGTGAAAGGGTGAATGGCGGGATGGATCAGTGGAAGGGTGGATGAAGGGATGGATGGGTGAAATAATGGATGGAAGAATAGATGATACATAGGTGTGAAAAGGGTTGAACATGTTTGGATATGGACGGGCACACAGATGGAAGGACAGAATGAATGGTGAAAGACTGAATGATGGATGAAAGAATTAATAGATGACTTTTTGAGTGACACCCAGCTGCTACTTGAATGTTACACTAGTAATTGTAAATGTTTGCATGTTTTGTTTTAGGTGTAAAGTTTTAGGGAGAGCCTCATAGTGCCATGAGATGAGCTTGAGATGTATATTGTGTTTGTAGCAATAGGCAAGTCATCAAAAATAAACTATGTAATAGTGTATCAGCAGAGCATTCTTTAAGAAAGCTGCAGGGAAAAGCAGCTTTGTGACTTACGTCAGTTGTGCCACTCTCTGCGAAGCCCCTAAAAGCAAAGTTAGAATCCATATTTTAAGCTCCACTTGCTTAATCACCCATAATGTGTTCCCTATAGTGGGTTCATCACAGCAATCCTCCCTTTAGTTCATCCATGCGTGCCGCTTTACATCTGACAATAGCACTCAGATTTGAGATGCTAGTAACAAAGTCTATCCGAGCAGATCTTCCTGACCACTTCTCTCACCAAACATGCCTGCTCAGGACCATGAGTTATAAACAAAATATCAGACTGGACAACCCAGTGCAGTAATCATATAAATAAATTATTATCATATGAAATACCACAATAAGACCTCATATCAAACAACAACTCTGTCACAAAAGTTAATATCCAGTTTGAGAGAAAGAGAAGACAACTAATGTACACTATTTATAATGTGGACACAAATTTACACTCAATCTTACAGAATCAAAATAGACCAATAATTCATGGAAGTCAATTCACGCAAAGAAGAGCGAGTATCATCCCTCCTTTTTCCTATGGATGACATCACAGAATGTTCCTTGACCCGCCATTTCCCCATCCAAAGCTTCATGCTGCTGGGATGCGAAGCGAAGGCCTAGTGTGCAATCCACACACAGTAAACATGGCTCATTTGGTTCTGTCTCCTTTCTTTTCCTTCCTATGCCTCTCTGCTCCCTGAGATTATGGGTAACAAGGCAAGATAAATAATAAATAGCAAGTTAGGGGTAGCAGCAGCTACCCCCAACTCCCCCCCCCTGACGTCCATGCCACACACAAATCTGCTTCCAGTAACAGTGAGCAAGCCTACATTCTGTTAGCAGCTTCATGTTTGGCAAATAGTGTAGTCTATTGAACACATGTTCCTGCTGTACTAAAATATTAGACAACCAAAGTCAGGTGGAGCTAAATCGAAAATTAAAATGAACGCAGACTGCTAAAGTTCACATGTAAAAAACACAAAACAGCCTCACTCTTCCCACAAAGCTCAGGAGCGTGTCTTGTTTACACGGGCGCATTGGAACAATCTGCTGGGTCACTTCTTACACAACCATGGCAAAGCAGGCAGCTGTCTTTTTCAAGTTAGGAAAACGTCGTGTTTTTTCAAGAATGTGCAGGCCCAGTGACTGAACAGTCACGTTAAAAGCGAACAATTCGCAACCCTCTTCCTTACTAGTTCCTAATAGTCATGGGGAAGGTGCACACTCACCACCAGGGCTTCCAGTGCACAAGAATCGGTGTGCCTCTTAAATTCACACCAGTAGTGGTCAAAATAAAAGACGAGTGCTTCCTGTCAAGTATGCTTTCCAACTTTAAAAAAAAGTGAAAGCACACACCGTTAGCATATTTATACCGTGAATGTATGAGTGGCAACGTGTATCCAGCTTAATTAAAGAGTTTACTTATCTGGCAAAGTATATTTGCAAGAGTTGAACATGGAAAAAAGAATAAGTGACAATGGAAGTTTAAGCCTGGTGTCAAATTACCTCTGTAACTTGTCTATTGCAGGCCTTAATTAAGTCGAATAATGGATACCACATCACTGTGTATAACCACTGTAGGAAGCTGGCTCTTTATATGATATATCAAAATTAGATATATCGTGCAAAGAGTCCAGGGTTTCCCTTATGGACAGACAGGGGCTTGCTCTAGCAATCTCAAGGTGCTCTTCAAGGGGGTAGTGTGTTTGGGAGGCCTTAGGCTCATCAGAGAGGAGTGTAAGACATATGCAAATAATCAAAAGTCAATAAATGATGCGCAGGACTCAATGAGGAGATGCGCACCAATTTATAAAAATAACACAAATCTTTATACATATTTAGACACCAGAACCAGTTCAATAAGGTAACTAAGTTTTTCAATAGAAATACTGTTACATTTAAAAAGTCAGCACCGTAGCGATTTTTCAGAACCGGCAATGTCATCTTTTGGGAGGAAGAAGAAGTAGGGCATTCAGTTACAGTACTGCGACTTACGGGACCAATCTTCAGCAGTTAAGGTGAGAGGTAGGCAAGGTCCAAGGCAGCACCAGCAAAACACCACCAGCGGCACTAGGGCAGCTGATTGCAGGGGTGTAAAACAGCATTGAGTGCCTAGTGTCAGTCTATGGGGATCGGTCTTGAGGTAAAGAGGCTGCAGGCTTTGACTGGGAGGGCAGTCGAGCTGAACCAACAAGGGGACTCAGGCCTCACAATGCTCGAGGATGTAGGGATACCTTTGGTCCTCTTCCCCAATTCCCAGTGGCGACAGTGCAGAAACGTCTTTAGGCGTTGTGTTTTCCTTACCAGGAGCAGTCGCAGTAGAGGGGACCTACATGCAAAGACTGCAGGTGATGTCAGAGAGTTCACAATAGGCAAAACTACAGTAGACTCGGTCTCTGGAGGGCTGAGGGACCACACTGGCATCATTGGTCCACCTCAACTCGGGCTTGGAGCAACGGGTGCAATGGTGTCCTTAGGCATCAGGTTTATGCAGTCTTGAAGTCTTCTCAGGTCTTCCAGGGTGCTTGCAGGATACAGGGAAGTAGGTCAGCTGCTTCACAGGAGTTCTTCGTTCCTGGGTGAAGTGCTGGCAGGTCTCCGGGCTTTGGGGACTCAGCAGCTGCAGTACAAGTAATCTTTTGTCGCAATTGGCGAAGTCAGCAGGCAGGCCAGCAGGGTTAATGCCAAGTAAATTTCTGTATCTTCTATTCTTTCTCTTTGTGATTCTGCACGTCCGTCTTCTTCTTTCAGGTCATCACGATGTGAGTTTCTGGTGCCAGGGCTCCTCTAAATACTGAATTTAGGGGTGCTTGGGGAGTATAGGGCAGTAGCCAATGAGCTGCCTACCCCTCGGGTCACTACATCCCCTATATGACTACTTCCTTTGGAGAGTGGGCATTACACTGTCCCAGAGTTCCTAAGTTTACCATCACAAAGAGGCTAATTCTGAAAAGTTGTGTCCTCTTCACGTTAGGCCACCTTAGGGGTGGTACTAGCCTAGGGGTGGGCTCACCTGTCCAGGTACCAAAGGGCCTTGGACAAAGGGGGCCAGCTTCCTCTCCTGTGAGGGGAGCCAGATTTGCCTTTCAAAGCTGATGGCTTCTTTGAAGCTCCTTTGCTTTTGAATGCTAATCAGCAGGTCATCCTGTGTGGGTGTGAACACACTCTTTCTGAGCAGGCTTTGTTTCTGTCCTCCTGAGAGCAAAGGCCCTCACCCTGGGAGGTCAGAAACTGGTTTTGGAGTGACAGACTGACAGAGACCATTCAGCCAATGCACCAGTGGCTGTATGGTGTTCCGGTGGGCACCTTTAAGGTGCTCTCCGTGTGCATGCATTTACAAATCCACTACTGGAACCAGGATGGATTTGTAAATATGAGAAGTCTAATACTAAATATCCCTGTCATCATTGAAACCATCCTGTAGCTGGTGAGCTCATCTTTGTACTAGTATCCAGCACCTGTTTTAAAATGGCTTCCCTGTTTACTTGTACTAGCAGTAATGTAACTGACCAGCACATGGATATATCCCCTCATGCAGATATGACCGCACATGTAGTATAAGGCACCCTGTCTCAGGGCTGTAAGGCCTGCTGCAGGGGTGACTTAGAAATATTACTTACAGAGTTAGGGGACATGAGACACAGGGATGTGCGTCATGTCTTGATTTCACATTTGTCTGGACCAAAACATGCAGCCTACAAGTGTAGTCTTGCATGAGTTTGGTGAAACATCCTTTAGCGTGGCACAATCGCTTGCTACAACTCTTGGGGACACTCTTTAGTACCTCAGACCCTAGGTATCAGGGGTACCCAGGGCCGGCTTTACTGCTGGTGGCGCCCTGTGCGACAATGTTTGTTGCGCCCCCCCAATGACCACATCCACCACGGATTCTCTCACTAGCACCCTTTAACAGTGACCAAGTACCCATAACCACACTCTCTCAGATGCATTGAATTAGTTATATAGCACCACTCATACCGGTGTAGGGTGTCCGAGCACTTTGCATCACACGCACATTACACAGAGACAATCAATCACACGTGTGTAAATCAGTGTATAGGAAATGTTACATAAGCCAAAGGACTAAAAGTGTAGGAGTCACATGTCATCCATACTGGTAGGCAGTATAGTTTAAGAGTGCTTGGTGTGGAGAAGCACAAACTCAGAGTCGAAAAAGAAACAGCATAGCTGTGAGTTTTCTTTAATAATAAGAATCGATTTCTAGCCAAATAAACCCTTCTTGCAACATTAATCAATGTTCTAATAATGTATACTTTGCAGTGCGTATGCAGTTCTGGGATGAAAGTTAATAGCTCACTATTCTATATTAGGACTTTAAGTTATAAATTGCAAGTAACAAAAGGAGGCCTCCCTTGAAATCTGTAACCTGCTGATCTGTTTACATGATATGCACTCTGTAATCTTCTAGGGGATCCCCTCCGAGGCGGTTCAATGTTTTGGTAACAGCAATTACCGCTAATCAGGAACTCATGTATCATAAAAGACGACGGTTGTGCCACAGGAATAATCTCTTCAAACGCGCTGACAGACCTCTGTTTTCTCCGTTGACATACTAGACTCCCACGTTGCGCATGTGTTACACTTCGCTGAATAATTTTGAATGTATTTCAAACTCTAAGACGCAACACGCGCCTCACAAATTCTTACTTAAATGTCAAAAGCTCTGCCCTATGAGGAGACACTAGTTCCTCACGGATGGCTACAGTTGAAGTGCGCAGTTCCTTCTCGGAACACGCACATTGGGCTCCCTGCAGGTCGCGTGAGAGGAAACACTAGACCGCAAACCTGACTTTGGCCAATCCTCCAACGCACGGCCCTTTTCCTCACCAGAGTCTTTTATTATTTTCAAGCATTGTTTCAACAGGAGTTTTGACACCAAATATCTTTTTCTCCATCGTGGATACTTAGTCTGTCCCAATAAATGTTTGTTGTTTTTTACACTTAATTCCACATTATGGGCCTCATGTAGGAAGCCTAATACCGGTCGGTAACGGCCGATATTTGGTAAATATACCGTTACCGACCGGTATTTAGGCTTTTGAGATGTAGGGGGATCATTTCATGATTCGGTATTTACCGAATCGGTAAAATTACCGAATCGGTAATTTTACCGATTCGGTAAATACCGAATCATGAAATGAGATGTAGGGGGAGTGTGTGGTGGGTGTGGGGATTCGTTATTTACCACCAACTAAAGGTTGGTGGTAAATGACGAATATGTGTAAAAAAGCATTTTTGTGCACGTTTAAGTGTGCAATGTGGCAGACATACATGCCCTTAGGGCATGTATGTGAGCCACATGTGCACACATGGCCGAATCAGGGGTGCAACAGGGTGTCAATGTGACACCCTGCCACCCTTGCATGTGCTCCCCCCATTACCGAATCGGTATTTACCGAATCGGTAATGAGGCATACCTTCCCATCAATGGGAAGGTATGCCTCATTACCGAATCGGTAAATACCGATTCGGTAATTACCGAATTTCTACGAATCGGTAATTTTTACCGATTGAATACCTACATACGAGTTACCACTTCTTAAATACCGAATCGGTAAAGTTCGGTATTTAAGAAGTGGTAACTTGTATGCTACCTACATATGGCCCCATGTGTGGTTGCTGCTAAAGTCTTGACATAGACAATTTTCTAATTTTATGTACATTCAGAGATATTCCAACTGCTGGTATCAGTGCTCCAAAGATATCACCTATAATTTCTGACCAACTCTCCCTCCTTTTACGTGTTAGCTGTCTACCTATATCTTGTGCAATCCGTCATCTCCCCTTTATACATGAAATATTTTTTGAAAGACCAGGCCTAAGTAGCAAGTCCCATACCAATAATCATGCAACCTATAATATGCTCTGTTCCCACAGATGTAATATATTCCAGGGAATACTGGATCTTTTCCTCCTTTAAATCCCCATCCTCCCATGATTTTGTATAAGTCATGGCATTCACTCGCACCTACAAAATAATTATCATATACAGTATTATCTCTACTTATGCATAACTTCCCTTTCTGGGGCCAATCTAACACCATTGCTGGGTTTGATTCTCCCTTTATATAATTTTCTTTCCCAACATCCCAAAATGTTGTTTCCATCTTTTCCCCAGACACCTTCTTTTGCATTTTAACTAGCCTCTCCTCTACCATGTTCAGGAAAGTTTTCTCTTCTTTTCTCAAACTACAAGTAAGGTTATTCTTAAACACTTCTTCTAAAGTTAATTCTCTTGTTTCCAGGAAAAATTCACCTAGTGTTTTACCAGGAATCACCTTGTTTAGTTCAAGAACTACAGGAATCTGTGAGAAAGTATTATCTATATTAGTGTAATAGTATTCTAATTTTCCAGTTTTATAAAACAGACTAGCTAAGACACTACAAGTTATCCCATATGTCAAAGGAAGTGACACCTTCTGATACAGATGCAGGTAGCTGCATAGCAGTCTCTAACCTCCATTATTTTTACATATTCATATAGTAACTTTGAAAAAAACATTGTAAGAAAAATCGTTTATGCACTTCTCTTTGTGAAATTCTTTTCTATCTACCAGTTTTGTGACATTACTTTCATCAGCCTTTTTATTATTAGTTCCGTTTACTGTGTGTCCATCTATACTTTCAAAGGTTACTCTAAATGAAATTGTTATTGCTAATATGATCCAGGCAGGCATTAGTAATCCTGTACAACAAAAACACATTTTACACCATCTCCGATGAAATCCACATGTTGGATTTCTATTTTCATTTTTTTGCCATTTTGGTAATGACCAGTGTCTTTTGACTTAGCCTCTTTCTTCAACAATTTACCTGTGTCTAAACCTAAGGTTTCAGTTGCCTACTTGGTTCTTTTCTGGTCATGTGTCTTGTCCAGGTTATAATTCCTTTTCGATTTCCTTTGTCACTCAATCCATGTATGAATCGTCCTTGTCCTTAGGTTCACAGTATTTGTTCAGAATTTCCTGATCATCCGTTTCTTCTCTGGTGTCAGACAAGATAACTCTCAGGATTTCCGAATCTTCTTCTTGTTAGTCCACCTTCTGCACAGTCACTCTTAGACATTCTTGGCTATCAGCTTCCTCTTGTATATCAGGAAGTGCCACGTATGTCCATTCCGGTGACATGTACTTCGGGTTTGGTTTCTTTATCCTCTTTGTGCTTTGCAAGTGCTTCTGATCCATGTCCTTTTGTTTCTCTTGACTAGACACTTCATTCACTTGTTCAGTATTATCAGGCTTTATTCTGGTTAGTCGGTATCTCAACCTCTTGATTTTGTTGGACCAAATATCTTCTTTCAAAGGCCTTTTCAATTTAGATCCTTTCCTTTCTCGCTCTGTTTTCCAAGCTCTTTTCCTCAAAATTCTTCCACCTTTACTTTCTGCTTCACTTTCTTCCGATTCTGTCTCCGTCTGGATTTCGCCTTCTTTAGATTTTATCCTCAAGATTTCAGGTTCACTGCCTGTATCTATCCCTCCTCGTGTTTCTTTCACGCAATCTTCCTGCTGACTATCTGTCCCTTTTTCTACCTGGGTGTGTTGTGTCCCTACACCTCCTCTGGTTTTTCCGCAAATACCTCACCCTCACCCTCTGTATCTAATTACTCACCTTCCATCTCTGTTATTTCGGGGGGAATTTCTCTTGTATTTGTACTCGGTATTTCTTTTCCAAAGATTACTTGTTCAGTTTTTCCAATATCATGATTTATTCTTTCTTGTATTTCTACTGGTTCTGTCTCAGATTCGGAGCTTGTATCAGAAATTTCAAGTCGTCTTCTTAGTGGTATATTTTCTTGTCCAGTAATTTGACTTAGACCCTCTTCTCCTGCTTCTGGGTTTTGTCTTGTTCTCGTTTCTTCTGATTCTGATTTGGAACTGTTATTTGATTCTTCTCGTTGTTCCTCTTCAGATTGATCTTCCGGATTTGGGACTCGAAGAGTGTGACTGGCATGAATCACCCCTGCACACTTCACAGCAGTTGTTGTTGTCAGAATCACTTGTCGTGGTCTTTCCCAGTGTGGAACCAGACAATTTCTTCTTCTGTGTACTTTTGGGCAGACTCAATCTCCAGGACTCGAGTCATGAGCTGGCTTCTTTTCAAGAGTGGTCGCATCCGGTCCAACCTGATGAAACACCGAATGTACCATATCAGCCAATCCATTGCAATAATCCAAGACGAAGTCATCAGATATAGGCAGCAGTTTGTTGACAGGAAGGAAAACATGTCTCATTGCTCTGCCCATGATAATTTCATGGGGGTTCAGACCAGTTTTCCTATCAGGAATTGATCTAATGCTCATTAGAACCAGAGGCAAGACATTTGGCCATTTTAGACCTGTGGCCAAACACATTTTTCCCAATCTTTTTTTATGGTGCCATTCATTTGTTCCACCACTCCAGAAGCCTCTGGTCGGTAGGCAAAATGCAGTTTCTGTTGTACATTAAATGCTTCACAAATCAATGTTATGACCTCATTCTAGTAATGTGTTCCTCTGTTTGTTTCAATCGTTACTGGGAAACCAAACCTAGGAATGAACTCTCATTTTTTTTTGCTACAGTAACTCCATCCTTCCGTCTGGTTGGGTAAGCTTCAACCCAACATGAAAACAGACAGACAATCACCAGTACATTTCTTAGCCTGTTACATGAGGGCATTTCAATGAAATCAAGCTACATTCGAGTGAAAGGACCTCCCTTCCGTCCTATGGTTCCCAAGCTCACCACAGTTTTCCTTCCTGGATTAAAATGCTGGCATATGAGACATCTCTGACAAAGGCTCTCAGCTATAAGCCGAAACTTTGCATTACACCAGGTCTGTTTAAAAAGTCTAATCATGGCATCCCTGCCTATGTGGGCCTGCCCATGGTACATACGTGCCATGGCAGAGATCATGCTATTAGGCATTCCTGGTCTTCCATCTCTGTAAACCCAAACTCTGTCTACTTCTCGTTGTGTACATCCAGATTTTATCCACTGTTTCTTCTCCTCTTCCCCTGCCTCTTCCTGTAACTGTCTCACTTTATCCCATGTACTTACGGTGTTAGTAAAAAGCAAGGGACAGAAATCCATTTCCTTTTCCCTGTTACGATTTAATGAAGTTTGATTTCGTGCACAGTACTGTGCTAGGTCATTGGCAAACTCATTGCCTGCTAACACATAGTCGGTTCCTTTTCTATGTGCACTACATTTTACAACAGCGATCTGTTTAGGCAGTTGTATCGCCTCAAGTAATTTTCCAACTATTTCTGCATTTCTAATTGGAGTTCCACTCGACGTCAAGAAACCAAATTTGCCCGAAATCATGCACCACTCCAAACCCATACTGGCTGTCAGAAACCACAGTGACTCGCAAATTCTTTCCCAGCTTGCATGCCCTAATCAGTGCAAACAACTCAGCAACTTGAGCAGATCGTACTCCTCTCAAACAAGATGCTTCCAACACAGCCACTACAGTACACACAGCATATGCAGCACTCAAAATCCCTTCTCCAGTTCTTAGGCATGAACCATCCACAAAAATCACATAGTCACTCTCTTTCAGAGGCACATCTTTTATGTCCGGACACGGTTTGGTGAAAAAATCAAGCACTTCCAAACAATCAAGATCTACTTCGTCTTTCACCTCTGCATTCACGGCATCAGATAGTAATGTCGATGGGTTCACATTAGTGCATCTTATAAGACTCACATTTGTAGCACCCAAAATCACCTTTTCATACTTAGTTAGACGACTATGCGTCATGAACTGTGTTTTACTTCTTGTCAAAAGGATCGCCACATCATGGGGAACACACACTCTCACAGGGTATCCCATTACAATTCCTTCACTTCGTTCCAGACTTTTACAGGTGGCAGCTATTGCTTTCAAACATCCAGGCAATGCTACAGCTACTGAATCTAGTACAGCTAAAAAATAAGCAATCGGTTGTCTCAATCTTCCATGTCTCTGCACTAATACGGAGAGAGCACATCCATCTCTCTCACTGCAATAAAGCTCAAATTCTTTTTCATAATCAGGCATTCCAAGTGCTAGTGCTTCACACAAGCTGTCTCTCAATTGTTTAAAAGATTTAATCTCTTCCTTATTCAACTCAAGTGGATCTTTCACATCACTCTTTGTCAGTCGTACTAGTGGTTTTGCAATCAGCGAGAAATTGCTGATCCCCTGATGACAGTATCCCACCATTTCAAGAAACATTCTGACTTCTCTCTGTGTCATTGGAGCTCTCATTCCTTTAATTATTTTAATTTTGTCCATTGTTACTTTTCTCAGGCCTTTTTCAATCTTATGACCTATGTACTGTACCTCTTTCTGAAAAAAACTACAATTTTAATGGGGATACCTTAAGTCCTCCATCTGCCAAATGATTTAACAGGGCAACTGTGTCAACTACACATGCCTCTCGCGTCTTCGATGCCACTAACAGGTCATCGATATATTGAACAAGCACTGAACTTTCTGGCATCTTTAAATCATCCAGTGACTTCTTTAGAATCTGATTAAATATTGAAGGACTCTCTGTATACCCTTGAGGGATACGGCACCATGCCAAAATACGCTCACCGAACTGGAACGCAAAAATGAGTTGCCTATCAGGGTGCAATGGAATAGAAAAGAAAGCATGACACAAGTCAATGACTGTGTACCATTCGACATCATGGGGAATCTCATATACAATTACTGAAGGGTTTGGCACAATGGGACAGCAAGGAACAACTATTTTATTCACCTTTCTCAAATACTGTACTATCCTAAAGCTCCCATTTGGCTTTTTCAAACCCATGATTGGAGAGTTGCATGGACTGCTCATTATCTCTCTCAGAATTCCTTGTTCAATCATTCTGTCTATTACAGGGGTTACTCCTGCAATTATTTCTGGTATTAATTTATACTGTGGAATATTCGGGTAATTTACTCCTTTTACAGTTATTTTCACAGGATCTTTTCTTTTCATTAATCCAACATTCTCTCCTGTGAAATCCCATACTTCTGTTTTCACTGTTTCTTTTAACTCTTGAGGCAATCCTTCCTGATCAAATACAACAAATGCTTCGGTAATTTCAGGTTCTAAGTTTGCCATTGTCATTCTATACAGTACATATTCGTCTAGAGTTTCAAAGGCTATACCATCAGGTGTGCAAAAGATGGTGCATTCATTTTGCACAGTAAGTCTCTCCCTAGCGGGTTTACAGGACTAGTGTCGCATACTACACAACGATGCATGTCAGTGAATTTCCCTATTCTAACCTTTACGTAAGATAAGCTTTTATCTGTTTATTTGAAACTCCAACTACTTGGATTGTTTCACCCGAGAGAGGAAGATTTTTCACTTCAGCTGATCTAACAGTTGAACGAGTCGCACCAATATCCACTAGGAAAGTAATGTTTACTTCACATCCACAAAGGGTCCTGTCTGGTCTACCTCTAGAGTTGCGTCAAGTACGCACTCCTCTTCCTCTCCTAGGCACCGTCAATAACCCTCTTCTAACTCACTCTCATCGAGAGGGCCGACCAAACAGTCACTGTGCACTTGAGTGGGCATACAACTCTGCCCCTGCCCTGCTCTGTGGGTAGAGCATAACCACCCACCCTCCTGTCTGCAAAGGAAACATAGCATGAGAATATCAGGTAGTTATCATCATGTTATGTTTCCTCTTCTTGCGCTGCTTGAAAGCAGCGGGCGACGTTCTTCTGCCACAGCAGGGGAGCCCGCACTGGGGGTGCGTCACCCACAGGCGCTAGGCCTGGGCCCGACTCAACTCTATCCCTAGGCCTCCTCCACTACGCGTTCCAGATTCTCCTCACTTGGACACTGAAACCGTAGCGCAATCTGCTGCACTCTCTCTAAATCTGTGAATCAGCCAGCAGGTGCCTCAGCTAGTTGGGATTTCACAAGCCTGGTTACAGCAGTTGCCGCCAAGTCTGCTGGGGAAACTCCCAATACAGGTAATGCAACAGGGCCTCGTTATGCCTGAAGTTGCAGTGCTCCCACCACACAAGTTCGGCGCAGCTTAGGGTCCTCACCCTCCACAGTGTCTGGCCAGCGCAACAGCCTCTGGCCTGTGATGCAGAGAGGCACGACCCACCATTGGTAAAACTCTCCTGTGCACCCTGGTGTAGTGGTAGCGTGTGGTATGCGATGCAGACCTCCCTATATTAGTGGGCAGGAGCACCTCTACCATTCACAGCTCCAAGGGGCACCAGGTAGTCTTCTCACAAAGGTCAGCAACGTGTCTCCATGTGACCTGACAGACTTCACCACCAGGTAGAGGCGATCTCTTGACGCCTCAATGTCTACCGTCATGGCCCAGCAACTCTACAGCACCTCCGCATCCCACTCTGGGTCCCAGACGCAGGCGAAGCGAGGCCTCTGGGCCCTGGGGACTGTCCGCACATTCAAGGTTTTGGCTGCCATGGTGTTATGGCGCTATGAAAAGTGATGCATCACAGGTTTTCCCCAGTGAACCGCCTCCTTTCATATATGCAGCCCTGATTCTGCATTTCCTCTTCCCCTGGGACTCTGGCTGGTCATCCTGGCTGTTGGGGGGTTTGGAGAGGTTGTTGATCTGTGCTGCACTTGTCCCTGGCTGCTCCATTTTTCATTCCATTGTCTTTTTGTTTTTTTTCAATGGAGGTGGACTTATTGGCCATTTTTGCCTCTAGAGACAAAAAAGGTGAAGTTCTGCTTACTAACGTGAGTATTTTGCGAGCAAATTGGCCTTTCGTCAGTTTTAGCCCTCTAACGTCAGAATTTGTATCGCCTTCACTCGGTTACCTGAAACTATCGCCATATAGCGACTATTGCAAATACATCGCTAACAGGGAGCTAGTTTTTGGTGCTAGGCCTCATTAAGGAGACTACCGCTAATTAACGCTAATGCTAGTTAGCAGCAGTTCTTGTACGTATACCCCTAAGAGTCAGTTGGCTGATGCCCTGTTGAATTACAGCGAAACAAGATTCCAGAGGCCTTCCCTGTAACTGCCCAGCTGACCAGCAATAACTAGAGCTGCTACTGGCCTTGCTGGAGTGAGTCCTGACCCCCAAGAGGTGCCTTTCCACATCATGGACCCTTTGCTGGTGTCAGAGTGCACTTGTTTAACTTGTAACCTGCAAAAACTGGTCTCCAATTGAAAATCCAGAGGTTCTGGGCTCTTTGCCTCAGCAATGACCTCCCAAGTCTCCCGCCAACACGAAACTATTGCTCTTCATATCAGCACTGACTGCCAGTGCCCACATTTCGTGCTAATGTGACGCGTCCGCCAGTGACCTGTTCTTTGGGCCAACAACATTCTTTTTCCATTAAACTATGACTGGCAACCAGCTCCCGCCCTGGACTTCCGGCCTGTGAGCAGTGGGACTGATGAGGGTGAGGTTTCGGGAGACCACCCCCGAAATTTTTGCCGAGAGGAAAGCATTCCGCCTTGGATGGTGGCCAAAAACTGGCCCTTGAGTAGAGCTCAGCCCACTCAAGGAGGATGTGCATCACCCAATAATTCAGCTGTCGGGAGTCCCCCCAGCTGCAGTAACATACTGGTAATGTCTGTAAGAGAAAAACAGAAGGTGAGACCAAGGTACAGGCCAATTCAGAGTGGTGCCCCCCTACTGACACTTACTGAAGGCTGAGTGAGGTTCCCTTCCAATGAGGCCGCACAAACAGCTTGCATAGCTGGAGGGGAATCGGCAAGTAGGTCTGCTTGTACACCGAGAGACACTAACATGTAGTGCTGACTGTGCAGCGGGTAAGGCAGGTCCCGATGCGGGAGCAAATTTAGCAAAGCAAGGGTCCTTAAGCAAAAACCACATAGAAAAGAGTGGCTCTGAAGAAGCAATGTCTATTAAAGTGATGGGTCCCATGCCCTTCTCAAGACCTACTTGATATGCAAAAAGTAGTTCCTTCTCAATATGAACTAGGAGTGTGCAGTTGGACAGTCACCCTCACAGACAACCCCTTATTGCCTCGGCAGTGCGAACCTTAAGCAATAGGAGAGACAGCACCACGAAGTTATGCTGTTGATACTTTTTGAAGTTGATGCGCTACCCTGCATGTTGATCAATGAGAGAGTGGAATGATCACTCACCAGTAGACCACGAACAAGAAGCCCAGCATGGCCTATAAATGCTCACCTCTTACATTTTAGAGACCGGGGCACAGCCTTCCATGTTGCTCATGTCTTTCAGACACCAAAAGAGTCCACTGAGTCGTTAAACAACTTCCCGATAATGGTGACTCCTCAGCTAAGGTGGAGGAGTGTCGCCCCACTGCCAGGAGCAGCAAAGAAAGGAAAAAATATCATTATAATAACATAATGTTATTATTATTTTATTTTTTCTCCTGCTGCGGCAGTTCCTGATGGTGCGGGTGGATCTGCAGGGGAGGAGTGGTAGAACACTCCTGTGCACAATGACTGTTTGGTGGGCTTTCTCGGGCTGCCCAAAGCGGTCATGTGCAATCCCCTGTTCTCCATGCAGGCTGCATTACAACTTGCATGAAGAACCTGCCCACCCCTTCAACCCCTGGCTGAGTATCGTGTTGTAGTGCTCAGACCAATCACAACGCTGCATTACATCTCTGTCATTGGCTTAAGGGCAGGAGCCTGGCTGCCTGCTTCCTGTTCCGATCTGGAGTCGGACACAGGTGACCAGGAGAGAAGACGCGGAACTCAGCTGCAGTGGCAAGGTAAGTTTTATTTTTTATTAATTTATTTTTTAAATGCTGCCCAAGCCACCTGCCCCTCCTGCGCTTGCCTCTCCCCACCTTGGAACCGTGCCAGCCGCCCCTCCTTCGGGGCACTGCCAGTGGAGGAAATGAAAATCAGCAACCTCTGGATCCTCCTCGCCTATCACGGCCCAGATTTTAGAAGCAGAAGAGAATGGATAACTCTAGATGGTTGATGGGGACTGAGGGCCGGCCTGAGGGAGAACTGCTACATCCAAAGCTGCGTCCCACTCTTTACTGACAGCTGCAGACCTACCTGCTGAATGACAACCAGATACACCCAGACAGATTCCTCCTATGCCCTCTTTCATAGTGCCCTGTTGGGACAGGCCCCCACAGAGAGTACACCACACAACACAACTCGATCAATAACTGGAAACCAAAAACAGGCTAACTAGTGTCCCAACAGATAGCCACATTACTGAGCCTCCCAACACCATAGACAGCAGTTGAGGGTCCTAATCTGCTCTCTGATGCACTCCAGATGGATAAACCCTTTACAAACGGCTTTGAAAGCTCTTACAGGGTGGGGAAATGTTTGGTTTGGGATTGTACTGTTCTAACTGGGAGGGAAGCATGGCCTGGTGGGAAATTCGAACCACAATCTGCAATGTTCTGGCATTGAACGATGGTTGAAAATATGGAGAGATTTACTTGTTTCCAAATTATTCATTACACACAACTTCAATGTACTGCAGTGACTCCTGGCCCGACAATATAGACAAGGACTGGCCAAGCTCCCAACCCATTGAACATGGAATGTGCGAGATCTCAGCATTCCTCGCAAGATTAAACAAGTCCCATAATATCAGGACCAACACCAGACCCAGATAGCTTTTTTGCAGGAATGCCACATTAACCCACTCTCAGTGTGTAACTTTGCTTCCCGCTGGGATGCTTATAGGATTTTATCATCATACTCTTCCTGTTCATGAGGAGTAGCTATTATTTAAAAAGATGTATCTTATGTCACCCTCTAGGCTCCCAATCAGATGCTCAGAGCCACTATTCTGTTGTTTGGGGCCAGTTGGGCACCACTACAATCACTGTAGTGAATTGGTAAAGCCCAAATACAGATGGCTCCATCTTATTTGACTCCCTCTGGGGTACGATCCTCTCACACTCCCTGACATGGGGAGGAGATTTTAATTGTGTGCTCCTGGAGAGGTTTGATAAATCACATATACTACCCAGTTACCGGAGCCTAGCCGCTGCTCATTTTAGGGTAACTAGCTGGTGACTTGTGACAGGGGTACCTTGGTGCATGAAACCACATACATGGCATGTACCCTCTCATATCACTCACCAGTATTACTACAGCTTGCAATGCCCAGCACAACGCAGGGGAATCCGGCACTTGCTGGGCGATCACCTAAAAAGGCTAGAAAGAGAACTCAACCTGTAGCTGTCTTTATCCCAGAAACCTGGTGGTGCCACCCTTGAGCAGACCAGAACCAAGCCTACTGAAAATACGGAAGTGGCAATGAGGAAGAGCAATTCTAGAAGTGGCAACGAGGGAGAGCAATTACACTCACCAGTAGACCATCACAGGAGTCTCACCACGGACCATTATTGATCTACTCTTAAATTTAAGAGACAGGGACATGGCCCTCTGTCTGGCTCAGCGAATTTCCCCGTTGTCTTTTGATGGTGATTTCCTCTCTTTTTCTCCAGACTTCACCATTGCAGTACAAGAAGCATATTTTAATCATTGTGGGGGGAGATAGGAGGACCTGTGATCCATTCAGCTTCCGGCTAGTTATTCATAATCAAAGGGAATGGATCACTTGTAGCAGTCACCAGGGTTCAGGTGCTTGTTTCCTATCATTGGTAAAGAACCCTCATTCACGTAAGATGGTTAAGGGGCGGTATATCTTGGTTCTCCGCCTTGATTTTAAATACGTGATAGCATCATCATGGGGTTCTTTCCATGCTTCCTCTGTCCTGGAGGTAACCACTGGGTGTGTTTCAGCAGTGATCAGGGAAAAAAAAAAAATTGGGTGAGATGTGCTCAAGTGAGGTGAATGAATAAAAAATTCCTCTTGCTGCCTGGACTTGACTTTATTCCGTTAGGTGCAAGGGAGGAGATATTAAAAAACAACTATGTGCAGATGGGATGTATGATGAATCCGCTGCAGTCTTAGTCTGAATGGTTGGTCGACATGTTTCAGCCTTTTAATTGCCCAAAAGGGTCAGGAGGCTTTCTTTAGGACCTTCAGTGAATCGTGATGAGTGAAGGAAGTGGATAGTATCCAAATCCAAATTAAGAGTAAAAGTTCGAGTATTGCTCGTATGAACTTAAAAAGGAATAGTGCCTTGGAGGTTCGAAATCCGAACTTCGTAAATCAGGGATGCGTATTTACGGGGGTTAGGAGCGGGCACGACTTGTGCTGATGCTGACTTCCTGTTCACATACAAGAAGCATAACCAAGTTTCTACCTGTCAACAAAAACTGCAAAGAGTGAACATTGAATTTGCAAGACTGCCAGTGACTCTAGAAGGGAAACAACAACATGTCTTTCTCACTTTCAGACTCCGCAATAGGCCACCGAGTTCCTCAAACAACTTCCACCTCTGGCTGACGGATTAGAGAGGCAGAAGGGATAAGCTATGAAGGTTGATGGGGACTGAGGGTGGCCTTAGGGACAACTGCTACATATGAAGCTGCGTCCCACCCGTGTGCTGACAGCTGCAAATCTACCTGCTGAGCGACAGCCAGATACAACAAGACTGTTCCTTGCTATGCCCTCGCCTATACTGCCCTATTGGGACAGGCCCCTGCAGAGAGGGCACTGCACACCAAAACTCCATGAGTAACAGGGCACCAGAAACAGGCTAAGATAGCCACATTACTGAGTCCTTCAGCACCTTCAGAACCAGTTGAGATTCTTATTCAGCTCTTTTATGTACTCTCAATGGGTCAACCCTCTACTAAAGGCTATGCAATCTGTTACAGGGTGGGAGTTAATTTGTTTGGGATTGGTTTGATCTTACTGGGACGGGAGAATTCCCTGGTGGGATTGAGCAGCCAGTGTGGTACGGGGTGTGGGGGATTTCAATGTTGAAATTTGCACAGTAATTTGCAGTGTACTGGCATTGTACAATGGTTGGGAATTTGGAGAGATGTACTAGTTTCCACAATATTTGCTTATACATGCAACTTCTATATACTGTGGTGACTCATCGCCGGACAAGATAGCTTGTCTGGGATGACCTCTATCGTCAGTGCCTCTTTTTTACATTGGTGTAGTTCTTGGGTAGTCTCCCACATTCCTCAATGGATACTTTGATATGCTATAGGATTTGAAGTAGCTGTAGGCAACATTTCTCATGACTGCCAAGGAGCCCTCAGTCTTTGTGACGCTAAATAGATTGCTGACTGCTACCTCTTCTAAACATCTATTTGCAACGCTGTACAGAACAAGAATTACGATGTTGCCACAATGTGCTAGACTAGGATGGAAAAAGGAGCTGGGTATGTGTAGTAATTACATTGCAAAAGGTAGATGTAGATACAGCATTTATTAACTGTCTGTCTCCACAGCTTCCAGGAAAACAACTGGCTTCCCCAGAGATTCAAAGCACAACACTCCATTTCCATGACAATGACATCATAGTAATAATGGACGTGAGCATGCACATAGAATATACATGGAAGTAAAAGAGAGACTACTACAACATTTCCTATCCCTCGAAATATTCAAAGACAGAAAAATAAATAAATGAATAATTGTATTTAAAAAACTATTTGGGAAAAAAAAAACATTCATTAACCACCATAAGGATATAAACATAACAAAAATAAAATATTGATTATAGTTATGAAATAATAAATCATACAAAACTGATAACGACACTTAAATTATGTTCACACAGTGCAATACGAACTATAGATCTAAACGATTTGGTTGGACATACTTCAAAACAGACTCCTTTTCTGTTCCTCCCTTTTTTCAGAAAAATTTCCAACATTAGATTGACCTTGACTCGAGTTTTCCAATTTTTTTAAACTTCTTTGGTATTCAAAGAGAAACGTATTCAAGGGAAGGTGTATGTGGCGAAAAAGGGACTAAACATTCTTGGATGGTACCATCAAGGATTGTTTGGTATGACTCTCAGACCAGGGACTTTGGAACAAGTTTCCATTGTCGCTGATTTGCCCACAGATGAGAGTTTAATTTACTGGTCTAAAAGGTTTCCTAAAGTTTTCAGTGACAACTTAGGTCGCATTACTGGTTTTAAACATTCTATTTAAGTAAAAATAAAACCCTGCAAAGGAAAATTTGGTTAATAAAATAACACTAAATCACGAAACTCTAAACTGTGCTCCTGCAGATAAATAAATCAAGACAGTAAATGTGAATTCCCAACAGTACAGCAGTACGATAAGAAAGGTATCCAGTTTCGTCAAGTGCAAGATGTGAAGTGATATATCAAATTCATGCAGTGAAGAAGTGGTTTTACTTATGATGAATTTGTGTGTCCAAATCTTTGCCAAAACTCCTGATGTGTTTTCCTCAAAATTGACCGAATGAACTCCTCAGATCCAGATTTCCTCTTTACTAAAAAGGGTATTCACATGAAAATTGACCTAAGGTACCGCTGCATGAAAAAGTGTTTCATTTGGCCAATACACTTGAGATTTCACTTTTTTTTTCAAATGTAAAAGACGACTGGTAATAAATACTAGGGTAGCACTCTGATAAACTCTTCACTCCACTTTCCATGTGTTTCAAACTGTGTTGAAGTCTCTGCGTGAGCGTTTATATAAATTCTTGGAAATGCAGTACACGCGCTCACCCCACCAACGAGGCTTCAAATAATTAACTACTAACCAGTCACACGATGTTCTATAAATAAATATCAAGTTACCGTTCGTGCTCCCAAATCCACATAAGTCCCGACGTCTAGTCGATCAGTCAACTGAACTTCCTTTCCGCCTTGACTTCCTGCTAACGTGACCTCCACGCAACGCTCTCTTTGCATAGCGTGCGCGTTCACTTCCTGCTATGTGACTTGTATCCGACGCTCCGCTTGCGTAACGAGCGTGTGCAACTCTTCACTGTGCGCACTCGCCTGCTTAACACTCCTTCACCCCTATTATGACAACACTTTCTTCGCTGGGACCAAGTGAAGATTCCACTGCGTCATCACTTGTCCGAGGACATCAGCGAGAGCAGATCCCTCAGCAAAAATCCATTGACGCGAAAAGCGCCGGCAACAGCGATAAAGAAACAGTCATGTAAGTCTTGAAATGTATATCTCATGTGATCACCGCAGCTCTGGTATTCTGGCTCAAACACGTTCCAAAATGCAGCAGCGTGCCATGAGTTTGTCAAGAAAGACGATTGATTTGTTTGAAAATAAAAGCGCTCACCAGATACGGACCACTTCCAATCAGATGATGTTGAGCTGCGTATAGGATGTTAGTTTCAGTTCGTTTTTCAATGTAAAATGTCTTCTTGTAGATCACGAGCAAATAGAAGGAAGTACTGAGGTTGTAGCAGGATTAATTCACGCGGGATTATATTCACTGCACGCATGGGTGGAGACAAGGACAGTTCTCGTCGCCAAATTTGTAGTAATTACATTACAAAAGGTAGATGTAGATACAGGATTTATTAACTGTCTGTCTCCACAGCTTCCAGGAAAACAACTGGCTTCCCCAGAGATTCAAAGCACAACACTCCATTTCCATGACAATGACATCATAGTAATAATGGACGTGAGCATGCACATAGAATATACATGGAAGTAAAAGAGAGACTACTACAGTATGATATCACTGAGGGACAGTGAAAATGTTACTGTACACAGACAGGTTTAACCTCCACTAGTAGCTGGCTGAGAACAATGCATTACGAATTTCTGCACCAATTTTATCATACCTGTGAGGCTGCATAAATGTCCCCTATGCGCTGGCTGATGACCCCTGCACCAGATATGGTTTGCCCAAGGTGGATTTCCTCCATCTGGTGGGGTGCTGACCCAATGTATTTGCCTACTGGGAAGAGGTCACTGCAGCGCTATCCAACATGGTGAAGGAGAGATACAATTGGACACCCTGGAAGCTTGTTATGATGGGTTCGAGGAATAAAGACAGGAAACGCTCTGATAGTTAAGTTGATTTACTCAAGGCACAACCTGGCATCCAGCTACCTCCACGACCCAGCTACAACTGACACCCGTGGAGTGCCGTCTGCCGCACATTCTATTCACGAGGACACAGAACGAAGAGAACTTGAACACTCTAACAAGGTAAGCGCAGCGATCACTTAAGTACACATCACAACACATCCTCTTCTCTTAATAATAAAACCAAACAAGAAAAGGTAAAGGAGACAGAATAAAGAGAAGAAGAAGAGAAGATCAAATTAAAGCAAAAAGAAAACAATCATGATCTAACATAATCTTGAAGATAACCAGGTGGTCTACGGTTCCTAACTCCCCATTCAACAGGATTATCACACAGCACACCTCGAACCACTCCCTTAAAACCTTGAGTAGAAGGACATTGATCATTGAAATGAGAAACATCTTCAGCACGTTTAGAACCATTGACAACCTTGTCGGGCAAAAACATAGCACCAGAACAGCTACCACCCTCATTGTAGCTTTGATCAACCACACCTCCCTTTTGATATAAAGCTACTCTGCGCAAATTCCAACGCTCTCCTCCCTCAATGACAACAAAATATCTACCAACACTCACAACACGACATGGACCTTTGAACTTGGTAAGACCCCCCTTAATCCTTCCAGATTTCAATGTGACCCAATCTCCCACTGAAATCTTGGAAGGAAACACTTGAATATCACGTTCTCCTCCAGAGGACACCCAACCCTTAAGCCAAGCTGGAACAAGGCGTAAACCCGGATGACGACCTCTCATAATAAAGAATGGAGACTTCAAAGTAACACTGTGAGAAGTTGTGCAGTAAGCCCACAGTGCATCTTGAACAAGACGACCAGGAGACAAACCATTTGCTAAGGCAAGTTGTAAAGTACCTTTAATAAGCCAGTTCGCCCTTTCGACCATACCATTCCCCATTGGATTATACAGAGAGGTACAAGAATGCTTCACCCCACATTTCTCCAAAAAACAACGCATCTCACCAGAGGTGAGTTGCGTCCCATTATCTACAAGAAGAACTTGAGGAATCCCTTCACGTAAAAATAAAGTCTCCAGCACTGAGATTGTGGACTTTGTTGTGACATCCTTCACGAACTCCAGATGTAACCACTGCGAATGTACATCCACCACCACAACTGCAAACCTCATGTCTGCAGACAATTCTGAAAGAGGCCCAATAAAATCCAGGCAAATAGTATGCCAAGGTTGACCCGGATCAGTGATGTGACCCATACAACCTTGCGAACCAACTTTTAATCTCTTCTCGCTCTCTTTACAAAAAGAACAATTAACCACCCATTCTCTGATTTGTTCATCCATGGCAGGCCACCAAAATTCTTGTTTTATCCGCCTGATGGTCAAACCTTGACCAAGATGCCCCTCATGAGCAATTTTGAAAATATGTAGTCTAATGGCACTCGGAGGAACAAACCTCTCACCCCTCATAATCACATCCTTGCCATTCAACGAGAGTTCGTCCAGCAACTTCCAATAGGGCCTAAGAGGAGCAGAAACCATGCTTTCGCGGGAAGCACCTTTCTTCATAAGAATTACAACATCCCGCAATATAGGATCCTCACTCATAGCTTCAGACCACTGAGTCTTGGAGAAAGAACCCAAACTGCACTCGCAAACATCAAAAACAACTGCAACAGCCATTTCATCTTCTAGCTTTTTGACAATTTCTTTGTCCACAGTTTCCCAATCCAGCGACAAGCGTGATAAGCAATCAGCTTGCACATTCCTCCACCCCTGGATAAACTCAATATCATATAGATATTCTTGTAATCTTGCCGCAAACCTAGCAAGACGTGCTGATCCCTTTCCAGCACCGCCTGCAGACAAAATTTTAACTAGAGGTTTGTGATCCGTCCTTAAAACAAATCGTGAACCCCATAGATATATTCTGAAATATTCTACACCCCAAGCTGCAGCCAGAGCTTCACGCTCAATTACTGAATGATTCCTCTCAGATTGGGTGAGAGTTCTCGAGGCGAAAGCAATAGTCCTCTCAGCACCCCTCGGAAACTGAGAGAAAACCACCCCAATTCCAGTAAGGCTTGCATCCACTGTAAGGAAGGACTTGCACAAAGGATTAAAAGGTGCTAGAATCCCTGCATTACAAATCTCCATTTTAATCTTTGAAAATGCATCAGTTTGCTCCCCTTCCCAAACAAAATTGCACCCTTTGCGAAGAAGTTTCCTGAGAGGTTCAGAAATATCCGCAAACCCACGAACAAATTTAGAATAATACTCCACAAGACCCAGGAAAGATCTGAGCTGATCTTTGTCCCTCTGGGAAGGAGCATTCTTAATGGCATCCAAAAGATTCTTTTTGGGAGCAATACCACCACTGGAAATCGAATAATCCACACATTCAGTCAACAAATATTTCCCACCCCCAACAGACTGTAACAATTCATTGATATTAGGAAGTGGAAATGTGTCGATAATTATATCACGGTTTAATGACCTAAGATCGATGCAAAAACGGAGATGGCCATCCGACTTGAGTGTTAAAACCATCGGAGAAATCCATGAAGACACCTCTACAGGCTCAATAACGCCAGATTGTAATAACTCATCTAACTGATCTTTAAGGCCTTGCCTAACTGAAAGAGGTACCTTCCTGAGCTTGTGTTGAATCGGGCATGCATTAAGTTTAAGAATGATCCTATGCTGATACCCCTTGACACACCCAAGCCTATCTTCGAACACCTTGTGGGCATCTTGAAGAATATCCTTAACCTGTACATCATCTTCCACAACCATAATTTGGTTTGTGGCTCTAGGATTGATAACGATGTGCAGATCATATTGATGCATCCAGCCTAAAATTGGCGGACCCTCTTTGGCCACATAGACTTTACCCACCGTGGTGCGTGATATGAAAGAGATTGGACCAGACATGTACCCCAAAACATCTATGGACTGACCTTGATACCCCACTGGGTTAATGTCTTTTTTGAAAAAAGGGACACTCCCTGACAAGTTGCATGAAAAAGAGATTCAGGGATAATAGTATACATAGAACCTGAATCTACCATCAATGTGACGTCCTCACCACAAATATGAAAAGTAGCTGTGGGTCTAATTAATCTAGGAGACTCTTGAGTGGCACCGACCATAGTTTGTACACATTCTTCTCCCACAACCAAAATTTTGTTTACAAAGGAGTCATCATGTACTACACTTATTTTATGTTTCGACCTATCAACAAGATCAGGTTGTTTACACATTCTAGAATAGTGCCCTTTCTTACCACAGCGCCTACACATCTGGTCAATGGCATAGCATTTTTTAAAATCTGCGTTGTGGTACTGACTACCACAACGTGAACACTCTTTGGATTTTGCTGTACCATTATAACCACTGGCATTACCAACTTTGACATTCCTTTTCATTACTGCATTTACGTCTAAATGCTCATCTCTAATCTCTACATTGCCTATTTCTTGAAGGGGTTTATCCTTCTTTCCCAGCTCTTTGATGCATCTTTGAGACTCCTCAATGACTTTAGCTAAATCAATAGCATCTTTTAAGGATGGGTCTTTAGCAGCCCATAACCTTTCTTGGATTTTCTTGTTATAACATTGAACGATCAGTTGATCACGGATCAACTCGTCAGACATGGTACCAAAGCGACACTTGACAGACAATTCGCGTAACCTTGACACAAAATCATCAATGGTCTCTCCTTCCAGTTGCGGCTGAGTATAAAATTTGTATCTGACTAAAACTAAATTAATTTCTTTTGCAAATCTGGTTTCAAGTCTCTTAATAGCCTCCTGGAATGGATCATCCATCGGTTGTCCATTAGGTCCCATGGCTACCGGTAAGTACTTAAAGACCCGTTGACCTTCAGTACCTAAATTGCTCAACAACAAGGCTTTCTTCCTGTCTGGAGAAAAGTTGGTACCATCCAGCGCTACGATGTAATTGTGCAGCATTTCAACCCAATCTTCCCAAATGATTGGCGGGGGACCTGGGTTAACCAGACATGTGGGAGGCAGCAACACATTGGACGCATTGGCAGCCATATTTAAGATATAATAAAAACAGTACAGAGCTAAAAATAAACACAGCCAAATACTCGATGTCAAACAATGGTTAAGCAAAACAAATCGAGCAGAACTACATTAATGTGATCTTGTAAAATACCAAGTTTGACCACACGATGGCAGCAAAATCCAGTCGAAACGCTGCTAAACAGAATACGATCGCTGCTCAAACTCCTTAATGTCTCCAGGATCACACAATTGGAACACACAGTACCGAAAATGTCACGATTACAGAGGATAGAGGCTCACCGCTGTATATAGTATTGCAGCACACGCCAAAAATGGTCACAATAGAAGCGTTGGGTGAGAATGAAGTGCTCACCTCACGTACCCGTCAGAAACCACTCCACTTGAAGAAACCAATATGGCGGCACGTTACGTCCCGTAACTTGCGTTGCGCATTACACGCCTGAACCGCAAGATACCTTTACGTACGCCATGCGTACCACTGACGTTTCTGGTGATCAAAGCGGAGCTCGCGCTTCCAACGACTGCCAGAGAAACTTGCCAATGCTTCCCGATTTTGGTGCAGAAAAGACCAGAACTCCAGGAAAAAAAAAACAGGAGACCAATGTGGGAGCCTCAGAAGTCCGCTGAAATGCTGATGCAGGAACTGGAGACACAAAGAGCAGGAAATCGAAATTCAGACAATGAAAACGATACCAGGTTGTGCCTCACCGACTCCAAGATCGTCGCCAAAATTGTTATGGCGGGTTCGAGGAATAAAGACAGGAAACGCTCTGATAGTTACGTTGATTTACTCAAGGCACAACCTGGCATCCAGCTACCTCCACGACCCAGCTACAACTGACACCCGTGGAGTGCCGTCTGCCGCACATTCTATTCACGAGGACACCGAACGAAGAGAACTTGAACACTCTAACAAGGTAAGCGCAGCGATCACTTAAGTACACATCACAACAAAGCTCTATTAGGCCATGTCAAAGACATAGATGCACAACAAAGGAAATGTGTGGCCTTGGCTCTACTGCTGGCAAAGCAGCTGATGATGAGCAGGTGGGGAAGGAGAAGGACCTCTAAATGTAATCAATGGCTTGCTGACATAGTATATGCCGATATATATGCAGAACTACTGTCCCCAGTATCAAGGCCTGGAGATATATGGTGAGGAAGCGGAAGCAGGGAGAAATATTATACATCCTTAAAGATATCACAAATTCTTATACCACAAGACTCTTTCATGATTAGCAGTTTGGGCCCATGAGAACTTAATAACCACTTACAACAACAGGTATTCCGATGAATCTTTGTGTAGATCTAATAGGGACTTGGCAATGGAAAGATGGATACAATTCCCCTCATGAGGACCCTAATGAAGGAAATATCTAACTTAATAACAACTGTCATAATATGTACAAATCTGTGAAAAACTCATAATAATGACAAACTCTGAAACACTTATCGTCACTTTTATCTAAGTTTTCAGGATATGAATGGTCAGTACATAAACACATTTGCAAGAATCATAGGTTTATTCATAAACAAATGTTACAGGTAAATCACTAATATAAGAACAATTTGCATCAAATTCAGCACAATCTGAATAACAGGCAATTGAGTGGAGAGAGAGAGAGAGATACAAAAGGGGATATATTTAATCACAAATATCCACATGCAATTTGAATTCATACGAACCTAGAGAAATATTGTGCAGCATGCAATGAGAAAGGAAGCTAACCTCTTGGCTGAAAAAGGTATAGCTAAGAGCAACATCACCAGCGATGAAGTGCAAAGAATTCTGGACAGTCTCAGTCAGATTTAGCAAGGACAGCAGCCAGTCAGAGTAGCAAAGAGAAAACAGCAGCAAAGCTCTCCTCTCAAAGAAACAGCTACTCCAAAAGAATTCTCTTTTTACACAAATATTTATACCCTAAATATTAAAGTCCAATCTCCTAAAAGTATCATTCATTGCTTATTCTTGTTTTCATTGGTTTTCAGAATAAGGTGATCATCTGACCATACTAGCTCAACAAAGTTCATTGAAGAAAGTCATTGTTAGTTCTAATGAAGTAATCCTTCTGCGGAAGCAGGAAAATATCTTGCAACATTATCCAAATCCTCGCGCATGTTTCACCGGTTTGTAACTTTCATCCGATGAATTCATTCACAGTAAATAATCAAGAAGAAATTCTTTGAGATTAATTTGTGTACAGCTAAACAAACTAACACATCAATTTAGAAATAGTGAAGGACAAAATACATTTTCTCCCGAAGCATACATTTTAAGAAAAGAAAATATCATTCAAGGAAGAGTTTGAGCCCTTCATAGGATTTTGTAATGCATCTCTCTCTAAGAAAATAAAACACATTTTAGTTACAACGATAATTTCATATAAGATCATCATGGCAATAGAATCATCATTTTCCAATATATCCACAAATATTATTCTAATTAGTCCATTTATTTATTAATATGTCTCTTTTACATTATAAGTAAAGAAAAATAAATGTTTTTGTATAACGTTTCCATAAGCATTTTCTATTTAATATTTCCATCTCTCTCTCTCTCTCTCTCTCTTGAATGTCTTAGTTCACATAAAAAAAGTTTATTTATTCATGTTCTCCACATGTTTAATGCTACTTTCATTTTTCTACACGTATTATGCTTCATTTTGCACTTTTTACTAAAATTTCTAACGTGTGCTTTGTTTTACACTTATTTCACAAATAATGTGTCACCCCCGTTAATAATTTTCACACTATTAGTCATTGTTTTTATTAGTAGGACAAATATGAATAGATTACATTAAGCAGGATTTTATTTTGCAAAAACATGCTTCATTAATGGCAACCATTGAAATTAAACTCGCTTACCCAGCTGGAAGTCTTGAGGTTGAGCTCGGGACACCAGGACACTCATAAACAATCGGTTTGAGCTGCGCGGTCTCTACAGGCACCCAGAAGAGTCCTACCTGATACTACCACATGCTGGAACTGAGTCCGGCTGCTATGTAGATGCGTGCACTTGGAGCACAAAGTATGAATACTGCTGTACCTAACTTCTGCACTTACCACTTTTTCAAATTGCTGTGTAGCTATTGACATGCCATTGTACTGTACTGAACAGAGCGGAGTTCAATCTGTTTTATTTAATGATATAAAAGCAGAAAAAATGAAGTTAAAAAACCCTATTATTCTAAGTTAGTTTGGGATTTTTCTTGGGTTGTGTTTTGACTGTATTAGTGTTTGAGCGCTGAGTAAATAATTTACACATTGCCTTTGAGTGAAGCCTGACTGCTTGTGTGTCATGCTACCAGAGGGATAAGCAGAGGTTATTTAGGGGCATATCGACAACAACCGGCGATAATTATCTCTAAGCGCACTTAGCGCTAGGATAATTATCGCCGGCTAGCGTGAATTTTTATCGCTGAGATAGCGTGCTATTAGCAACGCTTATCTCAATAGCGATAAAAATCCTCACGCTAACAGGCTAACGTGAGATTATCGCTGGAAACCCAGCGATAATCTCACGTTAGCTTGTTGATAGGGATAGGCAAACTTAGCCATGATATCCTCCTTCCATAGGATATCATGGCTAAGTCAGAAAAATGATTTAGATGATAGTCGTGCACAGCTCCAAGGTAATCACGCCAACTTGCATCGCGCTGAGAACGTTCTGCTTACAGCGCTGATAGAATTCAGTTTCCTGCATATTCGGTAAGAAGGAATTACGTTTAAATGCTTGTAACCCACCCGAAGCAGCTTGCACTCATTTAACACCGGAACCGCGAGCATTTGCTTTAAGCGCTTACAAACATTTGTCGGCTAATGTGCCACGCCACTTAACCTGTCTGTAAGTTGAAATAGTAACGTTACCACGTTACGTTTAATGCTTGCAGCCCACTCGAGGCAATTTGAACCTTTTTTAACATTAGAACCGCTAAAATTGGTTTAAAGCGTCAATGAATGCTTGTTAGTTAACGCGCTGCGCTAGCCAATCTGACTGTGAGATTAATTTGTAATGTTACTAGGCTCCAGTTAACAGCAGAAAAAACACGTATGCATTTGGTTTTAACAACGGAAAATAATCCATACGCGTAAATGTAAATGGCTACTTCAATTGTCGAACGTAACATAGTATGTATATCACTTGATGGTGCCAGATAATATGTGACAAAGATTTAGTGAGTTAAACATTGTTTGTTTTTGAAGAATTATTAGTGATAGATACCACTCTTTGTTTCATAGATTTCCCAGATGAAGGCCAGCAGGCCGAAATGCATTGGAATAGGAATATATGGATTGTTGGGAACATATGGATTGTTGTAAAAGGAATTGAATACCAAGTATAAACTATTGAATACTTCCATGAATATATCTTCATAAGTATGAATAAAATATTGCAATGAAGAGCAACTTCAAGTTTGGAAAACTTTATTGATCAAAATTTGCTGGTGAATCCAGCACACCAAAAATCAGTGCCCTTTGTGACACTAGCACTGACCAGCGCTAGTGCTTTCCTAAGTCAGAAAAATGCCAGACGTAAAAAAGCAGCGTTAACCGAGGTTAGCGCAGCTTTTTTTGTCTCTAACAGGGTTAGCGACATTCTTAATAATAGGAGAAATGTCGCTTAGCGACATTTCTCCTATTATTTTACTCTGGAACGCCCCCTTTGCATCTCATTAGAGATGCAAGGGGAAGCGTAGAGTAAAAGGGTGCTAACATGTAAATTTGCATGTTAGCACCCTGTTGTTGATAGGGCGCTAGTTTTATCTCTCCTTTTTTGGCTTTTAAAGCCAAAAAAGCAGAGATAAAGCCCTTGTTGATATGCCCCGTAGTGACTTTCGTGGTTCACCCTGACAAGGGTTGTGGTTATTACTTGAGTGGGGCTCCCGTCCCTTTTAATGAATATAACTCAATGTCTTACAACCCCGCCCCCCTCCCACAACATTCGTGCTTCAAGATACCGGGCATATTATCAAGCACAGCGTTAAAATTATCGTCGCTTTAGCGGCAGAAAACTGCCGCCAAAGCGGCGATAATGGGCTTGATAATATGCCCGTGAGAATTCCAATAGAAGCCCAGGTGAACACCAGACCATGGGCTTCTATGGGCATTCACAAGGGCATATTATCAAGCCCATTATCGCCGCTTTAGTGGCACTTTTCTGCCGCTAAAGCAGCGATAATTTTAACGCCGTTTCTTGATAATATGCCCCACCGTTTGTACTCTTCCATTTGGAAAAGTAAAAAGTAAGGCAGATTTCGATGTTCCTTCTACTGCTACGTAGCTCTTGCAATAGAAAATACCAAAAAGAACTATTTTTTTAAACGATTTTCTTCTCTATTGATGCATATATTGAAGTCTGTTCTTGTGTTGTTTTTTAACAGGTACAGCCTTGAACCATTCACACCAAGGCGGAGCTGCGCGTGCTGCACGGAAACCAGGATGAGGAATGCAGCGAGTATACTGCGCTGTTCGAACGGAGGCTTCTATTTTTATTTCTACCATACTATTGGTCAATGCGATTGTGTAAACAAAATATGCGAAGAAGCACAGCCAATTGATTTAGGCGTGCTGCCTGAATCTTACTTCGCGGCCACGCAGTGAGCACTGTCGAAAAGAAGCAGGCCACACAGACCTGTGCGAGTGATGGCGTCACAGGAGAAGAGTAGACATGAAATGAAATGCAAGCTGTTAAAATCATTTATCAGATTTCTTAGACTTTTGAAAAAAATGCTGTATCTTGTAATCTGTATTATGCTCTGCAGCTTCCGGCCTGGGCCAGAATCTAAGCAATCTAGCATATAGGGAAACAGGCATTAGTGTCATGGTGTTACTGACTCTTCCCCAAGCCAATGAGCCGTTTCTGCCAAACAGCTGATGAGCCGGTTCTGCCAGACAGCTTTTGAAAAAACGTCCCTTTGCATTAAAGGCAAACCCTGCCCTGGGCCGTGATCAGTTGGCAAGAACAAATTAAAATAGTGCAGCCTTTCCCATTACCCTCAATGTTTTACGGTCTCTTTTCTTTAAAAAGTGACAAAAGGGATCATATGCCTTTTAACTAAAAGTATAAGAAATTCTGTACCTAATGAGCAAAATCAAGGTTGTTTTGAACAGGCACAACTGCTATAGATGGCAAATAGAACTATGAGACAATACGTGAAACAATGCTGTTTATTCCAGACATGTTCTCTGTTATTTCAACTTCTGATCTCATTTTCCTTTCATGTAAAATGTAGTAATAAACTTTAATGCACGATATTCTTTGTCGATGTCTTCTGTCTGAGCATTGTCATGGTATCTAATACATAGTGAACTTTTGTATCATTCAACAGATGTTTACAGTTCTAAGGCTCATCCCTGTTGCATTCACTTTGCGTGTGTTCCAAACCGGGCCACACGTTTTTTTTTATCGGACATGCTAGAGTTAGATTCACGTTGTAGAGATCAGGCAGGCCCGGCTCCAAGAATTTTTGTTTGGGTGAGCCAAGGGTGCATTCGGGTGGGCCACTGGGGGCCCGATTTGTCACTTATATGTCTAGCCAGGCCCAGTAAAAAGCACTCTTTTCCAAATCTCTTTCTAAATGTTATCACTCTCGAAAAGTGTTTTCTCCCATGTAATGTCCCTTTGATGGGAAGTGGAGGTTTCTGAGGTGGGAAAATCGGGCAACTGACACTACTCGGGTTCCCTCTGTGTGAGCCTTCAGGGAGAATCCCTCTTCATTACTACCTCCACCTGATCCCTGACTCTGCAGCGCACCCCTTACAAGCTCAATTATCTACTTTTCTACCACCCCTCTCCAGTGCACCTTATCTCACAGCTGACCTTGGTCCCCAGCCCCATACAGGCCATCATCCGGGTCCAGTTTCATTATTCCCTGTAAAAAACATTAGTAAAATCACCTCCAAACTTGAAACATTGAACATAGCAGTAAATATAATTAGCACACACTTTTAAAGTATGTTCCACAGTTGCCCTAATGACCAACTGCTAATTTAATAAACACGCATTTGCAATGCAATAGCTCTTGCATTTGCAAGAGTTTAAGCCATTGGCATTGTAAATGACAATGCCTTTTATTTATGTTTTAAAAACCAACACATTAATAAAAAGGCATTGTCATTTAAAATGCCAATAGCTCAAACTCTAGCAAATGCAAGACCTATTGCATTGCAAATGCTTGTTTTAAATCTCGCGCCTTTTCTGGCCATGGCGCTCTCTCGTCCTGCGGGTCTTCAAATTCTTCACTCACAACAACCTTCGTTCATCGAGAGACCACTTCTGTAATGAGGACACGTGTGAATGGCAAATTATTTATATAGCACTTACTACTGCTGATGAGGTATCATGAGTGAGTTGTTTCGGCTCTGAATGTACATAACTTACAGTGTCCATTGTGACTTTTATTAAAGGTCTCTAACGTCAACTCGGACTACATGCGCACCATATAAAAGAAAATAAGCATTTCTTCAGTGTGACCCTCTGGCTGTCCTTCAGACAGACCCTGTCCGCCACCCATTCCCACCTAGCACTTAAAAAGACAGGCCCGCTGTGCAGGCTTCCAGCACATAGGCCATACAATGAATGAACATGACTGCCCCTAACACATGTCTTCCCCTCATGTCCACATCAGTGTTCCGACCTGCAGTTTGTTGTGAAGAGCTTGTTGGGTGCAAAGTGATAGGGGCAGTATGCCAATGAAAAGCACTGAGTAGATAGACTTCTGGACTTAAAGTACCTGTGTAAAAAACACAAATCGATGTTTGTAATATGTGCTATCAATTACATGACTTTGGAAAAAGTGAAAAGTTATTGGTTTTTATGTATATTTTTGTATGTTTGTTTGTACCTGTGGGCACAGTGGAGCAGTAAATTTTCTGTTTATCTTAAATTAAAATGGCCCTTTCAAGGATGTTGGTTTGAATGGGGAGTGCTGTCTAGAAGGATTTAGGCGAGCGCCACTGTATTGTTTCACATTGTAACTCATTCTCAGGGGACAACCATACAGGACTAGGTCATCTGTGGGTACATATCATCCCGAATTTGCAGTGCCTATTTCAAACTCAGATGGATGAAAGGCAAAGTAGTACAGTAAGAATGTCCGTCTGAATTGAATGTTGCACACAGCAGCAACAGGCGCATTGACACGATGGGCTATAATGCCTCGCTTTGTATCCTTTTAAGTCCACTGCGTTATATGGTTTCACACAAGCCTTGACTTTCTTTTGATATGCAAATCTCCCCACTTTGAACCCCATTTACGATGTAAACGGCCTCTTGGTTTTGATTGTTCAGGAGGTAGGAAGAAGGGGGAACGTTCAGAGTCTCTGACAAAGGCAGTAACCCACTGAGCTATCCACATATAATTCAGTTTTTCTGCATTTGAAAACTACCAACAGACAAATGATTGCTCTCCAGCAGGATCATAAATCACCAGAGTTATCGGTCCATGTTTATTATCATTGTACATCGTTGGCAGATTAACTGTGAAGGCCAAGGCTCATGTTCGGGTGGGACAGGCTCATGTTTGGGTGGGCCTGGCCCACCCGGCACACCCGCTAGAACCGGGCCTGGAGTAGCGTCTAAGTTACTGCAAAGGGTAATTCCATCAGGGACATAGAAAAGTAAGGCTGATACCCAATGGTTTGAGAATCCCCCTCTCCAGTAGCTTGAAACTGTCCGTGTTTTGCTCCTTTCAGTCCAGAGCTGTCACATTCCCTAGAGGACCACAGTGGTGGCTGTTTGCAGACCCAACATTACAATGGCCTAACACCTGCAAGGCTTGCGACCAGCTTAGAAATAAGATACTCCCACATCAAGTTGCATGTTGGCACTCTCACAATCATGCTATACATAATAAGAACAGGGATTCACGGATTCCCAGTGACGTGATGGCCAGAGCCTAAATCCTCTTGCCATCTTCAACAATTGCATTTTTGGCTATGCATACGTATGGTAAGTAAGTAAGTTCCTGGCACATGCATCAACAAAGACTTTTGCGATTCCTAAATTGCGAATTTTAAGGAATCGCAATTAAGGAATTGCAAAAGCCTATGCATGTAGGAATCGCTATAAAAATAGCGATTCCTACAAATTCCTTAATTGCGACTCGCAAATTGCGAGTCGCAATTAAGGAATGGCGTCCCAATCATTCCTATGGGCCTCCAGGCCCATAGGAATGAATTGGAGATTGCATGAGCAAATTGCGTAGGTACTCACAAATTGCTCATGCAATTTCAAGGGTGCAAGGGTGTCAAAATGACACCCTATTGCACCCCTGAAATTGATCTGTGCACATATGTTGCACACACACATGCTCTAAGGGCATGTGTGTGCGCAACATGAAACTTTGAAAAATGCACAAAAGTGCATTTTTCAAAGTTTTTGCAAATTACCATGAAGTTAAACTTCATGGTAATTTGCTCCCCCTATTAGCGAAATCGCTAATTTTTTAACTTTAATGCATTGCATTTAAGGAATCTCAATTTGGGATTCCTTAAATGCAATCGCAATTTAAGGAATCGCTATTTAGAGATTCCTTAAATTGCGATTTTTGCATTTGGGATGATGCATCCCAAATGCAAAAATACCGGTCGCAAAGGGGCAGATTCTGCTAATCTGCCCGTTTGTGAGCAGTTTTCTCGTTGATGCATGTGGCCCTAAGTGCGTTTATTTGCATAGTTAATAAAAAACATTGCAATACAAAGAAATCAAGTTGAAACAGTTCTGCATACGATATTAAAAAGATATTTCATAATTTACATCTTTTTTTTAAACCAATACTATAGCTTAATAGACATTCTACTTTCCAAGCAGTTTTTTTTATACAGCTCACGCTGTTAGTGGTTGAGTTATGTAGTTAAGTCAACTACTTCACCTCACTTCTTATGCCGGAGATCAATGAAAGTGCTTCTAAGTGTATAAAGTGCTTGAGAAGTTTTTTAATAAAGTACCTTAGTGCCACGCTAAATGGGAACAAGTGAAAGTAATAGAATTGCAGTTTTTCTTGGATGTTGTCCTGTAATGGGTTATGGCTATGTTGCTGGCATTTTCTTTTCCACCAACCTCATGAACTTTAACAGGTAGCAGTTCAACTGTGGGTCATTAGGTGCAAAGCAGGCCAGCACTGCTTGTCTTCTGGAGCGTATCCCTCGCTGATTGAAATGGCGTTTTAGCAGTTGTTTTCATTCTTCCAACAGCTCTTTACAGGTACATACCAGGTGCAGCAGATCTTCTGGTGCTGAGCCACATAAGCGGCTAGAAGAGTCCGCCTTCTCCTTTAGCCAGTGAGGAAGATACTGAATGCAAGGTAGCAGGCCAAGTCTATACTTCAAGAACTTTATTTTAGTAGTTTTGGCTTAACCCAAATCAAGATAATTCCGAGCTGCTGGCGCAGAGTACGTGTTCAGGGTCATCCACCCATGTGTCCTTTTCGAGTGGAATGCCTTGTCCACGACCCACAAGAGGTATTTGACCGTCTTCCAGACCAATTTTTTTAGCGTTGATTTGTTTGTAGGAGTATTCCAGAGTTGGTTTAGGCCAATATTGGCCAGGCTGCTTTTAAGGTGTTTGGCAGAGGGTGAGGCAGCATGTTGCTGTAGCTCCTTCCATAGGTATTAATTTAGTGTTCCTTGATCAGATTTCTGCACTTTGTCCCAGGTGATAATGTATGCCCCCTGTCTTGCCAAAGACTGTTTCTGAATATCAAACTGTAGCCTGATATGCGCCGGTGAAGTATATTTGGGCAAACCAAGAATAACCCTGAATGCAGCTATGACTGTGTTATCAAGAGTTATTGCATCTCTTCCTCTCTGAGCTTCACTTCCGTAGGCAATTGTTGGCAGAAGTTTGGCATGTATTACCTGTGCCAAGGGAAGGAGCGATCGACCATTTAGTTTGCTGTTTAATGTTTTTAAAGAGATTGCTAAGGCAAGGCCTTTACCTCTGATGCTGGTTTTCTGTGCGATAAAGTGGCCCCCTTTGTCTATCTTCATGCCTAGGTATTTATATTCCGACATATCCTCAATATGGGTCCTGCACCAAAACCAAGCTGCAGGTTTTTTCCTGTTTTTACTGACCATCATGGTCCTTGTTTTCTCAAGGTTTATGGTTAGTAAATTTACTTTGGAATAGTCCTGCATAACGTTCAAGAGATGTTGTAAGCCTACTTGTGTGTGGCTGATCTGGGCTATATCGTCTGCGTAAAGGAGGCACAGTAGTGTTAGCCCACCTAGCCTTGGGACGTGAGAGTTACAGCTGTTTAATATCGGGACAAGGTCTGCTAAGAACAAGTTGAACAGTGTGGGTGCTAAAACGCATCCTTGTTTAAGGCCTTTATTGGTTGATAAGCGTCTTGACAGGAGTGACCCATCACCCAACTTTACCTGAACCCATGTGTCAGTATGCAGACTGATCAACAGGTTTAGTTAGAAGAGGCTGAGGGATCCCCCAGCTGCTCAGTTTGGACCACTGTGTACCCAGGGCATAGGTACCCCAGAGGCCTACCAGGGACTGAAGCATGCATTACGCCACCCCTGGGAAGCCCTTAAAAATGACACCACAGGTCTGCTACTGCAGCCTGGGTAAGGTGGTGCATGCACCCGTTACTGAGATATAGGTTCACTATATCTCACCCATCACTGCACATAGACACCTATCAGTCTCCCCTATGGCAGGCCTTATCAATCCTGAAGGCAGGGTGCTTGGTTATATGTGAGAGGGTGCCCAGGCATGAGCTGAGCCCCTCTGCAGCCTTCAGAATCTATCCTCCGGGGTGTCAGTGGTGCAGCCTGACCATATACTCTTAATTGCATTATAACCAAACGGTAAATGCTAACTTTGGACTGGCTGCACAGAAACATGTCGTGTTTGCTGTCAAACACCTTGGAATCATACCCCCACACCAGTAAATGGTGTGGGAGTATGATCCCATCCTTCTAGATGGAGAGACATGACAGCACCGGTATACCTGGTACCAACTTAAAAGAGCCCTGCCATCACAAAATGGATGCTGCAGCCACATACACGGGTCTGGCCTCCTGCTGCTGACTGAAACTTTGGCAGGGGAGGCCTGGACAATAGGTTTACTGTCACAGGTGTGAGAAGTTGGGCTGGTATAAGCTATCCTAGTGGTTGCTATGGAGAGCAGCCTTCAGGCAATGTCTTGAAGGAATGTAAAGCAGCTTGTTTTACCAGTCTATAATCTCTTGAGTGGCCAAATGAAAGACATCCACACCAGGTATATATATAAAATATATGTATTTATTACTAAACACACCCTCCTAGTCTCTTTATGAGGCTAGAGGTCAAAACACATAAGTTACACTTCAAATATTACAGAAAAATAGTACAAATACACGTCAGGTCCTAGGGGCGAGCCAAACCATATACTAAAATAGTGGTATAAGAACCACAACTTGACTAGACACAAGGCCTAGAGCCTGTAGAATCGCTGGGACCCCAAGGAAGCACCCAGTTCCAGTAACCAGAACTTTAGATATCCTCTGAAACTGAATCCTGGAACTTCGACTCTCTACTCAAGACTAGAGGACTGAAGAAATCTCGCTTGGGGTCATGGAGTTACTCCCCTGCTTGGCAGGCACCAACGAAGCAATTTGCCAGTCTGCATTTCCAAAGCTCCCGCCAGACTCCAAAGTATCTGCAGCCCAGGAAGAGGATTTCCAGACATCTCAGAGGTGGACCCGAGTCCCCAGCAAAGCTGAGACCCACAGCCTTCGTGAATAGCGTGGAACCGGAACTCCTGGTCACCATGCACTTTTGCAAGTGCATTGACTTCTCGACATCTCATGAAGTCGTGCTTGGGCTGCCTTGTAGCCCCCCACCTGAAGCACTGAATCCACCGTAGATTGACAGCATAGTCACCCCGAGTTATCCGTGGGCCACCATTTTGTGTTTCGTCTTGAGGTCCCTTTGCGATCCCTGGTCCGTCGACTGGTGGATCTCTGAGGGGGTAACTTTAAATTTTCTTGGTTGCTCCAGAGGTGCCCTGACTCTCTACCAAGTAGTGAGTCCCATAGACCTTGCTGGCCTGCACCGAAGCATCTTTCTCGTTTCTGCATGGGTTGCTGTTTCCAAGGTTTGTTGTGTCCAATCTGGGCACCAATGCTGCAGCACTTGACATCTTTCGTAGGACAGCTCGAATCCAGTTCCTGGTTGTCCTTGACGCCTCCTGGTCCTCGTGGCTGAAGAGTCAAGCTTTACCTTCTTCACCTGAAATCACCCGACATCGGTGGGCATCTGCCTATTGCCTTCCTGGTCACTGGCTAGTGACCCAGACTCTGTCCCCTCTGCTTTCAGGTTCTTCTCATCTTTGATCCAGGCTTGGATCTCTTCGGACACTTCGCATCTTCCCGGCAGCAGCACTTCTTCGCCAGCTCCCATTGAAATCGACGGAGCGACCTGACACCATTTGACACCTATGCACCTGGCTTCCCTGGGTGAGGTAACACGAGTACTCCGGTGCTCCCGTGGGTGTTAGCCCTAGAACTTCCTAAGTCCCAAAGGATTTGGTCCTGACTCAATTCTAAGTCTCCCTAATCTTTAAAAATCTAACCGCGACTTTCCCCATAGACGCTAACGGGAGCCCGCGGCTGTGTTCTCTCAATGCACACGGCCCCCGTGGGTGCCCTGTGTCACTACCTTGGGTGGTTCCTTTGGGGTGCCAGAGATGCTACAGGCTCTAGGACTTGTGTCTATTTAAGTGGTGGTTCTTATACCACTATTTTAATATATGGTTTGGCTCGCCGCAAAGAGCCTAACGTGTATTTGGGCTATTTTACTATCATATTTGAAGTGTAACTTATGTGTTTGAACCTCTAGCTTCATAAAGAAACTAGTAGGGTGTGTTTTGACATAAATACATATATTTTATATATATACCTGGTGTAGTTATCTTTCATTTAGCCATTTAAGAGATTATAGACTGGTAAAACATGCTGCTTTACCTTCCCTCAAGACTTAGCCTGAACGCTGCTCTCCATAGCTACCACTAGGATAGCTTTCAATAAAGGTTGTCTTTAACCTATCATCAATAAGTGGTTGTTTGGACTGGTACAAGGTGTCCACTATAACTAGTGGACAGCAGATACCAGGCCAACTTCTCACATTGGTGGCAGCAGTGGGATTCCAGCTTGCTATTGTTTTACCAGATAATCTCAATTGAGTGACCAACTGAAAACCACTAAAGGTACCCAAGGTACATATAATACAAGCTTTAGAATACAGTAAGTTCTACTGAACTTAGAGTTGAGTGTTAAGGGCCTAGCGCACCCTTTCTACAACGCAAGAGAGTTTAGTAGACCACACTGGAGTAGGTAGTGCAATACACCACACCTCACTAGTAATGTCTTCAAGGCCAGGAACCAGTGGGTCCTTGCCTGAAGCCAATGGTCTTCTTCCCTCCAAGTATGATTACCTCCCATTCATGGAATTGAGAGCATTATGCAGTACTAGGAGACTGAAGACAGGCAAAAGTCCAACCACCCAACACCTCATAGAGGTACTCAGGCTGGATGATCTCAGAAGACCGATAGGGTCTGAAGGGGTAGGCAAAGCGGGTGGGGCAGCAGGTGAGGAAGGGCCTAGGAGTAGAACTCCCTATGACCTGATCTCTAATGCTGGCCAGGAAGATGACAATGATCTAGACCTGGATAATCCAGCTCCCCTGGAAGATGAGGGGGAGGGCCACAATGGTCCCCTCTTTGTCCCTTCTAGAAGAGTCGGTGGTGGGCCTAGAAGGGCTAGATCTCCCTCAGTGGGGTCTAACCATTCTGGTTCATCTATAGGGACCTCTATCTCTGCTCAAAGGAGTGAAAACTCCCAGGAGAGGAGAGAGACTGCTGAAGTATGAGGAGCTCAGTTTAAAATCAGAAAGCAGCAGCGGGCATTAGACAGAGAATCCCCATAGCTCCTGAGAGCTAGAAAAAAGATGGGACTAGAGTCCCATGGTGGCAGCAACTTCCCTAGTGATAGGGAAATATCTCATGACCATAGAAACCTAAATAAGATTGTCCCTCCCTACCAGAGTGGGGATGACATCCACAAATGGATAACTGCACTGCAAAGGGCCTGTAAAGTTCAAAGGGTTCCCCAAGAGCAGTGGGCAGCAATCTTATGGCTCTCCTTTGCAGACAAATGTGCCCTAATTTTTCTTTCTTCAGCACTAATCATAATTTCTATGGCAAAATGAATCCCCTCATTGTGTTCCTTTTTAAATTAAATGTTTTGAGCGTTACCAGTTTATTCCAATCAAGATGGCTTCAGGTGTGCCATACTTTTGTCATAAGTAAGACAGTAAGCGCTCTAGTTGTTCTTAAGAATACTCTGGGACATTCTGTCATTGGGCTGTACTTGGACTACATCTGGGTGATATTTGTGCTACATTTGGGCTCTTTTGTCTCTGTTGGCCATCCTGGGAGACTTATTTGTTATGAGGTTTCCTAATTTCCTCATTTACTGCAGTCTCCTCAGTAGGAAATACTTTCAGTTTTTTACTTTGGTTCCATCAAGAAGGAATTCAGATGTGTCACACATTTGCCATAAATTCTGAATGTTAGCACTCTAGTTGCTCATTAGATCACTGTAGTAAAGCTCACCCGGGAAGTCTGCTGCTGGTATTCAAAGTGCATGTTTCAGTCTGCATGTCAGAATTTTTTGATGAAATAGAAGAGGATTTGAGAAGTCAAATGTGCCCTAATTTTTCTTTCTGCATCACTAATCATAATTTCTATGGCAAAATGAACCCCCTCATTTTGTTCTTTTGCAAATTAAATGTTTTAAGTGTTACCACTTTATTCCAATCAAGATGGCTTCAGGTGTGCCATACTTTTGTCATAAGTAACACTGTTAGCGCTCTAGTTGTTCTTTAGAACACTCTGAGCCATTCTGTCATTGGGCTGTACTTGGGCTACATCTGGGTGATATTTGTGCTACATTTTGGCTCTTTTGTCTCTGGTGGCCATCTTGGGAGACTTATTTGTTATGAATTTTCCTAATTTCCTCATTTACTACAGTCTCCTCAGTAGGAAATGCTTTCAGTTTTTTACTTTGATTCCATCAAGAAGGCATTCAGATGTGTCACACATTTGCCATAAATTCAGAATGTTAGCACTCTAGTTGCTCATTAGATCACTGTAGTAAAGCTACTGCTCACCAGGGAAGTCTGCTGCTGGTATGGAAAGTGCATGTTTCAGTCTGCATGTCAGAATTTTTTAATGAAATAGAAGAGGATTTGAGAAGTCACTCAAAATGTGCCCTAATTTTTCTTTCTGCAGCACTAATCATACTTTCTATGGCAAAATGAACCCCCTCAATGTGTTCCTTTTTAAATTAAATGTTTTAAGAGTTACCACTTTATTCCAATCAAGATGGCTTCAGGTGTGCAATCCGTTTGTCATAAGTAGGACTGTTAGCACTCTAGTTGTTCTTAAGAACACTCTGGGAAGCTGCAGCTGTAGAACACAAAGGAATCAACTGACAGTCTCTGCCCTTGTTGGATGTACATGTTTTACTGAGAATGTCAGACTTCATTCTCACATGACTGAGAAGAGAATGTGAATTTACAGAGAATATGCTCTCAGTTTAGCTTATAGATCACCTTCCAAACCTCTGTGGGAAAAGCATGAGAAAATAGTTTTCTCTCAAACATGATTCATGATATCCCAGCAGAAGGCTTTTTCACATGGTAAAATCACCTTATAACACACCACAATTCCTAAAATGAGTATGGTACCATCAACAAATGATTTATAATGTATCTAAAGTCTTAAAACCTTCTATTAACTGCAATGCTTTTTAATGAGGTGCTATAATGTAAATTGGTCCCAATATGGCTGCCAACACTTCTTGGTTGAAGTGCTGACAGCCAATCAGATCTCACGATGAGATGTGTGGTTAGGCTACGCCCAGATATATATGTGATTTTACTTTTGATCTTCTCAGGAACTACTGAACAGATTTACACCATTTAACCAAAAGGCACGGGTGTGAACCAAGGGCTACATCTTTGCAAAATTTGGTGTAATTCCGTTCAGCAGTTCGGGCTGTAGCTGCGATTAAAGGTTCCTATGGAAAATTGCATGGGGAAAACATGTTTTGGGACCCCCCTTTTTTCTCGGCCCCCACTTGACGAATCACCCGATACTTTTAGGATAGGAGCGGACTGGAGCACCCAACCAGTTTTACAAATTTCACAAAGATTCGTCAACCAGTGCCAAAGTTATTCCAAATAGAATGTTGTGGATTTCCTATGGATAATAGGTCCTAACTATAACTACCTACTGGCGACTGCCAGTAGGTAATATATATATATATATATTTACCTACAGTCCAATAAAGATGCACACTCGGTGGATGATGTGCTAAAAGGTGGGTATTGCTTTTCAGTTACTTGATTCAACTTAACGAGTCTTGATCACAGAGGTGATCAAGACTCAATGAGTCGAAACCCATAACTGAAAAGTAAAAGCCATCTTTGAGCACTGCATTCCCTGAGTGTGCATCTTTATTGGACTTTAGGTGAATATTGAATGTCCAGCACGATCCCTCGGCATCTCGTAACAATTTGAACGATTTGGGCAGATATATTTATTACATACAAATATATGTGTATGTATATATATTATAAAAATAAGTACACACACATACATATATATGTGTGTATATATCTATCTATATATTCACTGAAAAAACCATAGGTTTCACACATGTTATAGTTAGTGGAAATTTTACTGATAAAAAACCTGTGAAATTGCCCCGTTATAGTTAGTGCTGGCAACTATAACTCACGCGACCGCAATCCTCTGCTGATGCTAATACTGTATTTAGACACTTATTTGCCCATGTCTTCTTCCATACATTTTTAGCTATACATATATTACAAATATTTTTTTTTCATAAAGACACATATGTCATCAGCAGAAGATTGCGGTCGCGTGAGTTATAGTTGCCAGCACTAACTATAACGGGGCAATTTCACAGGTTTTTTATCAGTAAAATTTCCACTAACTATAACATGTGTGAAACCTATGGTTTTTTCAGTGAATTTGCAAGGTTTTTTAAATGCTAATTCCTAACTATAACGTGTGTGAAACCTATGGTTTTTTTAGTGAATTTGTACGGTTTTTTAAATGCTAAGTTACTTTACGCCATTCGAGGCGTGCGCGCCCACTTAACGCAGTTCGTTCCGTGCACGGTTTTTATCAACTTTAATAAGCCCTGTACATTTGGTGGCCTTCGGCCACCAAAAGCACAGGGGGTGGGGTCAATGTGGATAGTGTTTTTTTTATTTCGATTTTATAATTTCATGTTGCCAAAATTTAGTTTTTTTAACCTATTAATAAGCCCTGTACATTTGGTGGCCTACGGCCACCAAAAGCACATGGGGTGGGGTAAGTGTGGATAGTGTTTTTTTTATTATTATTTTTTTACCGTACGCTTACGGTAAGCGTACGGTAAGCGTACTCGGCGAAATTGCCGAAAAAAAAATAAAACCGTTTTTGCTCTTGGGGGATGTTTGGGGACTCCCTCAACATGACTATGTGGGAGGGAGTTGTCAAAACAGCCCCGTAACATGTTTTTGGCCATCATGTTTGATAAACAACACTCAGTGCGAGAGACAAAATGGCGGACGCCGCTTCCTGGTTTCAGACGATTCGAATGTTTACTAAGATCTAAGAGCCAATCAGAATCGCGCTCGCGCACGCCACCGTACGCTTACGGTAAGCGTACGGTAAGCGTACCGTAAGCGGGCTCAGATATATATATTGATTTAAAGGATATTTTCTCAGAATCTACTGAACAGATTTACACCAAACCTACAAAAGGCACTTCCTTGACCTAGGGACTACCTCTCTGCCAAATTTCTAGTAATTCTGTTCAGCCGTTCGGGCTGTAGCTCGTTCTAAAGGTCCTATGGAAAAATGCATGGGAAAAACGCGTTTTGGGACCCCCCTTTTATCTCAGCCCCCGCTTGACGAATCCCCCCGAGACTTTCAGGGTAGGAGCGGAGCGTAGCGCCCCACCTATTTTGAGAAATTCGCGAGGATTCATCGACCGGCGCCAAAGTTATTCAAAATAGAATGTTGAGGTTTTCCTATGGAAAAGGGGTCCTAACTATAACTACCTACTGGCGGCCACCAGTAGGTAATCTATATATATATCTATATTAAATAGATATATATATATATTATACATATGTCTATATAGAGCCTTCTAGTGTTTAAAATTGATGATATTCTTCCCCAGCATGTCAGTGTCTGGTTTCTAAACGGCGAAAATAGCAGTGAAGTAAACCAACAGTTAAAGGTACATTTTAATTAGGAAATAGAATGAAAAAGACTTTAGAATTAACTGAAAAAACAAAGGTTACAAGACATTATAGTTAGGCTCACATTTCACTCGTTCAAAACCAGTGAAATTTAGCAGTTATAGTTACCTCACATATTACATCACTCATGACATGGTCAGTGACATCTCTGATGACAACACTGATAAGTCACTGATCATATTATCCACAGAACCACACACTTACCCACTCACACCCCTACATAACCTATCATACACCCGCTCATACATCCACATCACTCACATGCCCATTCACTGACCCATACAAGTACTCATACAACCACTCACTCATCCATACAGCCACGCAGACACACACTCACTCGCTCATACAGCCACTCACACAACCACTCACTCACCCATAAAACTACTCATACAAACAGTAACTTTACATACAGTCAATAACATTTATTTATTTATTTATTTTTACAGTTTTATATAGCGCGAACCAGACCCGTGAGGGTATCAGAGCGCATTACAGGATTGAGGGGCCATGAGCCAATAACTTGCCCATACACATAACACACACACTTATTCACCTATACAACCACTCACACACCTACTCACTCACCCATAAAGCCGCTCAACACAGCCACCCACTCACCCATATAAGCACTCAGTTGCTACTGAGTATTGATAATACGGCTTTGGCGCAAACCAATGCCCAGAACATCCTTAGACATACGGTTGGCTGGATGACTGCAAACCTGTCGAAAATAAACCTGGAAAAAATGGAGGTTTTGGTGGTTTCGACCGTAGCCTCACCCTGGAGTGACCTGTATTGGCCCCAGGAATTAGGTCCCACACCGATACCACGTGATAAAGCTAAAAGCCTTGGTATCAAGATTGACAATGAGTTGTCAATGGCCAGTCAGATTTCCTCCGTAGTAGGGATGTGTACCGGCTTGATCAGACAGCTGCGTAAGTTAGCTCCCCTCCTTTCTCTTTCCATGCTCCGTATGGTTGTCTCTGCTACAATCATTTCAAGGTTGGATTATGGGAACGCTCTCTATTTAGGTCTGCCTAAAACCTTGACCAATAGATTGCAGGTTGTCCTGAATGATGCGGTGTGACTAATTTTCAGGCTACCTAGAAGAACCCATGCCTCTCCTCTACTGCTTAAGCTACATTAGCTCCCTATTGAGCAGAGAGCGGAGTTCAAGAGCTTATGCACGGCCCATAAGGCAATTTATGGGCAAGCCCCCGCCTATATTAAAGAATGCTTGGAGGTCTATAAGCCCAAACAAATTCTTAGGTCTTCTGATTCCCAGCTATTGGTCTGCCCTCGATATAAGTTAGCAACCAAAGGAGGGAGATCCTTTTCGGTTTTGGCTCCACAGATATGGAACAAACTACCAGAACAGCTTCGGAGAGAAGTAAATCTCCTGCGTTTTAGGAAGCTGCTAAAAACGCTTCTATTTAGGGAGGCATTTGGCCCATTTAAATAGCTGCATTGTAGGCCTTTCTCTGCCTCTCTTAGGCTTTGAATCATAGCTGTTTGTCATTGGTCTTGAGCGCCTAGAGGCCTGTAAGTGAGTTGGCGCTATATAAACCGAAGTTAACAATAACAATAACTCACACACCTACACAACTACTTACATATCCATTCACACATCAATAAAGGCACTCACACATCTGCTCACTCACCCATACATCTACTCACAGACTCTACAATTCAGTCACTCACACACCAACTCACTTAACAAAAAATGCATTACCACACCCATACAGCCACCTACACAGCCAGTCACTCACTCATAAAGCCATTCAGACACCCACTCACTAACCCATATAGTCACTTATACACCCACTCATATAGCCACTCACACAGCCACTCACTCACCCAAACAGTCACTGCTATACCTACCCACTCACCAATAGGGCCACCCACACAGCCACTCGCTCACCCACAGTGCTACTCACACACCCACTTAGCAAACCATAAGGCTACTCGGAGGCCCACTCATACATTGGCACACACAGCCACTCACATAATGTATGTTACATAGTATCACTCATTAGTACTACAGAATGTATACTATTTTAATTTTTATAGTACCTTGGTATATATATTTAACACTAAACCTTTTAGAAAACACTCTTTGTGGCAAGGGTCTGTACAGCCAGTCCAAACCAGTCCTATTCTCCCTGGTGCAGCATGACCGCAGGGGGTGGAGATAGCATTATGAAAAGGAGACACAGCCTATTCTGGTGCAAGAAAAACTCCTTCCATAACTTTAAATGCAGACCAGGTCTATTTCCCAAAAGGTGTGTTAATAGATTCTGAGTTCAGAGAGTCTAAACTCAATTCCTCTATCTTGTCCCAAATTGAAAGTTGTAAAATGTTACAATGTAGCCCCAATTATAGCCTATGGGACAGACAGCCTTTGAACAGTGAAAAACGAAACACAGTATTTCACTATCAAGACAGGTAACACACACCAGTACATGCCCTACCTTTCACACACACAGCACCTTGCCTATGGGGGTACCATATGCCTACTTTAGGGGTGCCTTTCATGTAAGAAAAGGGAAGGTTAGGGCCTGGCAAGGGGTGCACTTGCCAGGTCAACATGGCAACATGGCAGTTTACAACCACGTGCGCAGACACTGCAGTGGAAGGTCTGAGATACATTTACAGGGTTACTCATGTGGGTGGTAACAAACTACAGGAAAGATGCCCATAAACCCAGTCGAGACCTGGGTGGATAGTATATACCATACAGTACTGTCAACGGGTATTATTTTAGCTGACAATTATAAAGGATTATGCACATAACATGTTTTTGGGAAGGGGGAAACAAGGGGAGACAAGAAACCAGAAAGCAATAAATCCAACCGAAATGAGTAATGAATTTTAATCGTCAACTAAAACAATACCTGTTGTGACATTGTTGTATGGTATATACGCATGTGGGTGGCACAACCAGTGCTGCAAGCCCACTAAAGGACCATAAAAAAAAGCAGTCAATGTACGAGAGAGGAAGACATTTGAGAAAAGAGACATCTGTCCAGATGACCCTGGTGGGAATCCACCCGGCATTAACTTGGGGGTTGACTCTGCAACAAAAGATCTAACCATATGATGTCTAAGAAAAAACATTTTATGGCGTGCTGGGAAGCACACTGAAGAACACATGCTGCAATGGTGAACATTTGACACGTGAACAGCTGCAGGAAATATACAAAGTAGATAAAGCAATTAGATTCCATAACATTGCAAGGACAGAAGACTGACAAAAAATATCTTGACACGTAATTGTATCACTTTCAACATTTTATATGACAAGTAAATTGCGTCAAACGATTCAACATTCCCTTTAATCGATGTTATTATCACCATATTAAATAGCAAATAATATATTGGCTGAAATAAACAGCATTTGTTCACATAGACTGTAATACAACAACACAGTATCTATGCTAAAATTTGAGATTAACAAATCAGGTGCATAACTTGTTTTACTTACAATTACAATACATATCAGAATTGTCACTTTATGAAGAAATGTGATTGAAAAATATTGGGAGTGATGGGAAATATTCGAAAGTTACAATGTATGCATGAATTCTCAACCCGGATTTAATGCTGTTGTAACTAAAAACAGACACCCTGAGACTAGCCCTTAAGGGATTATTAAGATTTTATTTAAAAAAAACTCGGCGGTACGTAAAGGCTGAATGGCAAGGAGTAGAGTCAGTCACCCCATTACAACAGCACCTGATTTCTCTTTATGCTAGTTTTTTTTTGGCCCAAGCCCAGACTTGCTGAGAGTAATACAGAGATGCATTTTTACAAACATCTGAGAAATCTGAGACAAGTTTAACTGACTGCATTTCATTTCACCTTTATTGCCCCCCTATATTCTCCAGGGTTCCTACACGTTTGTCTTTTCTTCTATGCAGCAATTTTTGTATCTGAGACTTCATCGGCAGCTGGGACTTCAGCGGTTTCCAGTGGAGGCAGTGCAGACACATCGAAACTAAGAGCACCACATTCGGTGCACGCGCATCCAGCAATAGTATAGTAATTATAAGTATAGGAACCTCCCGGTTTACATGGTAGGTTCCCCGTCATCACCGCCATTTTTGTTTCCGTGCAGCAAAGACAGCTGCGTGTCGCTACCAATGGTGCGAGCGAGTACCTGTCAAGTAAAAACACAAGAAAGTATTGTAATACCTGTATCAGTAGAAAATATTGATATAATGAAAATCCAAAGATAGTTCTTTTTTTAGGCACCTCCTAATGCTGAAGCTTCATAACGGTGGAAGCTTTTTTTGAGGGTAGTTGACAGTGGTACATTTCTCTCTTTCCTAAATCAAACACAGCATTCATAACCATGGCTTTTCACTCACTGACACTGTGCCACTAGACAGAGGCCCTCCTTATACAAATGAGTGCTGCCCCTGCTCCTTGTGCAAGCAGCCCATCAGATGCCGCCAGGCGAGGCTCCCTTCAGAAGGGAACACATGTATCCACAGTCCATTTTTGGCCTTGCTTAACCACTTCGGCTGTTCAGAACCCACCTGAACTAAGAAAACTTTGCAGTACTTGAAACTCTTACATCTGGGATTGGTGACCAAAAAAGTTCAAAGGAAGTTCTCATTGATTCGTGGCCTATTAGTCATTGAGGGTGATTCTGTGCACCACCAGCTAATTAGGGGGGGCTGCACTGTGTCCGACAATCCTTTGAGGAGTTGGAAAAGCTGGTCAGGGACAGGGCTGTATGTGAGTAACTTTGAAAACATTCACATTCTCAATAACAACAACCCATACAGAGCTAAAATATTTTTGAGGCAGCGTTACATTGATGATGTGATCATGATCTGGAAAGTCACCCCTTACAACCTGCCGGAATTCCATAGATGGATCAACACCAGGGACGAGTTCCTACAATTTAAACGCACAGCAGACATCCGCAAACTGGATTTTCTGGACATAACGATCTACATCGAAAACGAAGCCATCAACATTGGGCTTTTTTTACAAACCAATTGCAAAGAACAGCATTCATTCATCCAATACGTATGCTCCAGAAAAACCTGGGACCCTTCAGCCTTATCTAAAACTACTTCTCCAGCAGGTAGCTTCTGCAGCTCCCATATGAATGTGGGAATGTGGGATTGTGCTTTAACTGAATTGACCATGCAAGAAATTTCCCACTCATCTGTCTCTCCTCATATACCGACTGCTGAAAAACCTTCAAGCTAATAACTTCTTCCATAATGAAGAATTCCCTCAAGTCATGCTTAGCTTTTGCTTAGCTTTTTCACGATGTTTCTCTATAGGGGGTTGTTGATCCTGAGGCCTATTCTTAGCCTGTAGGACTACATCAACTGTAGATTGGAGCTCAGCGATACAATACAGGAGACTAAATGAAAGAGGTCTGAGAAGCAAGTACATTGTGACATACCAAGATGATCACTGCCCCATGGATCGATTAATTCAAAGTCATTTGTTCAGCGCGTCCACCACTTTTTTAGTTTCATTAGCTGCTTCCCATACCAAATCCTGAATAAAGTTAAAATCACCCTTAAAATTATCGGGGCTACTGCTGTAATAATGGTTGAAAGCATTCTGCCTGGTTAACTGGAATGCGCTTTTTTTATGGCTTGCGAGTTTTGGCTTTCCTGCTCAATTCATTTTAATCCTATGGAATATATATCAAGGGGCACAAGTGAAGGTATATGTGAATTTCAATCATGCGGGGGTAAGTAGATATAAAGAGGGGAACGCTTTAGGGGTGTCCTCTGTCCCCATTTTTTTGTGTGCTTTTTTATAGAGCCCTTGGCTGTCAGGATTCAGAAGAATGAGGGGATTGAGTCACCCATAATGGGGTGGCTACAATAAAAATGTCTGTGGATGATAATATCCTATATCAAGACAGAGATGCAGAACGTTCACAGGGTGTTAACTGAGTTTGAGCAGTGTAAATGGATTGGGGGATATAAAATCAACCAGAAAAAAACAGAACTGCTACGTTTCAATACTTCAGTTAGTAACTTCCTGCTTCTCTTCAGCAGCAGGCGAGCTCCCAAAGTCTGATACATTATCTGAGGATCTTCGTAACTAATAATTAATCCCAGATTTATCAATTAAACTCTGTGGAGATGCTTAGGGGCATATCAGCAACGAGGCGATATAAAATTATCCCCTATTTTGCGTCCGTTTTCGGGCGAAAAGCGGCGATAATTTTATTGCCTAATTAGCAAGGTCATGCTATCGCATGAAACCTTGCATTAGCGCCCAGTTTCTTAACGCCCAGCCTTGAATCTCTAATGAGATGCAAAGTGGGCATTCCTGACCTGACATGACCGGAGAAACGTCGCTAAGCGACATTTCTCCTATCATCCTAGCGGCAAGAAAAGTAGCGATAACCCCTGTTATCGCTACTTTCCTTACGCCTGCTCCAGGACTGACTTAGCCATGATAGCCTATGGAAGGTGGATATCATGGCTAAGTATGTGAGGCCCTATCATCACCAAACTTCGTGAGAATATCGCTGGGTTTCCAGTGATAATCTCACGTTTGGCTGTTAGCGCTAGGATTTTGATCACTTTTGAGATAAGCGTTGCTAATAGCACGCTATCTCAGCGATAAAAATCCACGTTAGCCGACGATAATTATCCTAGCGCTAAGTGCGCTTAGCGATAATTATCGCCGGTTGTTGCTGACATGCCCCTAAAGAAGATAATGGGCTTGCTGGATATATAGGCACCACTCCTACTTACACCAGTGAGTATAATACCCTTTATCAAAATGTCTATTTTATCTTTGCTGCTATTTCTTTTTTCAAATGTCCCTATAAAAAACAGTAGGAGCTATTTCACGGAACCGGAAGCACTTTTTAGTCACTTTGCCCACTTTGGGCAAAGTGACTAAAAGTGACTAAAAAGCGGCGATAATTTTAATGCCATGCTTGATAAAATGCCCCCAGTTTGGAGTAAGAAGGCTCCTAGAGTAAAACTCCTTGTACTTCAATTAGGTATCAGTCAGGGTGGGGTGGCGTTACCCAGTGTACAGAAAATATTATGAAGCGTAATTGTAGGAGCTTTAGCAAGATCAATGGATGCAAAGAGTACCGTTGATCTTTTTTTTATAGACAAAATTATGCAGGAAACTAAAACCCAGCTGACGCTTTTTATTAAGAAAGCTAAACTAAAACAATATACAGGATTTTACAGGAGATAGGTGCTAGGCTCCAATCACTTTAAGGAGTTATGACACTTCTTGTTGAGGGGTAAGAAGTGCATGCTCTGTGTGGTGATCGTTGCAAGCTGATTTTCTAGGGATTTCAGCAGATTATCCTTCTTTTTTGAAGAAACACTGCTCTGAATCAAGTCCAAATACCGTCCATGCCATAAGCTCACTCTTAAGGACGAAACTCAAGGGCATTGGAAATTGATAAAGATTACTACGTTTCATCTGTAGGGTACTTAAAAAAAAAAAAAAATAATAAGCTATTTAAAAAGTACAGTGGCAGTGGAAAGACCATGGAGAGTGTGAGGAAGTAATCCAGTGTACTGAGATAGACAAAAAAGCCATCCAATCATGAGCAATTGTGTGGCCCAAAGCACAATCTATGCACATCATATTGTGGGCAATAGGTCTTGATCAAGGGCTAGCCAAAAAGACAAAATAAAAGTCTAACATCCTTTCAAAGTACCAGGAAGGCCATAAATGACTTCTGTTCTTATTTTTCAAATGTCTCAACAGACACAGGCTTATTTTTCTACACTGCTCAAAACTGCACAAGTTCCATACATTCAAGAGTGCCTACTGAGTTTTAATCATGGAATTGATCACACGAGTCTGCAAAATATGTGTCTTGAGAAATTCAAAATAACAAGGTGATGGATGGAATGATTGAATTAATCTCAGTCACTGGCAATCGCTCAGGCCACATCCCAATCCATCATTTTTCAACCACCTTTCCACCTCAGTTTGGACACAGCCATATGCAAATCAGTCTTTACTCTGTTCCTCGTGGGAATAGTCCAGCCCAAACTGCGATGCAAGGCCCTCCCTGAACTGGAACAAGCAACCCAAGGACAGTTTGGAACCTGCTATGGGGACTTCAACAAATTGTAGCTTTGTTCCAGGGACACAGTGAGCCTAGGGCCCATGTCTGGTCATATCCTGTGCACTTAGGGTATTAAATGCAAAAAATCTAAGTTATGTGTGGAATGCTTGAGGTAATGGGTGGAGTGCTTGAGTTAATCTCAGCCACTGTCATTCGCTCGGGCCAAACCCCAATCCACAATTTTTTAACCACCATGCCACCTCAGTTTGGACCCAGCCATACGCAAATAAATCTTGACTATCCCTGGGCAGAACTGGCGGAGGTGCACTATGCGGATTTCCAGAGATACGGAAGACTCTGAAATTCCACGGAGTTCCGTTCCCTGTGTGAGTAACTTGAACCGACATGCAGACCATGAATTGATGCAGTCCTTGGTAGTAAAATATTGACAGGGTGAAATAAGAGCTATTCTACACTACATGTTGCCAGTAGAGGGTGCATGTGAGCTAAAAAAGAATTAAGTATTCTTGCTATTCTCTCTAAACTCTCGCTCGTAGTGACATATTAATTTTACATATGTTGGTGATAAAATATAGCTGCAAAGCACACTGACATATTTACAAAGTAGACTGAAAAACCCTTCCTTGACGTACTATACTAGGACAACGGTATAACAGCAGCCATTGCTAACCGAACAGCATGTACGCGATCTGGTGTGTTTGGCAGGCCAGACCTCCACAGGTGCAGCTGCAGAGGGCCGCATCAAAAAATCTTTTATTTCACATTCTTCTTTGTCAGTCCAGTTGCATGGCGAGAAAACTGTTTTGAATGCCTTTTGGAAGGATGATGGACTATTCCAAAGCCCAACTACCCTTCGGCAAAGTCCTTGTCAGTGTGAGACACAGTTGGACACCCACAGTGGGGTGTTTCTGTTATAATTCTGAAGTAGGTATGCATGCACTACGCAGTGTGGAAAAAAGTCTGCACTGCCCCATATGTACTACGTCATATCAGAGAGAATACATTCTTCTCTGTGCCTCCCTTGATCTAGGCTGTGCCATATGCCCAATACCCTGAAATATGTAACACACCAAGCACAACCTAGCCTTCCATGCCCTGTAAAGGTGTAACACAGCCTACATACTACAGCATGCCCTGCAAACAAAATCGTGGCCAACATTGTGACACATGCCACTCACAACATACAGTGCATCCTGAACTGTGCCATACGGGCTTCCATGCATAGAGAGCAGGTCCCCTGATGTCCACAGTTTGGGTGCCCAAAGTATGCAGGAAATGACCAGGGTTTCTTTTCTAATAAAGCCTTGGCAGAACCAGGGTTGCGGCTTGCAGGCAGCTGGGCAGACGGGGTGCAGGTCGGGGTGAGGACGCGCAGAGAGTTGGAGGCCGCTGCCTCACACCGTGGGCAGCAGGTGTTGTTGACAATCTCAAATAGGTGTAGTAAAGTGAAAATTTGTGAGTGGGCATCTGTCTTTCCACTTAAATCATAACTTCTGATTCTCTTACATTTTATTATAGCAGAATATTCACCAAAGCATTCACATCACTCCAACAATGTATGTTTCTATTTTTTCTGCGGTCTAGAAACGTAATTTTTCTTCTATTTACACTTAATACATGAGCAGGTTGCATTTCAAAAGGGGGAATGGGGAGTATTCACAATCTCCTTCCTGAATTTCACATCCTCAGTTATTTGGTTATAAGGGAGAAACTTTCTTCCGGTGCTTAATTTGTGGTGGTGGCTGCTCGTGGTGGGCTCTGGGCACCGGCACTCTGGAGACCGAGATGTATATTTCATCAAAAGTGTTTGACTGAGAATAAGAGAGAGAGGCAAAAAAGTTGAAAAGAAGGAGCAAGGGAAAGTTAGAAAAACAATGACAAAAGAAGAAATCAAAAATAGAATGTACAAGAGTGAGCTAAAGAGAGAGGAAGTGCAGGGCGAAGGATTAGAGGCATGAGGTGGAATGAAAATTAGGGATACTTGATATTTTGAAACCCCAGCATTGGACAGTGCAGATGTCGAACTCCTAAAGAAAACCTTTGGATACCTGCACTTATTTATAAATACTTGAAATTAACTTTATTCCTAAACTAGGGAAAGTCAGAATAGAGTTCTGCAGCTCCACCCATTACATTTCTCTCTGCCACTCTCTCTCCACATATCACTGTGTCTCATTGGTATTTTCGCCCTTTGGGGCAACATGTAGGACTTCCCCATTTTTAGGTCTCGCCTATGCAGCGCGCGCTGAATAGGAGGACCTTTAGCCTTTGTTCTGCTCTTTTTGGAAGCACATACTCGTGCTTGTGGCGGCATACACCTTGCGGAAGCGCGCAGGGGCGCACCACAGGCACGTGTATGCGCTTCCAAAAAGAGCAGACTGCGCGCGCACGCACGCACCACTCCCAGGAAGGTTTTAGACATTCATTGAGAGGTTTATTGCCCTCTGCTACCCTCCGGTGGTAGTTTCATAAATTGCAGCTTGCTGTTTTTCTTGTTGCAGCGTGCGACGGCAAATATTAACTAAATATATACAGGGCCGGACTGGGAACCACAACCGGCCCTGGTAAAGTGCTCAGCCGGCCCCCTCGGGTGCCGCCGAGCTCTGTGCCAGGGCCGGTTTTCGGCCGATTTTGTTACAGGGCCGATTTTGCAGCTATGCTGCAAGAACGTCCCTGTAACAAAAACGGCACCCAGGGACCCAAAACCGGCCTCCACCTGTGCAGCGCACCGGGGGATTGCCCGGTGCCCGCTACGGCCAGTCCGGCCCTGAATATATAGTCTGATTCACAGTGCTCTCATGAATGCAAAGCGAGACCTCCGTTGCCAAGAAGGACTATTTTAGAAATGCATCTTTCAGCGATGCTCAATCTGCTATGTCGGAAGATAGAATTGCACCAGCTGTATCTGCGCTTCCTTCCTCTTAGCAGGACAGTCCATATACCAGCAACGATCCTCCTCCGAGAACCACATTAAACCACCATTGCCTGTACCAGAATTGTCTACCCCAGCATATTGCCCCAAACCAACAGATACCCTGTAACACCTGTCTTTTTCAGATTAAAATATTATTAACACTGCTTAGATCCGCGCCAACCCTCATACCAACACAATGACATATTCTCAATGTAGCAACACACTTCCTCATAGGTTCTGTTCCATATCAGCACCAGCTCTACACCAATACAATGCCATGTCCTCCACATACCAACACAGAGCAGGTTGCCTCCTTCCTCTGTGTATTCTTCTGTCCCTCCCTCCCTTGCTTGTGGGCAGCATTATCCAGTGTCATTGAATATCTTTCCTATATCAGCAGATGCCCATTCCTCCTTTCTTGGTCTGTGGCCAGATCTGTGCTCTTATCACCAGATACATATTTTAGGCCTGGATTATCCTTCCTACAAGGGACAGTGATAACAGTACCCCCTTATTTTCATATGCCCAGTTGCACTGCCGTCATTCAACTCCAGCGCAATGCCTGAAAGCAGCCATAGTATCCCACTGCCTTCTTTTTCTCTACCCCACCATAGTGCCCCCCGCCCCAGGAGTGTCGTAGCAGTTTCCTCCAGTCATTCCTAAGCCAACCCAGGGCACTCTGCAGAGTGCACCCTAGCAATGTGTGCCCTTCCTTGCTACACTATCGTAGGGCCACCATGTATCCCTGTTCTAGCACAAGCCCCCACCCCCAATCCTCTTGTTCTTCACCAGATGACAATTTACTTATGGCAACAATAACCAGGAGCCTTTCAGTCCACAATGTAATAGCCGGATACTCTGAGCAGCTACCATATTTAATGACTAAACAATGTTTCCTCTTTTCTATGTGTTTCTAATAAAAACATGTTGTGTGCCAATAGCACAGAGTAATTTATGCATAGAATAGGTAGTTAACAATCTGCAGTATATATTTTTTTCTAGTTCTGATTGTGAACAAGTAATCTATAGATTCTGACACATGGTAGCTATACCACATTATGGGGCATATTAACAAGCCAGGCGATAAAATTATCGCCGCTTTAGCGGCAGAAAACTGCCGCTAAAACGGCGATAATGGGCTTGATAATATGCTCTATGGAATTCCAATTGAAGCCCTTGTTAGATGTGAAGGGCGTCTAACATGGGCTTCAATTGGAATTCCATAGAGCATATTATCAAGCCCATTATCGCCGTTTTAGCGGCAGTTTTCTGCCGTTAAGCGGCGATAATGTTATCGCCTGGCTTGTTAATATGCCCCTATGTAGGAAAGCATAAACCGCTAAGTAAATTATTGTTTGGAGGAGCCATAACAAATTTGTCTCAGTTTACAGTGATTTGAAATTGTTTGCCCACTAAGCAGTTGTCCTATTCACCGGAAGTTAAATGACTCACGTTGCAGGGCTTAATGTTGAAAAGGTTAAGATTCCACATTCCATATGTCTATCGAGCAACTTTAATGATGCGGTGGTGAACAAAATAGGCAAAACAATTTACAGTGACATGTAAAATGGTGCATATGTTATTGTGCTTATGACCAAGGGGAACGTTTCTTTGTAGTGCCTTTGTATTACTCAAATCCATAAGCTGCACCTAGGATCAGATAACGTAATTAATTATACAATACAGAGCCACATGTTTCTAACGGTTACAATTTGTGTTGGTTTTGTATAAAGTGAGCATTTTAAGGAAGTGATGAGTTTAAGATTGCTTATGCATGTTTGGGTATTGTTTTTATTTGACTCGTGAAGTTAGTAATCCAGACAACTTTCAGGCCAAGAATGCCTCCACTGCTCCACATAATGAAAAGATGCAAATCAACTAAATTTTTATTGTTATTGCGCTAGATCTCTGCTTAGGTCTGCCACACTACAAACTATCATAATGATATAAAATTAATCCATGAAAAATGATTTGGAGAACATAGAATTTCAACATCACTTTAAAAAAAATGCAAGGAAAAATAAACATATCCTATCTTGTCCCTTCCCATCATTGCAATCATGACGCACTGCGGTCTTATTCACTCGTCTGGAAGCAGCAAGTTGGTAGTCGTTATACATGACAACATCGCCAATTTAAGTCTATTTTTTACCTCATTGCATAACTGTTTTTGACATAGACCCATCCATTCGTGGCATTGTCCCTCAAACTGCTTGTGTCTACAGTTTTACCGCTTCTTCTCCACCAACGGCTTCCATTCGTCCTCCATTGCTTCCACTCTCCCTGACATTAGTGGTAGTCAGAGATTGCTCCCTCACACATTTTGTGGACTGGTCAGCTGCACTTATGCCATTGCCTTATAGTCCTCTTTTTCCATTACAGCTGACGAGTAAGCTGTTTTAGCGTTTGAATGATATCTGAACTAAATAGAGGTCTTTTAAATGTCACTGTTTCAATTGCTTGTAAGATTTTCATTTTGCTGTGTGGAAAGGAGCAGTGTGTGTGTAAGATGTGTTTGATTGATTGCAACATTTTCTGAGTGGCTTCCAGGACCTACACGGGTGTAGGGATGAGAGGTGCTAAGTACAGAAACTGCGGTACTCTACCTTCCATGGCAGCCATAATCTACAGCATTTACAACATAATAGTTGAGTTCTGACCTACAGAAGTGGGTACAGTACTCTAGAGATAGCCTCCTGAAGTGCATGCAGTAAGTCAGTACGTGGAACACAGTACACAAGAGGTAACCTCCTGAGCTTGCTTCACATAACTGTACACATCACTACAGATGCGAGCAAAAGAACTAAGCACAGTACTCTTATAAGGCCTCCAGACCTCGGCTCTACCTCTAATCTGAAGACAGTGCATTAGAGGTAGCCTCCTGAGCTGGGCACAGTATCTCAGAGCTAGCCCTTAGATCTGGGCACAGTATGCCAGAACTGGACATATTCCAGAACTAGCCCTATCGCGGTTGATGTGTGCTTCAGAACTGAACACAGTACCCGAGAGAGGTCTCTGGATCTGGGCGAAACATGCATAGGAGGATAAAGTACCAGGGGGGACTTCAGACCTGTGTGGAATAAAGCAGAAGGGGTCTTACCAATGACTAGTTTAGTGATAACACAACATTAATTTTCCGCTGGCTGTATTCCCCCCCACCGCTCTTCATTCCTCATGCTTCCCCTCTGTCTATTTTCATGAGCATTTTAAGGCCGGTGCATATGAGCATTTGTAGGTGATCGCGGCCAATGATAGTTTGAATTGATGCCTTGCAGTTCTTAAAATAGTGCTTTGTTCTAATGCCTCATGAAACCAGTCCTCAGTACAGGATGAATCCTGCGCCAGAAGACACAAAGACATGTGCAAGCATCTGCAGGCCACGTTAAGAGCACCATGGCCCTGGGAAATTTCTTGTTACTTTGCCAGCCCCATGGATTTTCCCCTCCTCCTGATAATTTAAGGATATTCACAGCACAGAAGTAATGTAGTAGCTTGAAAATGTAAGGATATTCAATGCGAGTAATCTTAGCTTGCTTGAGGCCCAAAATCCCTGCCTTAAAATTGGATGGGCAGATTTCAAAGTTCTAATGTAGCAGAATGGCTTGGTGAGTTGAGCATGGTCTTTGGACCACAGCGCAAACGATGCAACCTGATGGCCAAACCCCTGCCCTTCTTCAGGAGAAATGATCACCTGCAATAGTCTGCAGCCTCTACCCAACCCTCAAAACAAATACTTCCCATGTTTCGGTGCGTTGGTCACTCCCAGAGATGTGACTTGTGTCTGTGACGGTTGATCTGACAAATAGGTCACCATATCAATCCCACATCTCCAGGCAGCATGTCCTGAGTACAGGGGGGTCTCCAATAAAAAGGAACAAGCATTGGCATAGCCAATAGGTCTCGCCTTGGGGACCTTATAAGTGTTTAGCCATGCAACGGTTGATGTTGTTGCACCAAGGATATTGTGCTGCATAACTAAATACTTATTAGGTCCCAAGAGCGAGACCTATTGGCTATGCCAATGCGTGAACAAATTTGCAGCTGCGTTAATCTTAACACAGAAGTAGGGTTTGCAGGGTTCTACGACGGCACAACACAGGGAAATATATTGAATGCCTTTTTTTACCACGCATGTTTTTACAACATATATGCTTTTACAACGCATGCCATTACCACACATTTTTCTTAAATATAAAAACAATGTATTTGTGGGGGAAGACCTCCACACCGCTCCAACGTACCTTAACTGTGTGGTAAAGGTATGCGTTGTAAAAGAATGCACGTGGTAAAAATATGTCTGCTAAAAAATGCGTGATAAATGCACGAGGTAAAAACCTCATTGTAAAGGCTTAAACAAAGTAGGTCGCACACTGCTCGTCATACCAGCAAATAGCCCCATAGAACTCTGGATAATGTAGTAGCAACGGTGAGTACGCCTATGCCACGAGTGTGTCACTATAATGCCATCCCTGGACACGTGTTTCGAGGTAATTGCCTCTCGTCAGCAGGGAGCAGGTAGGTGTGTGGGGTGCCAAGTAGACTGCCAAAATATTAAAGGTAAAATACCTCTTACGGCGCGCAGGTGCGGAACCAAGGCTCGTCAGCCCAAATCGCTCGAGGGAGCTTAAATACATAAACAAAGTAGGTCGCACACTGCTCGTCATACCAGCCAATAGCCCCATAGAACTCTGGATAATGTAGTACTACATTCTCCAGAATCCTATGGGGCTATTTGCTAGTATGACGAGCGGTGTGCGACCCACTTCACATTTGTATTTAAAGCTCCCTCGAGCTATGGGCTGTCGAGCCTGGATCCCGCACCCGCGCGCCGTGAGAGGTACTATACCTTATATATTTTGGCAGTCTACTTGGCACCCCGCATACATACCTGCTCCCTGCTGACGAGAGGCAATTACCTCGAAACACGTGTCCAGGGATGGCATTATAACTATTTACTCGTGGCATAGGTGTACTCGCCGCTGTCACTACATTCTCCAGAATCCTATGGGGCTATTTGCTAGTATGACGAGCGGTGTGCGACCCACTTCACACTCATTGTAAAGGCTGTTTCCCGCTTGCACTCTCCCATGTCAACAAGGCTTAGTTGGCTTGAACTTGTGGTGTAAACTGTTAGCCAACTGCTTCCGGATTCTGCAGGTGCACACTTTTATGAACTGTAGGGTAAACATTACACATTAGTAAAGGCAAAGTAAATACGGGCTGAAAACTCAACCTAGTATTCCACTGCACCAAACAGGGCATTTGGACTAAGATGGTGATGATTTGGTAAATCATTTAAAGAGGCATGCTTTACTTAATGAAATAGCAGCTGTGAGGGCACATGGCGCGGAGTTATTATTATCCCAGTATGCTGAAATGAAATGGATATTGCAACTGCGCATTTAGTTATTGCATTCATTTCCCAAGACGGTTACCATAGTTTCATGTTGTTATCCATTGCGGCGCAGCCGTCAGTCTCTTAGCCTCCTCTCTGCCATCCTGCTCCAGCTAGGATTCGATTAACTGAGAAGTGCAGCAGCTAACCCCTTACTGCAAGGACAGCAGGAACAGTACATTTCAAACTTTGTGAAGGCCAAGCCTGTTCCGAGGAAATCCCATGATAGGATCAGGCAACATTCTTATCGCCAGGTGGCGGCGTTTTTGCCAAACTGCTCTCCAAGCGGAGCACGGATTGGTAAAAACTTTGCAAACTCTGCTGGCGGGGAGGAGTTAACCGCCCACCACTAGTCTTGACCTTGTTCTCATAGCAAGATTCCAGTGCGAACTGCCAGCATTTACCCTCTCCAGCAGAATTGCAAAATGTACTCTCCTCAATCTAAACATCTACCACAGTGAAAAGATTGATGCTTCAAGGTAACCTGCAAACTGGGCTGCATTGAAATGCAACATTGAGGCTCCAAAAAGAAATGGCTCACAAGTTGAAGAATATGCCCCTCTTTATCACGATGATCTCTTCTTCAGTGCTGTTGGCTCTTAATGACCCAAATCTCAGCCTATCCTCAGCAGTAATGGGGACACCAGATTGGCATCCTGTATACTAAATCCTTCTAATCAGAACAAAGCTATAACATTACCTCTGTGTGGTATCGAGAAAAAAGAAGAAACACTTCTCATTTTCCGCCACTTTCAACTTTGACAATTCCGTCTGCTAGAAAGGCAACGCCTATCTCCATTTGCACCTGTGGTCTACACTTTGCTTGTACAAAGATATCACTTAGCGTACCCATCCAGCATTCATTCAAAATAAAACTTTTTTACAAGATAGCATCTCAATTCCGCATCCTCTGTCAGAAATACTTTCCAAATTCATAGCTTTATTAACTAGCTCTCTTCCAATCTCCTGGCCCTTATTGAGATAGGGCTCACAGAGGCAGACACGTAGGGCCCGATTCACAAAGGTAAACTGAGACGAAAGCCTAACTTGACAACTTTTGGTATTTACAAAGGGCACGGCTCGTAAATACCCTTTGTTAATACCAAGAGACCCCTCTAAAATATATGAGTTCAAGATGTGTGCTCTACAAAACCTTCATGTATTTTATTTAATAAACTATAATGTGGTACCAATTACATATCAACCAAGGCTTTAAACAAGGTACCCCTAACAAAGGACTTGCCTCTTAGTTCAGTAATGGCATTGTTTTCGGAATGGCGACAGCATGAATGTTTCCAAGATCATGCTAAAAAATACCTCTCGATGCAGTGATGTAATCTGATCTACTAAGGTATAATGCGAAGGCATGTTATTAAAATCCACTTTTTTAAAGTTTGCAGAGTTTATCATGTTTTCACATCATGTTTAGTGCAATATGTCTTCAAAACTTAAGGTGTTCCTAAAGTTAAGTTGTCTAGGTCACCTTCTTTTCTTCTTTACCGTTACTTTCATTAACATGTAAAATAAAGAATGCCTGTTTGTTTCACAGCTTTCTGAATATTACTACTCTGTCAAGCGAACAGCAGCCCAGTGCTGCTGTTTGCCAGAGGGCCGCAATTAAAGGTCAGGAAGGCCATATGTAGCAAATGATTTGGCAGCAAAATTGCATAATTTCAAAGGGTCCAATAGTGCTCGGTATGTGTACATGAAAATATATTACATTAGAATTGCAAGCTTGGGTGGGGTATCGTGGTGTTGAAGCAGTGGATAGTATATGTAGGTAGTGCCATATCCCTCAATTCTGCATTGACTCAAAGATCTCCAACACCTGTGGTGGAGCAACCAAACTAGCAGCTCAAGTAATATGTGAGGCCAAGAGTCAGTCATGCACCTGCAACCTTGGCCTCTATTCAGGATCTGAATTCCAGAACTTGGATGGGGCCATAGTTCATAGGAGGGTATGTATGTATGAATATGGGGTTCCAAAGCACAAACCTACCCAAAACCATTGGATATTTGTGCATCGTCAAAGCCAAACTTAAAGTCAGCGAGTATCAGGAGAAAGTTCTGAGTTGTGGATGGTTAATACATTGTGACGTAGTGTTCTTTAAAGAGGTTAGTCTTCAACTCTTTCCTGAATTGAAGCAGCATTGGGGCAGTCTTCATGGATACAGTGATGTAGTTCTAGACCCCGAATGCAATGGTAGAATTGACCCAATGTCTTGTAAGGTTTGCACGTAAGCCCTTTAGCACACTACAGATTACAATGATCTCGCACAGTACTTCTGGGGAGTACCGTGGCACAGCCACCTGTATGATTAAAGCATTTACAGCGCGGACTCAGGATACCAAAAGTGTACACATTGATGACTGACGTGTGTGTGCTCTGTTATATATCAGTTCAGCCAGGGTAGTCTGTCATCAAATAAGGTGAAGAGATCGGTAATGATAGCATTAATTATAATATGGTTACCTTGAAATTGTTGCAGACTTTCCATTCCGGCATTCAGTCAATATTAGTCTCAAGTTCTGTATTGGGATGGGGTGCAGTTATTACTGACTACATTTGTGATGCCATTTCCCAGGTGTACAAGCAGTTCCAGCATGAGTTAGGTAAATTTACTTATCACATAAATCCTCAGAAACCACCTGACATGTAAGAACAGACTGTCAGAATATGCAGGTAACAGGTGTACACCCAGGAAAGGCACCATTCATGTAACGGAGGAAAGCCCTTACATTGCAGAATATTACACATTGACAGAGTGCCAGAAGTATCTGTTGCAGAAGTGTTTTCTTTAGCTTGATGGCTGACATGCACTTGATGGCCTCTAATAATTGACAGAAGTGGTCAACTCAATAGAATTTCCTTTCTACTCATTGCCTTTATGACCAGTTGCTAGTGCATGGTGATAAAATGGTGCACTTTGATGTTGATGCATCTCAGTACCTGGTGCAGGGACTAGGATAGCCTTGCCTCTGTGACTCTCGGGAGGGATCCAGCCTTCAGAAAGTGGACTGCAGTCAGTAGGTTGACATGGGCAGGACTTGTCTGGGAGTGTGCTAGAGGTCAATGAGCTCCTTATCCCAGCCTGCACCCTTGTCATGGATCACGTCTGAAGAGAATCAGTATCACAACGTTACTTATTCCCTGGACATGTCACACATGTTGATCATCTCCTTGCATATCCTGTCTTTCATCTTCAAGTAGCTGTTCCTTAAAATGAGAGGGAAGGCTACAGAGACATTCCCCATCATAGACGACAAATTGGTTAATAAGAGGTGTAGGTGGATCTCTTCCAAGATCTCAGTGAATAGCATCCGTGGGTATGTAAAGCACTATTCAAAAATGGGCCCCAATATGAGCAATTATTGCATCACTTGGTCTCCTCTGACCACGAGGGACTCTATTGTGTATGCTATAGCAGTTCTAAAACGATAGAAGTTCTGAACTAAAATAAATCATTTTCTTTTACGTGTGACAATACCTTTGTCTAATTTTCAGAACAGGATAACTGTGTGGGATGGCTTGAATATGAATCCTTTTCTTCCCTTTCCCATTTGCGAAGCATGCCCTAGCACTGTATCTGATACCCGAACAAAAATGCATATTTCTGTTTGATGTACTTCCCTTTATTATCAGAAGTACACACAAGGTCAAATAAATGTTATGTGGTAATGGTGTCTCTGCTGTGCCCATGTCTGCCTGACCATTTTCCAGCTGAGCATGTATCTTGTTTATTTCATGCAGGTGCTAGCTTTTAGTGCTGGAATATTTACCTACATGGACATGTTCTCTATGTATACCGTGTGTACCGTATGACAAAGCGTGAAGTTTTATCAAGGCTTTGTCAACATTTTACATTCCATTGTTAAATCGGCATGTATGCCCAATTAATATAGATCCAATGCATGCTGCTAACCTCTGATACTACATATTATCATTTCAATTGGACTATGATGCACCAGTTTGGTAAAATGGGTAATATCGAGCTCGGCATTCTTTATATTCTCATTTGTGATAATGGATTTGGAGCTTTGAGAAATACAGCTAAAATAAGATAGCATCAATTGTTTGCAGCTTTGGGCTCTTTTGAAGTTAGTCCGTTTCTTTTCTCTGCTCTTCGCCCAGAGAGATAACATTAGTTTGATTAAAAGAGCCAAGGGGTCTTTTGATTTCTCATTAGACTTTCCTCTATACTTGAATACATATGCATAAATTACTGCAAATTGACATTTCACTAAATCTGACAGATGAATCTGATTTGCCCTTTGTTGATTTGTAGATTCTGCCTAAGCCTGCCATAGAACAGCATTGCCTGTAGCACTTCCCGCTCATATCTGCCGTAGAATGCTACGGACGTGCCTTCGGATGGATTGAATTTTAGGTGCAATTAGGGCAGCTGGGACTGTGTAAAAAGGCTGAGGGAGCATCCGGATCTACGCGGCAAGACTCGCGTGTTCCTGGAAGCCTCGGGGCGGGGGGAAGGGGGTCGGAGTAGCGGGGAACTTAGCAGAGTATACACCCTTGCCATTCACGCCTTTACCACGAAATTGCGAGGTAAAGGCGTGCGTGGGAAGGGAATGCGTGGGAAGGGAATGCGTGGTTAACTCGCATCCGCGGTTCGGGCTGCCTGGCAGAGCCCCACAGGTGGTTGAGCCTTGCGTCCCTCTATCCTACAACCGTTTCTATTCCCACCGCTAGTTGATAAGTAGGAAGGACACACTGTTTAATACATTCTGAATTGTGAAACCGTGCAAATTATTACAAACTATAAAATCATTTTAAAAATGCAGAAATTTGATCTCAACTCGACCATTTAAGCATTACTAATAACCCTTCATTGGGTAATGCATTGTAATATATGTGTTATCCCTGCAGGCAGGGCTTTGAGTGGGCCGGGTCGTGCTGAGCACCGGCAGTTTTGTAAAGGGGGCCTCGAAACGGGTCTCTATCGGGATCTGTTTTGTGCCCTGGCACAGGTGGTCCGTATTTTTACAGACAGCAGTGACAGCAGGCACATCCATGTGCGCATGCTCACACTGCTCACTTCTCACTAGTGGAGAAGTTACATCATGGCGTCATGCCAGATGTGCGTTGTAGGGGAAGGGAAATCCTTTAAAGCAGTGGTCTTCAAACGTTTTATCTCCGCGCCCCCCCAGTATAGAAAAAAAAATCACCGGCTCCCCCCTCAACATTTTTCTCAATTATTCTATTTAACTGGAAATGTTTAAATATTTCTAGACTTATTTAAACATTGCAGCTAAGGTCTGTCACTGTTTTAGAAATGTAAACAAATACAGGATTTCCAAACATACTATTCTGGTGAGGCAGGACTTACTAATGTGTAATAGTATCCACAGTGTGATTATTCAAAATGGTAGTGGGGGTTTTAGAGAAAATTTGGAGTCCCTTTCCTCTTGATGCCTTCTCCCAGCCAGGATTTAAATGACAAAGGATGTTAATGATGGCCCATTACAGACGAGCTTACTGCAGCTCATTTTTTGGGCTGAAAATAAAGCATAATGTTTCTTCTGGCCAGAGACTGGCGCCCCCCCCTGGGATCACTTGAGGCCCCCCTAGGGGGACCCGCCCCCCAGTTTAAAGACCTCTGCTTTAAAGAGAGTCATTTTCTCTCTGGATTTCCCTTCTCTTTTTGAAATTCAGAATCAGCACCATCATCGAGGTGTCACCAGGGCTTTAAATGGAAGCTTTTTCAATAGTATATACAACAAGTCATAGTTGCTGCTTCTTTATTTTATGCAACTAACAACTATTGACAAAGCCAATAGTCCTGACTTGTTGTAGGTATGATGTTACTTGTTGTATCATATATATGGATGCAATGACAGAAACAGCAAAAAACAAGTCGGGAGGCACACTATGCTAAGCACAGATTTTTAGCTTAGGCGTTTTAAGCCATGCCTTTAATTACACTGCCCAAGCCCCTTCGAGAGACCCCCCAGTTTTTTCATCCCACTTAAAGCCCTGCCTGCAGGTGTTTGAGCAAAGAAAAGGTTATAAATAAAGGTGTATATGTGTTGCCTATCCAACTGAATTGTTTGTCCCAACACCCATTCACCTCCGGGCCACAAACATAAAATCACTTACGAGGAACTGCTTCGGCAGCCTCCGGAACAGTATCCGACAGTGACATATCCGGAGCAAGGGCCAAACGTGACCAAGACAGACCTCTTCACAACTGTACAATCGGCACCTAACAAAAAAAAACCAGAGGTATAAGAAATAAGTCCCCACCCCAAAACAGATATAAACCTTCATTTAAACATTAAAGTAGTAATTTTGGAATCACCAAGGGGCATATTAGCAAGGGCTGGCGATACAATTATCGCCGCTTTAGCGTCCGTTTTCGGGCAAAAAGCGGCGATAATTATATTGCAATATCATCAAGGACACGCTAGCGCGTGTTTCTTTGATGTAGAGACCGTTTTTTCACAGCCTCGCCTCGCATCGTTAATGAGATGCAAAGAAGGCATTGGTGTGAAAACAACACATGAAAATATCGCGAAGGCAGCTTCGCGATATTAACAAGGAGGTGCAGCGATAAAAAAATCGCGCTACCTGGGCCTTAACGCTGGAATTTAACGTCTGTTAAATTCCAGACTAAGGCATACTAATAATGGTAGGTGGATTATGCTGATATGACCACAGGGTCGTATCAGCAATGTTATCGCTGTTTTCCATGGAACAGCGCTGGAAAACCAGCGATGTTCCATGGTAAACACCGCTATCGCTGAAATATTATCGCCATAGCGCTATGTATTGTTAATATAGCGTTATCATGGCGATAATTTTCAGCGATAGCCGGCGATAATATTTCTACCGCTATGTGGGCTTGTTAATATGCCCCTAAATTGTGCTATCTATTTTGTACAGAGCCATCAGACGTCAACGTCACCTTACGTTTCACCTTTGAGGCGGCTATTTCGAGTGCCATATCTTGAATCTTAGTAACAGCTATTATTTATTATGAGCTGTGTACTGTTACATTTATTCACAGTAAAATTTAGGGTTATGTAATGTGTCGAACAGACTGCGCTGAGTCCAGTCTAATTACGTCCGGTTTCAACCGTCAACTTTTGAGTAGGTTTATGCGTCACAAGGACATGGCCTAACGGCTAGATCGGCGACCTCCAGGATGGGAAACCTGCTCGAGCCTCGGCAGGGACACACAACATCCTGTGATTACTGGGCAAATCTCCTTGTGCCGAACAAATTGAATGTGTCCATCTTTATGTAATGCAACTGGTGCTAGTATAAAGCACTCGGATATCTTCGGGTCTAGTTTGTGCTATATAAAACATTCCCAAAGCTCAGTAGGGGCATATTAACAAGGGCCAGCGATAATTATCGCTGGCCCCACATAGCGGTAGAAATAGTATCGCCGGCTATCGCTGAAAATGATCGCCATCATAACGCTATATTAACAATACATAGCGCTATGGCGATAATATTTCAGCGATAGCGGTGTTTACCATGGAACATCGCTGGTTTTCCAGCGATGTTCCATGGAAAACAGCGATAACATTGCTGATATGTCCCTGTGGTCATATCAGCATAATCCACCTACCATTATTAGTATGCCTTAGTCTGGAATTTAACAGACGTTAAATTCCAGCATTAAGGCCGAAGGTAGCGTAATTTTTTTTATCGCTGCACCTCCTTGTTAATATCGCCTTCATGATATTTTCATGTGTTGTTTTCACAGCCACGCCTTCTTTGCATCTCATTAGCGATGCGAGGCGAGGCTGTGAAAAAACGGGCTCTACATCAAAGAAACACGCGCTAGCGTGTCCTTGATGATATTGCGATATAATTATCACCGCTTATCACCCGAAAACGGACGCTAAAGCGGCGATAATTATATCGCCAGCCCTTGCAAATATGCCCCAGTAGTTCGTAACAGAGCTTTTAATGTTTACAGTCTGCCTCACCCCTGAACGAGAGAGCCTTTTTTGTTTGAAAAGCTGTGGCTCAGTAGCGCTCTGAAGCCCATGTACAGCTCAGCAATATAAGGGTTGGTTGTCATTTTCCTGTCAGTCCTCCTTATCCCGATAAGTTGGGTCGTCTGTAGGGTCGTTAATTGTTCCTATTTTTCTAAATAGGGCTATCACACTGTTCTGATTCCAGTGAAGCCTAGGGGCTTCATTCGATAGGTGGTTCCATGGTTGGTCGCAGAGAACCGTCAGATGGCGCGCCAACCGTCTTCGTCGTCTCCTCAGCCCATCTAGTGGAGAGGGCACTGCAGGATTAATGATGGCAGAGCCTCGCTAGATCCACCATCTGCAAATCTAGACCTGCTGCCCCTGGCCCGGGCTGCCGGGTCTCATTGACAGTCGTATACCCTAGTAATGTGGAGCAGCCCCTATGGAGTAGAGTAAAAACTCCCCCCGTGTCAGGGAAATGTACTTTTTCACTCGCAGAGAGAATCCTGCTTTGGGAATTTAATGGTGTTGAACAAAAATGGATGGTGAGAAGATAGAAAAAACAAACACAGCCCACGTGACGTTCAGTCAGTGCTTAGTTTGGGCGGTAGTTTCCGGTTCTCGGCACCGCACTTTACTGTCAACACCAGCACCTATGACAGTCAGACAAACAGTGGCGCTGTTTGCCTAAGTTCGTGATGAAGACAACAACAGTTGTTTCATAGTTCTCTATACATTAAAAATGACTAATACCTGTCACCCAAAACATAAAAGAATAGCCTGGGCAGCCGGTATTAGTCATTTTAATGTATATAAAGTCTAAACCGCTGACATTGGCAATGAGTGATGCAAGCGTCTCCTGGACAAGGGCCCTGGTGTTACAAACTGAGTACTACCTTTAGCCCTGCCTGAAATGCATCCGTCAAACCAGCAGATACACTGGACACATCCTCTCTTGGTATGCAAAGATCTCTAATTACGGCGGGGAGTCACTCCTCTGACGTGCAGCCGCCGTGGCCTAGATGGACATGGTATTATATACAATTGCTCCCTTAAAAGCTAACTCCAGTAACCCCTCATCTCCTCTCTGTAGGCATCACCTGCTAATGTTACACCTTTCGCTCTCGCAAATAAAGGTATATGATAACACGTCTCAAGTGAAAATCAGAGTCTTGTGAGCTTACCTGCTATTGGTATGCTTAGGCTTTTGACATATGTCGCGAACAACAGGACCGTCAGCACAGCCGCCTTCATCTCGTCTCTTTCGCTTGGGTATTGGTGTCGAGGCAAAGTCGTCTTGATGGGTGTCCGACCCTGAAAGCAGGTGTCCTTTTATAGCCAGGATTCCGGACGGGGCTGAGACCACGCCCACAATAAGGAGGGGGCAGAAGGGGATCTCATTCAGTCGCTTGCACTCTTGTTCCTTCTTTTGCATATAAGGAAAGGGGGAGCAGGATGGACAAGTATTGGTGTCTGGGAAATTCCCACTTCTACCCCTGGGCTGAGAAACCTGCTCAGTAATTGGGGACCTTTCAAACAGGAAAGGCAACAGTCAGTTTTGTATGGACAGGTTAAGGACCTCCTGCTCGCCCTAGTAATGTTAATACTTGAGACATTAGAGCAGGTCAACTCATATTTTAATTGCACTGAATAGCAGCTGGTTAAAGCTTCCATTCTTGTTCGGCCAGCACGTGCTTCGTCCAGTGAGTGGCGCGCGGCGAGGCCCTTCAGACTGATGAGCCCCTTATGACACAGGTGTGAACTGTGAAGTCAAGGTGGAATATTTGTGGACAAAGGGTCCCAGAAGTTACATTAGAGTTTGGGGTTATCACTCCATTATTCTACTTATCAACCGCCCCTGTTATCAGAGGGAGCGGAAGTTTTTGTAAGTCGCGTCGGTCCTGTGAGTGATAAGGTCCGAAGACTGCGCGAGCAGAAAACGCATCACGTGGGGCGATAGATCAGGGAGGAAAGTCTTTACACATCTTCTGGGCAAAGTCGTCTGGCCAGAGGAACCCTGTGCAGTGTCATTGGTTCCTAGCTGGTCGATATCTACCCACGGGATTCATGCCTGCTGCCCGAGACGAGCCTTATTACAGTAGCCACGCTGACACAATCAGGGATGAATTGGGATCGAAAATTGGCCCGGGCACGGGCACCCTAAAAAAAAAAGTGGCCCATATTTACGGAAGAAAGAGGGGTCTTTCTATTAAAGAGGCATGTTTTCTTAATTTCACTAAAATAAAAGAATGCAAATGTTGCCAGGACTCTCTGTTTACGGATTAGTTCACTATGGTGGACCACACCTGAATATAAGCAAGCCCACCCCTGCAGTGCTCAGGCCCCGCCCCTGCTCAATCTGCATACATCAGGACAGGGGGCCCTCCTCAAACTGTATACCTTAAGGGGCCCACCCAGCGAGAGACCGGTAATAACTCCTCCACCCCGTTGATAAATGGACGGTGATAGGGGCCCATCTGCCTCCTCACAGGCCGCTCAGGCCCCCTCTGGGCCGGTGAAGGCATCTGAACTGCATCGACACAGACCAAATCTGCCAAAAAAGAGGCCCGCATCTGGATCTCGGATACCGGCCCATTGCCCGAGTGCCCGCCTTACCAATCCGACCCTACACATAATGATGCATTCTTACCCCAGCAGCTGCCAGTGAAGATGAAGGAGTTCTAACAAGGGACTAGAGTGTTCAGCTAGGTCACAAAACGAGCCTGCACTTTGAGACCTGCTTATGGATGAGACAGTGTTTAGAATCATTCACTTGACTGAGCAGAAGCCTGATAATATCAACGCGCCATTGCTTCTCATCTCTGCTGCTATAGGTTCCAGTAATGAGTCCCCCGAAACACCCCTTCCCATGCGATTGTATATGATATACGATGTGGTCCCACCCAGAAAAAACAGTTTTAAATATGACAAATTTCACTTTTTCTTTAAAATAGTTTCCTGTATGTTCTACCAGAATTATAAAGTTACATATTTAAAATATGTTTTGATTAATTTCCTTTACGTATAGTTGTTTAAAAAGCTCACAAATACATTTCTATGACAACGAATATATATATATTTTACCATTTTTCTAATAGATTTTTGCCTAAGAACGCAAAAAAGACATACAGACATTAGCATGGGCACCCTTGTATCCCATTACTCGACATAGAATCATCAGTTTCACCCCCAGCCATCCTCTGTAGACACCTGTAGACTGAAGAGTATATTACCTCTACTGCGAGTCATTTATTACGAGAACAGAGAGGCCAATAAGTGGGCTCCGCAGAAAACTCCAAATACTGCTCGTCGCCATCTGTTGGGAACAAATAATTCCATGCACAAGGAGTTGGTAAAACGAGATTTAATAAAATTAAATTCAATATCTTTACTCGGTCTATTTAAAATAGACCATAAAAGTAGATAAACCTGTTACACATAACCACGGACTCACACATTTTTTAAAGATTTTAAAATGTTTTCATTTATTCCCAAATATAAAGGTGCCCACAGAACAGCAGCCTTCTCCGGGGCAGGTACAACACAACTGCCAAGGAGAGCCGTTTGACTGGAACGTCATACGAAGAAACGTTCCAGAATGCTGATCACAGAAAATAACCACAGGTAATGCAAATAGGTGACCGATAGGGAAGAAATACATATTAATCATACTAATCACAACGTGTACACTCCAATGTAAGCGTAATACTAACTTTACATACTTCTAAAAATAATGTATATTTATATAACAATTTACCATTGTTAGAAATGGGGGCCTCTAGTTGGCAAGGGTTTGCACCTTTGTCCAAGTTGGGAGACTTCCTTCTAATCAGGATAAGGGAGTTACACTCTTAAAATAACCCTTGCTCACCCCCTTGGTAGCTTGGCACAAGCAGTCAGGCTTATTTTAGGGACAGTGTGTGAAGCATTTGCACATAACTAACAGTAATACAGTGAAAGCACTACAAAAGGACACCAAACCAGTTTAGAAAAATATCGGATATTTTTATATATCCAAAACAAGACCAAAAATGATAAAAATCCACAGCACAGTACCTAGAAATCTTCAGTCATCAAAATAAACTTGAAATATAGTTCCTTGAAGTCAACAGCTCAATCTGGGGCTTTCACGGCATAGTAAACAACAAATCCAAACAGTTCTGGCTGACTGCAACATCGCGGGCCAGCTACGGTTTTGGGTAGACCAGCAAAACAGTACCTTTAGAAATGCGGGGTGTCTGCGAGCTCTCAATGAGCCTTGGAGGGCCGGCATCCACTGGCATCTGTTCCGGAGGTCAGTGCAGGAGCCGTCGGGCCCTTGAAGTCACACTTGTTGCAGAAACAACTCCTCACGGTTGAAATCGGGAGCACCGGCGGGCCTCAGGGGGACGGTGCAAAGTGCAGCAGTGCGGCATGCGGTGCCCTCAGGTTGCGGCTCGTGACAGTCATCCAACAGCGTCGGTGAGACCAGGGCTGTGGTGCAAAGTGATGAGGTGCTCGACGCGGTGCTGGCAGGTCACAGTGCAAGCAGCCACGGCATCGTTGCTGAAGCGATGTCGCCAGCTGACGAACTGGAGTCGATGGTGCCGGCATTGGTAGGCCAAGGCTGCGGTGCGGGTTGAGAACGGTGCGACGTGTAACTTATGAGCGGCGCCCTCGAACCACGGTGCAAGCAGCGGTGTTGATATCAGTGTGGAGAGGCGTCATCGGGGATACCAAGGCAACGGTGTGAAGCAAGGCGGTGCGAGAGTGGTGCCCACAGGTTGCAGTGCAAACAGTGGCTCAGGGGCGGCATCAGGTGACGTTGTCGGTGAGACCGCGGTTGCGGTGCAGCGTTGTGGCGGTGCCCTCTGCGGTGCCTTCAGGACACGGAGTCAGCAGTGGCGTAGACAGCGTCGGGTTGCTTTTTCTTCTGTTGTAGCACAAAACACCCAGTCCCCAGTGCTGATGGCAGAAGAATTTGAAGTCGTTGCTGTTCCTGAGACTTCTTGAACAGGGGCAAGCTCTACTTCAAGCCCTTGGAGAAACTCACAAAAAAAATTTGCAGAAAGGTCAGTCCAGTCCTTTCACTGCCCAAGACAGAAGCAGCTACTGCAGGCAAACACAGCAAAGCACACAGCAAAGTGGTAGTCCCTCCTCACAGCTTCTCCAGCTCTTCTTATTGGCAGTCGTCTTTGTTCCAAAAGAGTTCTAAAGTTCTGGGGTTTGGGCCCCAATATTTGTATCCCAAATTCCTTTGTCCTCTCAGGCAGAGAGTGTCTGTGCTTAGTCCAAACCAGTTCTGTCCTCTCTGGCCCAGCTTCCTGGCAGAGGGTGGAGGCAGCATTGTGGAAGGCAGGACAGGCCCATTCTGGTGCAAGGACATCTCCTCCCACTACTCTAAATGCAGCCCAGGTCTATTCAGCTCAGCCCTCACCAATAAGACTCATCAGCAACATAAACAATGCATCATGTTCAGCAATATTTACAAAGTGAAGCATCTAGGCAGATGCGTCACTTCGTAAACCGCTGCGCCACAGTACACTTGCGGTAGGTATGATGTATGCAAGGTGGGCGCTCCCCCACAAGAATGCCTTGTAGAACTGGTGCAGTGAAATATATCAGATTTCACTGCGCCACTTCTAGGACGCCACTGTGTCAAAGCCTTTCACCTGCCTAATAGCAGGCGTAAGGGTGACGCAGCGCTATAGGGATAGGCCTCCCCACGCATTGCTGGATTTGTATCATGCTTGCGACACAACTCCAGCAATGCGTGACTTTTGCGCCAACATATATGTCAGGATTCCTGACGCATCTGTCACTCCTTGTGACATGGAGCGCTGTACAGTAAATAAGGTGCATCGATGGTGTCACAAGGGGGTGCAGTGAAAAGACTGCGCGAGCAGAAAACGCATCACGTGGGGCGATAGATCCGGGAAGAATGTCTTTACACATCTTCTGGGCAAGTCTACGCCTCGTGCAGTCTGGTCGGAAGAAACCCCTGCAGTGTCATTGGCTCCTAGATGGTCGATATGTACCCACGGGATTCACGCCTGCCGCCCGAGACGAGCCTTATTACAGTATCCACTCACACAATCAGGGCTGAATTGGGATCGAAAATTGGCCCGGCCACTGCTTCTAGTGTAATAAAAAGGAGGGGTGTTTCTATTAAAGAGGCATGTTTCGTAACTTCACTAGGATAAAATAATGCAAATGTTGCAAGGACTCTTTGTTTACGGATTAGTTCACTATGGTGAACCACACCTGAATATAGGTGAGCCCACTGACCTGCTCACGTCTCCGCCCCTGCTCAATCTGTATACATTAAGGGGCCGACCCAGCAAGAGACTGGGAATAACACCTCCACCCCGTTGGTAAAAGGGAGGAGATAGAGGCCCATCTGCCTCCCCAAAGGCCGCTTAGGCCCCAACTTGGCCGGTGGAGGCATCTGAACTGCATCGCCACAGACCAAATCTGCCAAAAAAGTGGCCCGCATCTGGATCTTGGATACCGGCCCATTGCCCGAGTGCCCGCCTTACCAATCCGACCCTACACATAACGATGCATTCTTACCCCAGCAGCTGCCAGTGAAAATGAAGGAGTTCTAACAAGGCACTAGAGTGTTCAGCTAGGTCACAAAACGTGCCTGCACTGTGAGACCTGCTTATGGATGAGACAGTGTTTAGAATCATTCACTTGACTGAGCAGAAGCCTGAATATGGACGCGCCATTGCTTCTCATCTCATCTCTGCTGCTATAGGTTCCAGCAATGAGTATCCCACAATCCTCCATGCGATTGTATATGATATACGATGTGATCTCACCCAGAAAACAATGGTATAGATTTCACTTTTCTTTTAAAATAGATCCCTCTTTGCTTTCTGCAGAATTACAATGTTAAATATTTAAAATATGTTTTCATTAATTTCCTGCGTGTTTCGCTGTTTAAAAGGTACAAAGAGACATTTCTATCACAACAAAAATATATTGTTTTTTAACTTCGTTTTTTTTATTTTTGCCTAAGAACTCAAACAAAACATACAGATATTAGCTTGGGCACCCTTGTATCCCATTCCTCGATATGGAATCATCAGTTTCACCCCGGCCCAGTTCAGCTGTTCACCTCTAGACTGAAGAATATATTACCTCTATTACGATTAATTTTTTAGGAGGACAGACAGGCTAATCACTCAGTGGGCTATCCAGACAACTCCAAATATTGCTCGTCCCCAAATGTTGGGAGCAAATAATTCTACGCACATGGATTTGATACAACGAGATTTATTCCTAAATATAAAGGTGCCCACAGAACAGAAGCCTTCTCCGGGGCAGGTACAACGCAACTGCCAAGGAGAGCCGCTCGACTGGAATGTCATATGAAAAAACTTTCCAGAATGCTGATCACAGCAAATAACCACAGCTACTACAAACAGGTAAGCGAAAGTGAAGAAATACACACTATTCATACTACCCACAATTTGTACACTCTGAGGTAAGTGTAATACTATGTGCACATACCACTAAAACGAATGTATATAACAAGTTACCATGCATTTTTACCCTAAATACTATTTACATCACGTGCATTTACAATACATGTTTGCGCTGTAACTGTATACGGCATGAATTAGGCGCACACAGTAGGTGGCAGTGTTGACTTTAGAAACGCTCCCGCCAGCCTGGTCTCACCGACCGAGACAGACTGCTCAGTGCCTAAGATTATGGCGGTGTGCGGGGATCTCTGGTTTCAAGGTGAACATTGATAAATCAGAAATGCTCAACAGAAGCCTACCCCTGGAAAGAGTGACTCGCCTTGCAGAAACGGCATCCTTGCATTTGGCCGCTAACAATCTAAGGGGCATATCAACAAGGGCTTTATCTCTGCTTTTTTGGCTTTAAAAGCCAAAAAAGCAGAGATAAAACTAGCGCCCTATCAACAACAGGGTGCTAACACGCAAATTTGCATGTTAGCACCCTTTTACTCTACGCTTGCCCTTGCATCTCTAATGAGATGCAAAGGGGGCGTTCCAGAGTAAAATAATAGGAGAAATGTCGCTAAGCGACATTTCTCCTATTATCAAGAATGTCGCTAACCCTGTTAGAGACAAAAAAAGCAGCGCTAACCGCGGTTAACGCTGCTTTTTTACGTCTGCTAATTTTCAGACTTAGCCATGATATCCTATGGAAGGAGGATATCATGGCTAAGTTTGCCTGTCCCTATCAACAAGGTAACGTTTGATTATCGCTGGGTTTCCAGCGATAATCTCACGTTAGCCTGTTAGCGTGTAGATTTTTATCGCTATTGAGATAAGCGTTGCTAATAGCATGCTATCTCAGCGATAAAAATTCACGCTAGCCGGCGATAATTATCCTCACGCTAAGAGCACTGAGCGATAATTATCGCCGGATGTTGTTGATATGCCCCCATATACCTGGGAATGTTAATCAGTCCAAAACTGCAACAGTTACACGAGGCAAATGACCCCAGACTCCTTAGTGGTCTCTCCCAGAAACTGCCTCTGTCTGTCATGGTTGGGCAGAGTTTGTCATGGTTGGGCAGAGTTGAGGTGGTCAGGCAGAATATACTGCCCAGATGACCTGTCATATTCCAAGGAATTCCAATAAGACTGCTCAACAATGACAAGCGAGCCTTGCAAACAGCCATTGATACATCAACATGGGGGGGAGGGGAGCAGTGGAACACGCATTTCAGGGACATTCCTCATAACACAGACCATCTGAGGGGTTGGGTCTTTCAGACAATAGAAAATACTTCCAAGCTGCACAGTTCAGAATATTCTTTCAGCGGTCCCTTCACGAGACCGAAACCCACTGGGTTTACATGGAGGTGGCAGCGATAGGCAGGGCTCAATGGGTTACTCCATGGCTACCCAAGTGCGCCAGACCCCAACTATGGGGCATATCAACAACAACCGGCGATAATTATCGCTGAGCGCACTTAGCGCTCGGATAATTATCGCCGGCTAGCGCCGATTTTTATCGCTGAGATAGCGTGCTATTAGCAACGCTTAGCTCAATAGCGATAAAAATCCTGGTGTTAAGTAGCTAACGTGAGAGTATCGCTGGAAACCCAGCGATAATCTCACGTTAGCTTGTTGATAGGGACAGGCAAATTTAGCCATGATATCCTCCTTCCATAGGATATCATGGCTAAGTCTGAAAAATACCAGACGTAAAAAAGCAGCGTTAACCGCGGTTAGCGCTGCTTTTTTTGTCTCTAACAGGGTTAGCGACATTCTTGATAATAGGAGAAATGTCGCTTAGCGACATTTCTCCTAATATTTTACTCTGGAACGCCCCCTTTGCATCTCATTAGAGATGCAAGGTGAAGCGTAGAGTAAAAGGGTGCTAACATGCAAATTTGCATGTTAGCACCCTGTTGTTGATAGGGTGCTAGTTTTATCTCTGCTTTTTTGGCTTTTAAAGCCAAAAAAGCAGAGATAAAGCCCTTGTTGATATGCCCCATAGTCACCACTCAGATTTTAGAACCCAGGGATTCGGCTACAAAGGGCACCCTCTGACCATCTTCCCTTCTCCATTTACACCCCTTATGGGTAACTTATCATTCATGCCAGACCTGGCGACCAGTGATTTCAGAGAGTGGACGGAGGGAGCGTGCAGGATGGTGGGTGGCCTGTCTCAGGAGAAGGAAATTGAGGGGCATATTTATCAATATGTGGAGCGGCGGAGCGCAGCATGCCACCGGCCCTGAGGCATGGATGGGAAAGGGCCGAAAGGGCTGTGGTTAACATAACTCGGCTCATTCCTGTCTTTTCCCAGTGCTGGAGCACAATGTGCTGCCTTGCGCCAACGCAGGCACTATGGCAACAGGGATTGTAAGCAGGATTTTTTTTGTGCAGTACTTGCAACACACAAAAAAGGTAAACCCACATACCCGTCAGCAAAAAAAAATATAATCAAAACTCCTATATTCTAATTTGTATAACGTGCTTCAAACAAGTGTTAATTCCGAAACTACTCGTTTATTTGATTTGGTTTCCCATAAAGAGAACTCCATGCTTTTTGGTAAGAGTTCGATCGTAAACAGAGAAGCAATGATTCGTCAGTTCCAGCCCTGGGAGAGCCTAATTTTACTTCGAAGTCAGACACGTGCTTCCATTGACCCGCAGCCCTCACAATATTGATCTGAAAAGAAAGCAATGGCTCTAAAGAACGTGCTGTGGGTGCTTTAGTGCGGCAGGCACCATTACAGAGGGCGGATGGACAAGAACAGTAAGAAGACTTGTTTGGCAGAAAAACATGAACCCATACCATCTTGCCATCAATAGTGGACCAAAGAGGACGAGACAAGCCCAGAAGTGGTTCAAAAAGTGACCTGGAAGAAGAAAATAGTGAGAGAAAAATGGTTCTAAAAACAAGAATTGCGAGTGAATGACGCCATAAAGAACACTAGACCACTCAATGTCACCTTGAACAGCACGATTTACACAGGCAGACAAACCATAAAGTTTCTGAACCTACATCTATGCCATGCCCCCAACAAGCAAAAGCTATCTCGAGGGATAGTTTAGAAAGAAAAAAGGGCTGCATGTACTTCTCTATTCAAAATAAAAATACGTACATGACAATGTATATAAAGAAATGCCTTAGTTGTAGTAACGTTTAAATACTAGTGTATTGAGATAATACACAATCTTATCATAGCTGTTAGTGAAAATGTCCCACTGCAACATGGGTCTCTTTTAGGATTCTCAGTAACACACCTAAAAATATGATGTCGGAGGCTGGCTTAGTATATGATGCTCACTTATGTAAGTGTAGCACTGATCCAGCGCAAGATTGAGTCTCAAAGAATATATATATAGATATCCTCCCTACGCCGCAGACCCGTTATCATACTAGCTCATTCATACATGCATTCATTGGTGGGGTCCATAACACCAACTCTCATACTTCACCATTCACGAGTCTGCACACAGGAGGGATGAATGATTCAAGCGCTAGACATGTGAGGCAATACCTTATAACCTATAGGGAGAGAAAAGTTATCTTACAAATATACATTAACATTCGTCACCTATAGATTCTTAATCCTAAACATCAAGGCACTCCACCCACTTGGTCGACGGACCAATTAGTTGGATTGGTTGATGGTGATCTAGAACCAGCTAAAACACATCTAAGACTCAGAATCCTTTGTTCTCTTTAACGGAAAACCACAAACTCATAATTTCTGTTAATCAATATTTGTTTATCTAAAATGTCATTGTAATTAATATTAACATTTGTCTCATCAAAGTTTAGAATTTCTAAATCAATTTATTTATATCACAGAACATCATATTTACCTATTCTGGCTATCTGGGGTTTCTCTAATTCATTGGCTCTGCACAACCGAATTTTGTCGTCAATTTGTCTGAATAAAGCAGGCCAAGGCTCAAAGTCCGAAAGTCCTTTGCTTAGCACGTTACAGTCCCAAAGATCGTCAAAGGACCGGAAGTCGTGCCAGCATCAGTCATCGCCTGTGGGTCAAAGAGGGTGTGCAGTCATAGTAACTGCCGAATGCATGCGGAACCCTCCCTATTCTACTATTCTTTTATAATAAATTCCGGGATAACAGGAAACATTTTTGGGCGGAGAAAGATTTCGATTGGTTGGTGGCAAACGTCCGATTTTTGGTCAGTTCTGGTTCACATGGATTTTGATGATTCGTTTTCCGGTGATGATATAATATTGATGTTGCAAAGTTTCAACTTCTAGTTGTAAGAATCCATTGTTCTTTTCTACCAGCTTCTAATTTTCGGAGTCTTCGCAGTCCACCAATAACCTATCCTTGACAGGAACAGCGTGTATAGAGGTCGCTAGGAAGTTCACGGAGCCATCCGATTCCGCGTAGTTGACTTCGCGCTTCATGAGACGGTGGCCCCTTCTGAACTCGGTTTCTGCCGCCATATTGTGTTAGGCCCAAATCTCAACTTAAGCGAAACAAACACAAAAGAGTAATTAATACAAAGAAATGATGCTTCTAATGTTATACCCTTACTAATCCCTTTATGTATTAGTATTTTCCTAGCATATAGCAACATTTAAAGCATTATATTCACCTTTTCCGATCCTCCACGAAGATGCAAACGTCACAAAAGCAACATAAATCATGCAATATCTAATTACCACATATACTACTATTAACATGCGTACATATTTTAGTTATTCGAGTTATTTTGCCATGCAAATAGCAAGTTCCCACATATAATTTGTGTATGCAAATGGTTAATTTTTAATATATTACAGCACTTAATTAGTAAATTATAATAAGCAGGTTATTCAATTAATACTTTCATGCAAAATAGAGGAGGTATACAACATTTTGCTCTACCTGCTCCATCAATCCCCCCTTTGGTGATTTTTAACATCACCACACTACCTAAAATTTTGTAAAAACTTTAATAAATAAATTAATTCAATTTTCTTAATTTTGTTAGATCACATTATTGTTTCACCTGTCTCTCCTTCTCTTGCCTTTCTATACATACTTTCTTTCCACTCTTCTAATTCTACCTCTTCAAATTCCCTTTCTTTTTTTTCTTTCTCTTTGTTTCTCTTTTTATGTGTTTTTGTAATTTTCTTTTCTTGCTACATAAACATCCTAGTCTTAGAATTAATACTAAAATAATCACACATGTTACTGGAAATAATATGTTACCAATAAGGGTACTACCTAACTCTAGTAAAAAGTTCTTAATAGTAGAAAACTTTTTCCCAATCTTTTCCCAAATACCTTCAACCTCCAGTGGAACAATTTCCTCATGTAAGTCAGTTATATTTTTAATGTATGTCTTCAAATCTTGACTTTCGTCAGGAATGTAAGTACAACAATGTTGAACTTTCAGCATTCCACAGACTCCACCCTCTTTTGCCAAAATTATATCAAGGGCAAGTCGATTTTGCATTACCATGGCACGCATAGCAACCATTTCTGTATTTACCAATAAAAATCCTCTGGCGGTGCTTGTTGACAAGCGATCCACTACCGTTGATAGTTTTCTAATTTTGTGTGCATTCAGAGATATTCCCACTGCTGGTATCAACGCTCCGAAAATGTCTCCTACATTTTCTGACCAAGATTCTCTTTTTCTACGTCTTAGTTGACTACCTAACTCATGTGCACCATCTTTTCCTCTTCCCACATGGAATATCTTTGGGAAAACCAGGCCTAGATAACATGTGCCATACCTGTGATCTGGCAATCGATAATATGCTTTTTTCCCGCAGATAAAATATATTCCAGGGAAAACTGGATCATTTCCTCATTTAAATCCCCATCCACCGATGATTCGATAAGTATCATGGCAATCACTTGTGCCTACAAAATAATTATCATATGCAGTTTGATTCCTTCTAATACACAACTTTCCTTTCTGGGGCCAGTCTAAAGCCATTGTTGGACTAGCTTCTCCTTTGAAATGTTTTTCTCTTTCAACATCCCAGACTGTCTTTTCTTCCATTCCCTCAGGTACTTTCTTCTGCATTTTCAATCTCCTTTCTTCCACCATATCTAAGAAAATCTTCTCTTCTTTTTCCAGACTACAAGTTAGGTTGTTTCTAAATATTGACTCTAATGTTAGTTCTTTGGTTTCTAAGAAAAATTCACCTAATACCTTAGCAGGTTTTACTTTATTCAATTTGTTAACTACAGGTACTTGTGAAAATACATTATCTACATCTGAAAAATAATATTCTAATTTCCCTATTTTGTAAAACAAACTTGCTAGTACGCTACATGTTATTCCATATCTTACTGGGAGGTGATGATAAATCACTCCCTCAGATACAGATGCAGGCAACTGCATGCAGACGTAGCAGTCCCTCACGTCCATCGTCTTTACATATTCGTATAGTAATTTTGAAAATACATTGTTAGAAAAATCAGTTATAGACTTGTCTTTATGAAAATAATTTCTATCTATTTTAGTCGGATATACCTTCTGAATCTTTTCTACCTTAGTTTTATTCTCACCATGTCCTTCTATTGTTTCTAGTGTAACCTTAAATGAAACCATTAGAGCCAACGCACTCCACAGAAGCATTAGTAATCCTGTACAACAACAACACATTTTGAACCATCTTCTAAGGAACACATATTTAGATTTTCTATTTTCTGTGTTTGCCATTTCGAAAAATGATCAGTGTCTTTTGACTTAGCCTCTTCTACTTAACAACTAATTTTGTCTAACCCAAGGCTCTAAGCACCTACTTGGTTCTTTTCAGTTTATGTCTCTTCCGGTAATCTAGTCTTTCATCATTTAGAACACTTTTGACCTTTTCAGTTTGGCATTTGATCATCTTTCACTCTTCTTTCGTAATCTTGATGCAGAATTTCCTGAACATCCTCCTCTTCTCCGATGTCGGACAAGATAACTCTCAGGATTTCCGATTCTTCATCTTCCTTAACCACTCCTGGTACAGTCACCTCTAGATCCCCTCGGCTGTCCGCCTCTTCCTTTATTTCAGGCAGTGCCACATATGACCATTCCGGTGACTTATACTTCGGGGTAGGTTTTCTCTTTCTTTTATTTTCTTCTGCTGTCGTTTATTCCAAGTCTTTCAATTTCTCTTGGCTAGACACTTCATTCATCTGTTCGGCCCTAGATTACTTTACTCGTGTCAATCTGTATCTTAATCTCTTTATCTTGTTTGGCCAAATTTTATCTCTTGCTGATCTTTTCAATTTACTTCCTTTTTAATTTTTCTCAGTTCTCCATGCTCTCTTTCTCAGGACTCGACCTTCTGGTACTTCTTCATCACTGTCCTCTGATTCAGTTCCAACTTGACTTTTACTTTCAACTGTTCTTCTTTCCACCACTTCTCTTTTATTACCTACTTCTGTCCCTCTCTCGTGGTTCTTCCACACGATCTTCCTGCTGACTAACCGTCCCTTCCTCTAACTGGATGTGTGAGTTCCCTACATCTCCTCGTGGTCTTCCGCAAAAATCTTTCACTCACTCTCTGTATGTGGTACCTTACCATCTAATTTTATTACTTCAGGTGAAATTTCTCTTGAACTTTCACTCAGAACTTCATTACTAAGGATTTCTTGGACAGTCTCTTCTCCGTTTGTATTTCTACTCTCATGTGCTTGTACTGGTTCGGTGTCTGATTCTGAGCTGGTATCAGAAATCTGCAATTTTATTCTTAAAGGAAGATTTTCTGGAGCAATAACTGGATTTTGGTCTGCTTCCCCCCTTTCAGGAATTTGTCTTGTTCTTGCTTCTTCAGTATCGGATTCAGAACTTGTATCTGATTCTTCGAAGTATTCCCCCTCCTTGTTATCCACTGGGTTTGGAATTCTCAAGGTGTGACTAGCATGAATCCAGTTATTCACTCCTGCACATTTTACTGCTGTTGTTGTGGTTAAAATCACCTGATGGGGTTTTCCCCAACGTGGAACCAAACAGTTTCGTCTTCTGTGCACTTTAATTCTCACCCAGTCCCCTGGGCTCAAATCATGAGCTGACTTCTTTTCAAGAGTGGTGGCATTCGATCCAACCTGATGGAACACAGAATGAACGGAATCAGCCAACCCCTTGCAATAATCCAACACCAAGTCATCAGATATAGGCAACAGCTTGTTGACTGGTATGAAAACATGTCGCATTGCTCTTCCCATGACAATTTCATCGGGACTCAGACCTGTATTCCTATCTGGAATAGATCTAATAGTCATGAGTACCAGAGGCAAGACATCAGGCCATTTCAAACCTGTGGCTAAACACATTTTTTCCAATCTGTTTTTAATGGTGCCATTTACTTGTTCCTCCACACCAGAAGCCTCTGGGTGATAGGCACAATGTAGTTTCTGTTGTACATTCAATGCTTCACAAATTAACTTCATGATTTCATTATGGAAATGTTTTCCTCTATCTGACTCAATCGTGACTGGAAAACCAAACCTAGGAATGAATTCTCTTAATAGTAGTTTGGCTACTGTAATTCCATCACTTCTTCTCGTTGGGTATGCTTCCACCCATCTAGAGAACTGACAAACCATCACTAAAACATACCTCAACCTGTTACAGGGGGGGCATTTCAATGAAGTCAATCTGCATTCTGGTGAAAGGCCCTCCTTCCCGACCTATCGTTCCCAGACTCACCACTGTTTTTCTTCCAGGAGTGAACTGCTGACATATAAGACATCTCTGACAAAGACTTTCAGCTACAAGTCTACATTTTGTGTTATACCATGTCTGTTTAAAAAGCCTGATGATTGTATCTCTTCCTACATGTGCTTGTCCATGATACATCCGTGCCATGGCAGACACCATACTGTCAGGCATAACTGGTCTTCCATCCCGATGAACCCATACATGATCTGTTTCCCTTGGTGCACATCCTGCTTTTACCCACTGTCTTATTTCATCTTCGCCTGCTTCTTCCTGCAACTGTCTCACTTCTTCTCATGTATTCACAGTGTTAGTAAACAACAAGGGACATGAATTCATTTCTTTTTCTCTTACCCGATTAATGGAGTTCTGATTTTGTGCGCAATATTGAGCCATATCATTGGCAAACTGATTTCCAGCCGATACGTAATCGCTGGACCTTGTGTGGGCTGCACACTTCACAACAGCTAACTGTTTAGGCAGCTGTATCGCCTCAAGCAATTTTCCAACCACTTCAGCATTCCTTATTGGAGTTCCACTTGATGTCAAAAACCCTCTTTGGGACCAAATCTGTCCAAAGTCATGCACCACACCGAAGCCATATTGACTATCGGTTATCACAGTCACTCTCACATTATTTCCCAACTTGCATGCTCTGGTTAATACAAAAAGCTCAGCAACCTGGGCTGATTTTACTCCTTTAAGACAAGATGCTTTCAGTACAGCTGCTACTGTACATACTGCATATGCTGCACTCAGAGCTCCCTCATCTGTTCTCAAACAGGATCCATCCACAAACATCACATAGTCACTTTCTGTCAAAGGTACATCTTTTATTTCAGGATGTGATTTGGTACAAAAATCAAGCACTTCCAAACAGTCATGATGGACATCGTCTCTGACTTCCACATTCTCAGCATCAGGCAACAACATTGACGGATTTACATTCAGACATCTCACAAGGCTCAAATTTGTTGCACCTAAGATGACTTTCTCATATTTAGTCAAACGACTATTATTGTCAATTTTGCAGACGTTCGGGTTAAAGAAATGATCCTATCTCAGGCATTCAAGCAAAGACAATTTCACGTCAATCCCACTACCAAGTGCCGGATTTTCTCTGACATGTCAGCTGCTGCTGCTAGACGGAGAAAAGACTTTGTAAAGATTCTCCAGCTATTTAAAGATAAAGGTGCTCAAGCATCGATTGCACAGCAATCAAAGTTAAAAGTTCTGCTTAAGGGCAAATTTTATCTATTTACAGATGTTGATGAGGCACGTGAGATGCTTGATAAGTTGGTCCAGGGCTAGGCTAATGCTAATGCTGGATTGCGATCTGATTTGCTTTAATGGTTACTGAAGATTTTTCTTTTCTTTCTTCTTTTTCTTCTTTTCTCCTTTCTTTGTGTATTATTACTTAGGGGGAGGGGGGGCGCAGGTGGGAACTAGGGGTCATGGGGAACAGGGCGCACCACCAAGGCGCCCTTATAAGAGGGGTTAATGCCATGTGGCCAGCGTGGGTGGGAGATATAGGTGTAGTACAGGGCCACGGGACTAGGGTTAGGGGGCGGTGGCACTTGGGTGGAGGGGAGAGCACTTAGGTGGGGAAAGGGGGGGTGGGGGGCAAAATGGAAAATGGAAATTCTTGTGGTTTGTGATGAAAAATATGTTGGCAAGAAGTTATTCTTAATAATTTATGTCTATTGGAGGGGTTAGAGTTATCTCTTTCAATGTTAATGGATTGAATAATAAAAAAAAAATGCGCACTATTGAGCTTTGGATTAAAACAGAGCGCCCAGCAGTTGTGATGCTGCAAGAAACTCATATTTCCGTGGACAAAATCAATTCTTTTTCCATGTTTAAAAATTGGTCTTCATATCGTGGGTTCTCATGTGCTCAAGAATCTCAAAGGGGAGTTGCGCTTTTTATTAATCGCAATTTAGATGCAGAAATTATTCAGTTTGAAGATGGAGGAGCAGGGCGGTGGTGTTGGGCTACTTGCGTAATAAAAGACAGGAATAGGCCGATTACTTTTGTTAGCTATTATGCCCCAGTGGAGGATCGTGCCCCCATCTATGAGGAGTTATTTCAATCACTACTATTGGTTAGGGGAGATATAGTTATAGGCGGGGATTTTAATATTCTTATGGATATAAAATTAGATTCTACTGTTCTCTCAAAGAAACAATCTAAACCAAAGTCATTAAGGTCTATTATGAAGAACTCCGCCTTACTCGATCTTTGTGATCCATGGGGATTAAAATTCCCTCATAAACAAGAATTCACCTATTGGTCGGGAAGACATAGATCCTCCTCTCGTATTGATTTTTTTTTGGCCTCCAGTTTACTAAAATTTTCATATCAGAAATTTTTGCATAATGGCTTTTCAGATCACGCAATGCTGGTAATCGAGTTTAAAGTAGGGGAAGAAATTAGGCTCCCCAAGAGATGGATATTTAATAAAATGCACCTACAAGATAGTAATTGGGTTTCCTTTTTAAAATCGGAAATTGTTGATTTCATTGCTCGTAATTTACACACGGCTCCACTACATATCATTTGGGATTCACTAAAAGCCTTTTTTCGTGGTATCATCATCGGAAAAGACACAGAAAATTGGCGTACTATTAAACAAACTAGGACCTTACTCTATCAAAGAATTTGCTCACTAACTCGGCTTCGACAATCTAATTTTTCTAGTATCGCGCAAAAAAAATTAAACGAGGCCAAACGCGAACTTAGCACGCTTTTTGCTACACAGAGTGAACAGCAATTTCTTATACAATCTCAAAGGAGTTATGAGGAGAGTAATTTTTCCGGCAAACTCCTTGCGTGGCAGGCTAAGGAGCAAGCTGCTGCAAATTCAATTCGTACTTTGAGGTCTCCTACTACCTTGATAGACACATCACAGCCTGATATCATTGGCACTATAATGCTTTCTCACTATAAACAGATATATAGTCATCATCAGGAAATAGACCATTCTAGGCTCTTTAATTTTTTTGCAAGATATGATATGCCTTCTCTATCTCAGGCAGATAGTGGAGCAATGATGCGCTTATTTTCAAAGTCAGAGCTGGAATTAGTGGTAAAGAACCTCCCAATTGGCAAGGCTTGTGGCCCGGATGGCTTCCCCGCCGAATTTTTTAAGGTTTTCTTCTGCGCCTTTGCTGATTTATTATTACAATTAGTTAATTATATGTTAATGGGTGGGCAAGTTCCAGATTCTTTCGGGGAGGGTACAGTTGTTAGCTTTCTCAAAAAAGGCAAAGATCCCAAAGATCCCAACTCATATAGGCCTATCACATTACTTAATACTGATTATAAGATCCTTACCAAATTATTATCAATACGTTTCAATCACATTGCCAAGGATCTTATTCACCCAGATCAGAATGGCTTCGTGGCAGGCCGGCAATTAGTTACTAATACACATTTTCTTACTGAGGCTTTAGATTATTTTCAGACAAACAAAATTTCTGCTTCAATTCTATTATTAGACGCGGAAAAAGCTTTTGATTTGGTGGTATGGACAACTTTATTTGTTATTTTAAAGCACTTTGAAATTCCTCCACAGATCATTAGTTTAATTCAGAATTTGTACACGGGTGCCAAAGCCAATATAATTATTAATTCAGTTATGGTTGGTAAAGTATCGGTTCAACGGGGCACCAGGCAAGGTTGCCCCTTGTCCCCTATTCTTTTTGCATTCTTTATTGAACCATTAGCCACAGCTATTCGTCAATCCGTAAATATCTCTCCTCCTATCCCTTCTATGGCAAAAATCAAACGATATGCCGATGATATTTTGCTACTGATTAAGTCGGATATTCAATCTCAAACTGTCGCTCTTCAGCTTTTCGAAGAATTCGAACATCTGGGTGGTTACCGAATTAATAAAAAAAAAACTGAAATATTAGTTTGTGGTGGGGGCGAGGTTGAGCTACATACTGACTTACTTGGCTGTATCAATTCAAGACCGAAGAGGTATTTAGGCGTTATGTATTCTGTTTCGGTTTCCGATTTAGTTATGTTGAATTTTGATCCTCTTCTACGTAAGGTTCAATCCTTATTTAGTAGATGGGACTCGTTGCCATTTTCCATCCTGGGGCGGGTGGCACTTATAAAAATGTCTATTCTTCCGTTATTTAATTTTTGATTTTCTGCCATTCCCTGTTTTTTGCCCAGTGGTTTCTTCCTAAAAGTGCAATCACTATTCTCAGGTTTTATATGGGCAAAAAAAAGTCCCAGGATAGCAATGCGGATTCTCTACGCCGATACGGAATTGGGAGGTCTAGCTGTACCCAATGTTAAAGATTACTATAGCGCATATTTTGCCCAATATTTAGAGCGGTTTAAATCTGGAATGCAGACTCCAACTGTGTTTATTAATTTTCTTTTTGACAAAATTTGTCATGAGGTTCAGATCCCTTCTCCGCTACATATTTCCAAATTACCGAAACTTACTCGATACAAGACGATGTTTTGCTTCTTTAAGCGTCGTGATGTCTTTCTTAAAAGATATTCTCTCCCGCAATATAATATTAGAACCCCCTTAAGAAATGCTCTCCTTTTTTTGGGAATGAAAATTGGAGTCGACATTGCACTACAATGGGCGCGTCTGGGATTTCATTCCTTGACAGATTTCTTAAGGGAGGGGACATGGCTGTTACCTCGAGAGATGCAACTTATTATTCCAGGGAATTTTATGTTACTCGGCTTGTATGTTTCAATCTTTAAAACGTTGGTACAAGTGGAGCCAGTAAGCATTGGTTCCTCCAATCAGTTATGGGACGACCTGTTTACGACTTGTAGGACGAGGAAGCCAGGGGTATGGAAATGTTTTTTAGCACAATATACTGAGGACGATCTTAGCCAAAAAGCAATTAAAAAATGGCAAGAACAGGAGAATCACGTACTTACCATTAATACTTGGAAAACTATAAATAAACTGAATTTTAGTGTTCTTCGAGGATCTAATTGGAGAAGAATGCTATTCTTCAGTAAATGGCTCCTGTATCGTACTCCTGCTGCCATTGCTAAAATGTTCGCTAATACCTCTGCCACCTGTTTTAGATGCCAGAATATACTCCCGCAAACTGGTCCCACACTATAGCTTACTGTGTTAAAATTATGCCTTTTTGGAATGAGATATTTGAATATTTGCAAAAGTATTGTGGGATTCTGATTACTTTTAATGTTAAATTAATATTGTATGTATACGATTCTGATCTTGGCTTGACAGAACAGATGGTCAAACTATTATTCATTGCAATGGCAGTTGCAAGGTCATTGGTGCTGCAGAGCTGGAAGTCAACTCAAGTTCCTCTCTTTAATGCCTGGCTCCAAAAAATTAGGAATGTTAGAAAGACTGAAATGCGATATGCACAGCGAATAGGTGGGATTATGAAGTTCAATAGAATTTGGAGTCTTTACTTTGAGTAATGGTCAAATTCTGCATTTCGTAAATTATTTTCTCCATGTTGCTCTGTATTTTTATTTTCTGCTCGCCAATTTATGTAAATTATTTTCATTATGCCATTTTTATCTTTATTCTCTGTTTGCCAACTTATTTTATTGTCAAATTGTAACTCTCACACAAGAATTTCAATAAAAAAAAAGAAAAAAAAAAAAGACTATGCGTCATGAACTGAGTACGGCTCCTTGTTAAAAGGATTGCTACATCATGAGGTACAAACACTCGCACAGGATATCCCATCACAATTCCTTCACTCTGTTCCAAGCTCTTACAAGTAGCCGCCACAGCCTTCAGACAACCTGGCAATGCTACAGCTACAGGATCCAATATGGCTGAGAAATATGCGAATGGTCTTCGCAGTTTTCCATGTTTCTGTAGGTAAACACCCAAAATATCGATTCCAAAATATCAACTGCCCAGAATATCGAAGTTAAAATATAGAGTGGACAGAATATCGACTCTACAAAATATAGATAGGTCAGAATATCGAAATTGGGGTATAAAATATCGATTACCAAAATATAGACCTTAAAAATACCGAATACCATAATATCGATTTTTAAAATATAGATTACCATAATATCGAATTTTTTGTGTGTGTTATGTATGGTAGTATATGTGTTAAAATGATGTATTATTATTGTAATGTATGTTTAATTTATTTAAACAAATTAATGTTATGTAATTTAATCATTGCGTAATTTAATTCCGTAGCGGGTTGTGGGATTATAGGGGAATAGGGTGGGAAGTAATTTAATTATGGTTAATTAAATGTTAATTATATTTATATGTTTTGATAATTAATTAATTGATAATTAATTATTAATTGGTAATTTATTTTTATTAATTGGTAATTAATTTATATTAATTGATTAATTGATAATTATGTTAATTGTATTCGTTATTAATAGGAGCGGGTTGTGGGTTTGTAGGGGAATTGGGTGGGAAGTAAATTAATTGTAATAAAGTAAATAATTAATTTTTTATTTATGTGTATTGATAATTAATTGATAATTAATTAATAATTGGTAATACATTTGTATTAATGGGTAAATAATTTGTATGAATTGCTAAATAATTTTTATTATTTGCAAAAATATTATTATTAATTGATTAATTGATAATAATGTGAATTGTATTTTTTAAAAATGGGAGTGGGTTGTGGGTTTGTAGGGGAATTGGGTGGGAAGTAAATTAATTGTAATAAAGTAAATATTATTTTTTTTATTTATGTGTATTGATAATTGATAATTAATTTGTAATTGGTAATCAATTATTATTAATTGGTAATAAAAAAATTTCAATTGATAAATAATATTTTTAAATGGTAATGAATTGTAATTAATTGGTAATTATTTTTAATTAACTTTTTATCAGTATTAATAATTAATGTCATCTTATATTTAATTTAAATCATTACTTTCCCTACTTTTGCACTCTCTGGAGTGGGAATAGTAATTTTTACCTCTACGCTATCCAACGCTTTCCCTACTGTTGCACTGTTTGGAGTTGGCATAGTAATTTTTACCCCTACACTATCCAACGTTTTCCCTACTGTTGCACTCACTGGAGTGGGAATAGTAATTTTTACCCCTACGCTATCCAACGCTTTCCCTACTGTTGCACTCTCTGGAGTGGGAATAGTAATTTTTACCCCTACGCTATCCAACCCTTTCCCTGGTGTTGCACTCTCTGCAGTGGGAATAGTAATTGTTACCCTCCCACTATCCAATGCTTTCCCTACTGTTGCACTCACTGGAGTGGGAATAGAAATTTTTACTCCTGCGCTATCCAACACTTTCCCTAGTGTTGCACTCTGGAGTGGGAATAGTAATTGTTACCTTCCCGCTATCCAACGCTTTCCCTACTGTTGCACTCTCTAGAGTGTGAATAATACGTTTTTACCTCTACGCTATCCAACGATTTCCCTACTGTTGCACTGTTTGGAGTTGGAATATTAATTTTTACCCCTACGCTATCCAACGTTTTCCCTACTGTTGCACTCACTGGAGTGGGAATAGTCATTTTTACCCCTACGCTATCCAACCCTTTCCCTGGTGTTGCACTCTCTGCAGTGGGAATAGTAATTGTTACCCTCCCGCTATCCAACACTTTCCCTACTGTTGCACTCTCTGGAGTGGGAATAGTAATTGTTACCCTCCCACTATCCAACGCTTTCCCTACTGTTGCACTCACTGGAGTGGGAATAGAAATGTTTACTCCTGCGCTATCCAACGCTTTCCCTTGTATTGCACTCTGGAGTGGGAATAGTAATTGTTACCCTCCCGCTATCCAACGCTTTCCCTACTGTTGCACTCTCTAGAGTGGGAATAATAAGTTTTTACCTCTACGCTATCCAACCCTTTCCCTGGTGTTGCACTCTCTGCAGTGGGAATAGTAATTGTTACCCTCCCGCTATCCAACACTTTCCCTACTGTTGCACTCTCTGGAGTGGGAATAGTAATTGTTACCCTCCCACTATCCAACGCTTTCCCTACTGTTGCACTCACTGGAGTGGGAATAGAAATGTTTACTCCTGCGCTATCCAACGCTTTCCCTTGTGTTGCACTCTGGAGTGGGAATAGTAATTGTTACCCTCCCGCTATCCAACGCTTTCCCTACTGTTGCACTCTCTAGAGTGGGAATAATAAGTTTTTACCTCTACGCTATCCAACGCTTTCCCTACTGTTGCACTGTTTGGAGTTGGAATATTAATTTTTACCCCTACGCTATCCAACGTTTTCCCTACTGTTGCACTCACTGGAGTGGGAATAGTAATTTTTACCCCTACGCTATCCAACACTTTCCCTACTGTTGCACTCACTGGAGTGGGAATAGTAATTTTTACGCTCTCAGTATCCAACACTTTCCCTACTGTTGCACTCACTGGAGTGGGAATAGTAATATTTACCCCTGCGCTATCCAACGCCTTCCCACGTGTTGCACTCTCTGGAGTGGGAATAGTAATTGTTACCCTCCCGCTATCCAATGCTTTCACTACTGTTGCACTCTCTGGAGTGGGAATAGTAATTTTTACCTCTACGCTATCCAACGCTTTCCCTACTGTTTCACTGTTTGGAGTTGAAATAGTAATTTTTACCCCTACGCTATCCAACGTTGTCCCTACTGTTGCACTTACTGGAGTGGGAATAGTAATTTTTACCTCTACGCTATCCAACGCTTTCCCTACTGTTGCACTCACTGGAGAGGGAATAATAATTTTTACGCTCTCAGTATCCAACAAAATCTCATTTTTTAAATTACTTATATTATGTTTACATTTTAAGCTATTTTATATTATATTATGTATGTGTTATTTAATTTTTTTAAAATATTTAATTAATTTTACATTATTTTGAATACATTTAAAAAATTCGATATTTTGGCTAACTATATTTTGACAGTCTATATTTTGGAATCGATATTTTAGTACTTACCTGTTTGTAGATAGGGAGTCGATATTCTGTCCCTCGATATTTTAGTGTCGATTTTTTGTATAGTCGATATTTTGTCCCTCGATATTTAGTCACTGAACCGTTTCTGTATTAACACAGAAAGTGCACATCCATTTCTTTCGCTGCAATAGAGCTCAAACTCTTTTTCATAGTCAGGCATACCAAGTGCTGGTGCTTCACACAAACTGTCTCTCAACTGTTTAAAAGCCATCAACTCTTCTTTATTCAATTCAATAGGATCTTTTACATCACTTCTCGTCAAGCGTACCAAACGTTTTGCCATCAGGTAAAAGTTACTTATCCACAGACGACAATATCCAACCATTCCAAGAAACATTCTCCCTTCTCTTTGTGTCATTGGGGCTCTCATTCCTTTTGTTACCTTGGTCCTATCTGCAGTTACTTTTCTCAGTCCTTTTTCAATTTTGTGGCCTAAATATTGTACTTCTTCCTGACTGAATTGCAATTTCGACAGAGATACTTCAAGTCCTCCATCTGCCAAATGATTTAGCACTGCTATGGTATCCACTACACAAGCTTCTCGAGTTTTTGATGCCACAAGCAGGTCGTCAATATATTGAATCAGTACTGAGCTTTCAGGCATTTTGAGATCTTCTAAGGACTTTTTCAATATCTTTGTTAAAATACTGAGGGACTCTCTTCGGCACCATGCCAAAATACGTTCGCCAAACCGGAACGCAAACATTTGTTGACTATCAGGATGCAATGGGATGGAAAAGAAAGCATGACGCAGGTCAATTACTGTATACCATTCTGCATCATGAGGAATCTGATACAAAATCACAGATGGATTTGGTACAATAGGATAACATGACACAACGATTTTGTTTATTTTTCTCAGGTCTTGCACTATTCTAAATGTTCCATTAGGCTTTTTCAGGCCCATAATTGGTGAATTACATGAACTACTCATTATTTCTCTCAAAATGCCTTGCTTAATCATTTTCTCTATTATAGGTGTGACTCCGGTGATTATCTCGGGTGTCAATTTATACTGTGGAATATTTGGGTAACTCACTCCTTCATTTACAGTAATTTTTACAGGATCTATATTTTTCATCAGACCCACATCTTCTCCTGTAAAATCCCATAGTTCTGTTTTTATTGTCTTTTTCAATTCTTGAGGCAACTCCTCAGGATCAAATACAGCAAATGCCTCAGTAACTTCAGTTTCCATATTAGCCATTGTCATTTTATATAGTACATCCTCATCTGGAGTCTCAAAGGCTATACCATCTGGAGTACAAAATATTGTGCAATTCATTTTGCACAGCAAATCTCTCCCTAACAAATTTACAGGGCTTGAATCGTACACAACAAAGCAGTGCATTTCAGAAAATGTCCCTAAATTAACTTTTACTGGATCAGTGAGATACGTTTCTATCTGTCTGTTGGATACTCCAACTACTTGCATTGTTTTGTCCGAGAGGGGGAAGATTTTTAACATCAGCTGACCTAACAGTTGAACGAGTAGCACCAATATCTACTAGGAAAGTAATGTTTTCGTCATTTGCCTTTCCATCCACAAAAGGGCCTGTCTGGTCTCCTTCTAGAGTTGCGCCAAGTACGCACTCTTCTTCCTCTCCTCGGCACCGTCAATAGATTTCTTCAGACTCACTCTCATTGCATTGTAGCCAATACTGTGAAACAGCCCTAGCACGCGGCAGCTTAGTTACCTGTTCTTCGTTGTAGAATCCTGTCTCATTACTGTATTTCTGAGCATTTACGCTCTGTGGAAAAGGCGGTTTTGGTGCCTAATTCTGTTGGGCAACAACCTGCTGCTCTCGCTGCGGTTGACAACTCACCTCTTTCTGCACTCGTGAATTCAATGATGCATTATCACAATTAGCACTCGGGGGAAATTTACACTCGGATTTCCAATGCCCTATTTTTCCGCAATTATGACATGGCCATTTCTTTTTGGCTTCTTCTATATTAAATTGTCCTTTTCCAACATTAAATCTAGGTTTCATACCTGTACCATTCGCCTGTTCAATCAATTGAGCTTCCTGTCTTTCTGCCACCTTTACTTAAGCCCACATGGCTTTCTCTTTAAATTGACGCTGTTTTGCTTCAATTTCACCACTAAAATATTTTGCATGTCTCAGTACTGCATCTATCTTTTTATTCTGCCAGTCCACTGTATGTTGTTTAATCCTTTCACTTACTTCTGGTCGCAGCCCATATACAAATCGATATACAAAATGACTCAAATCTTTTTCACTCAAATTTTCATCACCACTAATCTGCTTAAAGGCAAGAATCAATCTTTCGTAATAGGCATGTAATGTAGTGATTCCTTCGCTTCCTGATGAGTTCTATCAATTTTTACCCAATTAATTTCTTTAGGAGGTACTTTTTTCTTTAGAAAGGTAATTACTTGTTCATATTTTCCCATTACTTCTGGATCAGGGGCACCTGTTTTTGGGTCTCTATGGTACAGTTGTGTGGGCCAACTTATAGTTATTTTACATTCTGCCCATAGATCTGCTGGTACAATTATGTCAAATAGGCTATTTAAATCAATCCATAATACTTTTGATAATTTTACAAATCTGTTTTCCTGCCGGTACCACTCGACTGGCTTCTCGCGCAATCGAGGGAAATCATTAGTAATGATAATATATCTGGTCTGGTCCAGGGAACATGTATATAGCCTACGCCTGGAATCTCCCTCATGGGACACTCTGTTACCACCTTTTCTTTTTCTCTTACTGGGAAAGCTGCAAACGTCTTGTCTGTTCCATCGTCTCGTTTCCGAAACCACCTACTTTTCCATTTATCTACATCTCCCCATTTTCTTAATAAAATGATTAAATCTTTAATCTGAGTTGTTCGTCCTGCAGTATTCAGATTTTCAATATCCTTTTCAGAAAAATCTACTCAGTATGGTTTTTGTAAAGACTTTGGTGCCGATTACGATCCGGTAAAAAAATAGCCCGTACGACTCGTATCCGGTCTTTTTACCGTACGAATCGTACAAGTGCCGTACAAACTGGCATTCACGATTCGCATGGTAAAAAGTCCATACGAACCGCAATCGGAATATTTCCCCACACGTCCTCGGGTCGGAAAATGTGTCCGACACGTTCTCGGACGATTTACCGTACAAATGTGAAAAGTCAAGTCCGACCGAGGAATCACGATCCAACCCGTGCGTCTGACCTCACAACCGTATGGTAAAAACACCGTCCGCACCGAACTCCCATTGCAACCATGGAGACATGTCCCCGCATATGCGCCCAACACTCCCCCCAGCACCCATACGTTCGAGTTGCACTCCCCGTTAATGTACACACCCCCCCTGTATGTACACCCGTGTACGTGTCGAACCCCCACCCGTGCATGTACCCCCAGTACGTTCGCGTCGTACCCCCACCCCTGTACGTGTCCTACCCCCGTGCATGTACACCCCAGTACGTTCGCGTCGTACCCCCACCCCTGTACGTGTCGTACCACCGTGTATGTACACCCCAGTACATCCGAGTCGTACCCCCACCCCTGTACGTGTCGTACCACCGTGTATGTACACCCCAGTACGTCCAAGTCGTACCCCCACCCCTGTATGTGTCGTACCACCGTGTATGTACACCCCAGTACGTCCGAGTCGTACCCCCACCCCTGTTCTTGTCGTACCACCGTGTATGTACACCCCTGTACGTTCGTGTCGTACCCCCACCCCTGTACGTGTCGAACCCCCACCCGTGCATGTACACCCCAGTACGTTCGCGTCGTATCCCCACCCCTGTACGTGTCCTACCCCCGTGCATGTACACCCCTGTACGTCCGAGTCATACCCCCACCCCTGTACGTGATGTACCACCGTGTATGTACACCCCTGTACGTCCGAGTCGTACCCCCACCCCTGTACGTGTCATACCACCGTGTATGTACACCCCAGTACGTCCGAGTCGTACCCCCACCCCTGTACGTTTCGTACCACCGTGTATGTACACCCCAGTACATCCAAGTCATACCCCCACCCCTGTACGTGTCGTACCACCGTGTATGTACACCCCTGTAGGTTCGCGTCGTACCCCCACCCCTGTACATGTCGAACCCCCACCCGTGCATGTACACCCCAGTACGTTCGCATCGTACCCCCACCCCTGTACGTGTCCTACCCCCGTGCATGTACACCCCTGTACGTCCGAGTCGTACCCCCACCCCTGTACGTGTCATACCACCGTGTATGTACACCCCTGTACGTCCGAGTCGTACCCCACCCCTGTACGTGTCGTACCACCGTGTATGTACACCCCAGTACGTCCGAGTCGTACCCCCACCCCTGTACGTGTCGTACCACCGTGTATGTACACCCCTGTACGTTCGCGTCGTACCCCCACCCCTGTACGTGTCGAACCCCCACCCGTGCATGTACACCCCAGTACGTTTGCGTCGTACCCCCACCCCTGTACGTGTCGTACCACCGTGTATGTACACCCCAGTACGTCAGAGTCGCACCCCCACCACAACGTCCTAAGTACGGAGCGCACCCCAGGCTCCAACATCACAACCGCATGTACGAGTCGTACCAAGCCACACACAAGGACAGCACTGTACAACCAAATGGCCCATGTACACACCGTACACACGCTCAAAACGCACGTACACAACCAGGACAAAACAAAACAACACAAGAATACACTATTCGAATGGCACAAAGCCACTAAACATGGCCAACAAACACTAAAAAAACACCTTCACTGACCTGCAACTGCCAAAAACAAACAGAGGCCCAAAACACCACCACTCCTTATAACACACCCACCCAAACTTCAAACACAGCCACACCCACCAATGGACCAATAAAAAGGGCCCACACACACAAACCATGAGCCTTTGCAACAGACTCACTGCTGCCAGACACCACAGAACCATACTACAAGCTTCACCATACCTTACACTTGCACACCTTCACACAACCACCTTCACAAACACCCCCTCATCACATTCACACACACACACACACCTGCACAACCACACCCACACACCCACAACCATCCACACACCCCCCCCACCATCCACACCCCTCACCATGCCCACAACCAAGAATCCAAAGTTCAGTAACCGAGAGTTGGAGGTTCTTGTCGATGAAATCCTCAGAGTCGAGCCACAGCTCTTTGGAACATTGGTCAGACAGACCAGCATGGCAGCAAAAACAGCCATGTGGCAGACCATCATCGATGCTGTGAATGCTGTTGGGGACACCAGAAGGACCAGGCAGGAATGCCAAGCCAGGTGGTACGATCTGCAGAGGAGGGTCCGAGCCAAGATGTTGGAGGAACACAACCAGGCCAACGCCACTGGAGGAGGGCCCTCCCGCAGACCCGTACACTACCAGCCCTGGGAGGAGACGGTGATGGCCATACAGCCGGTGGAGGCAGTCAAAGGATTAGGAGGACTCCGAGACCCGGGTGAGTACACAAACAACGCACCTCACATGGGGGAACGTCATCCACAACCAAAATCACTAACAGGCACGCAACCACCCCAACCTATAGCATGACTCAACCACACTCCATGAACACGCACATGCCACTGCCGCCACCATGCCCCATGCACCCAGCTGGACAATGTCAAGTCACAGGCCACAGAAGACACCAACACATGACACGGTAACCCGGATGGCGGGAGGGTGGGCCCCAAAAATCACATAGTGCAACTCAGAAGCAGACAACAATGCCCTCTGCCCATATGGCCCAGGTCACAGCCAGACAAACAGTGTGTCCCCACACAGGAAAGACTCGCCAGCAAATAGCGGACGCCTTGCATCACACATGGGGGTGAAGGCACTGTTTTGCACATGACAGCAGCTAATGAACAGCCAACACTGTGAAAGAGTGGCAGCACACACAACCACAGCAGCAGCGCACACACAGACACTACACCCAATGGGTGCCTGGAGATCAGAAACAAACTCACATCAACAAGCCAAGGGCCATTCAAAGGACTGGAAAAAGTATGTGTCTAGGAAGCTGGGCTGAGGTGACAGAGGGTGACACACAGAGGGAGGGAGAGGGGGACAGAGAGGGAGGGAGAGGGGGACAGAGAGGGAGGGAGACACAGGGAGACGGACAGAGGGAGGAGGCTGACACACAGAGGGAGGGAGAGGGAGACAGAGAGGGAGGGAGAGGGGGACAGAGAGGGAGGGAGACACAGGGAGAGCAAATCAGCCGTGTGGTGTGTGGGAATGTCTGCTCGTCAGCAGGTAGACTGCGTGCATGTAGCCAAGGGTGGCCAGTGCCAGAACCCCCCCTCTTCTCCATGGCAAAACACAGGGCCATGTCACAACCTGTTCACGAGCACAACGACAGCTACCTGCATTATATAAGTGTGTGGATCCACTCCATGTGCACATGTACAGTGCTACACGGAAGGCGCCAATGCGTGGCTCGCCACACCTGCCCACTCCACTGCTGACTGCAGTCACACTTGACGCAGCAAGTAAGACTGTGCCACACATAGTTGAAGGGGCCAAAGTGGTGCCCAAGGGACACACCCATGCACAAGTGCACTGTGAGTAGAATGCAAGACAGATCCTAATTCCAAGAGGAAAAGTGCCAACTTTGAAACTGATGAAACATGGATGTTGCATGGACCAAAATTAACATTGTCTCTCTCACACACAGGTCAACGTCGTGGTTCACCCCCCAACACTGGGGGGGAAGACTCACAGGACCCGGATCTGCGGGAGCCCGATCCCACCGGCAGCGACGACTCTCACCACTCTGTGGACGACCCCGACCGACCTGGCCCCTCTGGTGTCCAACCACCTGCAGCACCTGCGTCAGGTACAACTGTGCCAACCACCACCCCCACTCCTGCCACATCCCAGGAGACACCCAGGATCCCTGCCCCACCACCACAATGCAGCCAGGCTGGCCAGGAGGGACACGGTGTCCCGGGCACCCAGGAGGAGGCAGGCGACAACGCCAATGCCACCCCTCAGGGGTCCCGGAGACCCGATGTACCCACAAGGGCAGGCTGGTGCAAGTGGGCAGGGGTAGTGGGAGTGGAGGACGGCGGAGGCGCGAGCCTGACCAGTTGGCTGGGGAACCGGTATTTTCCCATGTCCGTAACATCCTGGACACATACCGGCAGGACACCACGGGCATGGCCCAGGTTGTGTCCACCCTCAATGAGATCAAGGGGACCCTCAATGAGATAAAGACCCAGCAGGCCCAGCAACATGCCTGTCTACTGCAACACCAACGGAGGATGGAGGACAGACAGGCTGAGCAAGTGACGGTGTTCCAGGGGATTCACAATACACTCCGTCGGATGGCCGACAACATGGGCAACCCTCCCTGTGCCAGACGGCGTAGAACATCACCACCCACAGGGAGGGATCAGGAGGAGGAGGAGACATCCGACGGAGCATCCCAAACATCATCACGGCCTGCTTCTGAGGGTCCCCGCAGGAGGCCGGGTCGTCCACGGAAAGGACCGCCAGGGTCGGCGCTACATCACCATCTCCCAGGACACCTGGCCTGGCATCCGGCCCACTGGAGCAACAGCATCACAGCATCAAGAGACATTCTCTGCCACATGGCCCTGCTGGTCACTGTCTGACCAATGTTGACAAAGACTGTGGCATGGACAATGAGGATTTCCAATGGCAAGGACACCAACTCCCCTACTGAACTTTGGACTCCAAACTCCCGGAAAGCCCCTCACTTTATCCCCCCCCCCAAAACTAAAATATCACACCATGAAGAGAAGATGCCTGCTGGTTGCATTATTACCTTACATGTGTGTTGTAAAGTCTAAACATGCCTGAGTTCTCTTTTGACTTCAACCATCCACACCCTGGGGCCTGAGTCTGGCACAGGACACACGGGTCACAGTGTATTAGGTAAGACAGACATGGAGCACCATACACACCCGTGATGGGCCCAACCAGCTGAGGGGGTGGCCGCACAACCGTGCTGACAGACACATTGAGTACAGCAACAGTCATGCGCAGAGGTCAGGGATCATGTGGAGTGTCCTGGGGGGCACCCAGGTATGTGTAGACAGGTGGCAGAACCATGTCCTGCAAGCTTGAGTCCGGTGGATGCAGAGAATGGGGGCCTGGCCAACGTTGGATGCATGGGGATGGCACATGTCACAATACCCACACAGTCATGGACATCATGCCCAATACACAGTCTCAGCCCACACACACAGCTTGCATCTTGCTACTCGACACATCGACACATAGCCACTATCCGGGAAAACCATGCCAGACATGCTGGATGCACCGTGGCAACACACCAGCATTGACTGAGAAGAGGCACCTTGGAGGCATAGGGACACCTTTATTAGTCATGTTTTCGGGATTGCAGAGGCAACTTGAAGTACACATGAACACTTCTTGTGGAGTAACATGTGGGTCCAACACTGGCACCCCCCTTCTGCAGCACAAATGCGTGTTAGCCATGGAACTGGCACACAATTGTCGGCTAACAGCTAAACACCCACAGCTGCTCACGGAGAGACTGCCATACACCATTGATCCGCTGATGTGGAAGTCCCACACCATGTCAAGCCAATGCTAACCGTATGTGTCCGAGGGCAGTGTCCCACACATTGATGCCATCATCACAATCCACTATCCCATCACTGATGACTGTCAACCAGTCAGACCATCTATTCAGGTGTACACAGCTGCATGTCGTGTCCCATGGTGATGCAACATGGCTGCAGAGGAACCAAACATCGACAGGGGCAGTGTGCATACATCGTGAACAACTGCCACACCGAATACACCCCTGATGCATCCCTTACCCTAAGGAGACTTCCAAACGTGTCCGTGCCTGTAACGCTGAGTCAGCCCACGATGACGTGTCCATGAGGAATAGCAGTGCCACAACAATGCAAGCAGCAGACGGCATGCGCAAGTACCTGGGGAAGAGAGACACACAAGAAGTCAGCCACAAAAAGCACAGCCACTTGCATGTGCATTTACTCGACACATGTATGGATGACAACATGCTAGGTCACAATTATGACTGGGGAAATACAACCATCACTGGCACCATCACTCCAGTGACACACACACACACACCTCTGACTCACGTGCCATACATGCAGGTGGAGACACACATCACAACACATGCCACACGGGGACCAATGCGTGCACACTCAGACACTGGTACTCACCACTAAGCAAAGAAGTTGCGTATGAGCCGAGTCCGGATGTCCTCTTGCGGCTCCACATCCTCCACATCACTAGCCCCATTGCCAAGCCCTTCGTCCTCCACGGGTGGATGGTCCTCGTCATGTTGATCCAGGATGAGTGGCACAGCTTTCTCAACTGCCATGTTGTGCAGCATGCAGCAGACCATGAAGATTTTGCAGACCTTCGCAGGGGCATATGGGAGTGCGCCGCCGGTCTTGTGGAGGCACCGAAATCGGCTCTTCAGCAGGCCAAACGTCCTCTCTATCACTCTCCTTGTCCGGCCATGGGCGGTGTTGTAGCGGAGCTGGGCCGGCGTGATGGGGTTGCGGAGAGGTGTGAGCAGTCATGGCATGTTGGGATAGCCAGCGTCCCCTACATGGGAAGCACATGGACATCGTTAGAAGTGGTGAAGCGGTCGTGCTGGTAGGCAATACAAAATACAGGACAGACAGACTGTACCCACCAACAACACATGCTCGTTCGTTGCGCAGCTGCATCATCATTTCAGGCATCCTGCTACGCCTCATGATGTAGGCATCATGTGCTGATCCTGGAAAACGAGCACAGACATGTGAAATCACCATGTTGGACAGACACACCACAAGGGCATTGATGGAGTGGTAGTGCTTCCGATTGCGGTACGCTACCTCCCGTGCGTGTGGTGGTACCAAAGCTACATGTGTCCCATCTATGGACCCAATGACATGGGGCATCCCTCCCAGGGCATAGAATCCACGCTTGACCCCAGTCATCTGTTCAGGGGTTGGGAACTTGATGAAGTCATCCAGGTGAATCAACATGGCCTCTAAGAAATCATGCAGCACACGGCAGAACATGCTCTGGGATATGCCACCAACATGAGCTATGGTATTTTGAAAGGTACCCGTGGCTAGAAAATGTAGGGCTGCCATTACCTTCAGCTTGGGTGTCAGTGCCGTAGGATACCTGTGCAGCGGTTGCAGGTGTGGTGCCAGTCTCGCCGTCAACTCCAGAATCAACCGTCGTGGGAAGCGGTAGCACCGGATCCGATCATTCTCCCGCATGGCAGCCAAGTCCGGCATTGCTCGGGGAAGAGGCGGCGCTCTGAAGTAATTTGGAAGTGACAAGGAAGAGTGAGTGCACCACAACAACAAATCATTTGTACTGAGCACATGTTATTCTGTCTATACACATATGCTACATACAGAGTGAGGTATGTGCCACATGCCCTGGACACGTATGCCTGCCAGGTGACACTCCTACCAAGACCCAGCTACACACGGAGATTGAGAACCTCCCCATGCCATGCCATGGGATTAGCTGTGTCCCAGTGCAAGTGAACAGCCAGACGCAAGACAGGAGTGACATACACCTACACATCAGCAGAAGTAGGAGGCCGATTGCAGAGACTGGTAGCGGAACACTAGAGCCACAGGTCACATTACATTACACTAGGACAGCCCACACACCTTGCCATGAAGGTGCACTTGTCATGACTCACCACACATTCATTGAGAGGATGCAGACATGTCCTTGTCACGCTACTCCGTGTCCCATGCATACATGCGCACCTCACATCCGAAACCACATGTGGCATGGTGTGCGGAACAGTGTGCGATGTCAATCTACACATAGACACATGTTGGTTGCTGCAACAGCTGCAGCTTTTGAGGGTGCTCCAACATCAACCAAATGGGAAGCCCCCACACATACATGACATAGTCACATCGTGCACCGTGGGTAGTGACAAGTCAGGTGTGGTAACCCCTGTAACGGGCATCAGGGGACACTTCCGTGTGTTGGTGTCCGTGCCATGCCAGTGTCGGTCATCCCAAGTGTGCAGTACGACATGCACACATGTCCAAGGAGTCAAGGGCATGCCTGGCACACATTGCACCATCACACATTACATCTGTACACATCTCATCATACATCTGGTGCCTTCTCGACTCAGGAGTAATGTGCCACATCACAGCCTGTCACACCTGTGCCCCACACATGTAGTAATGCACAGACACTGCCTTGATGTCCATTCATGGACAAGTATGTCCATCCATGGACAAGTATGTCCGCCCTATTCCTTCCTGTGTGCTGCCTGTCACCACTGTGATGTGTGAAAACCATTACTGCTGCTAAGAGGGCCTGTGTACGTTCCCATATCACTATGGGAGTGCTGCCGTATGTGTACCCATCGTGATGGCGAGCGTACAGGCATGTGTACGGTCCGTACCACTACGAGTACGCATACGCAAGAACACCCATAGTGGTACGGGCCGTACACACGCCTGTACTCTCCCTATCACTATGGGTGTCCTCGCGTATGCGTACACGTAGTTGTACGGGCCGTACACACGCCTGTGCTCTCCCTATCACTATGGGTGTCCTCGCGTATGCGTACACGTAGTTGTACGGGCCGTACACACGCCTGTACTCTCCCTATCACTATGGGTGTCCTCGCGTATGCGTACACGTAGTTGTACGGGCCGTACACACGCCTGTACTCTCCCTATCACTATGGGTGTCCTCGCGTATGCGTACACGTAGTGATAGGGAGCGTACAGGCGTGTGTACGGCCCGTACCACTACGAGTACGCATACGCGAGGACACCCATAGTGATAGTGAGCGTACAGGCGTGTGTACGGCCCGTACCACTACGAGTACGCATACGCGAGGACACCCATAGTGATAGTGAGCGTACAGGCGTGTGTACGGCCCATACCACTACGAGTACGCATACGCGAGGACACCCATAGTGATAGTGAGCGTACAGGCGTGTGTACGGCCCGTACCAGTACGAGTACGCATACGCGAGGACACCCATAGTGATAGTGAACATAGGCACGCGTGTACGGGCCGTTGCTATGCATTTGGGGTGCCCTAGGGCCCCGGAACGCACCGTACCTATGTGTGAAGCTCCAAATTACATAGGGGACACATGAGGGACAAGTATTAAGGCCTACATGCATGCTGGTTGTCATGGAGACCAAGTTCAAATTTTGATTTTGTTCAGGAAGGTGCACAGCAGAAGTCAGTTGGAATGAATCTACATTGTTGCAATGTGTTTGTGGGGCTGACATCATGCAGGAGAAAAAAACTGATTGAGAACCCACAGACTGCTAGGTTTGAAGGGATTGGAGGAAACATAGGATGCATATGTGAGTGACCAATCACTCTGTACTCCTGTGCATGAGATGGGCCAACAAGGCAGATATAAGGCAGCCAGGTCCCATGAGGGAGCACTTGCCTGCACATCTCTGTATTCCATGACCCAGCTGCTGCTACTGATTCCCTGGAACCATGTCAAGGGCTGTGGAGAGGTCACAGCCATTCACCCTGGAGGAGAACATGGCTTTGGTGGATGTGATCCTCCCACGGTACCCCATGCTGTATGGGCGACCAGGTTATCAGGTGAGTTCAGTGTCCACTGGCACAGACTGTGTCCCTTTTTTGTGACTGTGACTTCTGCCATTGTGTCCAGGTGTGACACACATGCTATGTACTGTAGGGGGGGTCCCAGGGGGGGAATGCCTGATGTCTCCCAGCAGTGCCCAGAGACAGGAGGGGTGTGTGCAGAGTCCTCCCAGCAGTGCCCTGAGACAGGAGGGGTGGGGGCCTATCACTCCCAGCAGTGCCCTGAGACAGGAGGGGTGTGTGCAGAGTCCTCCACCAGTGCCCTGAGACAGGAGGGGTGGGGGCCTATCACTCCCAGCAGTGCCCTGAGACAGGTGGGGTGGTTGCAGAGTCCTCCCAGCAGTGCCCAGAGACAGAAGGGGTGGGTGCAGAGTCCTCCCAGCAGTGCCCAGAGACAGGAGGGGTGGGTGCAGAGTCCTCCCAGCAGTGCCCTGAGACAGGAGGGGTGGGTGCCCATCACTCCCAGCAGTGCCCTGAGACAGGAGGGGTGTGTGCAGAGTCTTCCCAGCAGTGCCCTGAGACAGGAGGGGTGGGGGCCTATCACTCCCAGCAGTGCCCTGAGACAGGAGGGGTGGGTGCCTAACACTCCCAGCAGTGCCCAGAGACAGGAGGGGTGGGGGCCTATCACTCCCAGCAGTGCCCTGAGACAGGAGGGGTGTGTGCAGAGTCCTCCCAGCAGTGCCCTGAGACAAGAGGGGTGGATGCAGAGTCCTCCCAGCAGTGCCCAGAGACAGGAGGGATGGGTGCAGAGTCCTCCCAGCAGTGCCCTGAGACAGGAGGGGTGGGTACCTAACACTCCCAGCAGTGCCCAGAGACAGGAGGGGTGGGTGTGATGCACAGTGTGAGCCTGGATCATTGCTTGTGTAGTTGCCCTCATTCCACCTGTGTCCTTTAAATGGCACGTACTGCTTTTGGCCTTCCCCCAGAGGATCATGTCCCTATGACAAAGGTGCAATGCGTTGGATGCATACTATGCCTTGTTGGAAACAGCAAATGTGTTATAATCTGTGTCCCTGTGACATGTGCCAGGTGTATTGAGGTAGTGTCACTTGTCCATCCTCACAGGTAGACGCCTCTGCCAAGGAGAAGATATGGCTGGACGCCGTCAGCGCCGTGAGGAGTGCGGATGGTCGGAAGCGGCGCCTGCCCCAGGTGAGGAAACGCTGGCAGGATATCCGGTGCTGGACGCGGAGGATCGCACAGGTCCTGCTGGGGGACTCACCTGAGAGCCATAAGAACCGCGGGCGCCGCCGTCTCTCCCACATCCAGAAACGTGTGCTGGCGGTGGTCTTTCCTGACTTGGACAGGCGCCTACAGGAGATGCAGCAGCCAGAAGGGGGTAGGTACATGTGTGTGTTTGTTGTGTTTCACCAGCATTTGTAAGTGCACTGTTCCATGGATACACTTCCAGGGTTTATGGTGCTGTGCAGATCCTGTTACCCACAGTGTTGCAGGCCTCTCCTGCCTCCCTTCCCCACCTTGCAATGTGTTCACTGGTCTCTGTGTAGTCACTCCATCACAAAGGTATGTAGCCTGACACATTCTCCAAGTGTACAATGCCTGCAGCATCATGTGTGGGGGTGGTGTGTAACAGGTTTAGTGACCTTGCCTGTGCCCTGTCCAGTTCTGGACTTGTGGGTTCCATGTCAGTTGGCACTAATGCTGATTTCAGACATGGGAGTTAATCTCTTGAGTGCGAGGCCTTCCAGCAGGCATGTCCCATGTGGTGGCCTGTGACATGATGTGCATGAGTGTGCGTTACGCATAGTGCAGGGATGTTAGCGTGTGTTGCAGTCATTTCCATTCAGGAGCATGGAGTTGTGTGGCCACTACTGTCCCCAGGGGCATCTTTTCCTAGGTATCATGTGTGTAATCCGAGAATGTCGACAATCTCTGTGTCTACAGCATAGGTTGTGCTCTGTGCCATTGTCCCCTGGCACCATGTTTATTGACGTGAGATGTATTACAAGTGTCCACTGTCCAGCCTGACCTGATTTTCCAAGTACATACTCACGGTGGCCATTGCCTGTGTGTCTTGTAGCAATCATCTGATGATGCCCATTTGTACATGATTCTTTGGACAGGCGCACCTTGGGTATTTGGTGTGCAATCTTGAATTATTGCATCCCATGTGTATTTCACCCAGACTAAGAGATGTAAGTGCTTCCTGTGTCTCCACAGATTTGTCTCATGTAGGGGGTAGGTGGGGCGGCCATGGCCTACATGTCAAGACCTGTCATCTCCTTGCTCGGACTGGCCAGTGTGTGATGTTTGTCTGGACATACACTCAAGGTGCAGCGTGCCAGTCAGGGTGGGCATGTTATCAGTATTACCTATGCTGCATGTGCCTCTAGTTCCTGGATTTGGTCCCTGCTCATCCCATTTCCTGCCACGCTGTGTGGTGCAGATGCAGTGCTGTATTGTCCCCAGGGCCTTGCTCCTCAGTCAGAATACCATGTCATCTCATTTGCTATTGTGTCATGCTCTCCATAGTTTTTCCATGGCATGGTGGGTCACACAACTGTGTCTTGCAGGGCCTACATATGTACCTTGTTTTGTAGTTGTAACTCATCCTTTGTTTCAGGCTATGCACTGTAACCTACGTAGATTTGACTCATGTGACATATGTATACAGGTGTATGATTAATTTCTGTCTCTTCACCCTGCCCACAGCATCGTCGGGGGACACGGAGGGAGACATGGACACAGACGGCGCGGAGGGACCGAGCACCAGTGCCAGCGGTGACATCGGGGCTGGCCCTTCGAGTGGGACTGAGGCGGAGGAGAGTGAACCCGGGGACCTGTCGACTGGCACAACAGAGTATGAAGCTGACGGGTCCGAGGATGATCTCTCCGAGTGGGCGGTGGCTGCACCACCATCTGACAGCAGCCCTACATCTGGCACCGCCCCCTCCATTGGCATCAGCCGCCTCCCACGTGCTCGTGTCCCTTCCCAACGTGCCCGGTCACCACATGTCTCCTTCCTGCCAGGCACCGCACCCCCTGCCCCTGTCTCCACTGCTGCCGCCAATGCTGAGTCTGTGGACATCCAGCGGCAGTTGCAGATTGGTCAGACTGCGATCCTTAATGTCCTCCATGCCCACAGCCAGGTCCTCAACAACATGGAGGCATACTTGGAGGGCATTCATTCATCGCAGGCTGACCAACGCAACTTGCTGAGGTCCATAGACTCCACACTGACTGCAGCAGTGGGTCTCCTGCAGCGCTACGTCCCACCCCCTACCCCTGCTCCTTCCACAATTCCCACTCCCATGCCTGTCCCACATACACCCAGACGTAAGCATGCACCCATCACAACAGACACAGGCACCACACCAGCAGGGAAGGTCCGCCGCACACCTCCTGACACGCACACACAGGGTGCAGTAGGCACACCCACTGGGTCGGGGGGCAAACGTGTGACACGCAGCCAGAGTGAGAGTCCGCATTCCACCCAATCCACTCCCTCCAAATCCCCTCCCCTCAGCTCTCCTGGCCACATCTCCCCCAAAGACTCCTTCATGGCCGCTCTGTCCCTGAGCCCCATAGTGACACCACCCCGCAAGCGGTCAAGGAGGTCCCCGGTCAGGGTGCTTGAGTCCCCCCCCTGTCCACACCCTCCCCCAGTGGCGCTGCGACCCATCCCTCTGACCCCGCCCCCCCTCCTTGGGGCCTGTGGTTCCTTCGGGTGCAGGGGAGTCCCTGGAGGACCTTGCTAAGGTGTGCAGCGAGATCCTGGCCTCCGCCTTTGGCCCTGCCCCACCCCCTGTGGTGGAGTCCTCCATCCCTGCACCCACGACGCCTACCCTTCACCCTCCTGTCCCTGCGGTGCCTGTTTCTTCCCCCCCACATGATGCCCTCACCCCTGTGGAAGACAACGGATTGTAACTGTGCAGGCAAGCTAGGGGACACGCATCCCACTGTGTCCCCCATCCAGCTGGGACTCCTGGACTGCCCTATGGCCTTTGTTAATATTGGACTTACGTCATACTAGTTTTTTGCTCATGCTGAATAAAGCTATTTATTTTTTGCCCTTGGAACACTCCTGCATTGCTGGCATTGCTGTTGGTGGGGCTGCTACATGGTTGTGGGTGTTGGTCATGTGTTGGGTGTGTGGGAAATGTAGTAGTGTGCTGCTCATAGGGTGGAACCTGGGATCTGTGTGCCATCACACGGTGTTAGCTACCTTTCGCCATTCATGTAAGCAGTTGCTGCATGTTGCAATTGTCCCAAGGTGTATTCCTTCCTCTGTGTACCCTGACTTCTTCCCTGCAGGGTGTCCCCTGACTTTAGCGCAGAGCTGTGTGTCCATTAGCTGGGTGTGTGACGTAGTCCTTCACCTTTGCACATGCATGCTGAGCGATGTCTCCACCTGCATCATTCGTGGCATCCTTGGTAGTCATTGTACTTGTGTATGTGGCCTATTGAACATGACTTCATGTGTACATGTTTTCTTTTCTGCGCTATGCATGCGTATACTCCCAGCCTCGCACACATGTGGTACATGTACTGCAGGGTCTTTGTGCACCTGACTGACATTTGTGGGCATGGTATCTGTGGCTACTCCACCCTTTGCGTTCCATGGGCACTGCTGGGAGTGATGGGCACCCACCCCTCCTGTCTCTGGGCACTGCTGGGAGAACTCTGCACACACCCCTCCTGCGTCTGGGCACTGCTGGGAGGACTCTGCACACACCCCTCCTACGTCTGGGCACTGCTGGGAGGACTCTGCACACACCCCTCCTGCGTCTGGGCACTGCTGGGAGGACTCTGCACACACCACTCTTGTGACTGGGCACTGCTGGGAGGACTCTGCACACACCCCTCCTGCGTCTGGGCACTGCTGGGAGGACTCTGCACACACCCCTCCTGTCTCTGGGCACTGCTGGGAGGACTCTGCACACACCCCTCCTGTCTCTGGGCACTGCTGGGAGTGTTAGGCCCCACCCCTCCTGTCTCTGGGCACTGCTGGGAGGACTCTGCACACACCACTCTTGTGACTGGGCACTGCTGGGAGGACTCTGCACACACCACTCTTGTGACTGGGCACTGCTGGGAGGACTCTGCACACACCCCTCCTGCGTCTGGGCACTGCTGGGAGGACTCTGCACACACCCCTCCTGTCTCTGGGCACTGCTGGGAGGACTCTGCACACACCCCTCCTGTCTCTGGGCACTGCTGGGAGTGTTAGGCCCCCACCCCTCCTGTCTCTGGGCACTGCTGGGAGGACTCTGCACACACCACTCTTGTGACTGGGCACTGCTGGGAGGACTCTGCACACACCACTCTTGTGACTGGGCACTGCTGGGAGTGTTAGGCCCCCACCCCTCCTGTCTCTGGGCACTGCTGGGAGGACTCTGCACACACCCCTCCTGCGTCTGGGCACTGCTGGGAGGACTCTGCACACACCACTCTTGTGACTGGGCACTGCTGGGAGGACTCTGCCCACACCCCTCCTGCGTCTGGGCACTGCTGGGAGGACTCTGCACACACCCCTCCTGTCTCTGGGCACTGCTGGGAGGACTCTGCACACACCCCTCCTGTCTCTGGGCACTGCTGGGAGTGTTAGGCCCCCACCCCTCCTGTCTCTGGGCACTGCTGGGAGGACTCTGCACACACCACTCTTGTGACTGGGCACTGCTGGGAGGACTCTGCACACACCACTCTTGTGACTGGGCACTGCTGGGAGGACTCTGCAATCACCCCTCCTGCGTCTGGGCACTGCTGGGAGGACTCTGCACATACCACTCTTGTGACTGGGCACTGCTGGGAGGACTCTGCACGCACCACTCTTGTGACTGGGCACTGCTGGGAGGACTCTGCACACACCACTCCTGTCTCTGGGCACTGCTGGGAGGACTCTGCACACACCCCTCCTGTCTCTGGGCACTGCTGGGAGTGATGGGCACCCACCCCTCCTGTGTCTGGGCACTGCTGGGAGGACTCTGCACACACCCCTCCTGTCTCTGGGCACTGCTGGGAGTGATAGGCACCCACCCCTCCTGTCTCTGGGCACTGCTGGGAGTGATAGGCACCCACCCCTCCTGTGTCTGGGCACTGCTGGGAGGACTCTGCACACACCCCTCCTATTTCACAATATGTACGCTCATGACATACACGGATGTGGGTACGCTCCATGCATTCGAGTAGGGGGGACGTGTCGTACTTACACTGTTGGGGTGGGGGTACGCTCCATACGTACGCGGGTGGGGGTACGTGTCGTACTTACACTGTTGGGGTGGGGGTACGCTCCATACGTACGCGGGTGGGGGTACGGGTCGTACCTACACTGTTGGGGTGGGGGTACGCTCCATACGTACGCGGGTGGGGGTACGTGTCGTACTTACACTGTTGGGGTGGGGGTACGCTCCATACGTACGCGGGTGGGGGTACGTGTCGTACTTACACTGTTTGGGTGGGGGTACGCTCCATGCATACGGGGTGGGGGTACGGTCCGTACATATCCGTCCCCACGCTATGTGATGCTTGTGCGGCCCGTACCCAGGCCTTTGCCACGTGGGTACGAGCCGTCCCGCCATTGTTGGGGTGACGTGGGTGTGGGCGTGGTACGACTCGTACCCACGCTCTTCAGGCGTGGGTAAGGGACGTACCTGTCTGGTTGTGTTGCCGGTTCGTGTCGTGACGGACTTCCGTTGTGGCGGTCGCTGGCTTAGCTGGACACGCCCCCACCCCCTCGTAGTGACCAGGGCCTGGGAGTCAGGTATGTCCAGGGCATGTGTGCTGTGTGACTTTGGTGGGGGTTTGTGGCCTGCCCTGGTCCTGCCACCCCCCCCACCCCACTTTCCCACCTCCCTTAGTTGTTCTGACCTTCTGCGGTGTCTGCGTCCGAACCTGTAGAGGAGGTCGACTGCTATGAGGGCCGGGATGACACGTAGGTTCAGGTCCATGTCTGTCCGTCGCGTACGGGTCCTCCTTGTTTGCGTCGTCCTGTCTGTCCGTCGCGTACTGGTCCTCCTTGTTCGCGTCGTCCTGTCTGTCCGTCGCGTACTGGTACTCCTTGTTCGCGTCGTCCTGTCTGTCCGTCGCGTACTGATCCTCCTTGTTCGCGTCGTCCTGTCTGTCCGTCGCGTGCTGGTAGTCCTTGTTCGCGTCGTCCTGATTTCCCGGCAGTTTTTGGCAGCCGGAAAATATTCACCGTGCGGGATGACGTCGGTGCGAATCGTAATTCCTGGTTCATGAATAGCAGGCTGCGAGCGTCCCGACGTCAGGTCGGCGCTTTCCCGGATCGCATTTGTAGGTTTATTTTGTTCGGTCGGGGTTTTTTACGATTCGTACGGAAATGGTGTTCCCGTGCGAATCGTAATTCCATGTTTGTATATTTTGACGACCGGGTACGCGTCGGACGGAGAATATGCTCCGTCCGACGGTTCGTACCCGTTTTTTACAGGATCGTGATCGGCGCCTCTATCTTTTCTAAGTCTATACCCATTTTATTTGCTACTTCTTCGAGTCTTTCATGTAAATTCTTTGCTCTCCATGTTATACTTTTGCATAAAAATAATAATTCTTCATCCTGATAAGCTTTTAATTTTTCCGTGGGAATAGTCTCTACTAATAATTCTTCCAAGACAATTTTCAACTTGGCTACGTCTAAAGGTTGCGGTTCTGCATCTTTCCGTTGTAAGCTCCTCAACCATTCACTTAGTTCTTCTGAAGTAGGACCTACGGGATTTTGCTCATTCCTGGTTTGTTCTGAACCTTTTGGTGACCCTGGTACTGATTCTGTCGTCATTATTATTCTATCCACTAGACTCTGATTTACTGTCAAATGTTTAGGTGTACTTTGCACTGAAATACCTACCGTTTGTCTCCATGAATTCTCGTTTGAATCCTTTCTTTGTATTTCAGTTTTATTACTATTGTAAGGAATCATCAGACAATGCTCACTATCCTTTTGTTTATCAAAGATAGGCATTACAGGTCCTATAGTTACAGGAAAAGTCACAGCTTCCAAATTTTTAGTTAGTTCCCTAATCTTTTCAGTTAACTCCAAGGTTGTCTTTGCTAATTCAGTTGAATTTTCATTAGCCATCTTACCAAGTTGTGTTTTCTCTGTTTCTCTAAAGGGATTATTTCTTCCTACCTCATGTGGTATTGATTAAAACTTTATATTTCATGGCGTTTCTTTTACAGGGGCACTTGGTGTCAACAATGTGGAATCTGATTGATACGGGGTAGATTTTTATAAACCATGTCATCAAAAACATCATCCTCTGACTCATGCACACCGTACCCTCCTGATTCTATATTATTTCTTTTTCCCGTACATTTTCTACTGTTATCTCTTCAGCATTTCTTACAGGGAACAAACCATCAGTCATATTTGCGCTTCGCAATCTCCTCATTCTGTCATCATGATTTTCCTGTCCATATGATCTACCAAACATATATTTATACCTTCCGCCACTTCGCTGCCGTTCTCTGTCATTCATCTCGTCTGCCCATTCTGTCAATGCTTCAAACTGAGTAGGTCTAGGTCTCGGTTCTAAATTCATCATTCTTTCTCTCAAATTTCTCAAAACCGCTAAATTAAATGAACCATGTTCCGGAAATGCTAAGACTCCATCATCTTTTGTATACTTTGCCCAATTGTCCAACCAAATACAGGTATGAAATCCGTACTTCGCAACCGGGAAGGATGCGGGCGATTTCGGTGGAGGAAGCAATTGTTCTTCTCTAGTCACAATCGGTTTGTCCTTTTTAAATAAACTCTTGATCTTTCCAAACCAGAACTTTTTCTGTTTTTCCGGTGGATCGTAATACATAATTTTGTCTATTCCGTGTATCGCTAGGTTTCTTCTACGACTATTCTGTTGTTTTATCCAATCGTAGCGCGTCTCACACTAACGCACCAATCCGGAGCGTCTATGTCACCTTTGCATATCTCCAATCCCAGCGCGACTCACACTAACGCACCAATCAGGAGCGTCTACGTCACCCTGTAATTCTCCACTCCTAGCGTGGTGTACACTAACGCACCAATCAGGAGCGTCTACATTTCTTACTGACTGGCCAATCCCAGCACGGTCTTTCTGACGTCAGCTTTTCTTCTTACGTTCTATCTGACTTACAAATCTGTTAGTAACGACATAAAAAACGCCACCAATATCTGTTCCGCTAACAAAAGTATAGTCTAGACCTTTTTCACAAGAATTCCGTCTTTCCCGAGAGCAGCGCTTACTTCTGCCCTACTACGGAATCATTACATCCGTTGATAAAGTAGCACTTCCCTCTACCTTACCCTTCTAACAAGCATTAGCTAACCGTTTCTCTAGAATTAAGACACCTGTTGGAGACGCTCTGCTCCTGAGAAATAAAACCAGAGTTTCACAATTAACCTGAATGCTATTTCATTCACGCACTTTCATACGGAAAAATGTAGTTCATTCGCACAGAATTCTGTCTTTCCCGAGAGCAGCGAACAATCTGCCCTTTTACAGAATTATTACACCCGTTAATAAAGTTGCACTTCCCTCTACTTTATCCTTCTAACAAGCTTAGGGAACACTTAATACCTTTCCAGTGATAAGCTTAATCAGAGTGCCTTTTGGACTCCTGGTACTTAAGACCAAAATTTCACAGGTGGCCTTCGCTGCTTATACACCTCTTTCACACAGAAATATCCCTAACTGTAACACACGACGATGTTACCAAATGGAACCAGACAATGCGTCGTGCAAATCCAATCATTACATGTTTTTCCCCATGTACCTACAGGGCAACAATAATTCCGTCTTTCCCGAGAGCAGCGAACAGTCTGCCCTACTATGGAATCGTTACAAACTTCCGACTTCCTACATCCCAGAAGTCATCAAACACCATAGAACTGAACGTGACTCAACATAGAGTGTTAATACATAAACCAATACTCATCCAAACATCAGCAATCAGTAATCAATAAGCAAAAATCAGAAATCAATGAGAAATAATCAAATCAATAAGCAATAATCACCAAACCAAAACAATAAAACCATAACTCTGCTACCAGAAAAACTGATGCAGCGCAAGATTGAGTCTCAAAGAATATATATATAGATATCCTCCCTACGCCGCAGACCCGTTATCATACTAGCTCATTCATACATGCATTCATTGGTGGGGCCCATAACACCAACTCTCATACGTCACCATTCACGAGTCTGCACACAGGAGGGATGAATGATTCAAGCGCTAGACATGTGAGGGAATACCTCATAACCTATAGGGAGAGAAAAGTTATCTTACAAATATACATTAACATTCGTCACCTATAGGTTCTTAATCCTAAACATCAAGGCACTCCACCCACTTGGTCGACGGACCAATTAGTTGTATTGGTTGATGGTGATCTAGAATCAGCTAAAACACATCTAAGACTCAGAATCCTTTATTCTCTTTAACGGAAAACCACAAACTCATAATTTCTGTTAATCAATATTTATTTATCTAAAATGTCATGGTAATTAATATTAACATTTGTCTCATCAAAGTTTAGAATTTCTAAATCAATTTATTTATATCACAGAACATCATATTTACCTATTCTGGCTAGCTGGGGTTTCTCTAATTCATTGGCTCTGTATAACCAAATGCTGTCGTCAATTTGTCTGAATAAAGCAGGCCAAGGCTCAAAGACCAAAAAGTCCTTTGCTTAGCACGTTTCAGTCCCAAAGATTGTCAAAGGACCGGAAGTCGTGCCAGCATCAGTCATCGCCTGTGGGTCAAAGAGGGTGTGCAGTCATAGTATCCACCGAATGCATGGGAAACCCTCCCTTTTCCACTATTCTTTTATAATAAATTTAGGTATAACATGAAACATTTTTGGGCGGAGAAAGATTTCGATTGGTTGACGCAAACGTCCGATTTTTGGTCAGTTCTGGTTCACATGGATTTTGATTATTCGTTTTCCGGTGATGATATATAAGATTGATGTTGCAAAGTTTCAACTTCTACTTGTAAGAATCCATTGTTCTTTTCTACCAGCTTCTAATTTTTGGGGTCTTGGCAGTCCACCAATAACCTATACTTGACAGGAACAGCGTGTATAGAGGTCGCTAGGAAGTTCACGGAGCCATCCGAGTCTGCGCAGTTGACTTCGCGCTTCATGAGACGGTGGCCCCTTCTGAACTCGGTTTCTGCCGCCATATTGTGTTAGGCCCAATTGTCAACTTAAGCGAAACAAACTCAAAAGAGTAATTAATACAAAGAAATGATGCTTCTACTGTTATAGCCTTACTAATCCCTTTATGTATTAGTATTTTCCTAGCATATAGCGACATTTAAAGCATTATATTAACCTTTTCGATCCTCCATGAAGAGGCAAACGTCACAAAAGCAACGTAAATCATGCAATATCTAATTACCACATATACTACTATTAATATGCAGACATATTTTAGTTATTAGAGTTATTTTGCCATGCAAATAGCAAGTTCCCACGTATAATTTGTGTATGCAAATGGTTATTTTTTAATATATCACAGCACTTAATTAGTAAATTATAATAAGTAGGTTATTCAATTAATACTTTCATGCAAAATAGAGGAGGTATACAAAATTTTGCTCTATCTGCTCCATCACATCCTGCACTAATCCAGGTGACCCTTATGGTGATTTTAACACTCATGCCCGTGTTATACCCGTGTGGTGGCGGCAATCTGTTGCATCCTGTCATCTTGCATTACACTGGTGTGTGTAACTTTAGGTGAAACTCTCATGTTATCGGCTCACATTCATACCTGTTGTTAAAAATCGCCATATCACTCAATCATGCTTTTCACTCCGGTAGTGCCTCCTACCCCAATTTGGGAGACGTTCAACTCCACGCTGGACCTCAATTAGAGGGGTAGCCCTGTAGTCAAACTCTGAAGTTAAAATCGTCCAAGGGTTCCACAAGGTATGTGGTTTAAAATACACCATGTAAAGTATATGGCGTCACAATCGGAGAAGAGGTAAAACGGGAGGGCAAATAAGGAAAAGAAAGGAAAAAAAAGAAAAAGAAGGGAACACATGAGTTGAAACCAAGTCCTTGGCGGTAACGGGCTGATTCGTACCTGTATCAAGCCTCTGTGTTTAGGGTTACTCAAGCCATTAAGGGTCCTGCCCCGCTGTCTGTTCTATTCGTAAAGGGTCCCAGCCGCTTGGAGCTCTGTTAAGCCGGACAGTCCTGATTTTAAAGGAAACAATTTCTCCTGTCAATGCCTGGCCCGCCCGCTGCCGGGTCTGCGCGATTACGTCATAGCGCCTGCCCGTGGAATGCTAGGAGGTAACACAGTGGAGAGGGCCCGAGTTGCGGGTCGCTTCCTAACCCAGAGTTGTGATGGGAAATGTAGTTAAATGTTAAAAATGCGAGTGTGTGGGAACTACTTCTAAAAAAACGTACAAATTCTCTGGTAAACATCTCGTAGACGTAAACCCAGAACCAAAGGTATTGGAAGTATTTAGCTGTATATCCATGCTCGATGGGATTCTAATTTTATATGATGTGTGGTGGAGGGGCTGAGATTGTGAAATAAAGGGGGGGCACCCTTTCAACCAAATTATCTACATTAACTATTACTCGTCTCTTCTTTGAAACGGGGACCTGGTCCACCATACTCCCACCTGAGGTTGTGGAAAGGGAGCTTATCATGATTCGCCATAACTAGTCTAGTATTTTCTTATTTTCAAACGGGGAACCTGGTACACCATACTCCCAGTATCAATTTAGGCGGGCTCTCCAAAGGCGCCAACAACTCGGATTGGTTGTACCCCACCTTGGTTATAGATGTAAACTAATCGGGCCCTCGGTTCAAAACAAGGGGGTGTGTTATGGTGAGGGGCCTAATGCAGCACATAATGCATGTGTAGAATCACGCTGGATTATCTGTTCCTATTGAGTTGATTCCACGGTATGGAGTCATTCAATCCTGTAATATGGGTTTTTAACCAATACAACCATCGTTGTTCGCGTTCCAATAATGTTTTTGTAACATCACCCTCTCCCTTCACTTTCTCAATCACTGTCCACCATAGGTCCATGTCTGTATGTTTCTTTTCCACGTAGTGGGCTGTCAGTTTTGTTGCTTTAATCGCACGCCTCATGGTGCTTCTGTGTTTGCTGATGCGGACCTTTACTTTTCTTCCTGTCGTTCCCACGTACATGAGTTTGCACGGACACCTTGAAGAAACAAGACGTTATGGGCCTGGCGGCGCAGGGTACGCCTTAATCTCCTGAGTTCTCCTGCTTTTTCGAACAGAGACACGGGACACTCCGTTAGGTGTAGAAGATAAGGTTTATTAGCTGCAGCTAAGTACAGTTGTCCCAGAAGTACACTCGGTATGTTCTTAGGAGACTGCCACTTTATTTCGTGGCGCACAATCTTTTATAACACACATATTCACAAAGAACACTCCCAATGCATACAGGGTCAACCAATGAGAAGAATGTGAAAACAAGATATTAAGTAACTCAAATAAGCCTCCCTTCCAACTGTGTTTGTCACCCTTCCCCACAAGTTAATCAGTGGTAGTGTTTATAAGTCGACTTGCAGGTGGCAGGACACATTTGTATGCCCCGGAGGACAGTTGTGAAATGAGAGAATACGAGTAAAGAATAGCGAAGGCCAGAGGATAAGATAAAGTCAGGAAAGAATGGTGCGAACCAACTGATAGTTGAGACAGGGATCAGTCAAACCAGACGAGGATTAGTGGAGTCGGCCAGACCCTGACACCAGCTCGAAACAGAGGCAGGAGGTTATTTGACACTTTGCAGTAGGTGGAGGAAAACAACACCTCGTTCCCGCACTGCCTGAGTGAGGGCAACACAAAATGGCGGAAAGACACAAAATGGTGGCTAAATACGAAAACTGAATTACCTCAGACCCTCCTTTTGCCATTACTCAGGCAAGACACACAGACTCATTTTAATCTGAGTCGACGTCAATGGCCATGAGGTCATCAAGCTGTTGCTGCAACATCATTTTAATGCTCTCCGTCTTCCGTGACACAGGCCTTGGGACACACATAGTGGCAAAAAAACAAAGATGGCGGGGCCACACTTCATACAGAGACAACAGGAAAAAATGATGGCCAAAATCACTCCAAGGAATGTTAATACCTTCCATCCCCATTTGGACAGTAATTCCCAAAACCATTCCAATAAAGACCAATCTCCAGGTATATAAATGCAACAGCTAGATCCGATCAATTTACAAACTCCACCACGATCCGCAAGAATAGCATCCAGAGCAATCCGGTTCTGCAATGTCATGAGACGATACGCTTGAAGTTCAGCTGTGAGATTACTCAAGGCTGCCACAGTGACATCTATGGTAGTCTCAACAACATGAACCAATTGTCTCATGTTTCTACTGTTGGCCATTGGGCCCCAAAAAGGAAGAAATCCTTTAAGGAAATCACCTCCCTCTTGTCCTGCCGTGTCTTTAGAATTAATAATCCCTCTGCCATATCTGTTTCTGTGATGTCCCGAAGGAGCAGTGTATGTAGGGGGGAGAAGAAAGGCTATATATATATATATATTTTTGTATTCTATATTTTTGCATTAATATTTTTTTAATTCTATATTTTTAACATCAATATTGTGTCAGTGAACCATACAGCTCATGGTCAAAATTGAAAGAAAAGTCTAAAGAAAAGGAGTAAAGAAGGTAAATGGCCAGCTTGGCAGACTCCCTCAGGCGCATTCATAATAGAGTTGTAAATAACATTACTGCCTGAAGAGGAGGCAAATAGTGCAGCACTAGGATTCAGCTTGTGCTGTGCCACCAATGTAGGGCTTAAATTTGTGGTGTTAACTTCTTGCATGATTCAAGTAAGGATTCAAAGTTAAATTTAAGTTGGGGTCAAAGCGCAGTCGAATTGCACTTTTTTTGTTTATCCTTCAAAGTTTTTCCCTTTTTACCTTCTTCTTCCTGCAGACAGATTTACTTTGGATACATTTTTTTTTCCTCTGATGCGGAGGGTTCTGCTTATATTTCCTCCATTGTAGAATATTCAGTTTTTATAGCCCCTCTTTTTAGGAAGACGGGAAAAACTTTTCGTACTTTATTTGTTTTTTCCTTTTCTAAACACTGAGAGGACAAAGAAGGAATAGGGCCCTCAGGTTCAAAGAACTGCTGTAGCAAGAGGGGCTGATTTTCATCAAATAAGTCTGCAATTTCTTTCCACTTATTTTTTCTACTACAGACGGCGTGCCAGCCTGAGTACCAAAGTCCCGACAATTAGAGTATAAAACAAAACACGTCTGGGTGGATTTGGTTTGATCAGAGTTGTGGTCCGGAGGAGGTTGAGAGGAGATCCCATTAGAGGAATTGATATTATGAGAGGAAAGAAGAGTAGCTTTACCCTTTGGTGGTCTTTGGTCAGAAATTATTAATTTGGCCAGAGGTAGAAGTGAATCCAAGATATAATCAGAGTTGTTTATGGATTCATCCATTAGGGATGAGATGGATGACAGGACTAACCCCAGGCGTAGTACTCCGCTTCACCCACGGAGTGTACGTAGCGCTGCCTGCTTCGCAGTTTTCGAAGTAGGCGTAGCAGGCAGCGCTACGCACACGCCAGGGCGAAGCAGAGCTGCCTGCCGCCCGCCACCCGCCTCCCGCCCGCCCTCCTTTTAAAATAATGTAAACTACAATAGAAAAATTAAATATAATGCCTTACCTGCAGCGCGGCGTCCCGGGGCTCCCTCTTCCTCGTTGCCGATAACTTCTTTTCACAAATGCGCACGCGCGGACGCCCGCGCATGCGCATTTCTCGCAAGAAATGCGCATGCGCGGGCGTCCGCGCATGCGCATTTGTGAAAAGAAGTTGTCAACGAGGAAGAGGGAGCCCCGGAGATGCCGCGCTGCAGGTAAGGCATTATATTTAATTTTTTTATCATAGTTTACATTATTTTAAAAGGAGGGCGGGCAGGAGGCAGGCGGCGCGTAGTGGGGCTACGCGGAGCGCGCAAGTGTGCGTAGATTTGGGCACACTACGCGCTGCTCCACGTTGCCCCACTACGCCTACTATGCCCAGGGCTAGACACGACTCTTTTGAGGCAGCGCAAGGATTCAGACATCAATATTTTATTATATGGATCATTATTTAGTAGATGAGGACTCAAGGACAAGCAAGGAGTGATAGACGCCTTTGAGTTTAATATAGATGTTCCACTGGGTGTACTACTAAAGAGCTGCACCGTAATGGTGAATTTGAGTAAAGTAAAATATTAGAATGGTAAAGTCTTAGGAGACTGAAAGGACCTTTAGCATAGGATTCAGATTGGTAATATTATCTGGAAGAGTAAAATCTTCCATAGGAGGGCCTTCCTCTCTGGGGTCAGAGCTTAATTCAACCACAGACCGAGTCGCTCTGTTTCCGGGAGAGTAAAGGGTATGATTTGCCAGCCAAGAACCTTCCACTTCGAGTTCAGGGATTAATTCAACCACAGACTGACTCACTCTGATTCTGGGTGTAAAATTGAATGGATGTGCTGAAAGCGACTTTTCTGTTTCAATTTCCACTTAAAAAACTTTCTTTCGGCATACTGCCATAAAAGCGCAATAAAAATGTAAAACGTATGTAAAAACAATCATCACATTTTACAAAAAGTGGAATCTTCATCACTACACCCACGAATAGGATCATAAGAATTTAAAAAAACAAGGACTCAGTTTGGCCATCATCTCAACATGCAAAAGTGCAGAGCATAGAGGTCCCAGCCTTTCTAAGAGTACAGGCAAATTGTGTTAAATTTGATTGGACAGGAGTAACAGGAGTTTGATCAATAGGCTACAGTTCATTACAAAACAGCTCAAACTATTAAGAGAGCCTTTTTAAGGATTGCATTGCGAGTGTACCATATAGAGAACAAAAAGCGGGCTACAGAGAAAACAATGGGTAGTTGAGTATCATATTTAAGAATTCTATATACCTCATTGCACCTCCCAGGGCCCAGATTTTTGATAAGTTGCTTTAACCAACGGGATCTGGCTCGTTTGTATTCTTGGCTACAAAATAGAACATGAGGAACTGTTTCTATTGCGATATTGCACACAGACAAAATCCTAAACTTAGTACCATTTTGGTATTCACAGAATGCACTTACTACTTCTGGTATTCACAGAATGAACTTACTACTTTTGCGATTCACAGAATAAACTTACTACTTTTGCTATTCACAGAATGGATTTACGACTACTAACTTTACGTCCGCACTCGGGCCGGAAATTCCGGCCCGGAGGCGGGGCTTCCGGGCCGGAGGCGGAGCTTCCGGCCCAGAGGTGGAGATTTTGGCCATGGCTAAATCTCCGCCACTGGCCGGAATCCCCACCTCCGGGCCGGAAGCTCCGCCTCCGGAATTTCCGGCCCGAGTGCGGACGTAAAGTTAGTAGTCGTAAATCCATTCTGTGAATAGCAAAAGTAGTAAGTTTATTCTGTGAATCGCAAAAGTAGTAAGTTCATTCTGTGAATACCAGAAGTAGTAAGTGCATTCTGTTAATACCAAAATGGTACTAAGTTTAGGATTTTGTCTTAAGTTTGTTCTGTGAATCGGGCCCCAGATGTCTAAACTGTAAATAGAGTTTCTTAGCTAAAAAGGGTTGTATATCAACCAGAACCAGTTCGATGGAATAGCTTTCCTTTACAGCTAGAAACTCAGAAGTTAATCGGCCCAGAGTAGGGCTCATAAAGAGAGCCAAAAGCTTGTATTCTCTAGGACTCATTGCCAATTCCTTCTTAGAAATCGACATGGAGCATTCTTCTGGAGCTCTCCAAAGAGTAGATCTGCCAAGGGTCTTACATGTATCTTTTACAAATCTGATCCAGAAAATTTTTGGGGCTCCCGGTAGCCCCGTCAATTCTTGCAGTTCCTCCCTAAAATGTACTAATTCGGTGGTGCTCCTTCTGTTTCCACCTCGGCCTTTCCAAGAAAAGATTCAGGCTTAAACTCCATAGTCAATTCTTTATTTAAACTTGTCTGTTTTTTTTTTTTTAGAAGAAGGTGGAAATGGCGTTAAATCCTTTTAGCTTGTTTATCTGTATTGATTTCTTCCTTAAAGGATTAACTTTTTGTTTTTCGCAAGTTCTTATATAAACCAATTTTCCTAAATGAAATTGTTTTGTGGTCATAACTCTGCATGGGTCTCAATCTTGTTCTTAATGGGAGGGTGGGAAAGCCTGAGGTAGCAACTCACCAGGCCGACCGCAAGCCACACCCAGACCTGGCTGGGCCACATCCTCAACAGGCCTGGACTCTCACTTAGCGACGGTGTCTACTAGCACCACACTCAAGACTCCCTTTTTCCCTTTTGTATCTTCTAGGGATTGCGATTTAATAACAAGGACCTCTTAGAGAAATAACCTCCATGAATTCTCCTCCTTCCTTGGATATTGATTCCGGATGAAAACTGAGGGGACACATTTCAACAATCTTCAATACAGATTATTCCACTGCAAAGCGAAGAATAGCCACCTTGATCCAAGCCACAGGGTTATTGAGCTTCAAGTTCACACCTGGTACCCTTGTCTAAGCCCACAAGCTACACCCAGCCCTAGCCTAGTCACTTCTGTGGGGGAGCAGGACATGCAGTTTCGCCAGCTGACAATAAATATAGACTGGGAGTTCGAAGACCTGCGGGCGCTTATATAGGTTGTACAGGCTGCATTAGAGGCAGAGTTATCCTGAAATATCTTGGAGCAAGAGCTATAGAGCAGAGTAAATCGAGGCAGCAGTGCTTGTAGTGTCAGTAGAGACAGTATGTCAGCAGTGGCAGAACCACCAGGAATTTTGCTAAGGTTTTTGCTGAGATTTCCCAGGGATTTTTCCACTCAATGCTATTTATACAAGTTTCCAACTTCCTAAACTGGCAGTATACGTACTTATATAGGAGTAAATGCTAGCTTAGCTGACTTTGAGGCTGTCTGCTTAATGCTTGGTCCTAGCAAGCTGCAGTCAATTATTCTGGGGACACCTCACGCTTGACCTGGTATGAGTTCAACCAGGTGGAATATTCGAGACCCAAAAGGTCAAACTGAATCCATTAGGCCCCCCTCCTCCAATACTCCACCAGTGTTTCCTTCAGGTGCTAGATGTATCTGGATGTGACAGGGTCCGGCATCAGGTGAGGTGCTCTCCACTCGGCCCTGCTCCACACTGTTTGCAGGGTCCACTGGCTGCTAAGAAGAATTATGATGAGTGCCACTGTTCACCACTCTATGCCGCTATCTTTCAGATCTGGACCTGGATCATGGTCCCGAATTAGGTGGTTCACGTCGTAGTCCTGCAGCGGCTCAATTTCACCGAATTGCCTGCCCCCTGTGACTGGCGATACTCATCTGGTTAAGGCGAGTGGGGCTCACCAGGGGCACCGCACCCGGTTCTAGCCGTGCCTCCTCTGCAGTCTCCCTGTGGCACCGTCTCTGCAACTGGCTCAGAGGTGCAGGGTATGGGAGACCAAGTGATAGAAACATTTAACAGCTGCAGTGAAACTGCCCTTTACAGTGACAGACAGATCCTTCCTTCTTCAAGTGTCTGCTTGCATCCAGAGCAAAGCTTCCTCAATGCACGATCTCTGTGTATTACCATAAAGTCTATCAATATAAATCGCGTCACCCGTCAGTAATGACATGCGTTTACAATTTTGTGGTCAGCACTAGCCGGCCTTTGAATGGGGCCAGGAAAAAACCATGGATGTATCGATACGTAGAGGTCGGTTGTGCAGTACCTCATGTAAGCACTGTCATTAAGCTCAAAACTTCCATCTGGGTTTATTATTTGTAGTTCCTGAACTGTCTGCAAATACAAAGCAGTTTAATGGGTGTTGTTGATGCCTGTTAATTAAAGCTAACTCTAAACCAACAACTTCTCCAACTGTCCCACTCCCCACACTTACAGCCCAGAAACATCTGTACTCCATAACTGTGGTTTCTTACAATAAACCCGCCTCTCACCCCTTCAGTATTCATAAAGATTGGCATACATACCCCGCTGCCTCCTTCCCGTCCTTGTAGGATGCAAAATAGTAATTATTTAAACCTGCCTCATTGATGTATAACATTTTCATTTAGAGGATACAATACTTTCATCTTCTTAGTACAGGCCCACAATGTTCAACAGACCAGTAGATATTTGTCCACCCTCAGACCTATTACAGGAGTTCAGAGTAGGTCCAGCATCCCCATGAGTCTGCCTCGTACTTGATGTCAGCTAGTGTTAGAACTGGGGGTCTCCAGTTGGCTGAGGTAGGTACCTTAGTCCAAATAGGGACCCTTGCTTCTAGTCAGGGTAAGGAGGGACACACTCTTAGAGAACCCCTGCCCACCCCCTGGTAGCTTGGCATGAGCAGCCAGGCTTATCACCAAGGCAATGTGTAAAGTATTTGCAACCACACTCCCAGCAACACAGTGATAACACCACAAATGGACACCTCACAGGTTTAATAAAAATAGCAGTATCGTTATAAAAAGGAATACGATGAGACCAAACGATAGAAATCCAACATATGCGTATTCGTAATATTTCACTTTGCTGGTTATTAGGCCAGCAATCACTTGTAGGTTCTTGTGGTATTAATGAGCAATTCACGATCTTTAATGCAGTCCTAATGCAATAATATGCAGTTCGTAATGCAGTTCGTATTGTAGTAATAAGACAGTCCTTAATGCAAGAATCAGGCAGTTTGTAATGCTAGAATAATGCGGTTCGTAATGCAAGAATCAGGCAGTTTGTAATGCAAAAATAATGCAGTTCGTAATGCAAGAATCAGGCAGTTCATAATGCAAAAATATTGCGGTTCGTAATGCAAAAATAATGCGGTAAGTAATCTGGGCAGTCAACTCGGGCACCACTAGGCCCCAACAGCAGAGACAATGGTTGTAAGTTTAAAAGGGTGGCCCAGGTACTGCTGTGCAGGTACGGTCCGTTAGGGGACTCAGGGCGTCTAACGCAGTGCAACGGGAAAGAGATCGGAGCACTCCTGTACTCCTCCTGCATGCCTCCCCAGGCCACACACGCTTCTGGCTCCCGACCGGAGTCCAAGCCTTACCTGGGGGGTGCACTGTCTCGCTCTCTCTCTCTGCTCATCGGACTTTCTGCTGGGCGATCCCGATCACGTTGGAGCTGTGTTGGTAGGCAACGCTGCAGCTGCACGGGTTATGGCACTGTCTTCTCCGTCATTGACGATCTTGGGCAGATTCCTCTCGACGAACAACAATCACGATCCCTTTCACCTTGTAGCTTCCTTAACTTCAAGAAATCCTTTAGTATGTAGCCTCTCGGGCCGGTGGCGGCGATTTTTATTCACAGCCTCAGTCACAGGCTCGGTCACAAATAGCAATGCAGCTGCACCTCGTAATCAGCAACACGGACCCCACGGCAGTCTCAGGCGTGCAAAGAGCACACGCACAGCATCGCTGAGACACGGTCCTTAGTTTCAAGTAATCCTTTAGCACATTGCGGCTTGGGCCGGTGGTGGCGATTTTCACTCACAGCCTCAGGTACGATGACGGCTCAGGCCACAAACAGCTGTGCAGCAGCATGGATGATGTTTCATGCTGGGGGGGGCAGTGCGGTCACGGGGCACCTCGTAAACAGTATCATGGACCTCACGGCAGTCTCAGGCATGCAAAGAGCACATGCACACAGTGTCGCTGAGATACACTTGGAAACTTTTATGTTCCTGAGTTTCCACAACAGGGGACCAGCTCTCCTCGGGCCCTTGCAGACAAGTTACCTCAGGACACAGCACACACCAAAGTCCTCTCAAGCAGGGGGCCACAGCACACTGCAAAGTCCCTTGTCCTCTCCTTAGTCAAATCAGCAAACTGCAGGCCAGCCTCAGAACACACAGCAAGGGCAGTCCTTCTCTTCAGTCTTTTCATCTGTTCTTCTTTGATAGAGGTTCCTCTTGATCACAAAGTAGTTTCAATCCTTTTTCAGTATGGATTGCAGTCTTGAGTTTAGGGGTTTCAGCTCTTACATTTATACCCCTAAATGCCTTTGAAGTCTTTGTGTTCAGGGGTCTCTGACCCCGGTCCAAACCAGGCCTGGGTGTCTTCCTACCAGTGCACACCCTCTTCCTTTGATAGTACGGGTCTGGGGCCCAGACGCTCAGCAGGAGGGGGAGCCTTCATTGGGTGGCAGCAACACAGCCATCGTCACATCCAGGGGGCTACTCCTCCCCCCACATCAAACGCATGCCAGCCTGTTGCTGTCTCACCTACTCCTCCCTGGTGTCAGGACACTTCCCAGACCCTGCCACATCCAAACCCAGACAGGCAATACACAACCAGGCAGAGGCACACGGGATGGTTTAAGACAAGAAACCAACCACTTCTGAAAGTGTGGTTTCTAAACACACAATTCAAAAACCATCTTCACAAAAAGATGTGTTATTAAATTCTGAATTCAGGCACACTAAACTCCATCTCTCCATCTTATGTCTAAGGAAAGATATGCTGGAAACATGGGACACAGCATTCCCCATTCTGTCCTATGGGCAAGATGGCCTTGCAACAGTGAAAAATGAATTTGGCAGTATGTCACTGTCAGGACATGGTACACACCTCAGTACATGTCCTACCTTTCACATACACTGCACCCTGCCCAGGGGGGTACCTTGGGCCTACTATAGGGTTGTCTGATGTGCATGAAAAGGGAAGGTAAGGCCTGGCAAGTGGGGGCACTTCCCAGGACAACAAGGCAGTTAACATACTGTATGCAGGCACTGTAATGGCAGGCCTGAGATCTCTTCTTAGGGCTTCTTGTGTGGGTGGCACAATTAGTGCTGCAGGCCCAATAGAAGCATTTGCATTACCAGCCCTGGCACACATAGTGCACTTTACTAGGGGCTTTACTAGTAAGGCAACCATACCAATTATGGACAACCAATTACCATAACACTTTATACAGGGAGCATTTTGACACTGATCAGCAGTGGCAAAGTGCCCAACGCATCTAGGCCAGCAAAACGAAATCCATCACAGCATCCAAAATAGAGGAGGTAGAGACAAAAAGTCTGGGGTAACCCTGCCAAGAAATGCCAGGTCTAACAGCCAAAACAACAATTGATGGCCAGAATGCAGAACAATGTCATACATTCACCCCAGTACAGAGATCTGGGCCTAAATCCATCGTTTTTTTGCTCACCATGCCTTTCCAGTTTGAACCCAGCCATATGCAAATCAGTCTTGATCCTGTGCCTCATGGGAACAGTTCAGCCCGAACTGCCAAGCCAGGTCCTCCCTGGACTGAAAACAAGCATCCTAGGACCGGTTTCGGGGTTTCACCCCTCTTCAGCCAGGATAGCTTGATTCCAGTGGCATGGAGAGCAAGGAACCCACGTCTGGGCATACCCTTCCCACTCGGGGTGACTAATGCAAAAACAACAATTGATGGACAGAATGCAGAACAATGTCATACATTCACCCCAGTACAGAGATCTGGGCCTAAATCCATCGTTTTTTTGCTCACCATGCCTTTCCAGTTTGAATCCAGCCATATGCAAATCAGTCTTGATCCTGTGCCTCATGGGAACAGTTCAGCCCGAACTGCCAAGCCAGGTCCTCCCTGGACTGAAAACAAGCATCCTAGGACCGGTTTCGGGGTTTCACCCCTCTTCAGCCAGGATAGCTTGATTCCAGTGGCATGGAGAGCAAGGGACCCACGTCTGGGCATACCCTTCCCACTCGGGATGACTAATGCAAAAACAACAATTGATGGACAGAATGCAGAACAATGTCATACATTCACCCCAGTACAGAGATCTGGGCCTAAATCCATCGTTTTTTTGCTCACCATGCCTTTCCAGTTTGAACCCAGCCATATGCAAATCAGTCTTGATCCTGTGCCTCATGGGAACAGTTCAGCCCGAACTGCCAAGCCAGGTCCTCCCTGGACTGAAAACAAGCATCCTAGGACCGGTTTCGGGGTTTCACCCCTCTTCAGCCAGGATAGCTTGATTCCAGTGGCATGGAGAGCAAGGGACCCACGTCTGGGCATACCCTTCCCACTCGGGGTGACTAATGCAAAAACAACAATTGATGGACAGAATTCAGAACAATGTCATACATTCACCCCAGTACAGAGATCTGGGCCTAAATCCATCGTTATTTTGCTCACCATGCCTTTCCAGTTTGAACCCAGCCATATGCAAATCAGTCTTGATCCTGTGCCTCATGGGAACAGTTCAGCCCGAACTGCCAAGCCAGGTCCTCCCTGGACTGAAAACAAGCATCCTAGGACCGGTTTCGGGGTTTCACCCCTCTTCAGCCAGGATAGCTTGATTCCAGTGGCATGGAGAGCAAGGGACCCACGTCTGGGCATACCCTTCCCACTCGGGGTGACTAATGCAAAAACAACAATTGATGGACAGAATGCAGAACAATTTCATACATTCACCCCAGTACAGAGATCTGGGCCTCAATCCATCGTTTTTTTGCTCACCATGCCTTTCCAGTTTGAACCCAGCCATATGCAAATCAGTCTTGATCCTGTGCCTCATGGGAACAGTTCAGCCCGAACTGCCAAGCCAGGTCCTCCCTGGACTGAAAACAAGCATCCTAGGACCGGTTTCGGGGTTTCACCCCTCTTCAGCCAGGATAGCTTGATTCCAGTGGCATGGAGAGCAAGGGACCCACGTCTGGGCATACCCTTCCCACTCGGGGTGACTAATGCAAAAACAACAATTGATGGACAGAATTCAGAACAATGTCATACATTCACCCCAGTACAGAGATCTGGGCCTAAATCCATCATTTTTTTGCTCACCATGCCTTTCCAGTTTGAACCCAGCCATATGCAAATCAGTCTTGATCCTGTGCCTCATGGGAACAGTTCAGCCCGAACTGCCAAGCCAGGTCCTCCCTGGACTGAAAACAAGCATCCTAGGACCGGTTTCGGGGTTTCACCCCTCTTCAGCCAGGATAGCTTGATTCCAGTGGCATGGAGAGCAAGGGACCCACGTCTGGGCATACCCTTCCCACTCGGGGTGACTAATGCAAAAACAACAATTGATGGACAGAATGCAGAACAATATCATACATTCACCCCAGTACAGAGATCTGGGCCTAAATCCATCGTTTTTTTGCTCACCATGCCTTTCCAGTTTGAACCCAGCCATATGCAAATCAGTCTTTATCCTGTGCCTCATGGGAACAGTTCAGCCCGAACTGCCAAGCCAGGTCCTCCCTGGACTGAAAACAAGCATCCTAGGACCGGTTTCGGGGTTTCACCCCTCGTCAGCCAGGATAGCTTGAATCCAGTGGCATGGAGAGCAAGGGACCCACGTCTGGGCATACCCTTCCCACTCGGGGTGACTAATGCAAAAACAACAATTGATGGACAGAATGCAGAACAATGTCATACATTCACCCCAGTACAGAGATCTGGGCCTAAATCCATCGTTTTTTTGCTCACCATGCCTTTCCAGTTTGAACCCAGCCATATGCAAATCAGTCTTGATTCTGTGCCTCATGGGAACAGTTCAGCCCGAACTGCCAAGCCAGGTCCTCCCTGGACTGAAAACAAGCATCCTAGGACCGGTTTCGGGGTTTCACCCCTCTTCAGCCAGGATAGCTTGATTCCAGTGGCATGGAGAGCAAGGGACCCACGTCTGGGCATACCCTTCCCACTCACCATTGCTGCTTTGACTTGAGTTAACCTGGTGGTTCTGCACACACTGCAGCCTTCTTTTCTCTCTGGGCCCCACCCGATATCCAAGGCAGCTGCATGGCGTGACAGGCTAGTATGATCCAAAAGTGTTGTATTATATACTCTCGCCTCAACCCCATGCCACTTCTGGAGTTTCCAGAAAGATCCAAGGCACAAAATGAGATAGACAGATTCTTGCAATAAGTCTAATCACCAGCAATAACTTGGGGTAGCTTTCAAACCCACTGTTCTTTTGCCCACCATGACACCGGAGATTAGAGCCAGCTATATGCAAATCAGCCTTGACCCTACTTGCATATGAACTGTCCAGCCCGAAATGCCAAGCCTGGTCATCTCTGAACCAGAATACATGCAACCCAAGACTGCTTTTGCCCTGATTGAGGCTTTGCTTTTCAGTCAGGTTTAGATTGACTCCAGTGCTACAGTGAGCAGGGGACCCATGTCCGGGCTACACTTGGGCACTTAGGGTGGTATATCAAGCAAATCAATACCCAGGGGCCTTAAAATATTTTAAGCATCCATCCATCATTTATTTTTATACTTTAGTGTGTGGCTCTAAGTGGGACAGTTATACCCAGATGTGGGTCCCATGCACACTATGTCACTGGAGTCAAGCTGTACCTGGCTGATGAGCATCAACTAGAAGGAAACCTGTTCTGTATTGCTAATATTCCTTTCAGGGAGAACCTGGCCTGGCAGTTCAGGCTGGAATACTCCCATTGGAGCGGAGTCTTGTGGAAAATAATGATGGAGTAGGATGATACCAGGGTTATTACCAGTGGCTAAGATTAATTCAAGTATTCCATCCATCACTTTTTTGTATACTTTAGTGTGTCACCCTAGGTAGGACCGGTATGTCCAAACGTGGGTCTGGTACACACTGTATCACTGAAATGGTTGTATGACATAATTTCGACAGACAGAAAATCGACCTACAAATATATCGCAACAAAAATATCGATGTCAAGAATATCGACATCCTATCTACAACATGGTAAGTACAAAAATATCGAAAATTAAATATCGATGTCAAAAATATCGTTATTAAAAATATCGTTTTTCTTTTACTTTAAACATATATGTAAAATAAACCAAATTATACTTAAAAATTAAATAAACATAATTAAATATATTGTATAATATTTAAAATGTATAATTAATATATATAATTTAATACAACTTTAATTAAACATATACATATAATATATATTATATATCCTTACTTAATAATTAAATTTAATAATAATTTCTGTAACATATAAATTATTAAATGTTTTTAAAAATTACCAATACATCTATACACCTAAAACAATAACATTAATAAATATTTAATAATTACATATAGCAAATAATATTCAATATTTTTAATGTGAATAATTTTTATTATTAATGATATATTACAATAGCTAAAATAATAAAAAACATATTAAATATCAGATACAATAAAACTACTAGTCCAACTCCAACAAAAACAACAGTAAGGAAAATGTTGGATAGCGTAGGGGTAAAAATTAATATTCCAACTCCAAAGAGTACAACAGTAGGGAAAGCGTTGGATAGCGTAGGGTTAAAATTACTATTCCACTCCAGAGAGTGCAATAGTAGGGAAAGTGTTGGATAGCGTAAGGGTAAAAATTACTATTCCCACTCCAGAGAGTGCATCAGTAGGGAAAACGTTGGATAGCGTAGGGGTAAAAATTACTATTCCAACTCCAGAGAGTGCAATAGTAGGGAAAGCGTTGGATAGCGTAAGGGTAAAAATTACTATTCCAACTCCAGAGAGTGCAATAGTAGGGAAAGCATTGGATAGCGTAGGGGTAAAAATTACTATTCCAACTCCAGAGAGTGCAACAGTAGGGAAAGTGTTGGATAGCGTAGGGAAAAAAGTTACTATTCCAACTACAGAGAATGCAACAGTAGGGAAACCACTGGATAGCATAGTGGTAAAAATTACTATTCCCACTCCAGTGAGTCCAACAGTAGGGAAAGCGTTGGATAGCGTAGGGGTAAAAATTACTATTCCCACTCCAGAGAGTGCAACAGTAGTGAAAACGCTGGATAGCTTAGGAGTAAAAATTACTATTCCCACTCCAATGAGTGCAACAGTAGGGAAAACATTGCATAGCGTAGGGGTGAAAATTACTATTCCCACACCAGAGAGTGCAACAGCAGTGAACACGCTGGATAGCGTAGGGGTACAAATTACTATTCCCACTCCAGTAAGTGAAACAGTAGGGAAAGCGCTGGATAGCGTAGGGGTAAAAATTACTATTCCAACTCCAAAGAGTGCAACAGTAGGGAAAGCGTTGGATAGCGTAGGGGTAAAAATTACTATTCCTACTCCAGAGAGTGCAATAGTAGGGAAAGCGTGGGATAGCGTAGGGGTAAAAATTACTATTCCCACTCCAGAGAGTGCAACAGCAGTGAAAACGCTGGATAGCGTAGGGGTACAAATTACTATTCCAACTCCAAAGAGTGCAACAGTAGGGAAAGCGTTGGATAGCGTAGGAGTAAAAATTATTATTCCAACTCCAGAGAGTCTAATAGTAGGGAAAGCGTTGGATAGCGTAGGGGTAAAAATTACTATTCCCACTCCAGAGAGTGCAACAGTAGTGAAAACGCTGGATAGCGTAGGAGTAAAAATTACTATTCCCACTCCAGTGAGTCCAACAGTAGGGAAAGCTTTGGATAGCGTAGGGGTAAAAATTACTATTCCAACTCCAGAGAGTGCAACAGTAGGGAAAGTGTTGGATAGCGTAAGGGTAAAAATTACTATTCCAACTCCAGAGAGTGCAACAGTAGTGAAAGTGTTGGATAGCGTAGGGGTACAAATTACTATTCCAACTCCAGAGAGTGCAACAGTAGGGAAAGTGTTGGATAGCGTAGGGGTACAAATTACTATTCCAACTCCAGAGAGTGCAACAGTAGTGAAAACGCTGGATAGCGTAGGGGTACAAATTACTATTCCCACACCAGTAAGTGAAACAGTAGGGAAAGCGCTGGATAGCGTAGGGGTAAAAATTACTATTCCAACTCCAGAGAGTGCAACAGTAGGAAAAGCGTTGGATAGCGTAGGGGTAAAAATTACTATTCCCACTCCAGATAGTAAAACAGTTGGGAAAGCACTGGATAGCATAGGGATTCTATAAACATAATAACCAATTGAATAATTAGTTATAAAAAAATAGCATATTAATAATTAATTTACAAAATAATTATTATTAAATACCAATTATTTAAAATAAATATTTATATAAATAACTTTAAATTACATCCAACACTATTCCCCCTTTAACACACAACACACTACACATACAAAATACACAATACATTTAAATATCAGTTTATCTATTATTTACAATTAATAATACATTCTTTATAATTAATATACTTATTATTTACTTATATATACATATTAACTACCAAATTACAATTATTCACAAATTAATTCTTAATTAACAATACATTAATTAGCAATAACAACAAATAACATGAAATATTAAATTATTTATATTTACTATATTTAACGTACTAATAACAATTAATTACCAATTAATAATTAATTAACAATTAATTATTATTAATTACAAATAAATAAAAATTATCAATAATTATTTGAATTTAATTACATCCCACCCTATTCCCCTATAAACCCACAACCCACTACACATAAAAATGTACATAATTAATTTAATCATCAATTAATCACTTAATAAAATTAAATCACCAATTAATTAGTAATTAACAATTAATTATTTAACAATACCAATAAATAAATATTAATATTAAACTAATTATTACTTATATAATTAACCAATTAATACAATTAATTTACAATTAATAATTAATTAACAATTAATGAATCAATTAATATATTTAATTTACAATTAGTAATTAATTAACAATTAATTAATCATAAATACCAATTAAACAATACATATTAATTAATTAATTATAATTAAATTACTTCCCACCCTATTCCCCTAAAAACCCACAACCCGCTCTGATACTAAAATTCTAAATTATATTTTAAATAATTATTAATCTCTAAACATTTATTTTTAAATGTCTTAAAATACATTACAATCTGACTGCGCGGAGTTCCTGCGGGACTTTGACTTGCCTGCTCTCTCAAGGGAACAAGCTGACAGCCTCGAGACGGAACTGTCCGGGGCGGAGCTGAGTGAGGCGCTTAACTCCCTCAAGGCAGGAAAGGCGCAGGGGCCCAATGGGCTACCTGTGGAAATCTACAAGAGACAGGCGAGCATAGTCATAGATCCCCTGAGGAAGATGCTCCTCGAGGCACGAGCTGGGGGTGTGCTGCCACCGGATCAACGGGAGGCTACGATCGTGGTCATCCACAAGCCTGGCAAGCCGGCTGACCAGTGCTCATCCTATCGACCTATCTCGCTCCTTAATGTAGAGGCCAAGGTCCTGGCTAAGGCTTTGGCGACGCGTCTGCTGGCGGTCCTGCCCGACCTGGTGCATGCTGACCAATCTGGCTTCATGCCGCACAGAAGCACTCGACTTAATCTTTGGCGACTGTACGGGGCACTGTACATGACCAAGGGAGAGGACGACTCCCAGACAGCGTTGATGGCGCTGGACGCCTCTATGGCCTTTGATAGCATCGAGTGGCCGTACTTATTCATGGTCCTACAGCGTCTGGGCTTTGGACCGGTCTTTTGTAGTTGGGTGCGCCTGCTGTATGCACAGCCGGTCGCCAGGGTAAGAGTGAATGGTGCGCTCTCCCGTGCGTTTCCACTGCGTCGCGGCACTAGGCAGGGGTGCCCACTATCTCCCCTTCTTTTCGCACTGGCACTTGAGCCGTTGGCCCACTGGGTACGGAGGGACCAGGCGTTTTGGGGGTTAGCAATGTGCAATGGGTGGGAGGAGCGTATCTCCCTCTACGTGGATGATATTGTGCTGTACATGGCCAGACCGTACCATTCAATGGCGCAGGCGCTCCACCTCTTTGCCTTGTTTGGCAGCTACTCCGGTTATAGGATCAATTGGTCCAAGTCAGTGATTTTCCCCCTCTCTGGCCCTACCCCGCGGATTCCAACTGGGTGCTCAGCCCGGGTGGTGTCAGAGGGTTTTCAGTACCTTGGGGTGTATGTGACTAGAGATAAAGAGGTGTTCTTTCAAAGAAACCTGGAACCACTTCTGGCGCGCCTAGCAGCGGATGTTTCTCATTGGCGATCCTTGCCTCTGTCTCTGATGGGGCGCGCGGGGCTCTTCAAGATGCTGGCTTTACCGCGCCTCCTCTATATCCTACAGAACTCACCGTACCCAATCCCAGGGGGGGTGTTCCGGCGTATTTCACAGATGGTGCGGACCCTGCTTTGGGACGGAGGGAGCCCAAAAATAGCGTTGGGTAAGCTTACAAGAGGGGTATACGACGGGGGGCTGGCCCTCCCGGATGTCCGTCTCTATTACTGGGCCTCCCAGCTACAAGTAGTTAATGAGTGGGTGTACGCAACGGGGTCGGAGCCGGCGTATAGGGTTGACAGGCATGTTATGCCAGGAGGAAACTGTGAGCAGCTGTTGTATTCGAGGAAGAGATGCAAGGACCTCCCATCGCATACCGGGGTGGTCATACAGTGCTGGCGGGAGGCCCATCAGTTTCTTGGGTGGGCAGGCACCCTCACGGGTCGGACGCCGCTCTGGTTTGGGGACCAACTACCAGAGGTCGCGAGACTGACCGGTTTCAAAGGATGGCGATTGATCGGGATAGATTACCTGGGAGATGTATGGAAGAGGGGCGCCCCCAGATCCTTTGATTGTTTCCAAAAGGAGCATCGCATGCACAGTGCTCAACACTTCCATTATCTGCGCCTCATGCATGCCCTGGGTTCCTACCTGCGACGAGGCTCCTCGCTCCCTGAGTATTCTCCCCTGGAGGATAGGCTCTTGCTTGACCCCATACCGGGGAAGCTAACGGCCACCATTTACCGTAAGCTCATTAATAACATGCCTGACCCCCTCGTCTCCTTGCGGGCTAAGTGGGAGGGAGATATAGGCAGCATGGATGACGAGGACTGGCAGGAGGCCCTGCAGGGCCCTCGCGAAATTGCCATCCGGATGCGGTTTCGCCTCATCCAATTCAAAATCCTGCATAGGGTTTACTATCCACGGACCAACCTATTTTCATGGGGCAGGGCGCTGTTGCCTCTGTGTGTGAGGGGCTGCCGGGAGGAGGGCACGTTCTTCCACATCTTGTGGGAATGTCCGAACATAGTACCTTTTTGGACCCGGGTGACAGACACTATGGCGAAGGTGTGCCGGTCCCATTGGAGCCCAAGTGGCTGCTACTGCTGATCAAGGGAGACACGGACTGGTCCAGGTATCACGAGATATGGCTGGCTACAGCGGCTGGGGTGGCAAAACGGAACATTGCGAGCGCCTGGGGGGCGGTTGCGCCTCCACAATGGGACCAGTGGCTCAGGGACCTGGACTGGTGTCAGAGGGCGGAGGAAACAGTCTATAAATCCAGGGGCTGTGTGAAGAAATGGAGGAGGGTGTGGGGCCCATGGTGCAGATTCCGAACCTTCAGAGGCGGTGGGGGGCAGCTGTAGCGGGACCTTTGGGTAACTCTCCCGATCCTCAACTCTGTAATGTACCACTGTTGGTTTATGTGCCTTTTGCTCACTGCTTTGTCATGCATATGATCTTGAGCTATGTTAATAAAAAAAGATGTTTAAAAAAAAAAAATACATTACAATAATCTTTAACATACAAATAAAATACATTACACTAATAAAATATCGATATTATTGACATCGAAATTTTTGATTACGATATTACTTACATCTATATTAATGACTTCGATATTATTAACTTCGATAATACTTACCTTGGGGTCGATATTCTGTCCATCGATATTCTTGACTTCGATATTCTTTACCTACGATATTAACAACTCGATATACTTGTAGGTCGAAATTTAAAACTCGATATTTAGACTAACCACCCACTGAAATCAAGCTATACCTGGCTGTCTGATGTGCTTTAACTATGGAGAAACCGGTCCTGAGTTGTTTGTATTCTGGTTCACGGAGGATCTGTTCTGGCAGTTCATGCTGGACTGTTCCCATTAGAGCAGGGTCAAGACTGATTTGCATATGTCTTGGTCCAATTTGAGGTGGCATGGTGTTCAAAATAACAATGGATTTGGATTCAACCCGAATAATTACCAGTGGCTGAGATTAAATTAAGTTTTCCATCTGTTTACTTTAGTGTGTCATTCTAGGTAGGACGGGTATGCCCAGACATGCACACTGTGTCACTAGAATAAAGCTGTATCTGACTGTGGAGTCTTAACTAGGGTGAAACCAGTCCTCAGTTGCTTGTATTCTGTTTCAAGGAGGACCTGCCCTGGCAGTTCATGATGGTCATTTCCCTTGGAGCAGGGTCAAAAGCTAATTTGCATATGGTTGTGTTCAAACTTAGTTGGTATGTGTACAAAACAACGATGGACTAGTATGCTTCATCGGTGATTACTTGTGGCTGAAATTAATTCAAGCATTCCAACCATCATTTTTTTGTTTACCTTCAAGTTCCCTGGAAAGGTAGCTTTCACAATAGCGGGAAATATATTAGCAAAGTCCGGCTGCCTTTCTTTCATTTTCTGTTTGACAGCTATAGGATAGTACCATATTTGTTGTGGTGTACCCCAAGATGTTTGCCTTGATTCTTTTTGCAGACTGTAGCACTCTGTGCACTTTACCTCTGTTATGCAATTTACCTCTGTTAACCAGTGGTAAAGGGCATGTACTCCCCATTTCAACATGATGAAATGAGCTTATCCCTATTTGACATACTTAACTTATCTATAAGTTTGAAGTATATTCTACAAAGTGTACCCGATGCCTGTAAGTTAAATGTCACGAGTGGACTTCAGCACCTATTGTGCCATTCACTACAGGGACAGCGCAAACATGACTGTAGCCATGACCATTTCTAACCTGTCTGTCACAGTCTCAAATGCAAATGTGGCCTGTCAATATAACTAGTCTTGACATGCCAAAACCTTCTTTTTAAATATTAATAAGCCTCTCCAAAAAAAGTAATTAATGTTCATAAGACAGATGGCTTGGTTTTGAAAGGTAGGACATGTTTGTAAATGTTTCACGTTAAACATGTCCTTACAGTGAGAAGTCATAAATGCAATTTTTACTGAGGCAAGGCTGGCTGTTTCATAGGAAAATACTGAGTTACATTATTAAACGTCATAATGTTAAGTTTGGTTAGGAAACAGTTAGAAATATAATTCAAATGCTTAATGGTTCCTCAGATCCATTTTAATGGTAACATCGAATGTTTAATAGCTATTAGGGAAAAGGTACTTTTAGAAAGTTACCATTTTCCTGCTTAAGCTTTCTGGAGACCCATTTGGATGAGCTCCAACTCTCACCTGTCAGCTTCATGTGGAAGGAAAACTGCTCTCAGAGCAGGACAAAAGAAGTAAGTATGAAGTGTGGTTCCCCTGACAGGAAAGCCAGTGGGATTGGATTCAAAGGGGCCTACCCTGGCACAGGCAGATATAAAATGACACCTGCAAAGGGACCTTCTTTGCTCCTTTAGCCAGGCAGGCACCAGTCCCAGTAGGAGAGAATCTGCTCTTTGAATTTGTTTAGAGTGACCACAGAAGATGAGTTGCTCACTTCCCTGACTACACATCTGAAGTGGGCACACAGACTCTGCCCAAGGAGAAAAGGCTTCCACCATCTTGGATTCAGCCGGAGATGGGCACTGTGGTATTGTTTGCAGTATGTTAGAATAAATGCTGCAAAAGTGGGCAGGGTTACCCCTGATTAGTCAGGGGCAAGGAGTCACCTACACCAATAACCTGGTGCCAGGCATAATTATGTTATCTGGCATACACACCTATAGACACTAGTTGGACATGTGGAAGGTCATAACCTGGTGTCTGAGACCTGAGAAGAGACCTAGAGAAGTTGACATGCTCCCTCCTGTACTGTTATGATTTATAAATGTACCCCAGGCTTAGGTAGTCACCCAACCTTTCACCTATATTTCACCTGCCTTTACACTAAATAACAGTTTTGCATAGACCTTTTACCTAGTTAAGGTGCTGCATAAATGTTGAGTGGTTTTCCCAGAAACTTAGCCTCATTTATTCTGCATGGGGATTCTCAGAATCACAGCAGAACTACCTTCTGCACAATAACTATGTATAGGGATCATCCCTTTCATCATCCCTGACTGAGATGACACAGCAAGGTAGAACCCTTGAGGGTACCTTTTGGGTATATATATATACACCATATCTTTGCTGAGGCAGGCAGAGGAGAAAGACTTCCATGCTGACACACTGATGTGAAATGCTGAGGTCCCTGCATGCAGACACTCCAGCCCACAGTGGTCTGACATCCCTCGTGGGGTGTCCATCTCAAGACCAAGACAGGGTCCCACAGTCTTTCATTTCAGGTAATGGGGTTGGCTTCATCCTAGGGGGATTCTTGGCTCTACGTCTACATATATGCTAGATACACTTAGGTATATCTAGTTAGGGTTGCATCGTAGGAGTACTCTTTTTTATTGTCATGTATTTATAAACCTGCCTGTATTCATTGTTTGAGCACCATGGTAGGAATCTACCATCCATATACCCTATTGGTGCTTATAATCATTTATATGTTTTTCTGTCTTATGGTTGTTTCAGCAAGCCTATTTTACACTAGAATGACGCTGGTTCAATAAATGCATATTGAAAGACATCCCTACCGTAAATTCTGTGTATCTCTCAGAGACAAAGTGAGCACAGGTGACTGAGCGAAAAGTACTGTCTCTTTCCACAATCCCTGATGGGACAGGGTTGTCATGTTCGATAGTTGCCAAGAACTATTCACTCCTTGGTAAGAGGACTTTATAGTGGCACTGTGAGCTAGCTGGTAGATAGGTGAACATACCCGGTTGAGGTGTCTGGAATCAGTCTGGACACCAATCCCACAGTCTATGTCGTCTAAATGCGCAGATCCTATATAGATTTATAGGAACTACACGACATGGCACCACCAATGTTGGTTTGGTACTTGTTTAACACTCAAATTTGAGTAGGTCAGTCATGCTTTTCTCAGAGACCCCTACCCACATAAATCCAGACGTCTGGAGTGGGAAGGAAAAAGTCCACCGCAGCTGAATAGGCATATCCTATGTATTGGCTGTACGTTTATTCAAGCTTCAAGGACAAATAGTTCCTATTGTGCAAAAAACCTTCTCTCAAGTCTCCTTGAAACTCTTTCAAAATGTCTGCCGAAGAGGCCCCTGTGTCACAAGCAGAAGAAGGGGAACAAGAAGGTGAAATAAACATTTTAGAAAATGTCAGAACCTCCCTCACTTTAAAATTAACAGAGTATGGAGTCCCAGCTAGGGGTGGGACAGTAACATTTGCAATTGAGGCACACAAATCTTATAGAACAGAGGCATTCTACTTATGGGTTATATTCCCACCGGCAGATGCACGCATAAATACATTTCATTCATACACTGAAGATGACACACCAGAGGAATATTGTCCATATGAGGACATTGAAGTTCTGCTTACCTACTAGGAGCACACAAACTGGTTTAAAGGCACCTCCCACACACAAAAGATAAAATAAGACTCAGTTAGCTCGGTAGAGATGGAGCAATTTGGCCAGTTCTAGCGGCTTATACACCACATCCAGACATTGACCCATTGCCCGTAGCAGACTTACGTCCACTACACAAAGAAATAATAAACCTTTACAGAAACCTGACACAGTTTGTGATGAGAACACTCACACTTCAGCCAACAAGGGCTACACCAGCAGGACAAATTCAGGGGTCGGCAACTAAAATAACTCCACAAACGGTAAACGCAGTTATTGGTAAATTGCCCAGTAGATGTGAGCAAATGCCTATCTGGATAGCTCAGAAAATCACACAGTCAGAGGCAGTGTTTCCACACACAAGCCCAAAGGAAGAAAACGGAATATTAACAATTTGCTTGGGGATATCGCTCCAGATAGAAGATTGTACCTCTTGGGGTACAGTTTTTGTTGCCATATATACCAGAGCGTATGGTATCCCCTCAATAGCAGTGATACCGGATGTACTAAGACAAATACAGAATTAGTATGGAGCAGAACCTGCTCCAAACTTAGGGATGAAATTGTTAGGAAATTTTGCCCAGGTATCAACTAGTATATTGGAAAACTTAAAAGGGGAGGCAGCAGCGGTAGGGATACGCCAACACCTGAAGGATTTCACTCCTATACAACAGGAGCGTGAATTACCTAAATCTATCGAAGATACATATGCCGAATTTGGCAGAGATAGTTTGGGAGCTAGATCAACACAACCTCAACTCATAGGTGGTCTTGAAAAGGATAACACCAAGCAAGCACCTGATTCTTCTAAGAAGAAATGGGATAATAAAAAACAAAACAATAGAGAGAATATATACCCAATCAAGGGGTGGGTCTCCTCAACAGGAGCGCTCAGAAAGGAGGTCCAACCTTAGGAATCGTGATTACAGTAAAAAACCTGAGAGGTATCAAATACTGCAATAAATTCCTCTTGTGACTCTCAAGGTTCCTCAAAAAAAGGCAGAGAGGGAAGGACTGCCAGAACACAGACAAGAAGAAAGGGGAAAGTCCAGAGACACACATCGTACTTCGGACTATAATATCAACAAAGAAGATAAATAAAAATCAAAACCTAAAAAGAAGAAAGTTGCTGGTCTTAAAGTTAGACATGCCAAGGATACTGAGGACTCAACTCTGAATGGGGAATGGACTCTGATGATGCTAGACAGCGCAGCAGAAGTAACAATAGCTCACCAGAACCATATGAAATTTCTGGTGACAGCGGAGTTGAATGAACATATCATGTTGGAAACACCTGATACAAGGGTGAGTGTCCCATATCGGTTACATGAGATATCACTCCAAATGGAGGGGGACAAACATAGAAAAATTAAACGTCTCTTTTGGGAGAACCTGACTTTTGGCTATGACATCCTTTTGGCTGAAGAAGATTGGCCGCCTGAGATTGTTATGGAGTGCCCAAAAGGAGAAATGGTAATTCTATCTGCTTTTTCCGACCTCGTTCCAGAATACTTAAAAGATTCATATGCGCAGGAGTGGGCGGTAGCACTTGCTCCAGCATTATATCGCAACCATGTAGGGTGGGATGCTGAGTCACCTCACCATGTAACCCCAGTAAAAACTACTTCAACTCCACATAGACAGTACCCTATTAAACAAGAAGCAAATAAGCAGGTCAGGGAGATCTAAGATCAACTTGAATACCAAGGTGTAATACAAAATTGCACCTCTTCAATGAATAATCCTGTAATGAAACCTGATAGTTCATACCGTCTAGTTTTAGACTACAGACATCTGAAGACATGCGCAAAGACATTTGCAGTACAGAATGCACACTGTGCCGCATTAATGAATAACTTTGTGCTGAAAAAATATAAAACAGCATTAGATATCTCAAATTGATTTTTTTATCCAAAATATAGCGTCTAAAAGCAGGTATTTGACATCAATCTCAGCCCTAGGCTCTCAGGGAAAGTTCTGTTGACTGCCCCAAGGGTATAGGAATAGCCCTGGGTTGTTCTTAGCTAGGGTAGCAGAGTTACTTAAAAATGTTGATGAGGAGGCATTGTACTATGTAGATGATATTGATCTGATGGATGATGATGTTTTGGATCATTTGACCAGGGTGAGCAACATTATTTTGGGATTCCCCTCTGAGGGCTACAAAGTAACTTGAAAAAATTGAAAACAGCCCAACTCAATGTCCTGTTTTTGGGATACAATTTATCAAGCGTAGGGAAAAGCCTAGCAGCTAACTTTTTAGAAAATTTCGCGCTGCTCCAAACTCCAAAAACTCCTAAAACTTACAAACCATACTGGGATTCTTAAAGTTTGATAGAACATACATTTTGGATAATGCAGAAAAAATAAAACCTTTCTACGATTTAATCAGATCTGATTTTACAATTAGACATTGGAAACAGGAACACACAGATATCCTTCATTCCTTAAAAGCTGACATAATAGCTTTAAAATGGGAAACAACCTTAACAACGCGGTCATTACATTGCGTTGCCATTACAACGCGGTGGTTACAATGACCGCTTTGTTACATCACAGAACATTACAACGCAAGTTGTTACAATGACTTAACGCAAGTCGTTGTAGTGAGGGCTGCAATTTATATACATATATTGCTAAGTTAGCATAACCGCGTTAGATGTTAGAAAGCCACCTTGCCACTTTTGCTGCTTTTGCACATGACACTGTAGTTACATGTTATTATTTGAGAAATGCTTGCTCGCCTTTTCTTCACATGAGAACTGTCTGTTGTTCACATCCCTAGCCGTGAGCTACGACCTTGGTCTGAACATTGTGTAAAGAAACAGTCTGGGTCGCTAGACGGTGCATGTTTTTGGGTTCAGGTTGATCGTCCCACTATTTAGCCATAACACGCACACAGCTGCAAATACCTGAAAGTCGAGCGCTTTTAATATTGCAGGCTGCATGCTTAACACATTCATTCGGAAGAAGAGCTTTCCCAGGAGCACAGTACACCTGATCCTGTGATGTGATTCCACTAAGCTGATCTTTACGGTATGGGGTTCCCCATTCAAGCCTAGAGACCTTCTACTAGTCTAATAATATTAGTTCACTAGCGAAAGGAAGGTGGCTGTATTCCACTGTCATTATATTATGATTTCTCCTTTCATTTTCTATGGTATTGTAACTATGCTGATGGTTTTGATTTTAATCATTTGTCTGCTTATGTTAGCCAAAGTACTGCATCTTAGGACACGAGGTTTATAAAATAAACTCTTTTAAATTTACTGTGTCTTTGTTTACTCTTGTTGTGGACTAATATGAGAATAATAACGAACAGGTATTTCTGATTCCCACCATTCCTGAGAATACACTAAGTCGCTTGTTCTGGGTTGTCTATACATTGGGACCGCCAAGATAAATACGGATAACAAATGGGACACTGATGCTGGTCGAATAGGGGTTCTGGGTACTGAGGTGAGTTTTTGGTACACAGCAATTCACTGAGGTCCTGGTTTCCTGTGCATAGTTCTGTGCATGAGCAGAATCCCTGCAACATGGCGCACCTAACGTTTGGTCTATTGATTTGAAACGCCTTAGTAGTGCTTATATTTGTCCACGACTCCCTCACTCTTGTTTCCGGATAACGGAAGTGACGGGTTTTGACCTACCTGTTACTCACCTGATAGGTTCTTTCAAGCTTGATCATTAAAAAGGTTTCTTCTATTTCTGAACCCTACTGATTAAACTCGTTGTTGATCTTTTGTGTGTCCTTATGGCGGTTGAAATTGCTGCACATAGCCGTACACCTCTACGACATCATTTGACGACGTACGGGGTGCCGGACAATGGGATGGCCGTTATTTTTGTGGTGAGTGCTGATGGAACCCATCCTTATGAGTTGTTCTACTCTTGGGTGACACTGCCAGCAGTGAATGCGGATGATGAAACGTTTCACTCGTATACTCACACGTGGGTCCCAGCCAATTATACGCCATATCGGACTCTAGAGATCCCCTTTCAGCCTGGCAGCACAGCATTTGGGTAAATGGCGCCCTTCCCCATACGGTTGCACCGGCTAGAATGGGCCCTTTGTCAATTCCAGGGGCCACATGGCCGGTGCTTGCCGGATTTACGCCTCACCCCCGCTATTTGACTATTGCTGTGGATGAGCTGCGTACGCTCCATACAACCCTCATTTCAGTATATAGGGCTTCGGTGAAATACGTTTCACGTAATATGCAGGTGGGTCCTGCTGTTGCGGGACTACCGGCTGGTCACCCGGCGGTTGTTATTAGTCCCGTCATAGTTAGTTCGGTGATGGGCAAGCGCCCCCAGAATAAGGATGATTTTCCTTATTGGCTTGCCGAGAAATTTGACCAGCTGGAAGCAGTGTTTCCACACTATACAGAGGTGGAGAAACACAGAATTCTCACCATTAGTTTGCCGAAAGACATTATCCCTGATGTGTCAGATTGTGATAACTGGGGAAAAATCTTTGCCGCGGTCTACTCGAAGTGCTTCAACACTCCGTCTATGGCCGCGTTGCCCTCCGTCATTAAACGTGTTCAAGATCAGCACGGACCGGAGGAGGCTGTAGAGTTGGGAATGAGGCTTGTCGGAGTATTCGACGTCGTTGCCCCCCTCGTCCTTGGTAATCTCAAGGGAGATGCGGTACAATTCCAAGTGGCAAATGGCTTAGCCCGCGTCGCTGAACTCGATAAGCCCAAAGAGTTACCTAAACCTATTGAGGAAGCTTATAAAACTATTGGCCGCAGTAGTTTGGGAGTTAAACCAACTGTAATAATTCCTGACTTGATACAACAAACTAAGGTGAGTTCGTCCAGCTTTTCCAAAACAGAGTTGGAGAGCAAAGAAACAGGGAAAGCAGCAACAGAAACAGGGGTCTCGTCCTGCGTCTCCCATACAGCAGGCTAGCGAACGCACTTATGATTTGCGCGATCGTACTAGTATTAAGTCGCCTGATAGATTTCAGGTTACTGAACAATGCTCTCCTCGTTCTTCACAGGAACCATCGGCCTCACAGTCCGGTGGGGGAGACCGTGGCAAAGGTCGGGGTGCACAACAAGGTCATGAACAACCACGTCACACTGACGGTAAAAGCAAGCAAGACGAGTTTGCACGTCAACGTCCCCCGTTTCTGAAGAAGAAAGTTGCTGCACTGACCGCAAGGTATGCCACAGATAGTGAGATCACAGCTTCGGAACCTGACATGGGCCCTAACGCTGCTCGACAGTGCGGCGGAGGTTACAGTAGTGCGGCAAGCACTGCGTCCATATCTGGAGGCGACAGCAACTGATACGTTCATTACCGTAGAAACTGCTGACACTAGAGTGGCTCCCCCTGACAGACTATATAACATAGTCCTCCTAATTGAAGGTAACATACAGTGTACAATTCAAGGGATTTTTTGGGATAATCTGACCTCTTCTTATGACATTCTCCTAGCGGAGGCAGACTGGCCCCCGGCTTTCATTTTAGATGCTCCTAGAGGGGAGGAGGTAATCCTCCCGTCCTTTGCGCACACAGTGCCAAAGAACCAAGCTAAAAGGTTCGCTGAGGAGTGGGCTCTGGTGCTAGCACCGGCTTTGTATCGTACTCAGGTGGGCTGGGATAAATTGTCCCCCAGCCATGAGATTCCATCGCGGTCTATGCCCCAGCCACAACCCCAATATCCCATGCGTCGCGAAGCCAGACCTCACGTCGCGGCAATCCTTGAACAATTGGAATATCAAGGTGTTATTGAAACATGCGTGTCGCCAATGAATAATCCTTTATTCACTGTGACGAAGCCTGATGGGTCGTACCGCCTGGTTTTGGATTACTGGCATTTAAACTCTCATTGCCGGACGTGCGTGATACAAAATACTCACAGTTCGGCTCTCGTCGATAGTCTTGTGCAAAAAGGGTTTAACCCCTTCAGTGCCCATGACGAGATAGTCTCGTCATGGAGCACGGTTGCGCTGTGCCCATGACGAGACTATCTCGTCATGAACCCCGCCCGCTAATGCAACGCCCGGCACAGGGCGGAGAAAGGGCGGGGCACTGAAGAGGTTAAAACCACACTTGACATTTCCAATGGCTTTTACAGCCATAACCTGTCCTCTATTAGCAGTCAGTGGACAGCTTTTACCTCAGGCGGCAAACACAAACAGTTTACAAGACTGGCCATGGGCTAAAAAAACAGCCCTGGCATCTTTGCCGCACGTGTTGTCTGTCTTTTAGAGAGCATAGATCCAGATGCGTACTCGTATGTCGATGATATCTATCTCACAGACGACGAGCTGCGGCCGCATCTGTGTCGCGTTGATCGCATTATAGTTATGTTCGCAGACTTCGGATACAAATTCAATTTTGCGAAGTCTCACATTGCAGAGTATACAGTGTTGTTCTTGGGCTACGAACTCAACAATGAAGGTCGAGGATTGGCTCCACACTTCCTGGAGAAGTACGCCTGCCTGCGTGCTCCTACAACACTGAAAAAATTGCAGTCTTTGTTGTGCTTTCTGAATTTCGGTCGTACGTACATTCCTGATTATGCCCAGCGTATCAAGCCGCTTTATGCCTTGGTACAACCTATTTTTTCCAAATCGTGCTGGCTGCCGGAGCATTCAGCTATTTTGCAATTACTGCAAGCTGATCTTCTTCCTTCAAAATACTTACTGACACGTGATAACCGCACTAACCTGGTAATAAGAATTGTGCCAGGCGCAGTGGGTTTCACGTACTTAACGTTCAATGAGGGCGATACCGTCCCCATTGCCTACAAATCACACCTGTATACTTCAGCTGAAATGCGTTTTTCCTCTGTCGAGAAAGTTCTTACGGCAGTACAGATGGCGATTCTCAAAGAACGAGCGCTGTCGCAAGGAAAACGCATGTTGATTGTCACACCATATCCTGCCCTTGAGGCAGTGATCAAAGCGAGTGTACCAAATTCTAAAGCTTTGCATCCTCGGTGGATACAATGGGCCACTTCCTTGACATCGCCCGACGTCACCTATATCTTTACAGACTCAGGAGTACTTACAGTATGAATTAGTTCATCCGGCTCCTCTGTCTTTGCGCCCGCTCGAAGATTACCATTGTGTCATTTACACTGACGGTTCTGCGCAACCGGCAACTGGATCGAAGCATGCCTATTCAGCAGCCTGCGCAATTGTGGTGGGTACTTTCGTAAATGGTAAATTCCAATCTGATGTCGTGCATACGCAGTCATTGGGTGATTGTACCGAACAGTTGGCAGAGCTCCGTGCTCTGGTGCTTGCACTGGAGTTTGCTGATCCTCGGGTCACTACTCTTATAGTAAGTGACCCGTTCTATTGTGTTCAATCTTACAACGACAATCTATATTTTTGGTCTCAAAATGAATACCATGATTCCAACGGTAGCACAATTAAGCATAAAATGCTTTGGGTTCGAGTGGCAGAACTTAAAGAACATCTGCCTCTCGTGAATGTTATTCACATTCTCGGTCACCAACGAGTTGGTTTCCATGCTGTCAGCAACAGCTTAGCTGACGAAGCAGCAAAAACAGCAGTGGCGACATATCTAGTAGCTGCAGTTACAAGATCCAAAAGTAAGATTGATGATAACATTTTGGCAGCTATTGCTGCTACAGAAACGGGAAGTAATTACCCGAGAGATTTCCCTTCTCGTTACCATTATCACTTAAGTCCTGATAAAGTCCCATTGGTGAGGATTAACGATGTTGGTGATAGATTGATTCCCAACGCGGACTGCAGACCATCGTTGATAACAGCAGCTCGCGAAGGCCTGGCCTCTGCCCATGCCGGCGTTGCAGCTACTGTTTCGCTGTTACAACAACGTTACTGGTGGTGCGGTTTATATAAACAAGCTTGACGTAGATGATCACTGTGCTGTATTGCAGACTCTACAAGAAGCCAGAGACAGTCTAGCGAAGGAACACGTGCCCTCCACATCTGATGCTGCGCTTCAGATTCCGGTAGTCGGCTGGCTACCTCGAGTTGGTGATCTGGTCCGTGAGAAGGTGGAGAACAAGAAGGAGTTCGGCCCCTCTTATCGTGCACCGGTTCCAGTGCTTGGCGTGCAGGGTACACGAACAGTCATTTTACCTCCACTTCCTGGTCGCAAGGATAACAGGTACATCTCTATTGACAATGTCAAGCTACAGCGAGTGGCCGATTCTTCTTAGTATGACTCCAGCGGTTTCTTGCGATGCTGAGAAACTCTGTTTTGGCTCCAGTTTCTACCACCTTGTCTGATGTTGCCATCGAGATGCATATAGTTACTGGTCCTTTGTTGCCACCAACAGCTGGTGGTTTACCTGTAGATACTGAGTATGCTTATCCTGCAGATGTACCATTGCCTGTTTTACAATCCATCGCAGTTAACCAGTCAAGCTTCTCCTTTGACACTAACTCAATGACTTCCCATCAAAAGTTTCAATTTTTGCTGTCTGGTTTAAAAGACATTTTTTAATTCCCCCTTGGACTTACATTTGGCTGGTGCTCATATGTATTTTTTTGTTCATGTCCATTGGATTTGTGGTGGTATTTTTACGTCTTGTGAATGGACACTACCTAAAAGAAAGCTCTACAATTAGACTAATTGATGGAACTTTGGCCCCCCACTCCTCATCACATATCATGAAAAGGGACCAGACTTTTGTGAATATTACTGCCTGGCCTGTGTTGGATGGGATTGCGTGGGATGCTGTTAAATTTCAAATTCATGGACCCACTGAAGTAATCAATGTGCCAAATGTATTTCGTGTTTCTATGGGTGATGTAGTTAAGCAAAGCATCCGCTCAGATGATTAGGATGTTCAAGCCATAGAAGCACTATTTTCTGATTTGAAATATTATGCTGAGTTTGATGCTGATGATTTGTATTTAGATACTGCTAATTATGATGAGCAGTTTTGCTATCAACATTATGGCAATCATTTCCTTCATAAAGCCAATACGTTTAGAAATTTTGTAAATTACATGCAATGGGAACACTGTCAAGCGCCGAGGCTGGGCAGCTCCACCACGTTAGTGAACAAATTCACATATTTTTCTGATTTCAGTGTTTCAAATCCTGCCTCCTTTTACTTTAAAGTGGCAGCTGAGTCTGCCTCGAAAGTTAGGCTGACACACACGAAATTGTTATACTCCAAATCCTTTATGGATGATTTGGCAATCAGAGGTTATGATCTGTGGAAAGCAACTATTGATCTTAAATCGGTTTGGGGTTCTAAACCGTGGCAGGTACAAGGAAAAGAAGCTTTGCATTGTGCCTGCCTCATCCCTAACCACATGTTGTTTTTGAATTCGTCGATTTTTCAGACCACCTGCTTTGGATTGGCTACTTCAAAAAAATTAAGTTCTCCCTCTACTCCGGATCTGGGTGCTTATCCTAATTGGGATATTCATACAGATCGGTCCCTTGATACGTTGCAGTCATACGTTTGTAACACATCCTTCAATATTTCCAAATTGAATCCGGAAGGATGGTTAATATGGCAAACGAGCTCAGATTCCTGTCAACATCGTTTTCTGGATTTAAATCCGGGGTATACGCAGGTTCGTGTGGACCCCCGTTTTGAATCATCTCATACTGTAACTACCTATGCCAATCTTGGCTGCAACATTCCACCTTAGCATCTGTTAGACTTCATTTATCACAATTACATGACAAAATAGATTTGAATCATTTTGTTAAGGGTCCTGCGGGTGGCAGGTCCAAAAGATGGGTATATGCTGTTTATAACAAAGTTTGGAAGCTATCGCAAATTGAAGCTGCATCCAGATTACGGGCTATTGATCAACCCAATATGGAGAAAGTATTGGCTGTAATAGATAATAGCATTAACACCCTTTCTTCCAGAATTTACACGTTAGATAATATCGTTTCATCTGTTGTTGACATTGTGCAGGATGATGTGTCTGTTTTATATCATGGTCAAAATAAATTGCGTTCTATAATGCAATTTGCATGGACATTGCAAACGTTAAAGGCTGAGAAAGTGCCTTGGGACTACATGAATACTTCAGTTTTGTCCCATCCTTTTAATTTAACTGAAAAACAACAGTTCATGTCCATGAAAGATGCATCATACTCATTGCTGCACATTCAAAAGTTAGAACCTTTGCCTTTCTCTGTAGCCGAATTAAACTCCGCTGTGTGGCTTATCCACGGGTTAATCACATTACCATTTCCCCTGTTTAAGTTCAGTTCCTGCATGAAACATTATGCGCTAGGCAGATATGAACAACTATGTACTGCCTTCCTGCATGAAGTTTGGTCACTCCCATTCACATACAGGTGCATGAGAGACGGTAAAGAGGTCTACTTAAAAGGTGAAGAGTGCACTTCCACTCCGGATCACTCTGTGGTGTGTCGGCACATTCAATTGCATGGTGCATGCAATGTGCAGGCTCCTAATTTAGCTTGCGTCCTGAAAGGGATTCCAGTGTCAGCCATTACACCGTCATTTACGCTGCTGGCTAACGGTAGTTATTTGCTATTAAATAATGAAGCTTGCTGTGGGACGTTAGTGGGAATTCCCTAAAAAGTGACAGTATCACAGAGAGTAGTCTGCTGTAACAACGTCCTTTTCCCACCCCCGCATGGACGGCTCGATGTATCCATCTGGCCTTCCATTCCAACCTTGAAAGCAGAGTTCAACAAGATGAGCAAAATAAGGGCTCTATTGTCTCAAAAAGAAGTCGCGTTGACTTCGTCCCGGGAAACATTTGTCCTTCACGTAGCAAACACACGCACCGAGGTGCAAGCGCTTTTGAATACTGATCTCCCACTTCATTTTGGTGCCCTGATTCACACTATCTTTAATGCCTCGTCAACAAGTGGCCTGGCACATTTTTTCAAAATTGTGGGCTCCGGCCTCGTGACCTCCTTCCAAACAATTTTTTGTGTGATCCCGGCATTTTTTCATTCTACTTTTTCCAGCGTCTTTGGAGGTCTACCGTTGATTCTCGCCCTCGTGGCTGGGGTGCTGTTGTTGGTCTGCTTACTACGCAATGGCTGCACAATTTGTGCCACACGACAGCCTGTCCCGGCTGCTCCATCTTCGTAACCGGATGCTTGAATACTATGGAACACTACCACTGGCAACCTTGAGCTTAGCCTATGGATTGTCCTTCCGGTTTCCCTACTTTACATGCGTACAGCCTGTCTTTCATTGCCTAGAGTGTCCGTTCCAATGGGCTCTGGATTTGTGCTTGTCAAACTCGGTGTCTCCCCCCCCGGATTATGATCGACTAATGAGCCCCTTACTGGCTCATGAGTTGGACTGTTCTGGTGTCAGGATTATGGCCTGTGGAGCGGCACATGGAGTCCTAGGGAATTGGGACATCGGTACGGCTGCAGATGACTTCCTGGCAAGACGTTATCTTGAAGAACACGCCAGTTGTCCTCTGATGGTACTAGAGGCTCCAGTTGTCGAAGAACATGTGTGTTCATTCCCCTTGCTGAACTGGATGGCAGACAATTTTGCAGGACGTTCCAATGATTTCCTCTTGGAAGCCGTTGCTACTTACTGTGCTTATACGTTGATGGATTAACTTGGATGTCGTCCAACATTCTTTTGCACAAACTTTTACCTTTTTATTTGACATCCATCGATAATTTTTTTTCCCCTTTTTATGTTTTTTTTTTTCTCTCTCTTCGAACCTTCACTGCCTTTATATGGATTTCAAATTTGTGCTCTTAGTTCCGTTCTATCGAACTTGAACTCTGCGTTCCTTAATTGTACCCCTATTAGTTAGTGGTCCGATGAAGGGGGGGGTGTAGTGAGGGCTGCAATTTATATACGTAGATTGCTAAGTTAGCATAACCGCGTTAGATGTTAAAAAGCCATCTTGCCACTTTTGCTGCATTTGCACATGACACTGCAGTTACATGTTATTATTTGAGAAATGCTTGCTCGCCTTTTCTTCACATGAGAATTGTCTGTTGTTCACATCCCTAGCCGTGAGCTGCGACCTTGGTCTGAACATTGTGTAAAGAAACAGTCTGGGTCACTAGACGGTGCATGTTTTTGGGTTCAGGTTGATCGGCCCACTATTTAGCCATAACACGCACACAGCTGCAAATACCTGAGAGTCGAGCGCTTTTAATATTGCAGGCTGCATGCTTAACACATTCATTCGGAAGAAGAGCTTTCCCCAGAGCAGAGTACACCTGATCCTGTGAAGTGATTCCACTAAGCTGATCTTTAAGGTATGGGGTTCCCCATTCAAGCCTAGAGACCTTCTACTAGTCTAATAATATTAGTTTACTAGCGAAAGGAAGGTGGCTGTATTCCACTGTCATTATATTATGATTTCTCCTTTCATTTTCTATGGTATTGTAACTATGCTGATGGTTTTGATTTTAATCATTTGTCTGCTTATGTTAGCCAAAGTACTGCATCTTAGGACACGAGGTTTATAAAATAAACTCTTTTAACTTTACCGTGTCTTTGTTTACTCTTGTTGTGGACTAATATGAGAATAATAACGAACAGGTATTTCTGATTCCCACCATTCCTGAGAATACACTAAGTCGCTTGTTCTGGGTTGTCTATACATTGGGACCGCCAAGATAAATACGGATAACAAATGGGACACTGATGCTGGTTGAATAGGGGTTCTGGGTACTGAGGTGAGTTTTTGGTACACAGCAATTCACTGAGGTCCTGGTTTCCTGTGCATAGTTCTGTGCATGAGCAGAATCCCTGCAACATGGCGCACCTAACGTTTGGTCTATTGATTTGAAACGCCTTAGTAGTGCTTATATTTGTCCACGACTCCCTCACTCTTGTTTCTGGATAACGGAAGTGACGGGTTTTGACCTACCTGTTACTCACCTGATAGGTTCTTTCAAGCTTGATCATTAAAAAGGTTTCTTCTATTTCTGAACCCTACTGATTAAACTCGTTGTTGATCTTTTGTGTGTCCTTATAGCGGTTGAAATTGCTGCACATAGCCGTACACCTCTACGACATCATTTGACGACGTACGGGGTGCCGGACAATGGGATGGCCGTTATTTTTGTGGTGAGTGCTGATGGAACCCATCCTTATGAGTTGTTCTACTCTTGGGTGACACTGCCAGCAGTGAATGCGGATGATGAAACGTTTCACTCGTATACTCACACGTGGGTCCCAGCCAATTATACGCCATATCGGACTCTAGAGATCCCCTTTCAGCCTGGCAGCACAGCATTTGGGTAAATGGCGCCCTTCCCCATACGGTTGCACCGGCTAGAATGGGCCCTTTGTCAATTCCAGGGGCCACATGGCCGGTGCTTGCCGGATTTACGCCTCACCCCCGCTATTTGACTATTGCTGTGGATGAGCTGCGTACGCTCCATACAACCCTTATTTCAGTATATAGGGCTTCGGTGAAATACGTTTCACGTAATGTGCAGGTGGGTCCTGCTGTTGCGGGACTACCGGCTGGTCACCCGGCGGTTGTTATTAGTCCCGTCATAGTTAGTTCGGTGATGGGCAAGCGCCCCCAGAATAAGGATGATTTTCCTTATTGGCTTGCCGAGAAATTTGACCAGCTGGAAGCAGTGTTTCCACACTATACAGAGGTGGAGAAACACAGAATTCTCACCATTAGTTTGCCGAAAGACATTATCCCTGATGTGTCAGATTGTGATAACTGGGGAAAAATCTTTGCCGCGGTCTACTCGAAGTGCTTCAACACTCCGTCTATGGCCGCGTTGCCCTCCGTCATTAAACATGTTCAAGATCAGCACGGACCGGAGGAGGCTGTAGAGTTGGGAATGAGGCTTGTCGGAGTATTCGATGTCGTTGCCCCCCTCGTCCTTGGTAATCTCAAGGGAGATGCGGTACAATTCCAAGTGGCAAATGGCTTAGCCCGCGTCGCTGAACTCGATAAGCCCAAAGAGTTACCTAAACCTATTGAGGAAGCTTATAAAACTATTGGCCGCAGTAGTTTGGGAGTTAAACCAACTGTAATAATTCCTGACTTGATACAACAAACTAAGGTGAGTTCGTCCAGCTTTTCCAAAACAGAGTTGGAGAGCAAAGAAACAGGGAAAGCAGCAACAGAAACAGGGGTCTCGTCCTGCGTCTCCCATACAGCAGGCTAGTGAACGCACTTATGATTTGCGCGATCGTACTAGTATTAAGTCGCCTGATAGATTTCAGGTTACTGAACAATGCTCTCCTCGTTCTTCACAGGAACCATCGGCCTCACAGTCCGGTGGGGGAGACCGTGGCAAAGGTCGGGGTGCACAACAAGGTCATGAACAACCACGTCACACTGACGGTAAAAGCAAGCAAGACGAGTTTGCACGTCAACGTCCCCCGTTTCTGAAGAAGAAAGTTGCTGCACTGACCGCAAGGTATGCCACAGATAGTGAGATCGCAGCTTCGGAACCTGACATGGGCCCTAACGCTGCTCGACAGTGCGGCGGAGGTTACAGTAGTGCGGCAAGCACTGCGTCCATATCTGGAGGCGACAGCAACTGATACGTTCATTACCGTAGAAACTGCTGACACTAGAGTGGCTCCCCCTGACAGACTATATAACATAGTCCTCCTAATTGAAGGTAACATACAGTGTACAATTCAAGGGATTTTTTGGGATAATCTGACCTCTTCTTATGACATTCTCCTAGCGGAGGCAGACTGGCCCCCGGCTTTCATTTTAGATGCTCCTAGAGGGGAGGAGGTAATCCTCCCGTCCTTTGCGCACACAGTGCCAAAGAACCAAGCTAAAAGGTTCGCTGAGGAGTGGGCTCTGGTGCTAGCACCGGCTTTGTATCGTACTCAGGTGGGCTGGGATAAATTGTCCCCCAGCCATGAGATTCCATCGCGGTCTATGCCCCAGCCACAACCCCAATATCCCATGCGTCGCGAAGCCAGACCTCACGTCGCGGCAATCCTTGAACAATTGGAATATCAAGGTGTTATTGAAACATGCGTGTCGCCAATGAATAATCCTTTATTCACTGTGACGAAGCCTGATGGGTCGTACCGCCTGGTTTTGGATTACTGGCATTTAAACTCTCATTGCCGGACGTGCGTGATACAAAATACTCACAGTTCGGCTCTCGTCGATAGTCTTGTGCGAAAAGGGTTTAACCCCTTCAGTGCCCATGACGAGATAGTCTCGTCATGGAGCACGGTTGCGCTGTGCCCATGACGAGACTATCTCGTCATGAACCCCGCCCGCTAATGCAACGCCCGGCACAGGGCGGAGAAAGGGCGGGGCACTGAAGAGGTTAAAACCACACTTGACATTTCCAATGGCTTTTACAGCCATAACCTGTCCTCTATTAGCAGTCAGTGGACAGCGTTTACCTCAGGCGGCAAACACAAACAGTTTACAAGACTGGCCATGGGCTAAAAAAACAGCCCTGGCGTCTTTGCCGCACGTGTTGTCTGTCTTTTAGAGAGCATAGATCCAGATGCGTACTCGTATGTCGATGATATCTATCTCACAGACGACGAGCTGCGGCCGCATCTGTGTCGCGTTGATCGCATTATAGTTATGTTCGCAGACTTCGGATACAAATTCAATTTTGCGAAGTCTCACATTGCAGAGTATACAGTGTTGTTCTTGGGCTACGAACTCAACAATGAAGGTCGAGGATTGGCTCCACACTTCCTGGAGAAGTACGCCTGCCTGCGTGCTCCTACAACACTGAAAAAATTGCAGTCTTTGTTGTGCTTTCTGAATTTCGGTCGTACGTACATTCCTGATTATGCCCAGCGTATCAAGCCGCTTTATGCCTTGGTACAACCTATTTTTTCCAAATCGTGCTGGCTGCCGGAGCATTCAGCTATTTTGCAATTACTGCAAGCTGATCTTCTTCCTTCAAAATACTTACTGACACGTGATAACCGCACTAACCTGGTAATAAGAATTGTGCCAGGCGCAGTGGGTTTCACGTACTTAACGTTCAATGAGGGCGATACCGTCCCCATTGCCTACAAATCACACCTGTATACTTCGGCTGAAATGCGTTTTTCCTCTGTCGAGAAAGTTCTTACGGCAGTACAGATGGCGATTCTCAAAGAACGAGCGCTGTCGCAAGGAAAACGCATGTTGATTGTCACACCATATCCTGCCCTTGAGGCAGTGATCAAAGCGAGTGTACCAAATTCTAAAGCTTTGCATCCTCGGTGGATACAATGGGCCACTTCCTTGACATCGCCCGACGTCACCTATATCTTTACAGACTCAGGAGTACTTACAGTATGAATTAGTTCATCCGGCTCCTCTGTCTTTGCGCCCGCTCGAAGATTACCATTGTGTCATTTACACTGACGGTTCTGCGCAACCGGCAACTGGATCGAAGCATGCCTATTCAGCAGCCTGCGCAATTGTGGTGGGTACTTTCGTAAATGGTAAATTCCAATCTGATGTCGTGCATACGCAGTCATTGGGTGATTGTACCGAACAGTTGGCAGAGCTCCGTGCTCTGGTGCTTGCACTGGAGTTTGCTGATCCTCGGGTCACTACTCTTATAGTAAGTGACCCGTTCTATTGTGTTCAATCTTACAACGACAATCTATATTTTTGGTCTCAAAATGAATACCATGATTCCAACGGTAGCACAATTAAGCATAAAATGCTTTGGGTTCGAGTGGCAGAACTTAAAGAACATCTGCCTCTCGTGAATGTTATTCACATTCTCGGTCACCAACGAGTTGGTTTCCATGCTGTCAGCAACAGCTTAGCTGACGAAGCAGCAAAAACAGCAGTGGCGACATATCTAGTAGCTGCAGTTACAAGATCCAAAAGTAAGATTGATGATAACATTTTGGCAGCTATTGCTGCTACAGAAACGGGAAGTAATTACCCGAGAGATTTCCCTTCTCGTTACCATTATCACTTAAGTCCTGATAAAGTCCCATTGGTGAGGATTAACGATGTTGGTGATAGATTGATTCCCAACGCGGACTGCAGACCATCGTTGATAACAGCAGCTCGCGAAGGCCTGGCCTCTGCCCATGCCGGCGTTGCAGCTACTGTTTCGCTGTTACAACAACGTTACTGGTGGTGCGGTTTATATAAACAAGCTTGACGTAGATGATCACTGTGCTGTATTGCAGACTCTACAAGAAGCCAGAGACAGTCTAGCGAAGGAACACGTGCCCTCCACATCTGATGCTGCGCTTCAGATTCCGGTAGTCGGCTGGCTACCTCGAGTTGGTGATCTGGTCCGTGAGAAGGTGGAGAACAAGAAGGAGTTCGGCCCCTCTTATCGTGCACCGGTTCCAGTGCTTGGCGTGCAGGGTACACGAACAGTCATTTTACCTCCACTTCCTGGTCGCAAGGATAACAGGTACATCTCTATTGACAATGTCAAGCTACAGCGAGTGGCCGATTCTTCTTAGTATGACTCCAGCGGTTTCTTGCGATGCTGAGAAACTCTGTTTTGGCTCCAGTTTCTACCACCTTGTCTGATGTTGCCATCGAGATGCATATAGTTACTGGTCCTTTGTTGCCACCAACAGCTGGTGGTTTACCTGTAGATACTAAGTATGCTTATCCTGCAGATGTACCATTGCCTGTTTTACAATCCATCGCAGTTAACCAGTCAAGCTTCTCCTTTGACACTAACTCAATGACTTCCCATCAAAAGTTTCAATTTTTGCTGTCTGGTTTAAAAGACATTTTTTAATTCCCCCTTGGACTTACATTTGGCTGGTGCTCGTATGTATTTTTTTGTTCATGTCCATTGGATTTGTGGTGGTATTTTTACGTCTTGTGAATGGACACTACCTAAAAGAAAGCTCTACAATTAGACTAATTGATGGAACTTTGGCCCCCCACTCCTCATCACATATCATGAAAAGGGACCAGACTTTTGTGAATATTACTGCCTGGCCTGTGTTGGATGGGATTGCGTGGGATGCTGTTAAATTTCAAATTCATGGACCCACTGAAGTAATCAATGTGCCAAATGTATTTCGTGTTTCTATGGGTGATGTAGTTAAGCAAAGCATCCGCTCAGATGATTAGGATGTTCAAGCCATAGAAGCACTATTTTCTGATTTGAAATATTATGCTGAGTTTGATGCTGATGATTTGTATTTAGATACTGCTAATTATGATGAGCAGTTTTGCTATCAACATTATGGCAATCATTTCCTTCATAAAGCCAATACGTTTAGAAATTTTGTAAATTACATGCAATGGGAACACTGTCAAGCGCCGAGGCTGGGCAGCTCCACCACGTTAGTGAACAAATTCACATATTTTTCTGATTTCAGTGTTTCAAATCCTGCCTCCTTTTACTTTAAAGTGGCAGCTGAGTCTGCCTCGAAAGTTAGGCTGACACACACGAAATTGTTATACTCCAAATCCTTTATGGATGATTTGGCAATCAGAGGTTATGATCTGTGGAAAGCAACTATTGATCTTAAATCGGTTTGGGGTTCTAAACCGTGGCAGGTACAAGGAAAAGAAGCTTTGCATTGTGCCTGCCTCATCCCTAACCACATGTTGTTTTTGAATTCGTCGATTTTTCAGACCACCTGCTTTGGATTGGCTACTTCAAAAAAATTAAGTTCTCCCTCTACTCCGGATCTGGGTGCTTATCCTAATTGGGATATTCATACAGATCGGTCCCTTGATACGTTGCAGTCATACGTTTGTAACACATCCTTCAATATTTCCAAATTGAATCCGGAAGGATGGTTAATATGGCAAACGAGCTCAGATTCCTGTCAACATCGTTTTCTGGATTTAAATCCGGGGTATACGCAGGTTCGTGTGGACCCCCGTTTTGAATCATCTCATACTGTAACTACCTATGCCAATCTTGGCTGCAACATTCCACCTTAGCATCTGTTAGACTTCATTTATCACAATTACATGACAAAATAGATTTGAATCATTTTGTTAAGGGTCCTGCGGGTGGCAGGTCCAAAAGATGGGTATATGCTGTTTATAACGAAGTTTGGAAGCTATCGCAAATTGAAGCTGCATCCAGATTACGGGCTATTGATCAACCCAATATGGAGAAAGTATTGGCTGTAATAGATAATAGCATTAACACCCTTTCTTCCAGAATTTACACGTTAGATAATATCGTTTCATCTGTTGTTGACATTGTGCAGGATGATGTGTCTGTTTTATATCATGGTCAAAATAAATTGCGTTCTATAATGCAATTTGCATGGACATTGCAAACGTTAAAGGCTGAGAAAGTGCCTTGGGACTACATGAATACTTCAGTTTTGTCCCATCCTTTTAATTTAACTGCAAAACAACAGTTCATGTCCATGAAAGATGCATCATACTCATTGCTGCACATTCAAAAGTTAGAACCTTTGCCTTTCTCTGTAGCCGAATTAAACTCCGCTGTGTGGCTTATCCACGGGTTAATCACATTACCATTTCCCCTGTTTAAGTTCAGTTCCTGCATGAAACATTATGCGCTAGGCAGATATGAACAACTATGTACTGCCTTCCTGCATGAAGTTTGGTCACTCCCATTCACATACAGGTGCATGAGAGACGGTAAAGAGGTCTACTTAAAAGGTGAAGAGTGCACTTCCACTCCGGATCACTCTGTGGTGTGTCGGCACATTCAATTGCATGGTGCATGCAATGTGCAGGCTCCTAATTTAGCTTGCGTCCTGAAAGGGATTCCAGTGTCAGCCATTACACCGTCATTTACGCTGCTGGCTAACGGTAGTTATTTGCTATTAAATAATGAAGCTTGCTGTGGGACGTTAGTGGGAATTCCCTAAAAAGTGACAGTATCACAGAGAGTAGTCTGCTGTAACAACGTCCTTTTCCCACCCCCGCATGGACGGCTCGATGTATCCATCTGGCCTTCCATTCCAACCTTGAAAGCAGAGTTCAACAAGATGAGCAAAATAAGGGCTCTATTGTCTCAAAAAGAAGTCGCGTTGACTTCGTCCCGGGAAACATTTGTCCTTCACGTAGCAAACACACGCACCGAGGTGCAAGCGCTTTTGAATACTGATCTCCCACTTCATTTTGGTGCCCTGATTCACACTATCTTTAATGCCTCGTCAACAAGTGGCCTGGCACATTTTTTCAAAATTGTGGGCTCCGGCCTCGTGACCTCCTTCCAAACAATTTTTTGTGTGATCCCGGCATTTTTTCATTCTACTTTTTCCAGCGTCTTTGGAGGTCTACCGTTGATTCTCGCCCTCGTGGCTGGGGTGCTGTTGTTGGTCTGCTTACTACGCAATGGCTGCACAATTTGTGCCACACGACAGCCTGTCCCGGCTGCTCCATCTTCGTAACCGGATGCTTGAATACTATGGAACACTACCACTGGCAACCTTGAGCTTAGCCTATGGATTGTCCTTCCGGTTTCCCTACTTTACATGCGTACAGCTGTCTTTCATTGCCTAGAGTGTCCGTTCCAATGGGCTCTGGATTTGTGCTTGTCAAACTCGGTGTCTCCCCCCCCGGATTATGATCGACTAATGAGCCCCTTACTGGCTCATGAGTTGGACTGTTCTGGTGTCAGGATTATGGCCTGTGGAGCGGCACATGGAGTCCTAGGGAATTGGGACATCGGTACGGCTGCAGATGACTTCCTGGCAAGACGTTATCTTGAAGAACACGCCAGTTGTCCTCTGATGGTACTAGAGGCTCCAGTTGTCGAAGAACATGTGTGTTCATTCCCCTTGATGAACTGGATGGCAGACAATTTTGCAGGACGTTCCAATGATTTCCTCTTGGAAGCCGTTGCTACTTACTGTGCTTATACGTTGATTGATTAACTTGGATGTCGTCCAACATTCTTTTGCACAAACTTTTACCTTTTTATTTGACATCCATCGATAATTTTTTTTCCCCTTTTTATGTTTTTTTTTTCTCTCTCTTCGAACCTTCACTGCCTTTATATGGATTTCAAATTTGTGCTCTTAGTTCCGTTCTATCGAACTTGAACTCTGCGTTCCTTAATTGTACCCCTATTAGTTAGTGGTCCGATGAAGGGGGGGGGGGTGTAGTGAGTGCTGCAATTTATATACATAGATTGCTAAGTTAGCATAACCGCGTTAGATGTTAAAAAGCCATCTTGCCACTTTTGCTGCATTTGCACATGACACTGCAGTTACATGTTATTATTTGAGAAATGCTTGCTCGCCTTTTCTTCACATGAGAATTGTCTGTTGTTCACATCCCTAGCCGTGAGCTGCGACCTTGGTCTGAACATTGTGTAAAGAAACAGTCTGGGTCACTAGACGGTGCATGTTTTTGGGTTCAGGTTGATCGGCCCACTATTTAGCCATAACACGCACACAGCTGCAAATACCTGAGAGTCGAGCGCTTTTAATATTGCAGGCTGCATGCTTAACACATTCATTCGGAAGAAGAGCTTTCCCCGGAGCAGACTACACCTGATCCTGTGAAGTGATTCCACTAAGCTGATCTTTAAGGTATGGGGTTCCCCATTCAAGCCTAGAGACCTTCTACTAGTCTAATAATATTAGTTTACTAGCGAAAGGAAGGTGGCTGTATTCCACTGTCATTATATTATGATTTCTCCTTTCATTTTCTATGGTATTGTAACTATGCTGATGGTTTTGATTTTAATCATTTGTCTGCTTATGTTAGCCAAAGTACTGCATCTTAGGACACGAGGTTTATAAAATAAACTCTTTTAACTTTACCGTGTCTTTGTTTACTCTTGTTGTGGACTAATATGAGAATAATAACGAACAGGTATTTCTGATTCCCACCATTCCTGAGAATACACTAAGTCGCTTGTTCTGGGTTGTCTATACATTGGGACCGCCAAGATAAATACGGATAACAAATGGGACACTGATGCTGGTCGAATAGGGGTTCTGGGTACTGAGGTGAGTTTTTGGTACACAGCAATTCACTGAGGTCCTGGTTTCCTGTGCATAGTTCTGTGCATGAGCAGAATCCCTGCAACATGGCGCACCTAACGTTTGGTCTATTGATTTGAAACGCCTTAGTAGTGCTTATATTTGTCCACGACTCCCTCACTCTTGTTTCCGGATAACGGAAGTGACGGGTTTTGACCTACCTGTTACTCACCTGATAGGTTCTTTCAAGCTTGATCATTAAAAAGGTTTCTTCTATTTCTGAACCCTACTGATTAAACTCGTTGTTGATCTTTTGTGTGTCCTTATGGCGGTTGAAATTGCTGCACATAGCCGTACACCTCTACGACATCATTTGACGACGTACGGGGTGCCGGACAATGGGATGGCCGTTATTTTTGTGGTGAGTGCTGATGGAACCCATCCTTATGAGTTGTTCTACTCTTGGGTGACACTGCCAGCAGTGAATGCGGATGATGAAACGTTTCACTCGTATACTCACACGTGGGTCCCAGCCAATTATACGCCATATCGGACTCTAGAGATCCCCTTTCAGCCTGGCAGCACAGCATTTGGGTAAATGGCGCCCTTCCCCATACGGTTGCACCGGCTAGAATGGGCCCTTTGTCAATTCCAGGGGCCACATGGCCGGTGCTTGCCGGATTTACGCCTCACCCCCGCTATTTGACTATTGCTGTGGATGAGCTGCGTACGCTCCATACAACCCTTATTTCAGTATATAGGGCTTCGGTGAAATACGTTTCACGTAATGTGCAGGTGGGTCCTGCTGTTGCGGGACTACCGGCTGGTCACCCGGCGGTTGTTATTAGTCCCGTCATAGTTAGTTCGGTGATGGGCAAGCGCCCCCAGAATAAGGATGATTTTCCTTATTGGCTTGCCGAGAAATTTGACCAGCTGGAAGCAGTGTTTCCACACTATACAGAGGTGGAGAAACACAGAATTCTCACCATTAGTTTGCCGAAAGACATTATCCCTGATGTGTCAGATTGTGATAACTGGGGAAAAATCTTTGCCGCGGTCTACTCGAAGTGCTTCAACACTCCGTCTATGGCCGCGTTGCCCTCCGTCATTAAACGTGTTCAAGATCAGCACGGACCGGAGGAGGCTGTAGAGTTGGGAATGAGGCTTGTCGGAGTATTCGACGTCGTTGCCCCCCTCGTCCTTGGTAATCTCAAGGGAGATGCGGTACAATTCCAAGTGGCAAATGGCTTAGCCCGCGTCGCTGAACTCGATAAGCCCAAAGAGTTACCTAAACTTATTGAGGAAGCTTATAAAACTATTGGCCGCAGTAGTTTGGGAGTTAAACCAACTGTAATAATTCCTGACTTGATACAACAAACTAAGGTGAGTTCGTCCAGCTTTTCCAAAACAGAGTTGGAGAGCAAAGAAACAGGGAAAGCAGCAACAGAAACAGGGGTCTCGTCCTGCGTCTCCCATACAGCAGGCTAGCGAACGCACTTATGATTTGCGCGATCGTACTAGTATTAAGTCGCCTGATAGATTTCAGGTTACTGAACAATGCTCTCCTCGTTCTTCACAGGAACCATCGGCCTCACAGTCCGGTGGGGGAGACCGTGGCAAAGGTCGGGGTGCACAAGAAGGTCATGAACAACCACGTCACACTGGGGGGAGGAGCCAAGATGGCGACCGGGACGGCAGCGTAGACTCCCGGCTCCGTGAACCTCCGCATCCCGCACGGATATCCTGCACGAGATCCTCAACCTTTGCTACGCGGTCGTGTTTCTGAAGGAGAGGGGCACCCGACTGTGTGACTCCGAGGTTTCTGGCTGCGGTATCGCCGGAGAAATGTGCGTTTGAACTTTGCGGCCTGTGCGGCCCTGGAGCCGGGGCCTCGAGTGGACGCCGTGGCCGGGTGGCAGTTCAACAACAGCGGCCTGTTGTGACTGGGTGGAGTCGGCCCACCGGAGCGGTGCCAAACTCGGCCTACATTTCGTCGTGGTCATCTTTCCTGTCAAGCGTAGCGGACCGAGTGCCTGTCCGGGGGTGCAATTCTCAGATCCTCCGGTGACTGCCCCTGCCTTTGATGGTGCGCTGCACGGCCGCCGCCCGTATCCTGCCCTGATCATTGCGGGCCGCCCCCGGATTTTTACGGGAGCTGGTCCGTGGTGGGAACGACTGTTGCCCATGGCCGCGCTGCGGATAACTTTTTGCCTGCCCCCGGAACCCGGTCACCAGCGACGTGGACATCACGGCGCCTGTCCCGGGGTCCCGGCCCCGGTGAGGGTCGGGCATACTTGGCGGCCATCTTGTTGCTATGAAGCCTACCATCCTGTCCGCTGGGTCGCAGCGGGCTTGGGAGAGTGCGACGTTTGGGAGTGTGGCGGCGCGATCGCAGAGAGCTGTGCTGGGGTACGGCGACCTCCTCGAGGCCCTTGGTGCTCTTCAATCCTCCTTGGGTCATGGTTTCGGGGTCTTGGGGAGTAAGCTCGACGGTGTGGCGTCAGCGTTGGGGCAGTGGCGGCCCGCCTGTCCGCACGTACACAGGGACTACCCACACTGCGCGCAGGAGGACACTGTGGCGGCCACCCCTGAGGTTAGTACACAACTGGACGCTCCGGCCAGTATGCTACAGTGTGTTCGACCTTCTGAGGGCCTGCTCTGTCCCGGAGGCGTTGGACCTGAGTGGGATGTGGTGGCCTCGTCCCGTACATGCCCTCCTGCGACCCAGCGACAACTCCAGCAACTAATGTCTGCTTTGGCTGCTTCTGCCTTCCTGGACCTTGAGTGCAGTGCAGATCCTAGGGCAGCACTGGGAAGCCTGTTTCTTCACGCGGTGGACTGTGTTGATGCTCAGAGACTTCCACCCCACCTGTGTGCGTCGCTTCTCGGTCGTTGTTGGACATTCCTCTACCTAGGAACATTGGGTATGGTGCTGGGTCGAGGGGTTGGCATGGGCAGAATTCCAAAGAGTGGTCAGGGATAAGGCTGACCCTTCAGGGGTGGTCATCTAGTGGACGGGCGGGCTCAGGGGTTGCGTGCTCTCCTGGCATGGCTACTGGCACAATAGGTGCATAATGCTCCCCATCGTGGTTTGAGAAGATTGATTTTGTGCTGTTCCTTGTTCACTTTGGGGGAACCTTACCGTGCGGGAGGGAGAAGCCGGGGGTATGTTTTGAAGGCCCTCCTCCAGTTTATTAATACTTTCTCTACCCCCCCGTCTGGTGGGGGTCTTTTCCTACTTCTTTTTCCCTATTCTCCTATATTTCGGGTCTGGTTCCAGGGCGACAGGCACACTGCTGGGGGGGGGGGGCCGTACTCATCTGCAGAGGTGCAGGGTGGGGGGTTGGGGGAGGGGATTCTGTACTCTTTCATCTCTTTTTCCATGGCCTCCTTTTTCTTCTCTGATTCTTTTTGTTTTTCTTTTTCTGGGATCAGCGTGATACACCTCCTTTGCTATGACTCGTTGCCGTTCCATGTGTTCCACAACTTCCGGGGTGTTCTCGGGGAGTTCTGGCGGGGGACTGCGGGCGCAACTGTATATTATATTCTTCCCCATCCTGATGTTCTTGTGTCTGCGCCATTGACCTAATAGATTGCTGTAAATCGCTAACGTTTATTACTCTGCATACCTGTGATCGTTGTTTTAAAATTGTTTGTCACCTGATCCTTCTGCCTTGTTTCATTATAAAATGAAAACCTCTTTCTCCTGGTGCCCTACTTACGCTGTTCACAGTATTAGCATTATGATTCTGCTCCCCGAAGTGCTGCCTGTGTTTATACTTGCCCGTTTTTGCTCTGATTGCTTAGCGGCCGGCCCCGGGGGGTTGTAGGCCCATACTTGTTCTTATTGAAATGTCAATAAAGGTTTTCAAAAAAAAAAAAAAAAAACCACGTCACACTGACGGTAAAAGCAAGCAAGACGAGTTTGCACGTCAACGTCCCCCGTTTCTGAAGAAGAAAGTTGCTGCACTGACCGCAAGGTATGCCACAGATAGTGAGATCGCAGCTTCGGAACCTGACATGGGCCCTAACACTGCTCGACAGTGCGGCGGAGGTTACAGTAGTGCGGCAAGCACTGCGTCCATATCTGGAGGCGACAGCAACTGATACGTTCATTACCGTAGAAACTGCTGACACTAGAGTGGCTCCCCCTGACAGACTATATAACATAGTCCTCCTAATTGAAGGTAACATACAGTGTACAATTCAAGAGATTTTTTGGGATAATCTGACCTCTTCTTATGACATTCTCCTAGCGGAGGCAGACTGGCCCCCGGCTTTCATTTTAGATGCTCCTAGAGGGGAGGAGGTAATCCTCCCGTCCTTTGCGCACACAGTGCCAAAGAACCAAGCTAAAAGGTTCGCTGAGGAGTGGGCTCTGGTGCTAGCACCGGCTTTGTATCGTACTCAGGTGTGCTGGGATAAATTGTCCCCCAGCCATGAGATTCCATCGCGGTCTATGCCCCAGCCACAACCCCAATATCCCATGCGTCGCGAAGCCAGACCTCACGTCGCGGCAATCCTTGAACAATTGGAATATCAAGGTGTTATTGAAACATGCGTGTCGCCAATGAATAATCCTTTATTCACTGTGACGAAGCCTGATGGGTCGTACCGCCTGGTTTTGGATTACTGGCATTTAAACTCTCATTGCCGGACGTGCGTGATACAAAATACTCACAGTTCGGCTCTCGTCGATAGTCTTGTGCGAAAAGGGTTTAACCCCTTCAGTGCCCATGACGAGATAGTCTCGTCATGGAGCACGGTTGCGCTGTGCCCATGACGAGACTATCTCGTCATGAACCCCGCCCGCTAATGCAACGCCCGGCACAGGGCGGAGAAAGGGCGGGGCACTGAAGAGGTTAAAACCACACTTGACATTTCCAATGGCTTTTACAGCCATAACCTGTCCTCTATTAGCAGTCAGTGGACAGCGTTTACCTCAGACGGCAAACACAAACAGTTTACAAGACTGGCCATGGGCTAAAAAAACAGCCCTGGCGTCTTTGCCGCACGTGTTGTCTGTCTTTTAGAGAGCATAGATCCAGATGCGTACTCGTATGTCAATGATATCTATCTCACAGACGACGAGCTGCGGCCGCATCTGTGTCGCGTTGATCGCATTATAGTTATGTTCGCAGACTTCGGATACAAATTCAATTTTGCGAAGTCTCACATTGCAGAGTATACAGTGTTGTTCTTGGGCTACGAACTCAACAATGAAGGTCGAGGATTGGCTCCACACTTCCTGGAGAAGTACGCCTGCCTGCGTGCTCCTACAACACTGAAAAAATTGCAGTCTTTGTTGTGCTTTCTGAATTTCGGTCGTACGTACATTCCTGATTATGCCCAGCGTATCAAGCCGCTTTATGCCTTGGTACAACCTATTTTTTCCAAATCGTGCTGGCTGCCGGAGCATTCAGCTATTTTGCAATTACTGCAAGCTGATCTTCTTCCTTCAAAATACTTACTGACACGTGATAACCGCACTAACCTGGTAATAAGAATTGTGCCAGGCGCAGTGGGTTTCACGTACTTAACGTTCAATGAGGGCGATACCGTCCCCATTGCCTACAAATCACACCTGTATACTTCGGCTGAAATGCGTTTTTCCTCTGTCGAGAAAGTTCTTACGGCAGTACAGATGGCGATTCTCAAAGAACGAGCGCTGTCGCAAGGAAAACGCATGTTGATTGTCACACCATATCCTGCCCTTGAGGCAGTGATCAAAGCGAGTGTACCAAATTCTAAAGCTTTGCATCCTCGGTGGATACAATGGGCCACTTCCTTGACATCGCCCGACGTCACCTATATCTTTACAGACTCAGGAGTACTTACAGTATGAATTAGTTCATCCGGCTCCTCTGTCTTTGCGCCCGCTCGAAGATTACCATTGTGTCATTTACACTGACGGTTCTGCGCAACCGGCAACTGGATCGAAGCATGCCTATTCAGCAGCCTGCGCAATTGTGGTGGGTACTTTCGTAAATGGTAAATTCCAATCTGATGTCGTGCATACGCAGTCATTGGGTGATTGTACCGAACAGTTGGCAGAGCTCCGTGCTCTGGTGCTTGCACTGGAGTTTGCTGATCCTCGGGTCACTACTCTTAAAGTAAGTGACCCGTTCTATTGTGTTCAATCTTACAACGACAATCTATATTTTTGGTCTCAAAATGAATACCATGATTCCAACGGTAGCACAATTAAGCATAAAATGCTTTGGGTTCGAGTGGCAGAACTTAAAGAACATCTGCCTCTCGTGAATGTTATTCACATTCTCGGTCACCAACGAGTTGGTTTCCATGCTGTCAGCAACAGCTTAGCTGACGAAGCAGCAAAAACAGCAGTGGCGACATATCTAGTAGCTGCAGTTACAAGATCCAAAAGTAAGATTGATGATAACATTTTGGCAGCTATTGCTGCTACAGAAACGGGAAGTAATTACCCGAGAGATTTCCCTTCTCGTTACCATTATCACTTAAGTCCTGATAAAGTCCCATTGGTGAGGATTAACGATGTTGGTGATAGATTGATTCCCAACGCGGACTGCAGACCATCGTTGATAACAGCAGCTCGCGAAGGCCTGGCCTCTGCCCATGCCGGCGTTGCAGCTACTGTTTCGCTGTTACAACAACGTTACTGGTGGTGCGGTTTATATAAACAAGCTTGACGTAGATGATCACTGTGCTGTATTGCAGACTCTACAAGAAGCCAGAGACAGTCTAGCGAAGGAACACGTGCCCTCCACATCTGATGCTGCGCTTCAGATTCCGGTAGTCGGCTGGCTACCTCGAGTTGGTGATCTGGTCCGTGAGAAGGTGGAGAACAAGAAGGAGTTCGGCCCCTCTTATCGTGCACCGGTTCCAGTGCTTGGCGTGCAGGGTACACGAACAGTCATTTTACCTCCACTTCCTGGTCGCAAGGATAACAGGTACATCTCTATTGACAATGTCAAGCTACAGCGAGTGGCCGATTCTTCTTAGTATGACTCCAGCGGTTTCTTGCGATGCTGAGAAACTCTGTTTTGGCTCCAGTTTCTACCACCTTGTCTGATGTTGCCATCGAGATGCATATAGTTACTGGTCCTTTGTTGCCACCAACAGCTGGTGGTTTACCTGTAGATACTGAGTATGCTTATCCTGCAGATGTACCATTGCCTGTTTTACAATCCATCGCAGTTAACCAGTCAAGCTTCTCCTTTGACACTAACTCAATGACTTCCCATCAAAAGTTTCAATTTTTGCTGTCTGGTTTAAAAGACATTTTTTAATTCCCCCTTGGACTTACATTTGGCTGGTGCTCGTATGTATTTTTTTGTTCATGTCTATTGGATTTGTGGTGGTATTTTTACGTCTTGTGAATGGACACTACCTAAAAGAAAGCTCTACAATTAGACTAATTGATGGAACTTTGGCCCCCCACTCCTCATCACATATCATGAAAAGGGACCAGACTTTTGTTAATATTACTGCCTGGCCTGTGTTGGATGGGATTGCGTGGGATGCTGTTAAATTTCAAATTCATGGACCCACTGAAGTAATCAATGTGCCAAATGTATTTCGTGTTTCTATGGGTGATGTAGTTATGCAAAGCATCCGCTCAGATGATTAGGATGTTCAAGCCATAGAAGCACTATTTTCTGATTTGAAATATTATGCTGAGTTTGATGCTGATGATTTGTATTTAGATACTGCTAATTATGATGAGCAGTTTTGCTATCAACATTATGGCAATCATTTCCTTCATAAAGCCAATACGTTTAGAAATTTTGTAAATTACATGCAATGGGAACACTGTCAAGCGCCGAGGCTGGGCAGCTCCACCACGTTAGTGAACAAATTCACATATTTTTCTGATTTCAGTGTTTCAAATCCTGCCTCCTTTTACTTTAAAGTGGCAGCTGAGTCTGCCTCGAAAGTTAGGCTGACACACACGAAATTGTTATACTCCAAATCCTTTATGGATGATTTGGCAATCAGAGGTTATGATCTGTGGAAATCAACTATTGATCTTAAATCGGTTTGGGGTTCTAAACCGTGGCAGGTACAAGGAAAAGAAGCTTTGCATTGTGCCTGCCTCATCCCTAACCACATGTTGTTTTTGAATTCGTCGATTTTTCAGACCACCTGCTTTGGATTGGCTACTTCAAAAAAATTAAGTTCTCCCTCTACTCCGGATCTGGGTGCTTATCCTAATTGGGATATTCATACAGATCTGTCCCTTGATGCGTTGCAGTCATACGTTTGTAACACATCCTTCAATATTTCCAAATTGAATCCGGAAGGATGGTTAATATGGCAAACGAGCTCAGATTCCTGTCAACATCGTTTTCTGGATTTAAATCCGGGGTATACGCAGGTTCGTGTGGACCCCCGTTTTGAATCATCTCATACTGTAACTACCTATGCCAATCTTGGCTGCAACATTCCACCTTAGCATCTGTTAGACTTCATTTATCACAATTACATGACAAAATAGATTTGAATCATTTTGTTAAGGGTCCTGCGGGTGGCAGCAGGTCCAAAAGATGGGTATATGCTGTTTATAACGAAGTTTGGAAGCTATCGCAAATTGAAGCTGCATCCAGATTACGGGCTATTGATCAACCCAATATGGAGAAAGTATTGGCTGTAATAGATAATAGCATTAACACCCTTTCTTCCAGAATTTACACGTTAGATAATATCGTTTCATCTGTTGTTGACATTGTGCAGGATGATGTGTCTGTTTTATATCATGGTCAAAATAAATTGCGTTCTATAATGCAATTTGCATGGACATTGCAAACGTTAAAGGCTGAGAAAGTGCCTTGGGACTACATGAATACTTCAGTTTTGTCCCATCCTTTTAATTTAACTGCAAAACAACAGTTCATGTCCATGAAAGATGCATCATACTCATTGCTGCACATTCAAAAGTTAGAACCTTTGCCTTTCTCTGTAGCCGAATTAAACTCCGCTGTGTGGCTTATCCACGGGTTAATCACATTACCATTTCCCCTGTTTAAGTTCAGTTCCTGCATGAAACATTATGCGCTAGGCAGATATGAACAACTATGTACTGCCTTCCTGCATGAAGTTTGGTCACTCCCATTCACATACAGGTGCATGAGAGATGGTAAAGAGGTCTACTTAAAAGGTGAAGAGTGCACTTTCACTCCGGATCACTCTGTGGTGTGTCGGCACATTCAATTGCATGGTGCATGCAATGTGCACGCTCCTAATTTAGCTTGCGTCCTGAAAGGGATTCCAGTGTCAGCCATTACACCGTCATTTACGCTGCTGGCTAACGGTAGTTATTTGCTATTAAATAATGAAGCTTGCTGTGGGACGTTAGTGGGAATTCCCTAAAAAGTGACAGTATCACAGAGAGTAGTCTGCTGTAACAACGTCCTTTTCCCACCCCCGCATGGACGGCTCGATATATCCATCTGGCCTTCCATTCCAACCTTGAAAGCAGAGTTCAACAAGATGAGCAAAATAAGGGCTCTATTGTCTCAAAAAGAAGTCGCGTTGACTTCGTCCCGGGAAACATTTGTCCTTCACGTAGCAAACACACGCACCGAGGTGCAAGCGCTTTTGAATACTGATCTCCCACTTCATTTTGGTGCCCTGATTCACACTATCTTTAATGCCTCGTCAACAAGTGGCCTGGCACATTTTTTCAAAATTGTGGGCTCCGGCCTCGTGACCTCCTTCCAAACAATTTTTTGTGTGATCCCGGCATTTTTTCATTCTACTTTTTCCAGCGTCTTTGGAGGTCTACCGTTGATTCTCGCCCTCGTGGCTGGGGTGCTGTTGTTGGTCTGCTTACTACGCAATGGCTGCACAATTTGTGCCACACGACAGCCTGTCCCGGCTGCTCCATCTTCGTAACCGGATGCTTGAATACTATGGAACACTACCACTGGCAACCTTGAGCTTAGCCTATGGATTGTCCTTCCGGTTTCCCTACTTTACATGCGTACAGCCTGTCTTTCATTGCCTAGAGTGTCCGTTCCAATGGGCTCTGGATTTGTGCTTGTCAAACTCGGTGTCTCCACCCCCGGATTATGATCGACTAATGAGCCCCTTACTGGCTCATGAGTTGGACTGTTCTGGTGTCAGGATTATGGCCTGTGGAGCGGCACATGGAGTCCTAGGGAATTGGGACATCGGTACGGCTGCAGATGACTTCCTGGCAAGACGTTATCTTGAAGAACACGCCAGTTGTCCTCTGATGGTACTAGAGGCTCCAGTTGTCGAAGAACATGTGTGTTCATTCCCCTTGCTGAACTGGATGGCAGACAATTTTGCAGGACGTTCCAATGATTTCCTCTTGGAAGCCGTTGCTACTTACTGTGCTTATACATTGATGGATTAACTTGGATGTCGTCCAACATTCTTTTGCACAAACTTTTACCTTTTTATTTGACATCCATCGATAATTTTTTTTCCCCTTTTTATGTTTTTTTTTTCTCTCTCTTCGAACCTTCACTGCCTTTATATGGATTTCAAATTTGTGCTCTTAGTTCCGTTCTATCGAACTTGAACTCTGCGTTCCTTAATTGTACCCCTATTAGTTAGTGGTCCGATGAAGGGGGGGGGGTGTAGTGAGGGCTGCAATTTATATACGTAGATTGCTAAGTTAGCATAACCGCGTTAGATGTTAAAAAGCCATCTTGCCACTTTTGCTGCATTTGCACATGACACTGCAGTTACATGTTATTATTTGAGAAATGCTTGCTCGCCTTTTCTTCACATGAGAATTGTCTGTTGTTCACATCCCTAGCCGTGAGCTGCGACCTTGGTCTGAACATTGTGTAAAGAAACAGTCTGGGTCACTAGACGGTGCATGTTTTTGGGTTCAGGTTGATCGGCCCACTATTTAGCCATAACACGCACACAGCTGCAAATACCTGAGAGTCGAGCGCTTTTAATATTGCAGGCTGCATGCTTAACACATTCATTCGGAAGAAGAGCTTTCCCCGGAGCAGAGTACACCTGATCCTGTGAAGTGATTCCACTAAGCTGATCTTTAAGGTATGGGGTTCCCCATTCAAGCCTAGAGACCTTCTACTAGTCTAATAATATTAGTTTACTAGCGAAAGGAAGGTGGCTGTATTCCACTGTCATTATATTATGATTTCTCCTTTCATTTTCTATGGTATTGTAACTATGCTGATGGTTTTGATTTTAATCATTTGTCTGCTTATGTTAGCCAAAGTACTGCATCTTAGGACACAAGGTTTATAAAATAAACTCTTTTAACTTTACCGTGTCTTTGTTTACTCTTGTTGTGAACTGATAATAATGAACAGGTATTTCTGATTCCCACCATTCCTGAGAATACACTAAGTCGCTTGTTCTGGGTTGTCTTTAAAGAACACAACCAGAATGCCAAATTGTTGTCCTTTGCAGTATTTTATACTATCCCTAGAGCTGTTAGAGGAGGTGACAGGCAGCGTGAATTAAGAAGGATGGAATCGAGATTCATAATTGACTTTGAGACACTTATACCTACGGGATTAAATTCGAGTGAAGAGCTGTCTGTGCACTTGTGAAGTAATGAATATTGTGACATTTTCTACATAGAGCTTGCTTTCGTTTTTATAAATTGTTTTATATGTAGATTTATGAGAGATTTTAACTGAAACAGGGATATATTGTCATTATGTTAATGAGTTGAACAAATTCAGTAATATGTCCCTCTTTATTCTCTCTCTCACTTTTTTTACAGTTGTTTCCCTTCACTTCCCTTCCTTTTTCTCGTTCTCTACATTCCAGTATTCTTGGAAATAACATCAAATTGGGAGTTGACTGTACGTCAAGGAATGGCATGAAATTTTGCACAGCATTTCTTCTTAAATATCGACATACGATTTTTAATGTGTGTTGCCCACTGGGCCAAAATTCTGGATTATTTCATAATGGGTATATCTCTAACTCAATGAATGCATGTAAAATATGATACTGCCCACTTGGGCTTAATTGTCGAAACTCAGGTGGATTATGCCTAGCGTTTTTCAAAGTCAGGTTTACTGAACTGGTGTCTTGTTTATTTAATTCAAGTATTACGATGTATTATGTTGCATTTTGTAAACCTTTCATACATTGAATTCTGTCACAGTGGAGTATTTATACCTTGATTTTTCATCAAACCATTCCTTGTAAATAACACAACAAAGGCTAGCGCTCGAGTGGGTAAAATTGATTCGTTCAAAACCATTACAAAATGGAGCCCATATTCTCGTAGCATATTTGTGATCAGTCCCATTTCGATGCCACTGAAATTGTATATGTAAGAGAACGAGTTTGTATTGTAATCACACCGTGAACAAGCTTACTGCGAAACGCGTTGGTGAAGGCTATCACTTGCCTGGATTAAAAACTTGGTGAACAGCAGCCTTGGGTGTCCTGGATTTCTTTTCGTGACTTTCGGAAAGGTGCGTGTGTAATGTTTAGGGCCACCGGAGCCCATCCAGGACCGCCGTAATCTGAAGCCCCGCACTTCCGGGATTCGTGTTTGTATATATATATATATATATTCACTGAAAAAACCATAGGTTTCACACATGTTATAGTTAGTGGAAATTTTACTGATAAAAAACCAATGAAATTGCCCCGTTATAGTTAGCGCAGGCAACTATAACTCACGCGACCACAATCCTCTGCTGATGCTAATACTGTATTTAGACACTTATTTGCCCATGTCTTCTTCCATACATTTTTAGCTATACATATATTACAAATATTTTTTTTTCATAAAGACACATATGTCATCAGCAGAGGATTGCGGTCGCGTGAGTTATAGTTGCCTGCGCTAACTATAACGGGGCAATTTCATTGGTTTTTTATCAGTAAAATTTCCACTAACTATAACATGTGTGAAACCTATGGTTTTTTCAGTGAATTTGCAAGGTTTTTTAAATGCTAATTCCTAACTATAACGTGTGTGAAACCTATGGTTTTTTCAGTGAATTAGTACGGTTTTTTAAATGCTAAGTTTTTTTCCCTTATAATAAGCCCTGTACATTTGGTGGCCTACGGCCACCAAAAGCACAGGGGGTGGGGTAAGTGTGGATAGTGTTTTTTTCCATTGTAATAAGCCCAGCACATTTGGTGGCCTTCGGCCACCAAAAGCACAGGGGGTGGGGTAAGTGTGGATAGTGTTTTTTTTATTTTTATTTTTTTACCGTACGCTTACCGTAAGCGTACGGTAAGCGTACCCCGCGAAATTGCCGAAAAAAAAATAAAACCGTTTTTGCACTTGGGGGATGTTTGGGGACTCCCTCAACATGACTATGTGGGAGGGAGTTGTCAAAACAGCCCCTTTACATGTTTTTGGGCTTCCGATTTTAAAAATCTCTCTCAGTGCGAGAGACAAAATGGCGGCCGCCGCTTCCTGGTTTCGGCCGATTCGAATGTTTACTAAGATCTAAGAGCCAATCAGAATCGCGCTCGCGCACGCCACCGTACGCTTACCGTAAGCGTACGGTAAGCGTACCGTAAGCTGGCTCAGATATATATATTGATTTAAAGGCTATTTTCTCAGAATCTACTGAACAGATTTACACCAAACCTACAAAAGGCACTTCCTTGACCTAGGGACTACCTCTCTGCCAAATTTTGAGTAATTCTGTTCAGCCATTCGGGCTGTAGCTCGTTCTAAAGGTCCTATGGAAAAATGCATGGGAAAAACGCGTTTTGGGACCCCCCTTTTATCTCAGCCCCCACTTGACGAATCCCCCCGAGACTTTCAGGGTAGGAGCGGAGCGTAGCGCCCCACCTATTTTGAGAAATTCGCGAGGATTCGTCGACCGGCGCCAAAGTTATTCAAAATAGAATGTTGAGGTTTTCCTATGGAAACGTGGTCCTAACTATAACTACCTACTGGCTATCGCCAGTAGGTAATATATATATATATATATATATATATATAAATTCACTGAAAAAACCATAGGTTTTACACACGTTATAGTTAGGATTTAGCATTTAAAAAACCTTGCAAATTCAGTGAAAAAACCATAGGTTTCACACACGTTATAGTTAGCGGACATTTCACTCATAAAAAACCATTGAAATTCCCCCGTTATAGTTAGTTAAGCTAACTATAACTCGCGCACCCGCAATCCACTGCTGATGACGTAACATATTACATCACTCATGACATGGTCAGTGACATCACTCATGACATCACTGATGACATCTCAAATGGCATCACTGATGACATCATCCAGTGAATGTGTGTTTTTGTGAATATTAAATATGTTTTATATATGTATATCTCAAGGTCGATGGAAGAATAAATGGGTATATAAGTGTCAAAAGGATGATTTGTTTTTGAAAAATTGATTGTTTAACTGACTGATTAAGTGTATCTTAGTGAATACATGGCTTAATGAGTAATGTTTAAATATGTTATTATCTGTATCAGTCTCTCACTTTGTGTATAAGTGTCTGCATGGGTTGGTGAGTAGCTACATGGGTGTTTATATTGGATTTTAGGTTGTTTTTTGAGTATCAGTCTAAGTGTCTGCATGGTTCGGTGGGGGGTTTTACGTAGTGCATAGGTGCATGAATGATTGTCTCTCTGGTTGTATGTGTTGAAGACAGCATGTGTGCATGACTGTATGGTTGGATGAGTGTGTGTATGGGTGTGTAAGTGATTGAATGACTGTCTCAATAGTGTCTTTATGAGTTACTAAATATGTTTTAAAGAAGTATATTTGACTATTGGTGTATATAAGGGAGTATGTGTGAGAGTGAGAGATTGAAACAGTTACTGTATGAATAAGTATGTGTTTTTATTAGTGAATATTTAAAAGAGTAAGTATGTGTAAGTTTCTGTAGAAGTGCGTGTTGAGGTGTGTGTATAACTGAATATGCAAGTAAATGGATGTTTGACTCTTTATTAGCATGAGTGACTATGTGTGTGAGTAACTCTATGGATGAGTGGCAATGTGTAACAGGATGTATAGGTGTATGAGTACATATGATGAGTGAGTACATGTATGAGTGACTGTACAGGACTGTTGGTGAATGAGTGGATGTGTATGTGGATCTAAGAATTACTGAAGAGGTTGTTGTAACTGGTATTGGTATGTCCATTTTTTTGAAAATTTTAGTCTCTATTTTTGAATGTTTGTATTAAAGGTTATATTAGGGTGAGAGGAGGTCTACCACTCTGTCACAAGGATGATGTCATCAGTGATGTCATTTGATATGTCATCAGTGATGTCATGAGTGATGTCACTGACCATGTCATGAGTGATGTAATATGTTACGTCATCAGCAGTGGATTGCGGGTGCGTGAGTTATAGTTAGCTTAACTAACTATAACGGGGGAATTTCAATTGTTTTTTATGAGTGAAATGTCCGCTAACTATAACGTGTGTGAAACCTATGGTTTTTTCACTGAATTTGCAAAGTTTTTTAAATGCTAAATCCTAACTATAACGTGTGTGAAACCTATGGTTTTTTCAGTGAATTTACAAGGTTTTTTAAATGCTAATTCCTAACTATAACGTGTGTGAAACCCATGGTTTTTTCAGTGAATTTGTATGGTTTTTTAAATGCTAATTCTTACCTATAACATGAGTGATTCCCATGGTTTTTTTCATTGATTTTGTATGATTTTTTTATTATAAATTCTTATATTAAACGTGTTTTTTTTTTTTTTTTTAGTTTATATTCTCTTAAAACTCTATGCTTAATTTTTAAAAATTCTGCAATATATTAATTTTTCTCATTTTTTTTTTACCAAACAGGTAAGATATATTAGTATAACATAGAAATTATTTTTTTCCTTTTTTTAAGTGCGCGTACGGTAAGCTTACGGTAAGCGTACGGTTTGCGTAATGTTCGTAATATTTCTACTCTTTTTGCGTATGGTTACGCAATTTACGTAGCCGTGCGTACTGCGTATGGGGCGCGTAAGCGTGTACGCTACACGCGCACGTTACGCGGAGGTGTTGGGGAGTGCCTGTTATGCGCATGCGCGCGAGTGCGTCTTTTTAACGCGCATGCGTACTTTTACCGTAAGCGCTCCGTAAGCGCTCCGTAAGCGTAACGTAAGCGTAACGTACGCGCACGGTGGGTCATGTGATCATGAAACAAAACTTTTGATTGGTTCAAAGTAGTTTCAGTTCTAGAACTCTCCTACACCACACCCATTCCCCTCATTTCTGCTTGTGATCCCTTAGGAGAAGGAGCTGACTTGTCTTTGTGATACGATGGCAGACCAGCACTCTTCTGCTGAGAGTGAGGCTAGCAGCACCACCATCAGGCAGAGAAAGAGGAAACAGAAGAGCTCTTTTATATGGGAGTATTTTAGTTTTCCTGAGGGCGAGAAAAAAGTCAATGCTGCTTTGGTGACTTGCAAGCTGTGCCAGCGTGTACTTTCGAGAGGTAATCCCAACAAGAACTATTCCTTCGGGAATCACACTATGTTGAGACACCTTGAGGATGTACATCCTAGGACACATGCACGACATACTAGAGGCAACCCTTCAGTAAGTCGAGCAAGCACATCCACAGCAGCTCAGCCGAGTCCTTCTTCGGAAGCTCAGCTGAGCCCTTCATCTGTGGGGGCAGATTCACCTTTTTCTGATCCTGTGGAAACGAACCATCGGTTTGCGAGGGTTACAATGCGGTGTTCATTTTGCCATGGACTAATTGTTCATAGGGAGACCAGTCTTCCCCTCATTAACAACAAAATAGACCAGCACATTTGTCCTACCAGCTAATGTTCCCATTCTTCCTTTCCTCTGTCCCTGCATGAACACAACGGCTCTTTTAAGAGCCAACCTTACCTCTCAACTTTTTTTTATTTTTTCTTTAAAACTTTTTTTTAATTTTTTTTACCGTATGCATACGGTAAGCGTAATTTTTTTTTTTTTTTTTTTTAAAACACTAAAAATCAATTACCACATTTCAAGATCCTTGAGGGATTAATAACTAAATACTGAAAATCTGTTTGAGGAGAAGTGGAAGAAAGGGACCATCTAATTTCTGACTTACCTGACCCACCCAACAATTTAATTTTTGATTAAAATTTAATTGAAATTACTTGTAAAAATTGTTGGTTTTTTTCGAAAATTTTCTTTCACAATCTGAAAAAAAAGAAAAACGTATTAATATTTAATAAATCATTATATAACACAGTACACGTATTTACATATTTTCCAAAAACAATTTTTTGCCTTTTTTTTGCTGTTTTCAGAATATATTGCATTTCACTATAAATCGTGAAAGCAATTGCATTCATCACTTAACAGCGGGCAAAAAAAAAAATAACAATCTCAAAGATTGTTTTAAAAAAGCCCAGAATCTCTTTTTACTTAAACATAACATTATAGAAATGCATAATATTCTAAAAAAATATCATCTAATAACAATAACTATTTCTTTAAAATACCGTCTGACAATTTTGTTACAGAAGCATAATCTCAAAAATAATATATCTCAAATAACTCCACAATACATCTGGTTACATTTCCTTTAGGCCAAATGGTAATTTTAAAATTCTTTTTTGATTAAATTTCCAATGGTAATCTAATAAAATTCCAAAATTTAAATTGTACAGATGTTACCGATTCTCTCTAACATTTTGGTTTCCGAAAGATTAATTAATAATTAAATAAGTCCACAATACAATTGGTTACCTTTCCTTATGGCCAAATAGTAATTTTAAAAATCTTTTTTGAATAAATTTCCAATGGTAATCCAATAAAATTCCAAAATTTAAATTGTACACTTGTTACCGATTCTCTCTAAATTTTTGGTTTCCGAAAGATTCATTAGGAATTAAATAAGTCCACATTACAATTGGTTACCTTTCCTTTAGGCCAAATGGTAATTTGAAAAATCTTTTTTTTTAAAAATTCCAATGCTAATCCAATAAAATGGTAAAATTGTTTTGTACAGATCTTGCCAAGTCTCTCTAAAATTTAGGTTTCAGGAAGATTAGATAGGAATTTGCTAAATCAAAAGGCAAATGTTGCTTGAAAATCAATTGGGAATCATTACACAGTGTCCAGCCTTTTTCACATTTAAGATAAACTGTGTAATGTCCAGAAGTTACAGTAGGTCCTTCATGGAAAATTATTGCAACTGTTACAAAAGTTTTTCCTGAAATTGATAATTGCTGTCCTATAAACTTCTTTATTAAAGTATCCAATTTTGAACCATCAGCTTTACATCGTTGCATCATTAAAATTACATACTGTCCGTATTCCTTCAAAATTAACGTTGAAAACATGTCAGATTTACACTCACCGCATTCCATGCTATGATTAGCATCTTTAACTAATTTAGCAAAAGTGACTGTTTTACTGTCTGGCAATGTTAAATAAATAAACCTTTCAGAATCAACATTAGAGCCACATGTATGGAAACAGTTTTCACAACTATGTTCCCATTTATAAGAGACACCAAACATATTTTCAATTGGCACCCCTTCTTCTTCCAGTACCTGAAGAAAATACATCAAAAATTCCTGTGCGTCTTGCTGTACATTTTGAGAAAACTGTGTTCGTCCTGAACATACATCTAAAAGTTTTCTAATTTCAGTAGCACTTTCTATTTGAGTTTTATCATTACTCAGCTTTTGAAAAAGGAGACTGAACTCAGAACAGAATCTTTTTCTCTGATTTAAAACAAACGCATGTTCCCTCAACTGCTTTTCATTGGTTACAGTTGAACAGGTGATTAAAGCTCTCTTGAGAGCGAAATCGGGGTCACCATGGGATACCTGTCCTCCCAAAATCATGGCAGATCTGGCCTTAAGCTGTGCCCCCGCAATCCGAGATTTATTTAATAATTCCATCACCTCGGCCACAATTCCGACTGCTTGGAAAGAGGCGGTCGTCTGTCCCATATTGAAGAAATCATCGGCTGACCCCTTGATCTTAGCTAACTATCGCCCCATTTCCCTGCTACCTCTCCTAGGGAAAATCTTGGAAAGTTGCATTAACAGCCAACTAAGCCTGTACTTAGAGGAAAACCATCTTTTAGATCCATCACAGTCTAGTTTTCGTCCCGGATTCAGTACAGAGACGGCTGTGCTGGCCGTTACCGACTCTCTGAGGCTAACTGTTGATAAAGGAGGATCAGTCATTCTGATTCTCCTTGATCTCTCCGCAGCCTTCGATACGATTTCCCATTCGAAGCTGTTGGAGAGACTCCAGGATTGTGGCATTAAAGGTCAAGCCTGGAAATGGCTATAACAGTACCTATTGGGTCGCACGCAAACTGTTATGCTGGGACCGTTCGTCTAAAAAAAAATGCTGCTGGACAGGGGAGTCCCTCAGGGCTCTTGCTTGAGCCCTACTCTCTTCAATTTATATATGGCTCCTCTGGCAAAAGTAGTCGAGCATCTGGGTTTCGAAATTGTGTCATATGCTGATGACACCCAGCTAATGTTCACAATTGGTACGGACCCAGAACTCGACAAACCCCGCTTCGCCGCTGGTATGCTGGCCATCTTTGACTGGATGTCGAGAAACTGCCTCCAGCTTAACCCTGGTAAAACGGAGGTTATGCTTTTAGGTAAAGCGAATAACAGCTGGTCGGATGAGTGGTGGCCCAATCAACTTGGTCCCCCCCCACTCCCCAGAAGTTGGTAAAGACCCTTGGGATCTATTTGGACCAGACCCTATCTATGAAAGATCAGGTAGCGGCAACAACCAGCTCTTGCTATTATGGGCTAAGGTTGCTTAGGAAAATCTTCCCATTTCTCCCTATTTCTCAGCGCAGAACCTTAGTCCAGGCAATGGTTATCAGTCGCTTAGATTATGGAAATGCGATGCTGGCTGAAGTGAGCCAAATCCACCTGGCTAAACTTCAGGTTATCCAAAATACGGCAGCACGGCTTGTTTTGAATCGCCCTCCAGGCTCAGCCTCCACACCTTTGCTGAGAGAACTGCATTGGCTGAATGTCAGAAATCGATCTATTTTTAAGATCTGCAGTCTGACTTACAAGGCTCTAAGGGGAAGTGGGCCTCACTATCTTCGAAAGAAATTGGTCAAATACTCCTCTCAGAGAAATCTTAGATCCAATTCTCTGGACCTCCTTCAAGTTCCCAGAATCCGCCTCACACGCACGGGAGGTAGATCCTTCTCATTCTTAGCCCCTAACTATTGGAACAAACTTCCGTTAGCAGTCCGCAATACTCAGTCACTGACTACTTTCAGGAAGAAATTAAAAACTTTCCTGTTCTAATCGGTTCCCGGTCACTGTGGTTACTTTTTTCTCCCGCATTCTCCCAGTTAAGCACCTAGATGCCCCAGGGTGAGTTGTGCGCTGTATAAAAAACCCCTACCAATACCAATACCAACTATTATCTGCTCTTGCAAACTTTCCAGATAAAATGCAACATTCAGCACTACATTAGCGTAGCAGTTGACACCAGAGCTATTTTCAAAATGACAACCTACAACCTCTTCAACATTTTCCTTTTTCTTTTTGCTTGCAATTACATCACTCCTCTTTTTTTTCTTCCTCTCTACATCCTCAATACAGATATTCTCAATTCTCCTTTTTCGAGAAACTACACGTTTCTCTAACACATGATACTGACCTAAATGAGGAGCATAGGTTCTTCTTAATCTATTATACTCCTTTACACAGTTTGTATCAGCACTAACTTTTGAATCATCAAAGTCTATCATGAATAAACCAGATAATGTTTTCACTCATGACAAAGCTACATAAGCCATACCTTCTTTGAACACAGTTGAACCAATGTTTACAAATGCACAATCTACAGTCAATCCTTGAGACTTGTGAATAGTTACAGCATATGCTAGAGAAAACGGAAACTGCTTCCTACGTACATATAAGTCTTTCACAAGCATGAAACGAACTGTACAACGACAAATGTCTATAACTTCTTCTATCTGATCAAATTTTATTTTTAAACATTCAATTCCATCTTTTTTCTGATAATTAATAAAACCCACAACTCTTCCCATAGCTCCATTAACTAAACCTTTTTCAACATCCAAATTTCTCCTTAAAAATACTCTATAGTTCATGCAAACATATAGATTTTTTTCTAATCAAGCAGTTTTGGAAATGTTCTTCTCTAGTGAATCCAATTTATTTTTCAGTTTGCCTGTTAATGTGATAGTAATTCTTCCATCCTGAATTTTGTCCACTGCTTCCAATTTCCTGATATCTTCCTTTTCCAATTTCAAAAGCTCCTCATTGAATATTGAGCATTCACGTAGAGTTGGCATTAAGCAGATGACACTTTTCTTTTCTGCAATGTTCTTGTATATCTTCTCTGCAACTATTTCTTCCTTTGGAAATAAATTATGTAGCAACCGACTCTGTAATGCTTTTGTGCCAGCTTCAGTGAGTAGTCCAATTCTGATATCTTTCAGAATACTTCCATATTCTTCATCGTTTGCTTGCCTCATACTAGTAGTAAGTTCCTTGTACTCAAAGAAGGACCAAATATTTGCATTACCAATGCTTCCCAATGACTTCTTTGTGTCTTCATGTGTCACAGTATTAAACACTGGTTGTCCTTTAACTGGAGTAAGCTGTAGAAGATCCCCAAAAACTATGACATGTTTTCCACCAAATAACATGTCATAGTCTGTCCTTAGAATTTGCTGCATTCTTAAATGCACAAAGGCAAGCATTAAGTTTGATACCATGCTCACCTCATCAATAATGAGAACTTGCATCTTCTTCAATACTCTTGAAACTTCCAAGCATGCTTCTCCAGTTAGCTTGTGGTATTGTATTTTGTTCTCATGCTCCACTGGTAACATTAGCAAACGATGTAAGGTGATTCCTTTTATGTTATATGCTGCTAACCCAGTTGGAGCAGTAACCACACAAGACAAAGTTGAATCCGTTTTTTGCTGTAGGTAGCTTCTGATGACTTTTATTAAGAAACTTTTTCCAGTTCCAGCTTGTCCGCTTACATACATCCTGATTGGATGAAATGATGTGCATGAGCACTCTTTTTTTTCATGTAGTAATCCGTGATCAATTTTGTTTCTGATCTCTTCATAAATTTGTTGCTGCTCTTCATTCAGTTGTCTTTCCAAATTTGGTAAGTCTATAAATTCTTCTTGAGCTTGATTCAAAGCCGTTTCCACTTCATTCATGGCTATTGCAGCTTCATTTTCAACGATTGGTTGTCCTAGGGGATCTTGACTGAGTGTTCCTGAACTTTGGCTGTCTTGAGAACTGTCTCTAGCTACTTCAGCTGCAATTGTAGTTTCCTGTTCAATTTCTTCATTTAACATTTGCACATAATTTGTGAAAGTACTGCATTCTATGCTGTCTTTGCAAGCATTAAATGAATCTTCATAGCTTTGAAATTCTCCCAGTAGTTCATCCTCTGTACGCCATGGTTTAAACAGCTGTAAAAGAGCCAAGTAGTAAAATTCCTTTTTGTCAGTAGTGTCGCAACTCAGCTTCCTGTGATTTATCAAACTTCCTTTTGTTTGCTTCACCAAACATCCTTCCTCACCTATGACTCTATATTTTCCATTGTTGATGTCTTCTGTGGCTTTCCGTGAATAAATGTAGTTCTGCAGCACTTCATAGAGACACATGTTCTCTAGATGAAGACTTCTCTTGGGATAATATGTGTCCAACATGTTTGATTTCAAAATATCTGTACTTTCTGCGTCATTCTCGGCCAAATATTCAATTTCTCCAACAGATTTCAGTACCCGATTTCTCATTGCTGCAAGGCCTAAACTTGCCCAAATTATTCTTCTTGATTTCGAGTAGAGACTTGCAGAAGATAACCTATCTGAACATTCGTAGGATCCAATTTCTCGATGCGATAACATCTTTAAACTGAAACTGTACAGCTTCTTACTGACAGTCTTCTCGTGAGAAATCTCTTCCCACATTTCTTTCAATTCAGTTTTTTCTGATTTAGTAATGTAAGACGTTACATATCGAGCAGCAGCAATGGAATTGTCAGCTACATACTGTATATCCATGTTAGCATTCCACATGGATAAAATGACTGGGTTGTAGTCATTTATATTTTTTGATTATTCTTTTCTTTTAAGGTTGTAGGTATTCTTAGGTGATTTTCTTGTAATAGTATGTCTCACAGATGACATAAAACTGTTTACTCTTCCATTTGAAAGAACAGGTCTAGGAAATCCAAATCGACATTTAGTGTAGTATTTATCTTTGCTCTTGTATTTCCGTCGACAGTATTTTCCACACCGATGACTTTGGAAACGTAAAACTTGCTCCTTTAACTTTTTCTCTTCTGTGCTTTTTGGTATAGCACATGTTGCATATTCTTCAATGAAAGATAACACTGCTTCATCAGTATCTGTTCCAAACTTTGGGGCAGCCTTTATCCACAACAGCATATGAATATGAGGAGCACCTCTTGCCTGGTACTCTTTTCTCCAAAAGAAATCCACTACTTCTCCAAGAGGTGGATTTTTTTTATTGCAGATGAAGGACATCATAGCCTCAAATCTATGATTGAAATATCTGCAAACATTAACCGGATCCAATGAGCACAGTTCTCCTGCTGTCTTGTATTCGATGATTTTAATGTTTGAATTTGCCTCTCGTAGAAAATCCAGTAAATCATCCCAAGCGTACTCGGCACAGCTTAGGGTAAGGAACCATGTTGGTGTTCCTAAATTCCGTAACATGCATTTTAATTCACCATGGCGTCGGTACCAATATTCATTTGTCCCACGCTGACAAGCCATCAGATTGATCAGTTGTGTTTCCAAATGATCATCTCGGTGCTGCACTTTCTCCATAAAATCCTTAGCAGACACATTTTGTAAATGTACTCCACTTTTTAAAATGTGATTTACTGCATATGATAATGCAGACAAGCCGCTTTCAAATAAAAGATGGAACAAATAAGGAATACTTTGTCGAAATCTGGGATCTTCTGCATATAGTCTTGTAGTTCGATACTCAGAAGCTGGAATCTGTTCTGGATGTTCATCGTATCGTCCTCCTTTTCCTGTAGGAAACAGCTGGGGAAAACATCGAGCTTCCAAGCTCTCCTCCCATACACTCACGGGAGTTCCTTTTGCTTTCTTCATCTGAAACAGATCAATATTGTCTCCCATAACTTATTTTGAATGAAGAGGATGTATGCTAAAATGTTCATAAATTTCTTCTTCCTTTGACTTGTCCACTTTTTCAATTTGTCCAGTTGGTGTTTCTGTGTCTTCTTGTAAATCTTCTTCTTCTTCTTCTATATAAATTGATTCATACCATTTGTTATTCCTTTTCAAATACAAATTTGCTCTTTGTACTTTCCGTACATCTACCAGCTCCTGCCAAATCTTCTTATTCTTTGTAGGTACACCATTAACCAGAATAACTAATGGTTCAGTTTCCAAAGTATCTGCATCAATAGTTTCCATATTTTTTTTCAAATCCAAGGGCAAATACACCACTCTACCTTTTAAACCTCTCAGTAAATCTGAAGGAGGTAATTTACCAGTTTTGGGCTCCATACGTACAATGGTCTGGAACGGATAAACACATTGAATAAGTATAGACTCATATGTATTTAATTCAGAAAGTTCGGCAGGAATAGCATCCAATTCTAAATTATTATGTACAGCTCTGGTCGGCATTCTATTTTCCTCTAACTTGTTGTAACAGTATTTACAAATATGCTGATCTTCACCCAATTGAAAACAATTTTCAAGAAATATATATGTGGCAAAATCCTTCCACATATAATTATCTTCATTTTCACTTTTTCTGTAGAGATCAACATTCCTGGTTTGTTTTTTATATAATGAGTTCTGCGGCAACAAATACAAGTAATATTTGGTCTTTCATTAGAAATTATTGCAAATTTTGTTATGTGATCATTAAATGTCTTACTTACATAGGGTTCTACATTCTCTTCCACTTCTTCCTCATTTACTGTGTCCTTTTCTGCACTGTCTTGTTCAGGACCAAAGTAACAAAACTGAATTTCATCAGTAACCTTCTCTACATCTGATACCGATCCACGGAACAGAGCCCTATTCAATTCATCTAACTTTATTGCTGGACTTTTAGCAAAATACAACCGTCTCACAAACTTTCTCATTTCAGTATGATGAACAGCCAGCATCCTAAAATGATGAAAAACACTTTTACACACTTTTCTAGATAGACAAGCCAGAGAATGTCCCTGCAAACCAGTATTCTCTCTCACTCTGCATGAATCTAGACTTTGAAGCACCTTAATCTTCTGTTTAACACTTTTTTTACTATATTCTCTTAGAAACTCACGAAATTTATCAATAGATTCCTGACGCACAGTGCAAATACTACTACAATTCCAAGTGTACACTGGGGCTTTAGGACGTCTCCCCATAGCCTCATCCGCCATCACTTGTACCTCATCTCTTGGAACCATTTTCTCCTTCTCCATTATACAACCATTTTTCACTTCATAAGCACGACCTCTGGTGTCAACTGCATGCAGCAAACTATTACTTTGAAAATAACTCTCTTCATTAAAAAAAGGTTCACTACTTGAACTATGCATCCATTCTCCTAAAAACACTTTACAAAAGTTTGTTCTTTTCACTAGACTTTTCCTTTTGCTTTGTGATTTCAGTACATTGACCATTTTATCTAATGTACGCATCCTATTCAAAATTAAAATGAATAGTTTCCTTTTTTATTCTAATGCCTTTGCTGCAATGGCTTCAATTTCTTTTTTTCTCTTATAAAATTTAGCTTTTTTCTTATATTTCTTCACATCCTTTATCAAATTGGACATAACTCTTCTCTGAAACATTTTTCTACGAATCTCTTTAAACGCTGTTTTTCTTTTTAAGTTAATCTTTATTGTTTCTGAAGGTATATTTGCATTAACTAAATGCTCAATTTTTTCCTGGTATTTTCTATTTAAAACATTCTTTCCAGTACAGACATTTTGTACATTTTTCCTTTTTTTGAAGATATTGTTTAAAAAATCTTTTGTCTGCTTACCAGAAGACGTTCTCTTTTTCCCAACATGAGCATCTCCAACTAACTTAGGTCCTCCAGTTGTCTTCAAATATAGTTTTTTTGTGGTTTTTCCTTAGTCTGGATTTTGTAGGCATCTTAAATTTTGTTCACTGCTCTTCAGCAATACTTAAAAAAAACTAAAAAAAAATTCCTTTATTTTATTTAAATATATTACTACATTTTTTATGATCTTTTCAAATCTTAAAATACTATGTACCCCTTTCCTACAAGTGAAAATAACAATAACACCATCACAAATTAAATATCTAAAAACAATTCCTGTGTGCACACAGAGTCATGGTTTGAAATTAGGCAGAAAACGAAATTTCTTTGCCAATTGGAAAGCACACTTCCTACTCTTTTTTTGGTAAGTGATAAGTACTTTTACAGTCTGACACATTTTGAATCCACTTTTCAGATTCTGAAAAAAGCACATGTCCAAACAGCTTTTTGAGACCAGCAACATGTGTAACCTGGGTGACTGACTACACTCCAGCAAGGGCAACCAGCCTTAGTGATGCTGAATGTATTTGCATTACTGACTGCAACCTCAAACCCCACTCGGTTGTGAATACTATGCATGATTCCACAGGATAAGCAGCTGGGTGTGTGCTAAGAGTCTGCTTCTGCAGAAAAAATAGCTCCCCCTTTCCTACTAATGCAACTGTAAAATTACCAGAGTAATACGCAATAAATCTCTGTCTATAATTCCTCTTTGCACACAGAGTCATGGTTTGATATTAGTCAGAAAACGAAATTTCTTTGCCAATTGGAAAGCACACTTCCTACTGTTTTTTTGGCAAGTGATAAGTACTTTTACAGTCTGACACATTTTGAATCCACTTTTCATATTCTGAAAAAAGCACATGTCCAAACAGCTTTTTGAGACCAGCAACATGTGTAACCTGAGTGACTGACTACACTCCAGCAAGGGCAACCAGCCTTAGTGATGCTGAATGTATTTGCATTACTGACTGCAACCTCAAACCCCACTCGGTTGTGAATACTATGCATGATTCCACAGGATAAGCAGCTGGGTGTGTGCTAAGAGTCTGCTTCTGCAGAAACAAATAGCTCCCCCTTTCCATCTAATGCAAATGTAAAATTACCAGAGTAATACGCAATAAATCTCTGTCTATAATTCCTCTTTGCACACAGAGTCATGGTTTGAAATTAGGCAGAAAACGAAATTTCTTTGCCAATTTGAAAGCACACTTACTACTCTTTTTTTTGGCAAGTGATAAGTACTTTTACAGTCTGACACATTTTGAATCCACTTTTCAGATTCTGAAAAAAGCACATGTCCAAACAGCTTTTTGAGACCAGCAACATGTGTAACCTGGGTGACTGACTACACTCCAGCAAGGGCAACCAGCCTTAGTGATGCTGAATGTATTTGCATTACTGACTGCAACCTCAAACTCCACTCGGTTGTGAATACTATGTATGATTCCACAGGATAAGCAGCTGCGTGTGTGCTAAGAATCTGCTTCTGCAGAAAAAATAGCTCCCCCTTTCCTACTAATGCAACTGTAAAATTACCAGAGTAATACGCAATAAATCTCTGTCTATAATTCCTCTTTGCACACAGAGTCATGGTTTGATATTAGTCAGAAAACGAAATTTCTTTGCCAATTGAAAAGCACACTTCCTACTGTTTTTTTGGCAAGTGATAAGTACTTTTACAGTCTGACAAATTTTGAATCTACTTTTCATATTCTGAAAAAAGCACGTGTCCAAACAGCTTTTTGAGACCAGCAACATGTGTAACCTGGGTGACTGACTACACTCCAGCAAGGGCAACCAGCCTTAGTGATGCTGAATGTATTTGCATTACTGACTGCAACCTCAAACCCCACTCGGTTGTGAATACTATGCATGATTCCACAGGATAAACAGCTGGGTGTGTGCTAAAAGTCTGCTTCTGCAGAAAAAATAGCTCCCCCTTTCCATCTAATGCAAATGTAAAATTACCAGAGTAATACGCAATAAATCTCTGTCTATAATTCCTCTTTGCACACAGAGTCATGGTTTGATATTAGTCAGAAAACTAAATTTCTTTGCCAATTTGAAAGCACACTTACTACTCTTTTTTTGGCAAGTGATAAGTACTTTTACAGTCTGACACATTTTGAATCCACTTTTCAGATTCTGAAAAAAGCACATGTGCAAACAGCTTTTTGAGACCAGCAACATGTGTAACCTGGGTGACTGACTACACTCCAGCAAGGGCAACCAGCCTTAGTGATGCTGAATGTATTTGCATTACTGACTGCAACCTCAAACCCCACTCGGTTGTGAATACTATGCATGATTCCACAGGATAAGCAGGTGGGTGTGTGCTAAGAGACTGCTTCTGCAGAAAAAATAGCTCCCCCTTTTCATCTAATGCAAATGTAAAATTACCAAAGTAATACGCAATAAATCTCTGTCTATAATTCCTCATTGCACACAGAGTCATGGTTTGAAATTAGGCAGAAAACGAAATTTCTTTGCCAATTGGAAAGCACACTTCCTTTTTTTTTTTTGGCAAGTGATAAGTACTTTTACAGTCTGACACATTTTGAATCCACTTTTCATATTCTGAAAAAAGCACATGTCCAAACAGCTTTTTCAGACCAGAAACATGTGTAACCTGGGTGACTGACTACACTCCAGCAAGGGCAACCGGCCTTAGTGATGCTGAATGTATTTGCATTACTGACTGCAACCTCAAACCCCACTCGGTTGTGAATACTATGCATGATTCCACAGGATAAGCAGCTGGGTGTGTGCTAAGAGTCTGCTTCTGCAGAAAAAATAGCTCCCCCTTTCCTACTAATGCAACTGTAAAATTACCAGAGTAATACGCAATAAATCTCTGTCTATAATTCCTCTTTGCACACAGAGTCATGGTTTGATATTAGTCAGAAAACGAAATTTCTTTGCCAATTGGAAAGCACACTTCCTACTGTTTTTTTGGCAAGTGATAAGTACTTTTACAGTCTGACACATTTTGAATCCACTTTTCAGATTCTGAAAAAAGCACATGTCCAAACATCTTTTTGAGACCAGCAACATGTGTAACCTGGGTGACTGACTACACTCCAGCAAGGGCAACCAGCCTTAGTGATGCTGAATGTATTTGCATTACTGACTGCAACCTCAAACCCCACTCGGTTGTGAATACTATGCATGATTCCACAGGATAAGCAGCTGGGTGTGCGCTAAGAGTCTGCTTCTGCAGAAAAAATAGCTCCCCCTTTCCATTTAATGCAAATGTAAAATTACCAGAGTAATACGCAATAAATCTCTGTCTATAATTCCTCTTTGCACACAGAGTCATGGTTTGAAATTAGGCAGAAAACGAAATTTCTTTGCCAATTTGAAAGCACACTTACTACTCTTTTTTTGGAAAGTGATAAGTACTTTTACAGTCTGACACATTTTGAATTCACTTTTCAGATTCTGAAAAAAGCACATGTCCAAACATCTTTTTGAGACCAGCAACATGTGTAACCTGGGTGACTGACTACACTCCAGCAAGGGCAACCAGCCTTAGTGATGCTGAATGTATTTGCATTACTGACTGCAACCTCAAACCCCACTCGGTTGTGAATACTATGCATGATTCCACAGGATAAGCAGCTGGGTGTGCGCTAAGAGTCTGCTTCTGCAGAAAAAATAGCTCCCCCTTTCCATTTAATGCAAATGTAAAATTACCAGAGTAATACGCAATAAATCTCTGTCTATAATTCCTCTTTGCACACAGAGTCATGGTTTGAAATTAGGCAGAAAACGAAATTTCTTTGCCAATTTGAAAGCACACTTACTACTCTTTTTTTGGCAAGTGATAAGTACTTTTACAGTCTGACACATTTTGAATTCACTTTTCAGATTCTGAAAAAAGCACATGTCCAAACAGCTTTTTGAGACCAGCAACATGTGTAACCTGGGTGACTGACTCCACTGCAGCAAAGGCAACCAGCCTTAGTGATGCTGAATGTATTTGCATTACTGACTGCAACCTCAAACCCTAAAAGTATTCCTCATTTATAACAATACACCTTATTTTATGGTGAAAACATAGTCCATATTATTTTACATTTTCCTTACATTTAAATTTCTCCCAAAACACAAAACGATAAACACAACTTCAACAAAAGGAATTCCAATTCTATTATTCATTTCTTAATTTACCATATACATCCCCTCTCAAACTCATAACTCAACTTTAAAATTAGTTAGTTGTGAAAGAAATGTGGCACTCAAACAGCAGATTATCAGAGCCAGGATCTCTGTTCTGTACACCTCTCTCCTCTCAGCAGAACCAGATAATGGCAATGTTTCCCTCTCTTTTTCCACACATATACATGTTCATTTCAAATCTCAGTGCTTCCCCCTTTTTCTCAAATGTAATCACACATTTCTATTGGTTGAAAACCAACCCTTTTCCAAAAGTACCCTTCCCCCAACTTGACTTCAGCCTAGTACCCTTCCCCCAACTTCACTTCTGCCTGCTACCATAGCAACAGCTCTTGAAACACTGCTGTGTAGAGTTAGGTCAGAAGGTTCACCACACAATGTTTCATTTCCAAAGAGCAAGAGTGCTTGACTTTTCAAACCTAACAGCAAATCCATAGTACTGTTCTTTGGTAACACATTTTTCTGTACCAATACAAAACCTGCTTCTATAAATGTACACATACAGCCTAGTTTTTAGTGTAGAATGGTATGAAACAGCCAATGAGTTCTTTTTATTTTAAAAAAATATGTATGCCTCCATTTCCAAACTGTCTTTCATTTCTTTTTCCCATTCTACTGAAAGACACCTCCTGAGTGCATCCAGTTCTCCTTTGAAGATGTTCACAGTGTGGATTGTAGGGCACAGCTGTGTCTTCTGGAGTGAAAAGTATGCAGAGAAAACAGGTATGGTGAGAGACCTTGCTTTGCCAAATGTAGACATTAAATGGATTGGTCAGAGAGGGTTAAAGTGGCACCAATCGATGCCATTGGTGAAATCCTTCATGCAAATCCAACACCCTGACCTCATAATAGTGCACTGTGGTGGCAATGACCTAGGCACTTTGACTGGGGTAGGTCTGGAAATGCATATGAAGGAGACCTTTGCACAACTGTTTTCACTTTTCCCTAAAACTGCCTTTGCATATTCTAACATATGCCAAAGGCAAAAATTGAACTGGTCCAATCATTTTTGTCCGCAGATTGACAAAGCAAGAAAGCACATCAACAAATCTGTTTCTGCTTTCCTCCGAGACTATGGTATGGGTTCCATTTACCACAACAACATGCGTTACGACATGCAAGACATTTATAGAGGAGATGGTGTACACTTCACTGATGAAGGGAACAGAGTCTTCCTCTTGAACCTTAGACTCTGCATCGGTACTTACTTGTAGGTACCACTAAAAAATCAAATCACTTCATAAACACAACGGCTCTTTTTAGAGCATCCTAATATCTAAACACTTAAATCTGAATTTTATTTTATTTTTCTACCGTACGCGTACGGTAAGCTCACCGTAAGCTTACCGTACGCGTACCCCGTGATTTTTTTTTTAAATTAATAAATGTTTTTTTTGTACTTTTCTGTCCTTCTTTGACCCCCTTTCAAATGTTAGGGGGTCTGTAACTCTCTTCCTTGCCCCCTTTTCAAGTTATCTCCCTTTTTTTTCTGTGTGAAACACACGAAATGGCGGCCGACACTTCCTGATTTCGTCCGATTCGAATGTTTACAGTCATGTGACAACCAATCAGATTTGAGCTCGCGCACGCCACCGTACGCGTACGGTAAGCTTACGGTAAGCGCACGGTAAGCTGCCACAGATATATATATTGATTTAAATGCTATTTTCTCAGGAACTACTGAACATATTTACACCAGACCTACAAAAGGCACTTACTTGACCTGAGGACTACCTCTCTGCCAAATTTCTAGTAATTCTGTTCAGCCGTTCGGGCTGTAGCTGTGTCTAAAGGTCCTATGGAAAAATGCATGGGGAAAACGCGTTTTGGGACCCCCCTTTTTTCTCAGCCCCCGCTTGATGAATCCCCCCGAGACTTTCAGGGTAGGAGCGGAGCGTAGCGCCCCATTAGTTTTTAAAATATCGCGAGGATTCGTTGACCGGTGCCAAAGTTATTCCAAATAGAATGTTGCGGTTTTCCTATGGAAACAGGGTCCTAACTATAACTACCTACTGGCGACCGCCAGTAGGTAATATATATATATATATATATATATATATATATATATATATATATATATATATATATATATATATATATATTACCTACTGGCGGTCGCCAGTAGGTAGTTATAGTTAGGACCCTGTTTCCATAGGAAATCCGCAACATTCTATTTGGAATAACTTTGGCGCCGGTCGACGAATCCTCGCGAAATTTTCAAAATAGGTGGGGCGCTACGCTCTGCTCCTACCCTGAAAGTCTCGGGGGGATTCGTCAAGCAGGGGCCGAGAAAAAAGGGGGGTCCCAAAAAGCGTTTTCCCCATGCATTTTTCCATAGGACCTTTAGACACAGCTACAGCCCGAACGGCTGAACAGAATTACTTGAAATTTGGCAGAGAGGTAGCCATAAGGTCAAGGAAGTGCCTTTTGCAGGTCTGGTGTACATCTGTTCAGTATTTCCTGAGAAAATAGCATTTAAAAGCATATATATATGTGGGCGGAGCCTAACCACACATCTCCTCCTGAGATCTGATTGGCTGTCAGCACTTCATCCAAGAAGTGTTGGCAGCCATCTTGGGACCAATATACATGATAGCACCTCATTAAAAAGCATTGCAGTTAATAGAAGGTTTTAAGACTTTAGTTACATTATAAATCATTTGTTGATGGTACCATACTCATTTTAGGAATTGTGGTATGTTCTAAGGTGATTTCACCATGTGAAAAAGCCTTCTGCTGGGATATCATGATTGAGAGAAAAATATTTTCTCATGCTTTTACCACAGAGGTTTGGAAGGTGATCTATAGGCTAAACTGAGAGCTTATTTTCTGTAAATTCACATTATCTTTCTCAGTCATGTGAGAATGAAGTCTGACATTCTCAGTAAAACATGTACATCCAACAAGGGCAAAGACTGTCAGTTGATTCCTTTGTGTTCTACTGCAGCTTCCCAGAGTGTTCCAAAGAACTACTAGAGCGCTAACAGTCCTACTTATGATAAACGTATGGCACACCTGAAGCCATCTTGCTTGGATTAAAGTGGTAACTCTTAAAACATTTAATTTAAAAAGGAACAAAATGAGGGGGTTCATTTTTCCATAAAAAGTATGATTAGTGCTGCAGAAAGAAAAATTAGGGCACATTTTGAGTGACTTCTCAAATCCTCTTCTATTTCATTAAAAAATTCTGACATGCAGACTGAAACATGCACTTTCAATACCAGCAGCAGTTTTCCCTGGTGAGCAGTAGCTTTACTACAGTGATCTAATGAGCAAAAAGTGTGCTAACATTCTGAATTTATGGCAAATGTGTGACACATCTGAATGCCTTCTTGATGGAATCAAAGTAAAAAACTGAAAGTATTTCCTACTGAGGAGACTGCAGTAAATGAGGAAATTAGGAAACTTCATAACAAATAAGTCTCCCAAGATGGCCACCAGAGACAAAAGAGCCCAAATGTAGCCCAAATATCACCCAGATGTAGCCCAAGTATAGCCCAATGACAGAATGTCCCAGAATGTTCTTAAAAACAACTAGAGCGCTTACTGTCTTCATTATGACAAAAGTAAGGCACACCTGAAGCCATCTTGATTGGAATAAACTGGTAACACTTAAAACATTTAATTTAAAAAGGAACACAATGAGGAGGTTCATTTTGCCATAGAAATTATGATTAATGCTGAAGAAAGAAAATGAGGGCACATTTTGAGTGACTTCTCAAATCCTCTTCTATTTCATTAAAAAATTCTGACATGCAGACTGAAACATGCACTTTTAATACCAGGAGCAGACTTCCATGGTGCAGTAGTTTTACTACAGTGATCTAATGAGCAACTAGAGTGCTAACATTCAGAATTTATGGCAAATGTGTGACATATCTGAATACCTTCATGATGGAATCAAAGTAAAAAACTGAAAGCATTTCCTACTGAGGAGACTGCAGTACATGAGGAAATTAGGAAACTTCATAACAAATAAATCTCCCAAGATGGCCACCGGAGACAAAAGAGCCCAAATGTAGCCCAAAATCACCCAGATGTAGCCCAAATATAGCCCAATGACAGAAGTGTGCAAAACACTTATTATTTTGTGTTTTTGCAGTGTTATATAGTGCAGACTTGTCAGGTATTGGAGTGCTTTACATGAGCATTGGTTACATCACACAAGAACAAATTCATTTTGGTTGTAGACATGGGGAGACTAAGTGATTTGACCAGAATCACAGAATGTCGAGCTGAAGCAGAAACTTCAACCTGGTTCCCCAGTTGCAAAGTCTGCAGTTCTGGAAGTAACACCACATCCTCTTCCCTAAGTGCAACATTTAATCAAGTGGTCAACTGGATAAAAAAACATAAAGATAACAAATAATTTAAAAGTGCTTTGTCGCTATTTGAAAACTCAGAAAATATGTCCTTATTTTAGTCTTTTAGAGCACTAACCATAATTTTGAAGGCAATAAGACCCTCTCATATATGTAATTTCTAAAGGAAATGCTCTAGGTATTACAGTTTTGATTACATCAAGATGATGTCAGGCGTTCCACACTTTTGTAATAAATATAGAATGTTAGCAATCTAGTTGTTCATTAGGATACTGTTGAGAGGCAGAGGCCAGGGGCAGGGACTCTGAAAATTGAAGGCAGGTAGGAGGGTGCAAAGGCAACAATTTAACCACACTGAGCAGGCAGGAAGGGCCGTGGAAGCACAACAGACTATGGAGGGCAGTGGAAAGGGGGGCAGGGGCAAAAAACCAACAATACAGGACTTGCAAGAGAGGCTGTTGGAGGGAAGATCTATTACGGGTCAAGGAAGCTAGGGGCGGTCCCCAGATCCCCGGGAGCCACCACAGAACTGAGCAGGAGAGTGAGTCAGGGACAAAAGGGGCACCTTAATTTGAGCCGGGGTGCCTAGGAACGCTTGCTCCAAAAATGAAGAAAACAGACATATGAGACATGGAATTGGAGGCAGAATACAATGGCAGTTTAATGAGAAGATGCAACTTCAAAGAAACCGCAGAATAGAGACATAAAGTACAAAATACAGAATCCAGATAATCATACAGCTGTCATAATATTCTCTGTATCTCAATTAATGTACTGACAGAGAGAGAGAGAAAACACATCTATAAATGCATCATGAGAAACAAGTTACACCAAGGAAAATGTTACCTAGGAACACTCACGTTTACTCTTAGAGCAAGCATTCCTGCAATTACAATACAAAATCTTTTAAATGCAAAAGTAAAGAGAACAATGGTTAAACATAACATGACATTTCATATAGGTAAAATAGAATAAGATACTTCAAGCAAAGCAGAGCAAGATATTTTAAGCAAAGGAAGACAAGAGCTCCCAGCTCTTGGGGAAAACCTGCACTGCCTGTTAACCTACATACAGACGGCGAGGTAGTCCGTCGATATCTGTGGGTGCTCCCTTTTTATATCATTTTGTGGGCTCCTTTGCACGCTACATCTACCTACGTATGCTACCCAAAAGCTTCGTCTGCAGATTTTACCAGACATTTCGTCATTTACCCACTTAATGCTGACAATGGACTGGGTGAAAAGGTCAGTCTCTCAGGCCAATCGCTTATCGTAAGTTCCATAGAGCAAGCAGAAAATAATGGGTATTGTACGGGAATTCAATATATTCATGTATAAAATCTCCTCAGTTCTCCTAACTTGACGCTCTGCGGTTGCCACTTCCTTAAAAGCGGGAAACCTGCCCAGGAAGCAAGTACCAGTCCAGGATGCAGCCTACTGTATGTCGACAGCTTCAGGGGGATGTTGAACTTTGATACCGAGCACGGAGCACTCGGGTAGGGTGGGGGCTACTAGTTTGGATCAGAAGGCCTCGCAGACCTGCCTTCAGACTGCTATACACTAAAATTGCAGAGCTATGGTCAATTTAACAAAGAGGCCTACATATTGAACAGAAGGGCCTACACAGGGGTTTTATGCTGGCTGAGTGGTAAGGATGTCTCAGGATAATTATATAGCAACACAGGACCCGCTGGTCAATTTAATACGGCCTACAAATGCAGCTGGCAGGGCAAGGACAAGGGTCTCATACTTCAGGTGTGGACAGAACGGGCCAGGGGCCCCCTGTGATACAAAATCTACCCTCCTTCAAGGCTGTGGCAATGTAATAGACCATTGTGGGCAGAAGGAAGAGGCAATGGTAGTACAACCATACATGCCAACAGACCCGATTCAGCCAGGAAACGTCCAATGTTTTTAAGCTCAAATGGGCTTTATTTGATCTGTCTCCTGTCTACAATATATTCTTTTTCAATGTAACTCAAAGGGGAAAATCAATACCCCAGTTTTTTTTCAAAATCTCCCTCTTACCAAGTTCAAAATGTTCGCAAGTATGGTACATTGGATCATGGAAGGAAATGGGATAGGGACATGGACTTGGATAACAGAGGACAGGAGGGACATGGAGAGGTGCACCAAACTGACCCTGCAGGGCAGGCATCAGGGTTTGCAGCAGCACAATACACCACACAGGGCATGCAGGACGGGAGTGCAGCACAACAATCCATAGAAAGCAAGAGGGAGGGGACAGGACCATGCACATGGACAACAGAGAACAGAGGGGCAAGAGGCAATGGTAGCTAGCTGACCATAATGGACAGACAGGAGAGAAAGCTGCAGTATAACAGACCATAAAGGGCAGGAGGGACGGATCAGGGGCATTACAATGGAACAGACAAGCCAGGAGGGAGGGAGTAGGGCTGGGGGCAAGGGGGCAGGGCAGGAGCAGCAAGATAGCCATGGAGGTCAGGCAGGATGGGCACTAGAAGCAAGACACACCATGAAGAGCAACAGTGAGACTGTGATGGCATACACACAGACCATGGAGGGAAGGTGGGAGGGGGTCAGGGGCAGCTAACTGACCACACAGGGAAGGTGGGAGGGGCCATGGCAGCACAGAAGACCATGCATGGCAAGTGGGAGGGTTAGTGGCAGCACAATGGCTATGATGGGCAAGAAGGAGGGTGGAGGGACATGCACAAAGGACGATGGAGGATAGAAGGAAGGGTCAGGACCTGTGCACAGACAAGAAAGTTCAGGGGAAGGTACCTCACAACAGACCACACGGGGCTGGCAGGAGGAGCAGTTGCAGCACAACAGACCAGGGAGGGCAGAAGGGTGTGGCAGTACAATGGACCATGTAGGACAGGAGGAAGAGGATAGGGGCATGGCATGTGGACAGGCAGGGTGGAGGTGGCAGGGACAGGTTACAGTCATCTGACAATGCTAGGCAGGTGGGAGGGGAGTGGCAGCTCAACAGAACACTCAGAGTAGATAGGAGTGGCAGGTCCATGGGACATGGTGGGCAAAAAGGATGGAGCAGGGGCATGCACAAAGACATCGGAGGGCAGGGGGAAGGAGAATAGGGGCAGCAAGCTAAGCACAGAGTTTAAGCAGGAGGTCAATGATGGGGCATAGAATTGGGCAATGGAGGGCAGGAGGAGTGGACTGGTACATCATACTAAATTGAGGGCAGTGGCAGCACATCAGACCATGCAGGGCAGGAGGGAGGAGGCTAGTCCATGGATTCACACAACAGAGGATAGGGAGGAAGGGGATGGGGCAGCAAGCTAACTGTTCAGAGAAGGCGGGTATTAGGAACTTTATTGTTTTTAAAACGTGTGTCTGTGCGAACTACTTAAAATATGAACAAGTATGCAGCATAATCTCACTTTTATTCAGGAAGAAGAGGACGTTTGTGACTGTGACTCCGGGCTCACTTGGCAGAAACACCCCCTGACCCTCCACCCCCTATCGCAAAATGTAATGCCCGTGAAAAGGGTAGGTGAACACAGTGTTATATAGAACATAGTCCTGAGAGCACGATTGAAAATGAAAACTAGATATAGTGTATGGTATAAACTATGCACCAAAAAGTGTGATATAAGATGAACCGGGCGTGAAATATAATATGCAATACATTGTGCGCAATGACAGATTCATTGGAGAGCGCGAGATAGCACAGGCACTAGCGCGTGCTGTGCGATATGCGCCTTGGAGTGTAATATGCACAGGGCAGTGTTGTGTAACCTAACTAGTCTCTAAAGTTGTAATATAAAATATGTGCTGGGGAGTGTAACGTTGCATATGCACTGTGACAAAGATATGGATCCCAGATTGTAATATGTATGGCATAGCACTGTGCGTTATAACATAGGCATCGAGAAAGGCACGTTAGATGGGGCAATATAACCCGTGCGAAGACAAGTGTGGCATGACATATTCACGGGGTGGTGTTACAGTGCACATGGGCTAGAGAGTGTCATAGCATATGCACTAGCTAGTGGAATACAACACAGAGGTGTGTGGCACTCGGCAGGCAATGGTGGGTGTAACACAGCATTGGGCTCTGTCAGGAGCACGCTGTGACTCTCAAGTGATGTTCGTCCCCTTTCCAGAGAGTAAAATAAAAAGTATTACACATCCGGCAGTGGATGTGTGTTTTATTAACCGTGAGGGGGGTTTCTTGCATAGTTTTGGTCGAATTTTTGTCGAATCCCCTTTAAATGGCTTGGTGTGCATGTGTATTAAATGTGCCCGTCAATAGCTACCCATGTTTGTATAAATAAACGACAAGGGTGTCTACCAGGATTAGGCACGGTAGGGCATCAGACATGTCAGAGCTTCACTAGTGGTGTAAATACATTCCACGTCGATTCATTGCATGCATAGTCGCCTTTTAATGAATATCACGCAAATCGTCATGGTGATAGGTACGTACGGTTTGTCCAGCATGTCCTAGGTGTGTCTATAAATATATATTTTTTAAAAATAATAAAAAACTGTGGCCGGCCCTGGGGATTGGGGTCAAAAAAATATAATTAGGAGACTGGCCCTGGGGGATGGGGTCATCAGGGCCAATAAATTAGAATAAGAAGGGGAACCAAACAGCCCCCCTTCTTAAAAAACTAAAATAAATAAAAGACTGGCATCGTGCCGGAGGCCATGCCCCCTCCGTGCAGCACTCTGCAAACGCGCCCCCAACAGGCATCTCCAGTATGCGCCAGGGAGCTGCGCTGCAGCCAGGTGTTCTGAGGCCAAGCCCCTTTTCACACCTCTCTGCAACGCAGCTCTGTGGCGCTTACTGGAGGTACCTAGTGGTCTAGTTTGACCCTAGGGACCCTTAGGATTCAGGGGGACTTAGAACAGCCACAGGGCGCGTTTACACAGTGGTGAAGGGAGGGGACGGGGACTGAGGTGACTTGTGCAAACACGCACTATGGCACGTTTTAAATTGGGGATATAATTTCCCTTCAATACTGAGGGCCCCTGGGGGCTAACTAGCCCACCAAGTGCTTCCAGTAAGCGCCACTGAGCTGCATTGCAGAGAGGTGGTCCAGGCCGTGCCACTTTTTACACCTCTCTGCAACGCAGCTCTGTGGCACTTACTGGAGGTACCTAGTGGGCTAGTTGGACCCTAGGGACCCTCAGGATTCAAATGAACTTAATCTCCCAACTAAAAATGGACACAGGGCGTGTTTACACAGTGGTGAAGGGAGGGGACGGGGCCTGAGTTAACGTGTGCAAAAACGCCCTGTGGCCTGTTTTAAGAGGTAGTTTTAATCCCCATGCCCTATTATACACTAGGGGCTTACAGAGGAGGTCATGCTAATCACAGGGGGACCCCAACGCATAATGTTCCCTAGTGTATGTAGGTGTTTTCACTGTATTCTAAGTGTCTTTTAACATAGCACTGGCTCTAGGACTGGTTAGTCAGACTCAGTTACCACCAGTATCCGTCTGAAAAAGTTGAGGGTACAGGATGATTTTGCAACAAGGCTTCTTTCTGCTCTTCTTTTTGTTCTTTCTGCACGTTATCCTTCTTCCTGCACTTATCTTCGTATTTGAGGACTTCTGTTGCTTCTTTCTGCACTTCTTTTGTTTCTTTCTGTGCATTTTTTCTTCTTTCTTCACATGTCCTATCTCTGTAGGCATAGTTAGAAATTAGCATTTAAAAAACCTTTGAAATTCACAGAAAAAACCATAGGTTTCAGGCACGTTATAGTTAGGAATTAGCATTTAAAAAACCTCAGAAATTCACTGAAAAAACCATAGGTTTCAGGGGTGTTATAGTTAGCTGGACTTTTCGCTTGTACAAAACCATTGAAATTCCCCCGTTATAGTTAGTTCAGCTAACTATAACTCGCGCGCCCGCAATGCACTGCTGATGACGTCACATATTACATCACTCATGACATGGTCAGTGACATCACTCATGACATCACTGATGACATCTCAAATGACATGATGACATCACTGATGACATCATCCTTGTGATAGAGTGGCAGACCTCCTCTCACCCTAATATAACCTTTGATACACACATTCAAAAATAGAGACTAAAATTTTCAAAACAATGGACATACCAATACCAGTTACAACAACCTCTTCAGTAATTCTAAGATCCACATACACATCCACTCATTCACCAACATTCCTATACAGTCACTCATACATGTACTCACTCATCATATGTACTCATACACCTATACATCCTGTTACACAATGCCACTCATCCATAGAGTTACTCACACACATAGTCACTCATGCTAATAAAGAATCAAACATACATTTACTTGCATATACAGTTATACACACACCACCATACTTACTTCTACGGAAACTTACACATACTTAGTCTTTTAAACAATCACTTATAGAAACACATACTTATTCATACAGGAACTCTTTCAATCTCTCACTCTCACATATACTCACATATATACACCAATAGTCACATATACTAGTTTAAAACATATGTAGTTACTCATAAAGACACTATTGAGATAGTCATTCACTCACTAACACACCCATACACACACTCATCCACCCATACAGTCCTGCACACATGCTGTGTTCAACACATACAAACAGTGAGTCACTCATTCATGCACCTATGCACTACGTAATACCCCCCACCGAACCATGCAGACACTCAGACTGATACTCAAAAAACCAACTAATAACCTATATAGACACCCATGTAGCTACTCACCAACCCATGCAGCCACTTATACACAAAGTGAGAGACTGATACAGATATTTACATATTTAAACATTACTCACTAAGCCATGTATTCACTATGATACACTTAACCAGTCAGTTACACAATCAATTTTTCAAAAACAAATCATTCATTTAGACACTTATATACCCATTTATTCTTCCATCGACCTTGAGATATACATATATAAAACATATTTAATTTTCAGAAAAACACACATTCACTGGATGATGTCATCAGTGATGTCATCAGTGATGTCATTTGAGATGTCATCAGTGATGTCATGAGTGATGTCACTGACCATGTCATGAGTGATGTAATATGTGACGTCATCAGCAGTGCATTGCGGGCGCGCGAGTTATAGTTAGCTGAACTAACTATAACGGGGGAATTTCAATGGTTTTGTACAAGCGAAAAGTCCAGCTAACTATAACACCCCTGAAACCTATGGTTTTTTCAGTGAATATATATATATATATATATATATATTAATGTCCAAATCCTTTCAAATATAAAGAATATAAGCACTCACGGGTGGCGTGGCAACAGGTCTTTATTCCCGGAACAGACGCGTTTCGGCGGTCTGCCTTCCTCGGTGTTAACGACACACCGGGAAGCACCATATTTTATACATAACATCTCCACGTGTCATAACATAGTAGACATAGACAGAGGACAGCGTAAAGTGTTAGTGGAATTACTGGCGCCATCTTGTAATGTACCAATGTACATATATACAGTGCGAATTATACAATATATACATTATATACACGTAAATTTGAGGGCATTCCCAAATTGACAGAATTGATTCTGTGGCTATAATATTCACTTGAAATATCCGCCGCAATCAAACAATATAGATCAAACATCCAATTAGTGTGTCACTGAAAGATGGCTGCCTTACCACCTCTATTCATGATTAAGCCGTGTATCGGCGGTGCTCGTGATGATGCCGTGTATCGGCTTGCACTGGCTGTCAAAACTCATTAATTTGATGTACAATACAATGAATCTAGTCTTAACACAAACAGCAAAGTGGAAATCGAAACAGCTCACAACAGCAGGTTGCTACAGTCAGAGGACAAAGTTCATAAAACCTCCGTTAAATATCCTGACAAACATATTATTCTGACAAACATATTAATTTCCCAAATGCACTGACAACTCTGTTACTGTTAAGGCCTGACGGAAACTTAGACTGGAGGTCAATAATGTAACGTGATTCTAACCTCCGCAGTTTCTTCAGGCGGTCGCCACCTCTAATATTTTCTGGGACAAAGTCTAGACCAAAAAACTGTAAAACATTCTTGCAATTTGGATGTTTTTCTTCATAATGTCTCGCTACAGGGTAAGAGGCATCCCCTTTCAATATCGCCCTCCTGTGTTCTAATATTCTGATTTTCAACGAGTGAATGGTGCTGCCTATGTACAATAGGCCGCATGGGCAAACGAGACAGTAGACTGCATAGGGGGTACTGCAGGTTAAGAACTTTTTAATGGGCCTTTTCAGATTACCATTGGTTATAGTGTAATTGAGAACTCTATGGCTATTAGAGCAAGCCTTACACTTACCACATGGAAAGAAACCTTGCATGTGTTTCAAAGTCCCCTGCTGTGATGATTGTTTGGTTAAATGACTATTAACCAATCTATCCTTTAATGACCTTGCCTTTTTATAGGTTATCATTGGATAATCAGGAATGTCCTCCCCTATGATAGCATCACTTTTCAAAATGTGCCAATTTTTACTTAACATCTTTTTCAAGAAATTGGACTCTGCAGAGTATGTCGTGATCATTCTAAATTTACCTTCATGTGAATCGACGGAATCTTTCCTTATAACCGTCTTCTCTTATAGCAAGTGTTGTCTAGGAATACCCCTAACTTTATTGAGTGTTGTCTCCAGTAATGCCTGTCCATATCCTCTGATACGAAATCTATTTACACATTGCCTAGCTGCCAATTCAAAATCACAGGTTCTGGAGCTGTTCTGGAGCAAGCCGATACACGGCATCATCACGAGCACCGCCGATACACGGCTTAATCATGAATAGAGGTGGTAAGGCAGCCATCTTTCAGTGACACACTAATTGGATGTTTGATCTATATTGTTTGATTGCGGCGGATATTTCAAGTGAATATTATAGCCACAGAATCAATTCTGTCAATTTGGGAATGCCCTCAAATTTACGTGTATATAATGTATATATTGTATAATTCGCACTGTATATATGTACATTGGTACATTACAAGATGGCGCCAGTAATTCCACTAACACTTTACGCTGTCCTCTGTCTATGTCTACTATGTTATGACACGTGGAGATGTTATGTATAAAATATGGCGCTTCCCGGTGTGTCGTTAACACCGAGGAAGGCAGACCGCCGAAACGCGTCTGTTCCGGGAATAAAGACCTGTTGCCACGCCACCCGTGAGTGCTTATATTCTTTATATTTGAAAGGATTTGGAGCGTTAATACTATACGGCAGGCACCGCCGTATCTACAGCACCCGACCGCGAGTGACTAGTTTCTGGTGCAACTGGAGCAGTCTCATATATATATATATTCACTGAAAAAAACATAGGTTTCACACATGTTATAGTTAGCGAAAATTTACTGATAAAAAAACAATGAAATTCCCCCGTTATAGTTAGTGCAGGCAACTATAACTCACGCGACCGCAATCCTCTGCTGATGCTAATACTGTATTTAGACACTTATTTGCCCATGTCTTCTTCCATACATTTTTAGCTATACATATATTACAAAAATTTTTTTCATAAAGACACATATGTCATCAGCAGAAGATTGCGGTCGCGTGCCCACGTTACGCTAGATGAGCCATGTACGCACGATGGGCTTCGCGCACCGTGCGCACATGGAGGACATATTATGCGCTTCCTTGTGATAGGTAATCTGTTGAAATTTTTTTGGGAAATGCTGTGCTGAAATAAGCCATGCACAAATGGTGGCCTTCGGCAACCATTTGCACACGGGGTGGAGAGAGTGTGGATTTTTTTTTTTATAATTTTTTACCGTACGCGTACGGTAAGCGTACGGTAAGCGTAATCGGCGAAATTTTCGAAAAATTAAAAATTACCGTTTTTTGCCTTGGGGGATCTTAGAAGCCTCGACTAACATGGTTATGTGCATGGGCGCTGTCTAAATAGCCCCTTTATATGTTTTTGGCATTTGTTTATCAGCTCCCCCCTCAGAGTGCGAGAGAGAAAATGGCGGCCGCCGCTTCCTGGTTTCGACCGATTCGAAAGTTTACTAAGATCTAAGGGCCAATCAGAATCGCGCTCGCGCACGCCACCGTACGCGTACGGTAAGCGTACCGTAAGCGCACCGTAAGCTGGCTCAGATATATATATTGATTTAAAGGCTATTTTCTCAGAATCTACTGAACAGATTTACACCAAACCTACAAAAGGCACTTCCTTGACCTGAGGACTACCTCTCTGCCAAATTTCTAGTAATTCTGTTCAGCCGTTCGGGCTGTAGCCCTGTCTAAAGGTCCTATGGAAAAATGCATGGGAAAAACGCGTTTTGGGACCCCCCTTTTATCTCAGCCCCCGCTTGACGAATCCCCCCGAGACCTTCAGGGTAGGAGCGGAGCGTAGCGCCCCACCTATTTTGAAAAATTTGCGAGGATTCGTCGACCGGCGCCAAAGTTATTCAAAATAGAATGTTGAGGTTTTCCTATGGAAACGTGGTCCTAACTATAACTACCTACTGGCGACCGCCAGTAGGTAATATATAAATTATATCATACATTCATATAAAAACATTCAAACATTCATATATTTAAAACATCTTTTTAGTATAAAGATATATTCACAAAAATCAGGTTTCAGGGACGTTATAGTTAGCAATTAGCATTCAAAAAACCTTGGTAATTCACTGAAAAAAACACAGATTTCATGGACATTATAGTAAGGAATTAGCATTTTCAAAAGCTTAGAAATTCACTGAAAAAAACATAGGTTTCAGGGAGGTTATAGTTAGAAATTAGCATTTAAAAAACCTTAGTTATTCACTAAATAAAACCACAGGTTACAGGAACGTTATAGTTAGCCTGACATTTCAATTGTACAAAACAAGAGAAATTAAACTGGTCTAGTTAGCTGATCTAACTATAACTGTTGACCTCCACAATGCACTGCTGATAATGTCACATATTACATTATTGATCACATGGTCAGTAATATCACCAATTACATCAATGAAGACATCTCAAATGAAATCACTGATGATATCACTGATGACATCATCTAAATAATCTCTGCTGTACCTACTCACAACCCAGTATAACCTTACATACACCCACTCCAAATTTCAGACTGCCATTCTTGAAATCAGTGACACACCAATACCAGTATGTACATACCTACTCACTGATTCATAGGTCTACATATCCATCTACTCACTCACCCATACAGGTACTCTTACAGCCAGTCACTTACCAATATAACCGCTGATATATCCTCTCATATACCCGAACAGCCACTCATACACCATCAGTCACCCAATAGAGCTACCCACATACGTACTCACCCAAACACTCAATCACACAGCCACCTACTCACCCATACAGAAACACACACACTCTCAGTACTCATACAGATACTAACAAATACTAACTCTCCTATACTTTTTAGAAACGCTCACAGTCACTGGATGCTGTCATCGGTGATGTCATTTGAGATGTCATCAGTGATGTCATCAGTGATGTTGCTGACCATGTTATGAGTGATGTAATATGTGCCACACAACTACTTGTCACTCTTGACATAGAATCTTTGTATACCAATATCCCTCAGGACCTAGCCTTGAGTCGGTGGCAGCGCTCCTGGCTAGAGTCCCGGGGGACAGACCTGATGCATTTATTCTAGAATGTCTACAAATTGTATTAGAGCACAACTATTTTGAATTTAAACAGGACATTTACTACCAAATCAAAGGCACCAGCATGGGGGCATCGTGTGCCCCCAGTGTAGCAAACATCTACATGGGGGAATATGAGAGGAAACATATTTACAACGAAGCAGCGCCCTTTTATGAAAATGTTACCCAGTGGCGTAGGTTTATAGATGATATTTTTTTCATCTGGTCTGGTACAGAATCAGAACTACAAGAATTTATAGCCTGGCTTAATGCGAGCGACAAAAATCTAAAATTTACCTGTAACTACTCATCAAGGAAAGTGGAGTTCCTAGATATATGGATTGTGGGTGAAGAAGGTCAACTCACGGTCAATTTGTATAGGAAACCCACTGCGAAGAACACCATTTTAGAACATAGCAGTTACCACCCATTATGCCAAAAAGATTCTATCCCATTTGGGGAATTTTTAAGAATCAGAAGGAACTGTACCAACATTAAAGACTACATGACACATGCAGTTCAATTACAGGAACGTTTCCTTCTTTGCGGCTACCCTAAAAGACTTGTAAAACAAGCACTAAAGAGAGCAAAATACTATAACAGAGATACCCTGCTCAGTAATGAACCCAAATCCAATAAAGATCAGTTAGTCTGCGTCATAGATCATTCCAATTTAAATTATAAAATCAAAAAATTTCAGATAAAAATTGGAAGATTCTTAATGTGAATGACGAAGAAACACCCACTCAGAAACCATTGGTAGCTTTCAGAAGAAACCGCAATCTTAGAGACAAGTTGGTACACAGCAGAGACAAACCTCAGGTACCTCTGATACAAACAACTATAGATGGATTGCCCCCTCCCATAGGTAATTATAGCTGTGGCAATTGCCATGCATGTGCATCAGCTATAACTACAAAGACCTGTACATATAGAGGAAGAACGGAAAAACTAAAAACGATGACAAACTGCAGAAGTGCCAATGTTGTGTACATGATACTATGTCCATGCGATCTTGGTTACATAGGTGAAACATCCAGAGAGTTCCGTACGCGGTTCTCTGAACACAAATCTGCCATCCGAACAGGCAAAACACAAGCACCTCTAGTAAAACATTACGAAGAGAACCAACATACAGAAACAGATCTCCGTTGGTTAATTCTGGAGCGGATTAAATCCACACCAGGGCAGGATATCACCAAAATACGTAAGCGGCGGGAAACCTTTTGGATTTTTTTCTTGGACACAGTACACAAAGGACTGAATGAAGAAATTGCATGGTTAGTCACATAATTACTTAGACTTACCATTACTTCCTAATATGTTTTCCATTCTGAGCTTTATAGACCATCTGTTGTAATCCAGCGTTGGTGTTAGATAGCCGCAATGCAACGCTTGCTATATGCGCATTTGACGGATCATCCATTTTATACGGTGTCTGTACACCCCACAGAAAAATAACAATCATCTGGGGTAATCGTACCCTTTATTAATTTAGATACATCCAGACATCAGGCACTTATTTTTACACATAGTATACCTTAGCAAAAAATTTGGGCTTAACAATGCACATTCCATCACCCTCATGAGATCTGTTCGTTTCATCCTTGTAGCCAACAATAGGCTAACAGGAATGTAGCAAACTGACACGTTGATGGTTTAGGGCCGTATCTAGTGCGTGCGGTTAGTTTAACTATTGATAGACCATTCCAATATGGCGCTTTCATGCCTCACATTAGAATAACATAGATTTGGGCCAGTGATATTCACATCAATCTAGACACATTTATAGATTAGTAGAGCCTGTTTCACCACACCATCTGCTAAAATCCCTCATGAAAAATGACCATATTATATTTTTTGTCATCTTTCAACTTATGAACTTTTCTCTGGTCATTTAAAGATGGCGCCTTTTGCTTGTTTGCTTTTTTCAACCTTTCCCAATCCAATATGGCGCGGTGCGCCACATGGAAATATATCTAATACACCATGGATAAACAATTTAAAATAATATCAATTGGATATGACATTACTGTTGCTTCGTATTTATTTTTCATATAGCTATTGATGTTTTAGAAAAGCAGCTATTTCGACCAGAGAACGGTTTCTCTACACTTAGATGTCCTTTTTTAAAATGTCGCCCGTATTCACGATAATACTAAAGACAGCTATTATCGGGGCTTGAGATACCGCGATATTTCACTACTACTAACACGATATTTAAACGTGCCGAATATCGCCTGTTACTAGCTTCGAGCCGGACGACTAAGGACTAGATCGCGCTGCTTACGAAAATTCAAGGTAACATATCCTCTGTGCGCCTGTTTCTTTTTGGATTCGGTAATTTCATCATACCATGACCGCTAGTGGGTACCGCGGTGATGTGGGTTTATATGTAATTTTTCCCCTTAAATACTACATTTCCCATATACCTGCAGAGTTTATATACACATCTGTGGGCTAGTAATTTTGTAACCCCCCCCCCCCCGGTTTAGATGAACCAAATATTTATTAACTGTAGAAGCATTGTCATTGGTATATCTATTTTCAGTATTTCAATAGTAGATCGTTTTCGTAGCATGGTTATGGTCGTAATACCAGCTACTAGTATAACAGACAGACTTAGCGGTTTACAACTACGGCTGCAACTCTACACAATCTCAGCCTTCAATATTGACCCTCCCAGAGTCTCATACACTTGTCAATTATAACAGGCATTTTTCAGCCCTCTATATTGCTACAACTTGGGCTGTGTTTCCAACAACTTCTATGGGCGCAAATAAATTCGGATGGTTTATACTCCATAAAACAAATCATCAAGCTAGATGGATAGTCTGCACAGGTCAAACTATGCGTCATCCATTTAGATATAGATCTATCCTACCTATGATTATAATTTTTTAGGTAACCATGTTTGTCAAACCATACACTACATAATGTGAACTCCCTTATTTTACTCCTAGAATTGCCTAAAAATTTAAAGACTCTCCACCTAATTGCGATATAAACTATTTCCACGTCAAGACTCTTGGAGAGCAGGACAACACAATTTTTTTTCTTCTCTCCACACTACTTATGAAGGTAAGACTCACTGAGCACACAAGTACTAAAAAACAAGTAATACATATTCTTTCTGTTTATGAACAAATACTTAGCATATCTCTTCCTTCTTAGATATACCTCCATTTCGAAATACATGACCTTGGAGTATGCTCGGCAGGCTAGTCAACGCCTTTTGACTCTGATAATCGATGCTTGTTTTAGGTAAGAGTCTAAGATCTACTCTTAGTAATGACCCAGTGATCAGTACCAACCCTGGACACTCATTTATACTTTTCTGAGAACTGTTCAATTGATTATGCAATCCCTTTCTGATTATCAACAGATATTATTAACAGAAGATCCATTTTCACCTCAGCACTATCTTTGAGGATACTGATAGGAGTCTAACGGTTTGAAAATACGATCTGGTGTATCTGTAGTAGGTACATCACTGGCACACCTCTCTTCTTTTTGACATCAGCACGTTTTGACCCTACCTTAGTTGGCTTTTGGCATTTACTCTGACACTGCTACAAAATAGAAATTGATAGGAAAAGCACTTTCTCACATTAAGGTGTGATTTCAAATCCTCACTCTCCTTTTCTTAGGAGGCCATTCCCTCTTTTTTCTCATTTCTCTTTCTTTCTATTCTATCCTTTTCTCCTTTTGTTCTCTCCCTTTCCTACCTTTTCTGAGACGCGCATGTTTTGGCCGTATTTAAAGTAAAAGGTAATATAAGCTTTAGTAAGTAGATGCTATATACATCAGTGAAACCCATACCTTATATACAATGCATTTATAATTTCAGGATACAGTCCCCTCGTTTGTGCACAGGATATCTTTTGTTCTTCAGTGGTCCTGATGAAGGTGATTTTAACTTATCTCTCACCGAAACGTACGTAGACCAACTTCCCCACAACTGGACAACAAACTGTATCTGGACTCACTTAGATCAAATAATAAGAAGAAACCAAGGCTGTGGCATTAACTTCTACAGTGAAACTCTGAGAGAAGTTTAGAACAATCTATAATAATTGACTCTTCCAGTTGTGTACTTTTATGGATTTTCTCCTCTTTTTGTTTTTTTCTATATTGATTTGTTTGTGGTATGACTGTGAGTATGCAAGATTAGGATGCAGGATGTGAATGTAGAGATCTTATTCGCCTTCCGAGGGGCAAAACTATGTGATTTAGTATTGTGATTTATATTAATGTTCATTAATGTTCATTGATATGTTCTGTTTAATTGCACATATTTGTCTCTATTACACTGTTGAATTATAACAAAAAATAACAGACAAATGAAGTATTTATAATCACTTTTGATACAAAAAAATCTTTGTCTATTAAATAAATAAAAACGAAGATGAAAAAAAGAAATAATTTTGTGTAGACATTGTATTTATGGGTTTTCACTGATGTAAGCTTGTCCAAAAAATGTTTTTGAGAGTGTTCACCATAGAATAAAAGAAATATAGGTCGGTAAAGAGGTAGCAATCCTTCATATTTGTTTGTTTTCCCCCCTCTTGGGCCTAAAAATACATTGGGGAATACCTTCTTCTTATGTGTAGCTTTGCGATCCTATATCGCAGGTAATCTTGTTCTAAACACAGATATATTTCAATTCTGGCCATTTAGTCTCAGTTTTTCTCCTTTTTTTCCTTTCTTAGTGCTTTTTCCCTTCCCTCCCTCTTTTTTGCCCCCTTTCCTCCCTTTGTTCTTTCTCCTTTCCCTTTTGACCTTCTGGTCAACTCACACTCAGAGAAATTTTGCTTCCTAACATTTGACAGCAGAAGACCTCTGTTCTACTGAGCTTTGTCACATCATGGAAGGCCTAAAAACATTTGGTTTCTCTGATGATGACTTTGCCGCTATGATTGGACAAAAAGCAGGCAGTAGCAACACCAATCTAACTACAATGAACAGTAATAATACCGAGTAGATGAAACTACTGAATCTAAAGAAAAAAGCAAAGAGGATGGAATCCCATGCTTTTTTTATGTTGGAATATCTTAAATCAGGTGTGATCCCCTCGGGTCTGAGAGTCAGAAACATACCAGCACTCTTCATAGAGGTACGCAAATTTCTGGAGCGCTGGTCACTTATTGCTAATAGGTGCTCCAGAGACTGGATGCTTCTCATTATAGAGACTGTACGAGAAATGCTAGGGCCACTTAACCAAGAAATATCAGAGCTAGAGGATAACTTCAAAGCCAGCACAGCCTTAGACGAAGCCAAAACCAAATTACAAAATATCATCCAAGAGATGCAGGAATTTGATGACTACCTAATAAAGAAAAAAACCAACAAACTAAAAAAAGACATTAGATGGTTTTCCCAAGAAAAAATCTACCCCTATCTCTCGAGTAACTACTATCAAGAAGGTCCCCTACAACAAGGACAATACAAGCAACAATCAGATAGAAGAGGTAAAATTGTGACCTTCTCAGACACAAATTCGTCTGATTCTGACCCAGAGGGACGCAGTACAGGAGAAGACCCTAACTATAACGACAGAAACCCAAGAGGGCATATTACAGAACCATACCATAGAGGCCAACAATCCTCGCCTTTTTTATCGAGAGGCAGAGGCAGAATGAGGGTGAGATTTTCGAGACCAGAGAGAAACTACTACCAACCAATAGACCATCCACATCAACAACCATACATGAGAACAAGGAACCAGCAGTATTGGAAATGATAAAATCTTCCACGAATGAACAAATACCAATCTTCAATTTATCTAAACATGAGCTCTCGTCAGAAGAGATCAAACTCCTTAGCAAAGGTTTGTCATTCGTACCCAGCACAACTTTGAACTCATTCAGATTAAATCAGGATATTTTTTCGTTTTTTCGAAAAATTAGGTTAAAAAAATATTTTGCGAATGTAGATCTAGAAGAACAAGATATAAACTACTCAGGCTGTAAACCCCCATCGAATTTTTCTCCAACTCTTGACATGGTAGGCCCTGAAGTCAGCATTTTCGAAAAGACAGTCATCAAAGAAATACAGCGAATCACCAGATTCATTCCCAAACCAACACCTAATCTGACCTATAAGGAAATGGAGGCACTAAAATCTCTACAGAAAAACTCGTTAATCACCATCAAACCCTGTGACAAAGCAGGAGGCATTGTCATCATGGATACCTCTCAGTACACTAATAAAGTTAAATCTATGTTACAGACACCGGAGCACTATTTACCTTCCAACATGAGAGCTGTGACTAAACTTAAGACCAGTATTAACAACATTACTAGCAAAGCCTTCACAGATGGTTACATCTGCCAAAAAGAATTTGACTTTTTGAATAAAGCCAACCCGGTCACACCTGCCCTGTATGCTATCCCCAAAACTCATAAAAACATCCTGGATCCTCCGTTAAGGCCGATAGTTTCCTCTATTAACTCATGCACAGAACCCTTATCACAATATGTTGATGCTTTTCTATGTCCCCTTACCACACAGTATACCTCATACATCAAAGATACAGGACATATGATATCTAGCCTGGAACACAAACCCTTTTATCACAACACACAACTACTTGTCACTCTTGACATAGAATCTTTGTATACCAATATCCCTCAGGACCTAGCCATTGAGTCGGTGGCAGCGCTCCTGGCTAGAGTCCCGGGGGACAGACCTGATGCATTTATTCTAGAATGTCTACAAATTGTATTAGAGCACAACTATTTTGAATTTAAACAGGACATTTACCACCAAATCAAAGGCACCAGCATGGGGGCATCGTGTGCCCCCAGTGTAGCAAACATCTACATGGGGGAATATGAGAGGAAACATATTTACAACGAAGCAGCGCCCTTTTATGAAAATGTTACCCAGTGGCGTAGGTTTATAGATGATATTTTTTTCATCTGGTCTGGTACAGAATCAGAACTACAAGAATTTATAGCCTGGCTTAATGCGAGCGACAAAAATCTAAAATGTACCTGTAACTACTCATCAAGGAAAGTGGAATTCCTAGATATATGGATTGTGGGTGAAGAAGGTCAACTCACGGTCAATGTGTATAGGAAACCCACTGCGAAGAACACCATTTTAGAACATAGCAGTTACCACCCATTATGCCAAAAAGATTCTATCCCATTTGGGGAATTTTTAAGAATCAGAAGGAACTGTATCAACATTAAAGACTACATGACACATGCAGTTCAATTACAGGAACGTTTCCTTCTTCACGGCTACCCTAAAAGACTTGTAAAACAAGCACTAAAGAGAGCAAAATACTATAACAGAGATACCCTGCTCAGTAATGAACCCAAATCCAATAAAGATCAGTTAGTCTGCGTCATAGATCATTCCAATTTAAATTATAAAATCAAACAAATTTTAGATAAAAATTGGAAGATTCTTAATGTGAATGACGAAGAAACACCCACTCAGAAACCATTGGTAGCTTTCAGAAGAAACCGCAATCTTAGAGACAAGTTGGTACACAGCAGAGACAAACCTCAGGTACCTCTGATACAAACAACTATAGATGGATTGCCCCCTCCCATAGGTAATTATAGCTGTGGCAATTGCCATGCATGTGCATCAGCTATAACTACAAAGACCTGGACATATAGAGGAAGAACAGGAAAACTAAAAACGATGACAAACTGCAGAAGTGCCAATGTTGTGTACATGATACTATGTCCATGCGATCTTGGTTACATAGGTGAAACATCCAGAGAGTTCCGTACGCGGTTCTCTGAAGACAAATCTGCCATCCAAACAGGCAAAACACAAGCACCTCTAGTAAAACATTACGAAGAGAACCAACATACAGAAACAGATCTCCGTTGGTTAATTCTGGAGCAGATTAAATCCACACCAGGGCAGGATATCACCAAAATACGTAAGCAGCGGGAAACCTTTTGGATTTTTTTCTTGGACACAGTACACAAAGGCCTGAATGAAGAAATTGCATGGTTAGTCACATAATTACTTAGACTTACCATTACTTCCTTATACGTTTTCCATTCTGAGCTTTATAGACCATCTGTTGTAATCCAGCGTTGGTGTTAGATAGCCGCAATGCAACGCTTGCTATATGCGGATTTGACGGATCATCCGTTTTATACGGTGTCTGTACACCCCACATAAAAATAACAATCATCTGGGGTAATCGTACCCTTTATTAATTTAGATACATCCAGACATCAGGCACTTATTTTTACACATAGTATACCTTAGCAAAAAATTTGGGCTTAACAATGCACATTCCATCACCCTCATGAGATCTGTTCGTTTCATCCTTGTAGCCAACAATAGGCTAACAGGAATGTAGCAAACTGACACGTTGATTGTTTAGGGCCGTATCTAGTGCGTGCGGTTAGTTTAACTATTGATAGACCATTCCAATATGGCGCTTTCATGCCTCACATTAGAATAACATAGATTTGGGCCAGTGATATTCACATCAATCTAGACACATTTATAGATTAGTAGAGCCTGTTTCACCACACCATCTGCTAAAATCCCTCATGAAAAATGACCATATTATATTTTTTGTCATCTTTCAACTTACGAACTTTTCTCTGGTCATTTAAAGATGGCGCCTTTTGCTTGTTTGCTTTTTTCAACCTTTCCCAATCCAATATGGCGCGGTGCGCCACATGGAAATATATCTAATACACCATGGATAAACAATTTAAAATAATATCAATTGGATATGACATTACTGTTGCTTCGTATTTATTTTTCATATAGCTATTGACGTTTTAGAAAAGCAGCTATTTCGACCAGAGAACGGTTTCTCTACACTTAGATGTCCTTTTTTAAAATGTCGCCCGTATTCACGATAATACTAAAGACAGCTATTATCGGGGCTTGAGATACCGCGATATTTCACTACTACTAACACGATATTTAAACGTGCCGAATATCGCCTGTTACTAGCTTCGAGCCGGACGACTAAGGACTAGATCGCGCTGCTTACGAAAATTCAAGGTAACATATCCTCTGTGCGCCTGTTTCTTTTTGGATTCGGTAATTTCATCATAGCATGACTGCTAGTGGGTACCGCGGTGATGTGGGTTTATATGTAATTTTTCCCCTTAAATACTACATTTCCCATATACCTGCAGAGTTTATATACACATCTGTGGGCTAGTAATTTTTTAACCCCCCCCCCCGGTTTAGATGAACCAAATATTTATTAACTGTAGAAGCATTGTCATTGGTATATCTATTTTCAGTATTTCAATAGTAGATCGTTTTCGTAGCATGGTTATGGTCGTAATACCAGCTACTAGTATAACAGACAGACTTAGCGGTTTACAACTACGGCTGCAACTCTACACAATCTCAGCCTTCAATATTGACCCTCCCAGAGTCTCATACACTTGTCAATTATAAGAGGCATTTTTCAGCCCTCTATATTGCTACAACTTGGGCTGTGTTTCCAACAACTTCTATGGGCGCAAATAAATTTGGATGGTTTATACTCCATAAAACAAATCATCAAGCTAGATGGATAGTCTGCACAGGTCAAACTATGCATCATCCATTTAGATATAGATCTATCCTACCTATGATTATAATTTTTTAGGTAACCATGTTTGTCAAACCATACACTACATAATGTGAACTCCCTTATTTTACTCCTAGAATTGCCTAAAAATTTAAAGACTCTCCACCTAATTGCGATATAAACTATTTCCACGTCAAGACTCTTGGAGAGCAGGACAACACAATTTTTTTTCTTCTCTCCACACTACTTATGAAGGTAAGACTCACTGAGCACACAAGTACTAAAAAACAAGTAATACATATTCTTTCTGTTTATGAACAAATACTTAGCATATCTCTTCCTTCTTAGATATACCTCCATTTCGAAATACATGACCTTGGAGTATGCTCGGCAGGCTAGTCAACGCCTTTTGACTCTGATAATCGATACTTGTTTTAGGTAAGAGTCTAAGATCTACTCTTAGTAATGACCCAGTGATCAGTACCAACCCTAGACACTCATTTATACTTTTCTGAGAACTGTTCAATTGATTATGCAATCCCTTTCTGATTATCAACAGATATTATTAACAGAAGATCCATTTTCACCTCAGCACTATCTTTGAGGATACTGATAGGAGTCTAACGGTTTGAAAATACGATCTGGTGTATCTGTAGTAGGTACATCACTGGCACACCTCTCTTCTTTTTGACTTCAGCATGTTTTGACCCTACCTTAGTTGGCTTTTGGCATTTACTCTGACACTGCTACAAAATAGAAATTGATAGGAAAAGCACTTTCTCACATTAAGGTGTGATTTCAAATCCTCACTCTCCTTTTCTTAGGAGGCCATTCCCTCTTTTTTCTCATTTCTCTTTCTTTCTATTCTATCCTTTTCTCCTTTTGTTCTCTCCCTTTCCTACCTTTTCTGAGACGCGCATGTTTTGGCCGTATTTAAAGTAAAAGGTAATATAAGCTTTAGTAAGTAGATGCTATATACATCAGTGAAACCCATACCTTATATACAATGCATTTATAATTTCAGGATACAGTCCCCTCGTTTGTGTACAGGATATCTTTTGTTCTTCAGTGGTCCCGATGAAGGTGATTTTAACTTATCTCTCACCGAAACGTACGTAGACCAACTTCCCCACAACTGGACAACAAACTGTATCTGGACTCACTTAGATCAAATAATAAGAAGAAACCAAGGCTGTGGCATTAACTTCTACAGTGAAACTCTGAGAGAAGTTTAGAACAATCTATAATAATTGACTCTTCCAGTTGTGTACTTTTATGGATTTTCTCCTCTATATGTTTTTTTCTATATTGATTTGTTTGTGGTATGACTGTGAGTATGCAAGATTAGGATGCTGGATGTGAATGTAGAGATCTTATTCGCCTTCCGAGGGGCAAAACTATGTGATTTAGTATTGTGATTTATATTAATGTTCATTAATGTTCATTGATATGTTCTGTTTAATTGCACATATTTGTCTCTATTACACTGTTGAATTATAACAAAAAATAACAGACAAATGAAGTATTTATAATCACTTTTGATACAAAAAAATCTTTGTCTATTAAATAAATAAAAACGAAGATGAAAAAAAGAAATAATTTTGTGTAGACATTGTATTTATGGGTTTTCACTGATGTAAGCTTGTCCAAAAAATGTTTTTGAGAGTGTTCACCATAGAATAAAAGAAATATAGGTCGGTAAAAAGGTAGCAATCCTTCATATTTGTTTGTTTTCCCCCCTCTTGGGCCTAAAAATACATTGGGGAATACCTTCTTCTTATATGTGCCAGCATCAGCAGTGCATTGCAGTGACGGGAGTTATAGTTAGCTCAACTAACTATAACGGCCTAATTTCTCTGATTTTGTATGAGTTATATGTCAGCCTAACTATAAAGTTCCTGTAACCTGTTTTTTTCATTGAATTTCTACGTTTTTTTTTAATGCTAATTTCTAACTATTTCATCCCTGAAACCTGTGTTTTTTCAGTATATATATATATATATATATATATATATATATATATATATATATATATATATATATATATATATTCACTGAAAAAAACATCGGTTTCAGGGACGTTATAGTTAGAAATTAGCATTTTAAAAAACCTTTCAAATTCCAAGAAAAAAACACAGGTTTCAAGGACGTTATAGTTAGTTGGACATTGTACTCGCACAAAACCAGAAAAATGTGTCTGTTATAGTTAGTTAAGCTAACTATAACTCGCTGATGACATCACATATTACATCACTCATGACATGGTCAGTAACATCACTCATGACATCACTCATGACATCTCAAATGACAGCAATGATGACATCACTGATGACATCATCCACTGAGTGTGTGTTTCCGAAAAGTTTGAGTATGTTTTATATACATATATACCCCAAGGTGTATTGAAGAATGAGTGGGTGTATGAGAGTCTGAATGGATGATTTAGTAGGTGCATGACTGACTCTATAAGTGAGTGATTAAATGTGTCTTAGTGAATGCATGGGTGAGTGACTAATCTGTGTGAATGTCTGTATCAGTCTGTCAGTTGGTATGTAAGTGGTTGTATGGGTTGGTGAGTAGCTACATGAGTGTCTATATAGGTTAATGATTGGTTGTCTGAGTACCTGTATGGGTGCTTGTGTGGGTGAGTGGGGGGTGTAACTCTCTGCATGGATTTGTGAATGTGTGATTCAGTAGATGTATGGGTTCATGAGTGTATCTGTGAGGGGCGGTATGGGTGAGTATGTGTATGGCTGTGTTGGAGAGTAAATGGATGTCTCAGTTGTATATGTGTGAGTAACTACGTATGTGAAAGGCAGTATATGTGAGTGTTGGCAAATATAACTAACTATATGTGATAGTGGTTATATGGATGAGTGCATGCCTGTGTCAGTGATTGTATAGGAGAATAAGTATGTGTTAGTATCTGTATGAATAAGTGAGGTGGTGTGTGTATAACTGTATTGGAGAGTAAATGGCACTGTGATTGAGTCTTCGGGTGACTGACTAGGTGTGTGAGTATCTCTGTGAATGAGTGGCAGTATGTAAGTGTCTGTATGGGTGTATGAGTGCATATATCAGAGGCTGTATTGATGAGTGACTGTGTGTATGAGTGACTGCATCGGTGAGTGAGTCGATGTGTGTAGACCTATGAATCAGTGAGTGGGTATGTACTGACTAGTATTGGTGTGTCTATGGTTTCGAGAATGACAGTCTGTACTTTAGAGTGGGTGTATGAAAGGTTATATTAGGTTGTGAGGAGGTGCATCAGATTTTAAGTGGATGATGTCATCAGTGATGTCATTTGAGATGTCAGTGATGTCACTGACCATGTCATGAGTGATGTAAACTACGACGTCATCAACAGTGCATTGTGGGGGCGCAAGTTATAGTTAGCTCATCTAAATATAACTTCCGAATTACTTAGGTTTTGTACGAGTAAAATGTCCAACCAACTATAATGACCGTGAAACCTGTGGGTTTCTCAGTGAATTTATAAGGTTTTTTTAATGCTCATTTCTAACTATAACATCACTGAAACCAATGGTTTATTCAACGAATTTCAAAGGTTTATTAAATGCTAATTACTAACTATAATGTCCCTAACAACCTGTGTTTTTTTCACTCAATTTCTAAGGTTTCTTAAATTCTAATTTATAACTATAACGTCGTAGTCACATTTGCAGAGTGGTGCAGAAAGGAGGCTGGGCCTCTGACCAGCGCTTACGAATTCCACTGCTTTGGACTTACAGGAGTTACCAGTAGGGCTTCTTGTCCCCCAAAGTCCCTTGGGATTAAAGTGGACTTCATCCCCCATCCTGTAGTATGCCAGGTGGCACATTTGCAGAGTGGTGGATAAAGGGGGCATTTGCCTGCAAAGACCTCCTAGCAATAACACCATGTGGGACTTACAGGAGGTAACAGGAGGGGTAGTTGGCCCCCAAGGACAACCTTTGGGGCAATATGCCCCACCTATTACTGCAAAAAGTCCCACCCAGCATCATTGGTAAGTTCTCATAGCAGGTCACGTCCCCTTTGCCCACCACTCTGCAAACGCACTCCCTTGTGCGCTCTTGAATGGGGATTGAAGTCCCCTTGCCTCCTGAGGGTCCTTAGGGGCCAACAAGCCCACCTAATACCTCCAATAAGCCCCAGATAGTGATATTGCTGAGAGGTGGACACAGGCCACGCCCCCTTTCTCCACCACTCCGCAAGTGCTCCTCCAGGTGGGCTCTTGGCTGGGGGATGAAGTCCCCTTGCCTCCTGGGGGTCCCTGAGGGCCAACTGGCCCTCCTGTTATCTCTAGTAAGCCCGAAACAGCTTGCTTAGAGTGGTCTGAGGTCATGCCCCCTTTTTACAACACTCTGCAGACATGCCTCCTGGGGCACTGCTGCTCGGGGGATGAAGTCCACTTAAGTCCTGTGGTCCTCAGCATGCAAGAGGATCTCATCTCCCCTCCAACAGTGCACTAAGAGGCGCGTTTGCAGAGTGGTGTAAAAAGGGGCATGGCCTCGGACCACTTTTCAGCAATCCCACTCTGTGGGGCTTACTGTAGGTACCTGGTGGGTTTATTGGCCCCTAAGGACCCTTAAGATTCTAGGGGACTTAATCGCCCAACCTAGAACATGCTAGGAGGAGCATTTGCACAGTGGTGCAGGGAGGGGGCAGGGCCTCAAGAAAGATTATGGCTTTTTTTTGTTAGAAGGGGGGCTGTGTGGGCCCACTTCTCCCAATATTTTGTGGGCCCTGGGGATCCCATCCCCCAGGGCCTGTGCCATATTTTATTTTTTTCAAACAAGAAGGGGGCCGCGTTCCCTTCCTCTTGAGGCCGATTTCGGCCCTGGAGAACCCATCCACCAGGGATTTGCCTCTTTAATTATTTTTTTTACTATTTATTTACGGGAAGGGGGGCTGTGTGGTCTACCTTCCCTGGGCCACTTTTAGCCCTGGGGATCCCATCCCCTGGGGCCTGGCCACATGTTGGGGACTGCAGGGGGAGCCCCAATGCCCCCGCGGTCCCAGTCAGCTCCCCACCTCCTGCAGGAGCCGGCATTGCTTTGGGACAAGGGGAGCTGCTGACATGCACCTTCCCTTGTCCAAAAGCAATTCTGCTTCACTTCATGGAAGCGAGAGCAGGTTTCCTGCTCTTGCTTCCATGAAGCGTAGCAGTGTTTTCAACGACAGGGCGGTAGGCACCCCGGGACATTGCTGGAGCAGGCCCTGGCGGGTGGCAGTCCCAAGCGCCAAGGTGGGCTCCAGGAGCGGGGCCGTGTGGCCCCCCTCCCATCATGATTGAAGCCCCGGGGAGGTGGTGGTTCCCAGGGCCAGGGGTCTGCAACAGACCCCAACCCTTAATTTAAAGTTACCCACGGAGAGGTGGTGGTCCCCGGGTCAGTGTGTGGAGGGGCAGGAGCCTTACCCTACACTTGGTAAATTGATTCTAAGCCACTGGAGGTTGCGGTCCCTGGGGCGTGGGGGGGGCCACAAGGCCCACCACTCTTAATTACGGGATACCCCGGGAAGGTGGTGGCAGCGTGGGGGGCAGGAGACCACCCATGCATTTTATATTAAAAACGCCAGGCAGGTGGCAGTCCCCGGGGCTGCGGGGTCCGCATGCCCCCCTGCACATTACTAACCAAGCCCTGGAAGGTGGCAGTCCCTGGGGCGGCGGGGGTCCCCGCAGGCCCTGCATCAAAATGTGAAAATTGCCCCGGTGGCCTGGCCCACCCGGTGGCTTATAAGCACTGAAACACAAGAGAGCGCGCTTCGTTTTAAAAACAATTTCAGCTGGATTCACGCACCCAGCCTGACTCCGGGCGAAAATATTCTTTAAAAATGCTTTTTTGGGCCCTGAGGGTTCTTGTGGGTGCCCCTGAACAGGCCTAGGGCGTCAGGGTGTTTCTACCCTGCCCCATTTTCCTTTAAAAAATATTTTTCTTCCCTTTTTGTTGTGTGACTTTTTTACCGAGTCACAAGATGGCTGCCAACACTTCTTGATTTGGAGTCTTGGCAGCAAATCAGAATGAAGCTCGTGCTCAAGAGGGTTCGCGCATCGACGGCGGTCACCAGCTATCGATACTTTTTATTTTTGGAATTTCTTAGGAACTACTGAACAGATTTCCACCATTTAACAATAATTGGCATAGCCAATTGGTCTCGCCTTTCAATCAATCAATCATGGAATTTATATCGCGCACTACTCACCCGGAAGGGTCTCAAGGCGCTTGGGGAAGGGGGTTTGCTACTGCTCGAACAGCCAGGTCTTGAGCTGTTTCCTGAAGGCCAGGTGGTCCTGGGTCAGCCGCAGGTGGACGGGTAGGGAGTTCCAAGTCTTAGCCGCCAGGTAGGAGAAGGATCTTCCTCCGGCGGTGGCTCTCTGGATGCGAGGGACGATGGCGAGGGCGAGGTTCGCGGAACGTAGCTGGCGGGTGGGTGTGTAGAAGGTGAGGCGGTCGTTGAGGTACCCTGAGCCCAGGTCGTGGAGGGATTTGTGTGCGTGGATGAGGAGTCTGAACGTGATCCTCTTGTTGACAGGGAGCCAGTGCAGGTCTCTCAGGTGGCACGAGATGTGGCTGCGTCGGGGGAAGTTCCTGGATGAGTCGGGCGGAGGCGTTCTGGATACGCTGAAGTCTTTTCTGAAGCTTGGTTGTTGTACCGGCGTAGAGGGTGTTTCCGTAGTCTAGTCTGCTGGTGACGAGAGCCTGGGTGACCGTCTTCCTGGTCTCGGTCGGGATCCATCGGAAGATCTTCCGGAGCATGCGGAGGTTGTGGAAGCAAGCTGAGGAGACGGCGTTGACTTGTCTGGCCATCGATAGGGAGGAGTCCAGGATGATGCCCAAGTTGCGTGCGTGGTCCGTTGGTTTGGGTGCGGTGCCTAGTGCCGGAGGCCACCAGGAGTCGTCCCATGCGGAGGGTGATGGTCCCAGGATGAGGACTTCTGTCTTGTCCGTGTTCAATTTCAGGCGGCTGATGTTCATCCATTCAGCAACGTCTGTCATCCCTTCGTGTAGGCTGGCTTTGGCGGTGTCGGGGTCTCTGGAGAGGGAGAGAATAAGCTGGGTGTCATCGGCATAGGAAATTATGTTGAGGTTGTGTTGGCGTGCGATGGCAGCGAGGGGTTTCATGTAGATGTTGAAGAGAGTGGGGCTGAGCGACGATCCTTGCGGGACGCCGCAGATGACTTCGGTGGCCTCGGAGCGGAACGGAGGGAGGCGTACTCTCTGTGTTCTGCCGGAGAGGTATGAGATGATCCATTCCAGAGCCTTCCCTTGGATGCCGGTGTCGTTGAGGCGTTGGACTAGTGTGCGGTGGCAGACAGTGTCAAATGCTGCGGAGAGGTCTAGGAGGATGAGTGCCGCTGTTTCACCGTTGTCGAGCAGGGCTCGGATGTCGTCGGTGGCTGCGATGAGGGCGGTCTCGGTGCTGTGGTTGGCTCTGAATCCGGACTGCGATGGGTCGAGGGATACGTTTGTCTCGAGGAAGGCTGCCAGTTGCTTGTTGACGACCTTCTCGATGACTTTGGCAGGGAAAGGAAGGAGCGAGATGGGGCGGAAATTCTTGAGGTCGGTCGGGTCTGCTGTTGGTTTCTTCAGCGGAGCGCTGAGCTCGGCGTGCTTCCAGCTCTCCGGGAAGGTGGCTGTGTTGAAGGAGGTGTTGATGATGTCTCGGAGGTGGGGTGCGATGGTAGAGGCGGCCTTGTTGAAGACATGATGGGGGCACGGGTCGGTCGGAGATCCGGAGTGGATGGTGTTCATCATGCGTGACGTGTCTTCGGGGGTCACCTCGGTCCATGTCTGGAGGGTGGCAGCGGGGTGCGTAGGTTCGACCGATGGGTGCGGAGGTGGAATGCCGAAGCTGTTGTGGATGTCGGTGATCTTGCGGTGGAAGCATGAGGCGAGGGAGTCGCAGAGGTCCTGTGAGGGAGTGATGTCGTTGTTGCCGGTGCTGGGGTTGGAGAACTCCTTGATGATGTTGAAGAGCTCCTTGCTGTCTTGGGCGTTTTTGTCTAGTCGTTCCTTCAGAGATTTCTTCTTGGTGGTGCGGATGAGCTGGTGATGTCTGCGAGTGGCGAGTTTGAGTGCGGTCATGTTGTCGGCGGTCTTGTTGAGGAGCCAGGCCTTCTCGAAGGTGCGGCAGGCCTTCTTGAAGTCCTTAAGTTCATCGGTGAACCAGGGGGCCTTCTTGCTTCTGGGCCTGGTGAGTGGGTTCTTCAGTGGGGCGAGGTCGTCGGCACAGGAGGTCAGCCACTGTGTGAGGTCGAGGGCTGCTGTGTTAGGGTCCGTAGTCCTGACAGGTGGGCTCTGGCTGAGGGAGGTGGCGAGCTGGTCGGCGGGGATCTTACTCCAGTTTCTGTGGGGAACCTGCTTCGGGTGATGGGAAGTGGACGCAGCTGTGGTCAGTCCAGTGAAGTCCGGTGGAGTGGCTGAAGGTGATGTGTTTGCTGGATGAGAAGAGGGGGTCGAGCGTGTGGCCGGCGTAGTGGGTGGGGGTGTTGACCAGTTGCTGGAGTCCGAGGTTGGCGAGGTTGTCCAGCAGGGCGGTGGTGTTGCGGTCATTGTTGTTCTCCAGGTGGAAGTTGAGGTTCCCGAGGAGGATGTAGTCGGCGGAGGGGAGGGCGTGAGGGCTGATGAAGTCCGTGATGTCCTCGCAGAATTGTGCGCGTGGTCCCGGGGGTCTGTAGATGAGGGTGCCTCTGAGGGTAGTCTTGGGGTCGGTGTGGATCTGGAAGTGCAGGTATTCGGCGGCGTTGAAAACGTTGATGGAGTCAGTCGAGATGCGAATGGTGCTCTTGTGTACGATGGCGATACCTCCTCCGGTTTGGTTGACGCGATCCTTCCTGATGATCTTGTAGCCGTCCGGGATGGCTATGGCGATGTCGGGGGCTGAGGAGTCGTTCATCCAGGTTTCCGTGAGGAAGGCGACGTCTGGAGATGCTGTGTTGAGGAGGTTCCAGAGTTCCACGGCGTGTCTGTGGACGGAGCGGGTGTTGAGCAGGATGCACTTAAGGTGGTTGCTGTTGTTCGTCCGGATGGGTGTGGTGCTGGGTCGGAGGCAGGAGAAGTTGCAGGATCGGCAGGCGAAGGGTCCATGGGTGCGTCGCGGGGATGCTCGGTAGCACCCGGGGGCTCGGGCGGTGTTGAGTGCAATGAGTGTGGCGGCATCGTAGGTCCTGCGGGGGGGCTGGCGGACGCGGGGGCCAGGGGGTCTGGCGCTGGGCACGGTCCAGGTGCGGACGGGCTTACCTTTGGCTCACCTTCGGCGCTCAGTCGGCGCTCCCGCATGCGCGCGTCCGCTGCGCAGTCGCTGAGGGGGCGTCATAAGTAGGTAGCCGGGTGGGAGGGTCGGCTGGGAGGCGGGAGGCTGGGTGACCAATGGGAGGCGAGGGGAGGCGGGTCTGGGGTCAGCGGCGGGAGGAGCGACTCACCAGGGGCAGCGGCGGTGGGAAAAGGCGCCAAGAAGCTTAGCGTCTGGCAGGGAGCAGGAGGTGTTCCCCACCTGAGGGAGACAGGCAGCGGCAGCAGGCGGCGGCAGGCAGCAGGCAGCAGGCGGCGGCAGGCAGCAGGCAGCAGGCAGCGTCAGAGCAGAGCAGAGGTAAGGAGCGACCAACTGTGAGGGCCTTTGGGACCTTATAAGTGTTTAGCCAGAGATATTGGCTTTGCCAATGTCTTTAAGCTATGTTGTAGAGGATTGTGGTTACTATGCAGCATTTTGAAAAGTTATAATAACCGCTTCGACGCTCATGACGAGCCCAGCTCGCCATGAGGCACAGTGGAGCTGTGCTCATGATGAGCTATGCTCGTCGTAACCGTCGCGACCTGCCCACGTGCGGTTGATTCCCCGCCTGTGCGGGAGAATCAATCAGTAGGCGGAGTCGCGACGAGCTCAGCTCGTCATGAGCACAACTCCACTGTGCCTCATGACGTGCTGGGCTCGTCATGAGCACAGCGCCACCGCCGCCGCCCCCCGCGCCGCAGGAGAATTACCCCCACGTGGAAGGGGTTAAACAAGTGTTATAAGCATTTTTCTTACCTTTTATATATATATATATATATATATATATATATATATATATATATATATATATATATATATATATATGTATATGCTTAAAAAATAAAGCCCCACTCCAACTAGTGTGCAAACACAAGACTTTATTCGTCTGAAGCAGCATATATATAACTCAAGTCCTGACCGGTTTCGGCGTCACCACGCCTTGCTCACAGGTGAGTTCAATATTTACCATGTGGTCACGAGGCCATAGGATCAACTACAACCCCCAGCATGCATCATCGTTGCTTTGTAATCACGAGGCATTGCTTAATATTCCTGTTTTGCCCAAATAGCGTTTTAGGAACAATATCCCAACAACGTACCAAATTGTAATGTACACACATTCCTTCTCACAGCAAGTGCACTCTTATGCTGCCTCTGTCCATGATAAGGGTTAGCACTGCGGAGCTTCCAAGAGGAGAAAACTCCCCTATTCCCTTTCTCTCTGATGCGCTACCAATACTTCTGGCAATCCTTCGTTTGGTGCGCGAGAGCGTGTCATGCCCCCTCCATAAAATCCAGCACAACATCCTCCGTTTACTGGGGGCCACCGACTCTGCAGGGCGGGCTCAAATGTTGCAGGAGCGGAGAAGCCTTGAGTTATATATATGCTGCTTCAGACGAATAAAGTCTTGTGTTTGCACAGAAGTCGGAGTGGGGCTTTATTTTTGAAGCATTGAACATGCAGGCTTCTCCGCTCCTGGGTTTGGGAATATCTACATAAGTGTCTATATCAGTTATTGATTGGTTGTCTGAGTATCTGAATGGGTGCCTGAGTGTTTGTGTGGGTGGGGTGTGTGTGACTCTGTGCATAGATGTGTGAGTGGGTGATTCACTGGGTGCATAGTTTGAAGTGTGCATCTGTGATGGACTGTATAGGTGGGTGAGTGTGTGTATGGGTGTGTTAGTGAGTGAATATATATCTCAGCTGTACATGTGTGAGAAACTACATATATTAAAGGCAGTATATATGTGTGTTAGAGTATATAAATGGCTATAAGAGAGAGTGTGTGATTGTGAGAGTGGCTGCATGGAGGAGTGTTAGCTTGTATCAGTGATTGTATAAGAACGTAAGAATGTACTAGTATTTGTATAAGTAAGTGAGCTGGTGTGTGTATAACTGTATGGGGGAGTAGATGGGAGTGTGATTAATTATTTGCAAGACTGACTAGGTGTGTGAGTACCTCTATGGATGAGTGGTGGTATGTGAGTGTCTATATAGGTGTATGAGTGCATATGATAGTCCTGTACTGCGTGACCATAAGTATGAGTGACTGTACGGGCGAGTGAGTGGATGTGTGTATAGACCTAAGAATCAGTGAGTGGGTATGTAGTTATTGGTGTTAGAGTGTCTATGGTTTTGAGAATGGCAGTCTGTAATTTAGAGTGGGTGTATCTAAGGTTATCTAAGGTTATAGTAGGGTGTGAGAAGATGCATGAAATTATCTCATGGATGATGTCATCAGTGATGTCATTTGAGATGTCATCAGTGATGTCATCAGTGATGTCACTGACCATGTCATGAGTGATGTAATATGTGACGTCATCAGAAGTGCATTGCGGGGGCGTGAGTTATAGTTAGCTGAACTAACTATAACGGGGGAATTTCACGGGTTTCACGGGGAGTGCAATGTCCAACTAACTATAACTTTCCCTAAAACCTATGGTTATTTCAGTGAATTTCTAAGGTTTTTTAAATTCTATTTTCTAACTATAACGTGCCTGAAACCTATGGTTTTTTCAGTGAATTTCAAAGGTTTTTCAAATGCTAGTTTCTAACTATGCCTACAGAGGTAGAACATGTGAAGAAAGAAGAAGAAACGCACAGAAAGAAGCAAAGGAAATGCAGAAAGAAGCAACAGAAGTCCACAAAGACAAAGAAAAGTGCAGGAAGAAGCAAGACATGTGCAGAAAGAACCAACAGAGGAGCAGAAAGAGGCCTTGTTGCAAAATCATCCTGTGCCCACAACATTTTCAGAAGGCTACTGGTGGTAACTGACTAACCAGGCCAAGAGCCAGTTCTATGCTAAAAGACACTTAGAATACAGTGAAAACACCTACATACACTAGGGAAGACTATGCGTTGGGGTAGCCCTGTGATTTGCATGACCTCCTCTGTAAGGCCCTAGTACATAATAGGACAGGGGGATTAAAACTACCTCTACGTCAGAGGTGCAGAAAGGCCCCGCCCCCTCCCTTCACCACTGTGCAAATGTGCCCTGTGTCGCGTTTTAGGCTGGGAGATTAAGTCCCCTTAAATCCTGAGGGTCCCTGGGGTCCAACTAGCCCATCAGGTACCTCCAGTAAGCACAACAGAGCTGCGTTGCAGAGAGGTGTGAAAGGTGCGTGGCCTGGACCACTTCTCTGCAACGCAGGCCTCTGGCAGTTACTGGAGGTACCTGGTGGGATCACTGACAAACTATCGAGAAGGAGAATATCGAACTACCAAAATATAGAAGGAAAAATATAGCATGCCAAAATATCGAATGCCTATCTCCAAACAGGTAAGTACAAAAATATCGAATCCAAAATATCGTTGTAAAAAATATAGTTAGTCAAAATATCGAATTTTTTAAATGTCTTAAAAGTAATGTAAAATTAATGAAGTAATACATATAATTAACTGAAACATACTTAAAAAAACGTAAATAACTTTAACATTAATAAATAATTAATGTAAGTAAAAAAAAAAATTAATACATATATTAACGTAATATTAATTAAAAATATTCAATATTTTTTGCGTAGGATAGCGGGCGGGTAAAATTTACTATTACCACTCCAGTAAGTGCAATAGTAGGGAAAGCGTTGGATAGCGGGAGGGTAAAAATTACTATTCCCACTCCAGAGAGTGCAACAGTAGGGAAAGCGTTGGATAGCTGGAGGGTAAAAATGACTATTCCCACTACAAAGAGCGCAACAGTAGGGAAAGCGTTGGATAGCGTAGGGGTAAAAAATGTTATTCCCACTCCAGTGAGTGCAATAGTAGGGAAAGCGTTGGATAGCGTAGGGGTAAAAATTACTATTCCCACTCCAGTGAGTGCAATAAAAGGGAAAGCGTTGGATAGTGTAGGGGTAAAAATTATTATTCCCACTCCAAAGAGTGCAACAGTAGGGAAAGCGTTGGATAGCGTAGGGGTAAAAATTACTATTCCCACTCCAATGAGTGCAACAGTAGGGAAAGCGTTGGATAGCGTAGGGGTAAAAAATATTATTCCCACTCCAGTGAGTGCAATAGTAGGGAAAGCGTTGGATAGCGTAGGGGTAAAAATTACTATTCCCACTCCAGTGAGTGCAATAGTAGGGAAAATAATATTTTCATATTTTATTAAAAATAAATTAATTATTAATACCCCAAAAAAAGTATTACATTTAATTACCAATTACACAATATTTAATAATTAATTAATTATAAATACAAAATAATTTTTTGTTTAATTAATTACCTATTAATAATTAATTAACAACCAATTAATTTTCAATACCAAAAATTAATAAATACAATTAATACTAATTAATAATTAATTAATAATAATTTAATTATCAATATACAAAAAATATTTCTGTAATTAATTATTTACAATTAAATTACTTCCCACCATATTCCCCTATAAACCCACAACCCGCTACAAATAATACATTAATACAATTAACATAATTATCAATTAAACAATTAATACAAATTAATTACCAATTAATACAAATTATTTAACAATTAATAATTAATTAACAACCAATTAATTTTCAATACCAATTAATAATTACCTCATAATAATTACATTACTACCCACCCTATTACCCTATAAACCCTATAAACCCACTTCCTGCTACAGAAGTAAACCGCCAAATTACATTAAAAATAATTAATAATTCCTAAAAATTAATATTTTATGTACTATAATTAAATTACTTCCCAGCCTAATGCCGTATAAACCCACAACCCGCTACGGAATTAAATGACACTTTTTTTTGCACTTTTTGGAGGTACCTGATGGGCTAGTTGGCCCCCAGGGGCCCTCAGAATTGAAGGGGAATTAATTCCCCAACTTAAAACGTGCCACAGGTCGTGTTTGCACACATGTCACCTCAGGCCCCTCCCCTCCCTTCACCACTGTTCAAACGCTCCTCTTGGCACGTTTTAAGTTGCGGGATTAAGTCCCATTGAATCCTGAGGGTCCCTGGGGTCCAACTAGCTCACCAGATACCTCTAGTAAGGGCTACAGAGCTGCATTGCAGAGAGGTGTAAAAAGGGGCGTGGCCTGGACCACCTCTCTGCAACGCAGGCCTCTGGTGCTTTTTGGAGGTACCTGATGGGCTAGTTGGCCCCCAGGGGCACTCAGGATTGAAAGGGAATTAATTCCCCAACCTAAAACGTGCCACAGGGCATGTTTGCACACATGTCACCTCAGGCCCCGCCCCTCCAAGGAACACTCTGCAAACGCGCCCTGTGATGCGTTTTAAGTTGGGGAATTAAATCCCCTTCAATACTGGGGGTCACTGGTGGCCAACTAGCCCACCAGGTACCTCCAGTAAGCGCAACAGAGCTGCAGTGCAGAGAGGTGTAAAAAGGGGCGTGGTCTGGACCACCTCTCTGCAACAGCAGCCCTGTGGCGCTTACTGGAAGTACCTGGTGGGCTAGTTGACCACCAGGGACCCCCAGTATTGACAGGGAATGGATTCCCCAACTTAAAACGCGCTACAGGGTGCATTTGCAGAGTGTTGCTTGGAGGGGGCGGGGACCTATGCACGATCGCGTTTATTTTTTTATTTTTTTGTAAGGGGGCTTTGTGGCCCCCCTTCTTTTTACATTTTTGGGGCCCTGGGGACCCCATCCTCCAGGGCCTGACCCCCAATTTAAAAAATAAACAAAATGTATTAACGGGAAGGAGGGGCCGCATGGGCCCCCCCTCCCTTGGTCAATTCCGGGCCCCGGGGACTCCATCCACTGGCCCCCCTCCTCAGGCCATTTATGGCCCCGGGGACCCCGTCCCCCGGGGTCGGCCTTTGCGTTGTTTTTTTTAATGATTATTATGGAGGGAGGGCCATGTGGCCCCCCCTCCCTGGCCACTTCTGGCCCTGGGGACAGCATCCCCCGGGGCCTGGCCACCTCGTTGGGGAATGTGGGGGGAGCCCCAATTCCCCCATTGTCCCTGCTGGCTCCCCACGTCCTGCGGGAGCCGGCATTGCTTTTCCACACAGGGAGATGCTGACATGCAGCTCCCCGTGTGGAAAAGCAATGTGGTTTGCATTTTGGAAGAGAGAGCAGATTTCCTGCTCTCTCTTCCAAAACCCAAACCCCAGTTTGCTATGACAGGGCGGTAGCCGCGAGGCTCCGGCCCTGCCATAGCAAACAGCAGTGTCCCAGGGGTGGGCACCCCGGGGCACTGCAGGAGCCGGCCCTGGGGGGTGGCGGTCCCTAGGGCCATCACAGGCTCCAGGAGGGGGGTCGTGTGGCCCCCCTCCCATTACATTGGCAAAGCCCCGGGAAGTGGTGGTCCCCGGGGCTCCGTAATGGACCCCTGAACTTACCTAATGAGTGTCCCGGGGAAGTGGTGGTCCCCGGGGTGTGTGGGGGGGGCTCGATCCCCCCACACAGGTATATGTATTTTTTTAAAAAGCCCTGGGGGGTGGCGGTCCTCGGGACAGAGGGGGTCCGTGAGCCCCCGCAAAATAATTAATGAAAGCCTCGGGGTGGCGGTCCCTGGGGCCTAGGGGGGTTTTGAAGGCCACCCCACACATAAAAAAATAAAACCCCTCCCAAACATTTATAGAAAGCCCCGGGGGTGGTGGTCCCCAGGGCATGCGGGGGTCCCCCTGGGCCCCCACAAATACATCATAGAAATGCCCCCGGTACTTGAGGGTTGAATTGTATAAATACTCACATCATGAACCACAAGCCCCAGAATGCTCAAGTCTACATCCACAGAGGAGGTCCAATTGGGGCCAATATCGTAAATTAAGCAATTGGATGAGGGGTTTGTGACGATGTGATGCTGGATTATGCCTTAAAGAAAGGTCGCAATGACCGAAACGCGTCAGGCTAGTTGTCCGATGGAAAGTGAATAAAACAAATGGCTGATTACCGATTTGTGAGTGTGCCGTCCGTTGTGGTTGTAGGAGTGTTGGAGATATGTATGTATATATATATATATAAATATATATATCTCCAACAACTCTCCTTTCTCCTCCCGCCGTTTGGACATAAGAACGGAGCACGGACCACAGAATTCACACTGATTAATTATTTTTATTTAGTTCCACAGAACAACGACAGCCATTACGCGTTTCAGCCCCGGAGGGCCTTGATCACGTATATATGTGTATACATTCACAGGAAAAAAACAAAGGTTAAAGGGACATTATAGTTATCCAATAGATTGAAAAAAACATTCGAAATTTACCGGAAAAAACTAAAGTTACACTGACATTATAGTTATGGTCAAATTTCACGCATACAAAACCAGTGAAAATCAGCAGTTATTGGTACTTCACATATTTCATCACTCATGACATGGTCAGTGACATCTCTGATGACAACACTGATGAATCACTGATCACATCTTCCACAGAACCACTCAAAAAAACAGAACCACTCATACCCTTATACAACCTCTCATATACATACTCACAAACCCACACAATCACTCACATACCCCTTCACAGGTCCATACAAGTACTCACACAATCACTCACTCATCCATGCAGCCACTCAGACACCCAATCACTCATACAGGTACACACAAAACCACTCACACACCCATACAAATACTCATACAAACAGTAACGTACACACACAGCCAATAACAGAGTCACACACTCACCCATACATCTACTCACACACCCACTTGTTCACCTATACAGCCACTCAGACATGGACTAACTTACCTATGCAGCCTCTCAACACAGCCACTTAATCACGCATATAAGCACTCTCACACCCACACAACTACTTACATATCCATTCGCACATCAATATAAGCAATCACATATCTGCTTACTCACCCATACATCCACTCACAGACATCTACTCTACAATTAAGCCACTCACACCCCAACTTGCTAAACCAAACACCCACTCCCTAAACCCATACAACCACTCACTCACTCATACAGCCACTCACACATCCACACACTCACCCATACTGTCACTGATACACCCACTCACTCACCATTAGAGTCACTCACACAACCACTCCCTCACCCACACTGCTACTCACAAACCTATCTATGCACCGACATGGTCAATGACATCACTGATGACATTATCCAGTTGAGTGTTAAATATACATACCAAGGTACTACACATTTTTTATATTTTCGTCACTCATGACATATGAGTGACGTTATATTTGAGGTCATAAACAGTGCATTGTTGGGGCCTTAATTTAGAGTTAGCTCAGGTAACTATAACTGCTGAATATCATTGATTTTGTACGAGTGAAATGTGAGCCTAGCTATAACATCTGTAACCTTTGTGTTTTTTCAGTAAATTTCTAAGGTTTGTTTTATTCTATTTCCTAGCTATAACATCCCTGTTACCTTCGATCTTACAGTACATTTCTAAGTTTTTTTAATTTAATTTCCTAACTATATTGAACCTGTAAACTTTGGTATTTTCAGAGAATTTCTGTTTTTCTTTTAATTCTATTTCCTAACTGTTACCTGAAACCTTTAAAAATGAGTATCTCAATGGGTCTGTAAGTAGGTGTGTAAGTATCTGCGTTGGTCTGTGAGTGGGTAAGTGGTCTGTGAGTGTCTGTGTGAATGGCCAGGCCACATTTGAATGGTGGAGGGGAGCCACGCTGCACCGTGCCCAGGCCAATTTCAGCCCCAGGGATCCCACTCCCCCGGGCCTGGCTTTAAATCAACGAGAAGAGGGGCCACATGGCCCCTTTCCTGTGCCAAAATCGGCCGGGGCCCAGATCCCACAGGGCTCAGCCACAAGAGGATGGAGAGGAGGGCTGCATGGACCCCCTCCTTTAGCTAATTTTGGGAACAGGGACTCCATCCCCTTGGGCGAGGCCTTTTAAAAAAAGAATTTTGGATAGGGTAGAGGGCCGTGTGGCACCCCCTTCCCAGGCTGATATCAGCCCCAGAGACACCATCAACTGAACACTATTTAAATAGGGAGGGGTCTATTTTGGCCCTGGGAAATGGCGATAATAATATGGTGGAAGGAGGTTGTTTGGCCCTGCACCCCTGGACAATTTCAGCCCAGAGGACCCCATCCGCCAGGGCCCGTCTAGTATACTATCTGGAGACAGGCCACGTGGCCACTCTCCCCAGCCGATTTCAGCCCTGGGGTCCCAATCCCATGGGGCCTGGCTATTCCACTCCTGGTAGGAGAGCTGTGCAGACCCCATTCCCAGCTCACTTTGGCCTCAGGTACCCAATCGCCCGTGGCCCGGCTATTATACTATTGGGAGTGGGTTGCACAGCCCCCCTCCCCTGGCCGATTTCGACCCAGTGATGCCCATATGGGGAAGAAGGATGCGCTGCCCTCCTCCCTGGGCCGATTTTGGCACATGGAGCCATCCCCTTTGACCCGGCCCTTTATTTTTTCATTTGTTAATAGAGGAGGGGCGCCTCCTAGTCCCCCTCCCCGGGCTGATTTCTGCCCCGGATATCACTTCCCCCAGGGCCCAGCCATTATCATATGAGGGAGGGAGGATTTGTGGCCCTCCTTCCTGGGCTGATGTTGGCCTGGGGGCACCCATGCCCTGGGGCTTGACCTTTTGAATAATGCTATTAAGAGAGGATGGGGGCTGTTTGGTCCCTTCTCCTTGACGATGATTTTGGCCCCTGGGACACCATCCCCCTGGCCTGGCCATTACCAAATGGGGGAGGGGGAGCTGCATGAATCCCTTTTCACTGGCCGATTTCGGCCCCAGGGATCCCCAACTCCCAGGAGCCAGCTATTATACTACAGTGAGAGAAGCCGCATCCCGCCAGCTGATTTCTGCCCCAGGGCTCCCATACCCCAGGGCCCAACCTTTTATTTTTTTATTTGGAGGAGGGGGTTGTACAGCTCTCTCCCCTGGCTGATTTCTACCCGGGCGACCCCATCCCCTGTGGTCAGGCCTTTACCCAATGGGGGAGTGATACCCCAACCCCAGTGGCCGGGCCTTTTATTTTGTTTTATGTTTTAATAGATGAGGAAGCTGTGTGCCCCCCCCCTCCATGAGATGAGTTGGCCCCTGGGGACCCCATCCCAGGGGAACTGACCTTTTATTTTATAATAGAGGAGGGAGTTTGCACTGCTACCTTCCTTGGCCAATTTGAGCTCCAGGGACCCCATTCCCCAGGACCCAGCTATTATAGTACAGGGAGGGTGCCTCTGCTGCCCCCCTACCTGGGTCGATTTTAGCCCCGGAGACGCCATACCCTGGGGTCCAACCTTTATTTTTTTAATAAAGATGGGGACTGTGCATCCCCCCTTCCCCAGCAACCCCATGGACCCCATTCCTGGGGCCCGTCTATTATAATATAGGGAGGGGTGCTGTGAGGCCGAACTCCCCAAAGCCAATTGCGGCCCCAGATAACTCATCCTCTGGGGCCTGGCATTTACCAAATGGGGCGGGGACACCATCCCCTTGGGCCAGGCCTGGTACTTTCATATTTTAAACCAAAGGAGGGGGCCACACGGCCCCCCTACCCCAGCAGATTTTGGCTCCAGCCATTGCCATATGGGGATGGGGGCTGCACGGCCCAATTTCCAGGGCCAATTTCAGCCTCAGGGACCCCAAGATTTTTTTTAAAAAGGAGGGGCCACCTGGTCCCTTTCCCCGGCTGATTTCAGCCTTAGGGACCCCATCCCCTGGGGCCCAATCCTTTTTAAAAATAAATTCAATAGATGATGGCATGGCACTTCTTTCTGGGATGATTTTGGCCCTGGGGACCTGATTTCCGAGGGCCCAGCTATTATATTATAGGGAGGGGCCATGCAGCCCCCCTCCCCGGGTGGATTTCAATCCCAGAGATCCAAATCCCCTGGGGCCCCGGGCTTACATTGTTTAATTTTTGAAGAGAGAAGGGCTGCTTGACCCCTACCCCCAGCTGATTTCAGCCCGGCGTAACCCATCCCCTGGAGTATGCCCATTTCTAAATGGGGAGGGAGCAATATGGCCCACCTCACCAGGCTGAATTTTGGCCCAGGGACCCCATTCCCTGGGGCCCAGCGATCGTTCTCTGTGTGCCTCCAGGGCACGCAGTTTGCACTGGGACTGTGTGGGGAGCCTAAAGCCCCCTGTGATCCCTGTCAGCTCCCCACCTCCTGCAGGAGCCAGCATTGCTTTCACACACAGGGAGGTGCTAAACATGTAGCACCCTGTGTGTGAAAAACATTTGTCTGTTTCCCTACTCGCTTGACAGAGGGCAGGGAAACAGACAAATTCTCCGCTTCCAGTAAGCAAGAACATTTTCACTGAAAGCAGAGTGTTTGCTGTGAACTTGTCAAGAGTGGCAAAAGCTCCCACCAAGCCCCAGCAAACAGCTAGGTCATGGGGTGGGCACCATTGGACATAGCTTGATGCAGCCATCTAAGGCTCCAGGAAGGGAACGGTTGACCCCCCTTTTTTGATGTAGTAGGACTTGCCCCGGGAAGGTGGCAGTCCCAAGGACCAAGAATGGCCTGGAAGGGGTGCCACGTGGCCCTATCCCTCTTCAAAATAGAATTTGGCCCCAGGGAGGTGGTGATCCTCAGGGCCTTAGGGATTCATGGTGCCCCCATTCAAAGAAAATAGACCTGGGAGGTGGTGATCCCTGGTACACGGGGGGTCTGCAAGGCCCCCTAACTTATTTCAATGAGCCCCAAGGTGGTGGTGGGGGTTCCCGGGGCCCTGTGGGTCTGTGAGCCCCCGGTAAGTATCATAATCCCTGGGGAGGTGGTGACTCTTGGGGCATACAAATTCCCAAGGAAGGGGGTCCAGTGTGCCCCCCTCATTTTATCTTTTCTTAGCCCACATGCTCCCAGGCCCAGGCACCACCAGGGCCTATTAGTAAAGAAGTGCGGGAACCCATGCTTCTTTTTGGGTTTTATTTTTAGTAGGAGCCATGGATCCAGTGCAACTCCCACTGAAATGTTTTTTATAATGCTTTTTGCCTCAGGCGGGGCCCATAGGGCCTTCCCAAGAAGCCTAGGGGTCAAGATATTCCTACCCAGCCATTTTCTCTTTTTTCAAAGAAAGTTTGGACTCAGCTGAAGCAGAGTCCCAAGATGGCTGCCAACACTCCCTGGATGAAGTGTTGGCAACCAATCACATTTAGGCATGTGGACTGTTGGTTCCTCTGAAGATCTGCGTCCCTAGATATATATATACATATTTTTTTAATTCTCCAAAACTACCTAATAGATTTACACCACAAGCCCTCTTCCGGGAGCAAGAGCTAGCTTTCCGTCAAGTTTGGTGAAATTCCATCCAGCAATTGTGTTGTAGTTGGGTTCAAAATTCCCTATTAAATTAACATTGGAAAAACACTTTTTTGACCCACCCCTTTTTCTTGGTCCACACTTAATGGATCACCCTGAAACATTTTATGCACAGCAAGGCTTACTATGACACTTTTGGGAGCATTTTGGGAAGAATTGTCAACCAGCACCAAAGATATAGGCAAGCCAAAAAATGATTTACCTACGAGACATGGTCTTAACTAAAACTACCTCCCAACAACCACCCGGAAATATATATCACAAAGATTACAGGGATTTTCAATTCACCTTGCATTTCACTCATACAAAACCAGAGAAATACAGCAGTTATAGTTATATGAGCTAACTATGACTTACCCCCCCACAATGCACTGCTTATTTATGACCTCATATATCACATCACTCATGACATGGTCAGTGACAACATTTATGATATCACTGATGGCATTATCACATGTTTTATAAGAGTTTATGAGTGTTAAACATGTATGCTAACCTACTACAAAAGTTAGATTCGTATCCTTGTTGTACTACTATTCATACTAATCATACTATTTCTAACATAAGATCAGAGGGATTGTGTAACTCTCTGTATCAGCATGTGAGTGGGTGTCTGAGTGGCTGTATGAGTGTGTGAGTATGTGTATGAGCAGCTGTATTGGTGAGTGAGTAGCTTTCTCTCTGTGAGTGTATTGCTGGTTGTGTGAGTGGTTGTATAGGTGTATTTAGTAGATGTTTGAGTAATTGTATGGGTGTGTGATTGGTTTTATGGGTGTGTGAGTGGCTGTATAAGTATGTGAATGGGTACGTGAGTGGCTGTATGGCTGTATAAGTGGGTGTGAGTAGCTGTGTGGGTGAGTGAGCTGTTGTGTAAGTGGCTGTTTGGGTGTGTGAGGGGGTGTTTGAGTGGCTGTATGTCTTTGTGAGTTAGTGTGTCAGTGTCTGTAAGGGTGATGGAGTAGCTGTATGAGTGGCTATATAGGTAGGTGAGTGGGTGTGTGAGTGACTGTATGGGTGAGTGAGTGGTTATCTGAATGGCTGTATCAGTGAGTAACTGGGTGTGTAATTAGGTATATGGGTCAGTGAGTTGCTGTTTGAGTGAGTTAGTGTGTGAGTGGCTGTATTGGAGAGCCACTATGTGAAGGGCAGCATGGCTGAGTGAGTAGTTATGGGAGTGTTTATATGGATGTGTGATTGGGTATGTAAGTGGTTATGTGGGTGTGTGCGTGGTTGTCTGGTTAAGTGAGAGGCTCTATGGGTGAGTGAGTGGGTTTGTGAGTGTCTATATAGGTGAATATGTCTGTGGGTGAGTAGCTGTATGGGTGAGCATGTGGCTGTGTGAGTGGGCATAGAGGTGAGTGACTGGGTGAATGAGTGGTGGTATGGGTGAGGGAATGGCTGTATAAGTGGTTGCATGAGTGAGTGAGTGGGTATGTGAGTGCCTCTATGGCATATGTGAGTGGTTGTATGAGTATTTTAGCAAGAGTTTGAGTTTGAGTGGTTCTACAGATGATGTTAATGTTAAAGTTAGGAAATCGAATTGTAAAAAGTAAAAGCATGGCAAATATATTAAGGAAATAGAATTAAACAAGCCTTAAAAATTCAAAGACAAAACCAGAGGTTACAGGGACATTATAGTTAAGCTGAGAATTCACTAATAAAAAAGCATTGAAATTTTGCAATTATAGTTACCTGAGCTAACTTTAACTTACGACCCAGCAATGCATTGCTTATGGCCTCACATATTACATCACTCATAACATGATCAGTGACATCACTCATGACATCTCAAATGACATCACTGATAACAATAATATAATAACACACATTTATAAAGTGCGACAGCTACCTCGAAGCAGAGGTGCCCCGGCGCTAGCGCAGTCAAAGCAGTGGAGATAGAGTGGAGGAAGTCTAGCCTTGGCTGAATAGCCATGTCTTTAATGCTTTCCTGAACTCCAGTTCAGATTGGATATGGAAAAGTTTATCCGGAAGGGAGTTCCATAGTATGGTCATCACCACTGTGAAAGATCTACTTCCAAGGCTGGCCTTCACAAATTGAGGTACACGTAGTAGATTCTGGGCGTTAGATCTAAGGGAGTGTTTTTGTTGATAGGGGCAAATATGTTTCCTCATGTAGCTGGGACAGCTGCCTCTCAGAGCTCTAAAGGCTACCATCAGGGCCGTAAATTCAATTTGTTTTGCTACCGGCAGCCAGTAGAGCTGTTTAATGTGCAGAGAGATGTGTTGTTTGAAAGGTACTCTTCTGATTAATCTCGCAGCCGCATTCTGCACCATCTGCAATCTCTTGATCAGGTATGCCAGCAGCCCCAGATAGAGACTATTCGAATAGTGCAGCCTTGATGTCATTGCATGGACAATGGATCTGCGGCAGCTCTCTCGGAGCAGGTGAAGAAATGTTCGCAGACTTCTCATTATGCCAAAGCAAGAAGATGCAATGAAGCATACTTGGATTGAGAACGACAGGTCAGATTCCCATTTCACACCCAAGTTTTTTGCCATGGTTGAGGAGCAGGGGAAACCCAATTCCTCCAGCCACCACAATCCCGCGGCTGGTGGGGGTTTCTTGCCAAAAAACAGGACCATCGTTTTCTCCCCGTTCAGCTTTAATTTATTGTTATTTATCCAGCTGGAGATGTCGCTCAGGCAACCCTTAAATCTGGAGAAGGAGTTAGCAGATTGATCTTTTAAGGAAAAGCCCATCTGAGTGTCATCAGTGTGGGAAATAGTTCTTATTCCCCATTTCACAATGAGCAAAAAAAGTGGAGCCAGATATATTGAAAAGTAGAGGGCTCAGTGCTGATACCTGTGGGACCCCACATCATAAAGGTTTGGCTTCTGACTTAAAAAGGGTGGAGAGTGACACTTTGTGTGAGGTCACTAAGATAGGACATAATCCAGGTCAGTGCTGTTCCTTCCACAGCCACATATTTAAGCCTGGCCAGTAGGATCAAGTGATCCACCGTATCAAAGGCGGCTGATAGATCAAGTAGCACCAGCATGGCTGTTGCTCCACTGTCCACCACCATTCTTATGGATTCAGCCACCGCCAGCAGAGCTGTTTCTCTGCTGAATCCCGCACGAAAATAAGACTGCGTTTCATGTAAAATTCCGCATCTGTCATTGAAATTGGTTAGATGTCGTTGAACCAGTTTTTCCAGCATCCTAGCAGTAGATGAAAGGAGAGACATTGGGCGGTAGTTATTGAGTTTGGCCGGGTCAGCATTGGAATTCTTCAAGAGAGGTAGAAGCATAGCCTGTTTCCATGACTCCAGGAAGATGCCGGTTGTAAGTGAGCTGTTCCATAGGTGGTTCAGGATGGGATTATTAGTGTGATCTTCTGGGGACCCCGATTTGCATTTCAGATTCTCTGCCAGGGACTCCTGTAGTGAGATAGGTGGAAATTCAGAAAAGGACACCTCCCTGTCGTGTGTTTCCCTATCTACTGATTCAGTTGTTTCCATTCTGCTCGTAAAGGCATCGTAAACCTTCCAGATCTTTTCCTAAAAAAGTCTGATTGTTTTTCACACAGTGATGAATGTTGTGGTATCTTACTTTCCAGTGCCGCTGGCTTAGTAAAGGAGCTTACTATTCTGAAGATTTCTTTGCATGAATTTTCCGCAGTGTTGATTTGCCCTTTTGGCAACCCTCATAGCTTTATGAAGTTTTTTTTAGAGCTTCCTTGTAAGTCAATCTGGCCAGAAGACAGTAGTCTTTCCTCCAGAGACGTTCTTTTTGTTTGCATTTGCTTTTTTGCACTCTGAGTTCCTCTGTGAACCAGAGGGCCGACGGAGAATTTCTGGGAGAACTACCTAGCCTGGCTGGGGCTAGGTTGTCCAAGGCGTTGGTGATCCACCCGGTCAGGACGTTTGCGTCCATATTCGGGTAATTGGTGAATAGGGTTTGACTATCCAACAGTACTGGGCCTAATAATTCATTTGTCGGTTTCTTCCAGTTCCTTTTAGGCGTATTGTGTATGTTTCCACCTGGTAGTGGTACATATCTACTACATGAAAATGGGACTAGAAAGTGGTCTGTCCATATCATTTGTTGGGGGGGCTCAACGACCATGGACGGGATGTTGGAGAGCACTAGATCTAAAATATTGCCATTACGGTGGGCAGGGGATTTTACATGCTGAGTGAGATTCGCACCCTCGAGGGACATCATCAGCTGAGATACATGAGAGCAGTTAGGGTCTGAGATATGTAAATGAAAATCTCCTAGGACCAGGTAGTTTGCGTAATGTATTGATTTGTGCAATAACATTACAAAGCTTTGTAGTAAGGCTGTGAGAGCAGCCAGGGTTCTATAGATCAAAAGACCGACCAGCGAGGATTAGAGTCCAGTCTTTATGCAGAAATGTAATCCTTCCATCGCGCCCAAATTTTGTAAATCTGTGGTCAAGATCTCCCTGGCGTCTCTCACTATAATGGCTACCCCACCCCCTCTTTTATTGCCCGATCTGTTTGCCCAACACACTTTGAAGCCTCCCAGGACAGCTAAAGCTAGAGCCAGTCTAGAGTACTCTTTTAGCCAACATTCAGTCAGTAACATCATATCCCAGTCATTATTTGCTAGGGATAGCCATATATCTTCAGTGTGTTTGGGCAGAGACCTGCAGTTAATCAGGCAGGCTCTTATTCTCTCTCCTGAGTTCATTCGAGCTGAGTTAAGTAGGGTCTTATTGTTGCTTCTGCATAATCCCACTGAGTCCCCTATTACAGTTTTTGCAGATGTAAGGTAGTGTGGCATTCGCTAGGTTAATAGTATGACCATCTAGGCACATCATCTTCCTCTGATTCAACATGGACTCACGTGACCAGGATATGGTTTTACAGGTGGTGAGGGGGCAGAGAGGCTGGTGCTGGACGCGGACCGGACGCAGGACGGGCGCAAACAGGCTCGCCTTTGGCGCGCCTGTGGTGCGTCTGCTGTGCGTCCGTGCACACACATCCCTTAAGTAGGCAGTCACCGAAAGTGATATGAGCCTGGGGGGAGAGGAGCCTCGTTCCTCTGCGCAAACGGTCGGTGTAGCTGCGTCAGACTGGGGACCAGCGAGAAAGTGCACAGTGTAAATGCAAGGTACGTAAAAGGGTTTAAATAACAACTAATGATTTAAAAAGCACAAACTTGTGGAAATTAACAGGTTCAAAGTGAACTGAGCATGGTAAGGAGCTTGCGCTAAAAATTATTAAAAACTAGCCTCTCACACACTGCTTGTCATCCACTGCACATCCGTGCATACATATCCTTTAAGTAGGCAGTCACCGGAAGTGATGTGAGCCTGGGGGGAGGAGCCGCGTCCCTCCAAACAAACGGCCGGTGTAGCCACATCGATTAAAAACTAACCCTGCGTAAAGTTTGAGTAGCCGCGCTACGCGAGGCTATGCGAAGAAGCACAAAATCTCTGCAGCGCTACACATAGCTACGTGAGCATACGGAGTTGCTTGTTTCCGCATGCTCGCGTATGTTCGCGAGATGTATTTGAAGTTCGGCAATGTAGGATGACGTGTTCATGGGAATTATCACGCAAACTTCACCACGTGCTCGCCAATGGGAGCGGCCATCTTGTTTTCCTATCTTTTGCATGGTTCTGTGGCCTTTTTTTCAATCACTCTCCAATCTTTTCAATCCTTTGTTTTTTACACTGTTTTTCTAATCTTTTTTATTTATTATCTTTATTCCTTCTTTACTCTTCTATTTCTTCCCCTAATTTTATTTTTTCCTGCAAAATGTTCTTTTCCGCCCCCCGCCTCCCGCCCACCCCAGAACCATGGCTAAGGGAAAGGCAACCGGTTCCAAGGACAAGGAGCCTGCGCCCAAGAGCCGCCTGTCTTGCGGCAGACTGCGCCCTGCAGGGATGCAGGCCCGGTCCCTATTCACTGAGGTGGAGGTGGCCGCCTTTGTTTTTTTTGTGCAGAGCCACCTCTCCTTGACCTTGGCAGCAGGCCTGGCTCCGGGTATGCTTCCCAGGAGCGTCACCGCCGGTGGGCGAGGATACGCCGGGCAGTGTTTCGCTGCCTTGGGGTCCAGCACACCCATAACCAGCTGACCCACCGGTGGTAAGACATCTTGGACCGGGAGCTTGACTTGCTGGTCCTGTTAAGTGCCGAGGTCATGGGGCTCGGTGAGTAGCTAATACTATGGTGTGTTCTCTAGACTATGTTACTGTTCGTGCGAATATAATTTTTTTCTGAATAGCAAGAATGCTGCTGCTTACATTGCAGGTAAATTAAGTTAAAAAATCTTTACTGATTGTTATTCTTCTGGACACAGTTGTTCGCCACTGCTAATCTCACTTGTTTGCATTTTTGTGCTCGCTTGGGCAGATTATATAAGAGTTTACTTTAGACAACCTAAGTTAGGTAATGCTAGGGAGACTCTCGTCTTTCCTTTGTCCTCCTGTCACTAAGATAGTGGTGGATAGGTAGTTTAGTTACTAAGTAAATTAGTTTTAGTTGGTAATTTTCAGTGGTCTGCGTGACGCATCCTCTGTCACGTGACTCACGTCACGTACTGCTGAGTGCTGCTTACCCCAGTTCTTAGCAGAGCCTTTTGTAGTTTGTTCAGTGAGTGAGTAATAGGCTTAGCAGAACATCAGCAGTAACCAAGCAACAATTTGGTGTTTGCAAAAATGTATGCATGTGTCCTCCATCTATGCATTTTTGAGAACTGAAATAAATGGAAATGCAGACTTAGTGAACAATTGGCCTTTCTGAATAGATGGGCTAGGTCAGGTGGTACTTAGGCATAGTATTCTGGCATCAGATAAATAATAACTAGAGACAGTCCGCAAATCCTGCGATACTACCAGTCGATCAGATTAGATAGGTCAATTTTATTCCAATTGTTTCCAAAAATGTTTTTTTGAGCATTTTTTTAAAATATTTTATTTGTTTCACATCAATCATCAATGTTTGTCTCTTTCGTTATTATATCTTACATGATCAGCAACCAGGGCCAAGAAGACGGAATCGGAGTCGGCAGGAGCAGATGGAGAACGCTAGGGCCAGGACCAGGACCGCTCCTCTACCGAGGGCTCAGCTGCTGTCCCCAGTAAGTCTTCCACCTGTTAATATTAATAATTATATTTCCCTAACTTTTACTGCACCTTATTTTTTTTTAACTATTATTTATGTTTCCTAATTCTATTTTACCAAATCTTCTTCGATTTAGAGTATCTGTTTCTAAATTTGTGTTATTCCTGCCTCTAACTGCCTCTGCTCTTCCTACCTGTACTACTACTATATTAGTCTGTCTGTAGCTAAGCTTGCCCAGTTGGCCACTCTTAATTTTTATTTAAAAGGTTTTAAAACTCTGATTCACCAATAGCTCTAGCCACTGAGTCCAGTCCTTTGGGTTGTCCTCTTCTAGTCTTCTTAATCTTGATAGGCTTTGACAATTCCCACCAACAAAATGCCCTACCAGATATTTTATTATTTTCATTAGGATAGGACATACTCCTACTAGTGTCTACTCTACTCTAGTACCCGGTTTGTACTAGTGATGTATGTGGAATATATATGTATTTTAACAATGTTTTCAATCTTGCTAGTGAAAAATAATAAATAGGGTAAGGCGTATATGGCCTCTAAAAAATGTGTAATGTTTTTTCAAGGCGTACCGACCACCAGTGCCGGGGCCAGCAGCGGGGCAGGAGACGCCAGCCAGGAGTGAGCAGTGGATGCAGCAGCTGCCACAGGGGTGGGTGAGGCAGCACTGGTTGCAGGCAGTGGTAAGTTATACTTATATTCCTTACTTATTGACAATAGTTACACACTCACTGCAAGGGTGTACATTGTATGTTGAGAGTGACTAAGTTGTTGTGAACAACTGTTGAAGAAGAAGACACCCTTTACTTAGCTTTAAAGCAATAGCATTAGCAGAGGGAGTAGTTAAGTAACTAATGGCATCTTCAATCTGACTTCAGCTCAGCTGGCAAAGTTTTATGGAGAAGACTAAGAGTCAGACGACCTAGATGCATGGGTTGAACGAAAAGGGAAAGAAGGATGGAAAGAGCAAGGAAGGGTGAGATGTAAATATATCTGACTGGCAGAGAAGGATACTTGGGATGCATGCATAGGTGGCTGATAGGAAGGAATCAGATGCATGGGTGGTTGAAGGATGGATGGAAGGTGAAAGAAGAAAATATGCCTGCCTAGGTGGATGAAACTGTATGGGTGATAGCAAGAATCCTCCGGGGTGTTTCATGGGTCAAACTCAAAGGCAAGCAAGGAAGGAAGGACACATGGGTGGTGGTTAACAAAAAAAATAATAAACGTTTGCTGTTAAAACAAACTAAGGTTTGTTGAAAGGTTAAGAAGAATGATAGACATGTTTAATTTGAATGGATGGATGGCTGGATGGTCTTCATCATAGCATAGGTGAAGACTGTCACTGGATGAAGATGATTCTTTGAAGAGAATGTAAAAGGGACCGCGCCAGAGTAGCAAGCAAAGCCAAGGAGAATAGAAGTCGCATTTTCAGAATACTCCCTTGACTCACAGTATTTTGCAAGCACAGCATATTTTGTGTATGTATGTTATTTTACCCTGGGCGTAATTTAAAAAGTAGGGCTACGCGTAGCTACGTGAAGTGCACTTCGCACTACGCGAGCTACGCATAGCTTCGCAAACTGCGTAGTGCACTGTGCAAGATGCTGTTCGCATTGATTGCACAGTGCCGGATGCTTGTTCGCACTGTGCAATCAGTGCAAACTGCATCTTGCACAGTGCAAGCGGTCATTTTCTGCCACTCGAGTAGATTTCTACTCGAGCGGCAGCTTTCTCAACGCGGATTGGTAGTTTCTCATCGCGAGCGGTCGCGAGCATACGAGACCACTCGCAATGAGAAACCTGACCTCCAAGCGTTGAGAAGCTCGCCAGGAGGTTTATTTTCCACGCTCGCGATCAGCATCTTGATGTTACTGATCACGAACGAGGAAAAAGTCTCTCCGGGATGTCATTTTGCTTACTCGCGGACGCCAACTTGACGTTGAGGACCGCGAGCAAGCAAAAAATGACCGTTGCACTACGCTACGCGTGTTTGCACTGTGCTACGTGCAATTTGCGTAGTGCGAAGTAGCGCAAAGTTTGCAAACTACGCGAGCATAGCGTAGTGCTTTGCCCAGGCTTAATGTTATCAAGCACCTCTCTCCGACTCCGATGCCCACTCAATACCGATGTGAATTTATTTTAGACTGTCAGCCTGCCATGGGTAGCCTATCGGCTGCATGGATTGTTAGTTATTAAGCGGTTACACAATCAATCAAATCAAAGTACCTCATGTCATCCCATACATATATATATATGCAATGATCCTTTGGATAAGATATCATCCGACTTGTTGTAGTAGGCAGGGTGAAAGTGAAATTGAGCAGTTGCCCTGGCCTTGATGTAACAGAGAGTGTGGCCAGTGCCACCCATAATAGAAAAAATAAGATGATTGTGTAGTCAGCTTCCCCACCTGCAGACAGTAGTGACTAAAAATAATGTGAGTATGCGTCATGAGTATGTTTGTCTTAGGCACAAGCTGACTGAGCTGGCATGCCGGCTGGAACAAGGTTACTTAATTTAGCTAAACAAGAGAGAAGAAGAAAACTGGTGTACTCGAGTCCATACTACCACAAATGTTATGTCATGTGCTTGCTAGTGCTACTGTGCCACTATGTGTAGAATTAATTTGTGTTACTGTTTTGCTAACAGTATTACAATAGTCTTGTTTTATATAGCTACACCTTCCCAACCAAAAGCAAGACCAGACAAGAAGAAGTTGGCAGCCAAGGCCCAGCGCTGGCAGCTTGAGGCCATCCGAAATGAATATCGGCGGCTGGTGGCTCTGACGGAGGAGGAGGAGGAGGCGGTAGCAGCAGCCTCCTTCAATGCCCCGGGCCCCAGCCAGGCCCCTCCAGTAACCCCGGGCGTAGCACTACGCTTCGCCCACGTAGTGTACGTAGCGCTGCCTGCTTCGCACTTTCCGAAGTAGGCGAAGCAGGGAAGCGCTACGCACACGCCGAGGGCGAAGCGTAGCTGCTTGCCACCCGCCACCCACCTCCCGCCTGCCCTCCTTTTAATAATATAAGCAATGAAAAATAAATTAAAGTAAGTCGACTTACCCGTAAGCGCGGCGTCTCCGGGGCTCCCTCTTTCTGTTTCTAATTTCTTCTGGCAAATGCGCATGCGCGGACACCCGCGCATGCGCATTTCTCGCGAGAAATGCGCATGCGCGGGCGTCCGCGCATGCGCATTTGCCAGAAGAAATTAGAAACGAAGAAGAGGGAGCCCCGGAGACGCCGCGCTTACGGGTAAGTCGACTTACTTTAATTTATTTTTCATTGCTTATATTATTTAAAAGAAGGGCGGGCGGGAGGTGGGTGGCACGTAGTGGGGCTACGCGAAGCGCGTAGTGTGCGTAGATTTGGGCACACTACGTGCTGCTTCACGTAGCCCCACTACGCCCACTACGCCCACCCTTACCCTCCAGTGGTACGGCGCCACGGTCTGGCAGCTGCCCGCCGCACTACATCCAGCACTGCTGCCCCCCATTGCAATTGCCGAGCTTTTAAGCGCTGAGTGCTCCTCCGAATGGCACGCCTAGAGGAGCAGGTAAAAGAGGTCCTTAAGAGACAGCGAGCCCACCGTTAGACTGAGATCATGTTGGATTGCCCCTTTTTTATTCTTTTTTTTGGTGGGTGGGCATTGGGCTACATAAGGGAAAAGTTGGGGTTTATATTTATTTTTTATTATGGACAATTTTCTGATTCAACGGACATTGTTTGGACTATCTTTTTGGACATTGGTTGGGGTTGGGTAGAGGGGTGGGTCAGGTGCTGTGGTTTTTTTACAATAGTTTATTTTGTTAGAAGGTTAAATTATATTCATACTTAAATTTTACATACGATGTAAATGTTTTGTGGGGGTTACTCTTTTACATCACACGGTTTTCTTCCTTTGCTGCTGTAGGGCCGCAGCCAGTTTTTCATTTAAATAATTTGCCAATTTTGTAACACACAACACAAACAGATAGATGAGGTACCCTCATTGAGTAACTTGTCCTACTAATATTGTCAATCTCTCCTCCTAGTTTATGCAGTCTGCAACTGGACTCAAGGGTGCGGGTGTGTGAATTAATGAATCAATTAATTTCCATTATAAATTATGCCTCCCCCAAACTTCTCTTACCTGTGATTGATGTTTAAACTTAGTCACAGCGATGGCTGCATGGTGATGATGGTTTGGTTTCCCAAGATGCCATGGTTCTGGTGGTAGTAGTAGACACTGGCAGTAGCATTTGCAAAAAAATAAAATGAGACAGTCAATCTCCTGAGAGAGACTCTGGAAGGAGTAGTAGAACGAAGTGCAGTAATGTAACAGTACACAAGAAGACTGGCAAACAATAAACCATAATAATGCTGATTTGAAATGCTAAAGTAAAATAAAACATATTGGTGGCGGGGATAGCCTAGTACAACAAGTTAAAAAACTGTAGATGTGTCGAGTCACTTGACGCAAGCTTAAACCTTTAGTGCTGTAAAAGGAGGATGATGAATCCAATCGTTGACGGCAATTAATGATGGATTATGTTCCTTTTGAAAAACAATTTAATTTACAAACATACTGAGCATAGGTGGGCAAGCAGAAAAAAGATCCTCACCCTGGCTTCAAATTGAATTGGTGTTGCTCTCACCACATCCGCCTTAGGAAGTGTGTGATCAATTATAGGTGTAAATTTAATTTAGTCACACCTCAATATAAATCACACAGCCCGGGGGAAGAGGGTTAGGGTACGATGAACGGTTGGGTAGGGGTATTTGAGGGAAAGGTTTGACAAAGGCAAACACTACACATGGACAACAAAAACACACAATCTTGGCAGATGACCATCATATTCATACATCTGTTAAGGGAGAAAAAGAAAATGCATACATGAGAATGACTTGATGGTTAATGATAAGTAGTACTTACCAACTAGACTAGTAGACAGTACAGGGCAGCAGTATATTATTAATTATTATTATGCAATTTCCCTTGCCTGCCAGAGAGACCCAAATTACATACATGTTTTGTTCTGTTGTACCGGGCTTCCTTTTAAAGCATGCAAAGAAAATAAAAAAATAGCTGTAGTGATCAATTATGAGCAAAGAGCAACAATAAGTTCAATAACAACAACACACAGTCATAATGATTGAAGTGAAAAAATGAATAAAATGATTGAAAAGATGACGATACTAAAGTTACTGTATGTTATCCTGGTCAAATTGGGGAGTTGCATCTCGACATTCCTCTTGGTCCTCCTGTCCATGGACGCTGCTTCCGTCAATCTTGGGTGCCACTGCCTGCCTGGCAGATGCGGATTCGTAGGTGAGTGTGAGTTTTTTTTCTCTGTTTAGCACAGGGTAAAGCCGGCCTGTATGTGTGGATGCAAAAACAAAAGGGATATTGAAAAATCAAGGAGAAAAAAAAGCATAACTTACGGAGGAGTGCAAACACGTTCAGAGGTGACATGGCTAAACCATGTCTTCTCTGTTTCCAGCATTAACCTACAACAGCAACAGGACAGAGCAGGCCCACGGTGCCCACCCAACCTCCACTTAGCTCAGACTTTGACTGAGCCAGACAGAGCACACATATACAGCAACATAGCATTTGCTAAAGTAAGTAACTAAATCAATGCACAGCTGTCAGTCATACTACAACTACACTTGTGAGTCGTGACTCGACTCCACCACCACACAGAGATGTAGGTCTGCTGTGGTTGTTGCTGACTTGTTTACCTTTTATGCCACATATGAAAAGCATCCTGAGTTATTCCCTCAATCATCTCCGATCCTACTGACTGACTGTGAATATACTATGTCACTGTAGTCATCATCATCACGGTGTTGTCCAACTCAGTCTGCAGTGTACCAAGTAAGTCCAGATTCCGAATCCACATTCAAAAATGCAGTGGATCGGCCTGCAGTAGCAGTACAATTTTGTTATTAAACAACAAGAAGGGAAACATTAACTTGAGTCACTTTTAGTGTGTAGATTAAATACTAGTACACTTTGACTTCACTTCACACAATAAACAACAACAACACAAACACCAATCATTCAGAGTCAGCGTGTCCAATGCATGACATCATCATTACCTGTTGCTTCTCATCTTAAGTTAAGGGGCAGTCTCTCTCGGCTCGGAAAGGTGGATAGCTATAGTCATCATATTCCACTTCTTTTGGAGGAACTTGACGAGGCAACATTTTTTGTACTATTCTCCATCCAATCATCTGGCTTGAGGGAAATGGATTTAGGGCAAGTCAGGAGGATGATGCAGAACTCGGAGGAGGGGACTTAAATGCACGCAGCTGCAACTCCAATACGGCAATAAAAAGCGAAGATGGTGGTGATGGATTTGTTGTGATTCGAACCAGAAAGACAGAGACACACACAAATAATAAAAGTAATTAAGGAAGAAAGAAAGTAACAAGTTAAAAGCCTAGTTGTCAGGGAAGTATAGATCGTCCTCAAACTCTGGTGGTTCAACCAGAAGTAGGTAATCATCTAACACACATCTTCTGTCACCTAAGTCGCTGTCCTCATCTTCCTGCTGTGATTCACGTATTTTGTAATTCGGTGGTATAAAGTGCTGATTCATTTTAATCATGGTTAACCTCTCCACATTTTTGGACGAGAGAGTGGTCCTTTTCACTGTTACAATGGCACCAGCAGCACTGAAAACATGCTCAGAAGAGACACTTGCAACAAGGCAAGCCAGATAGTTTATTGCCAGCCTGCTGAGCACTGGCCAGTAGCGCATTTTCCCATACCAATAAACCAAGGGGTTTTGATCAATGTAGACCTCTGTTGGGTCATCCAGATAGGCCTGGACCATCCGCTCAATGCTCAGGGGTGCTCCACTTTGCTGGGCCTCTTTTGCCTTTGCATCAGCACTGGACCTAACAAGCCCTTGCTGTAGATACCAATCCTGTACCGATTTTACTGGGGCTGATGATCTGGTTCTTGTCGTTGTTGATAGTGTTGGTGACTGCTGTGAGCCAAACGCACTGCCCTCAGGCTCTGAAGTTGAACTTGATGCCTGATGCCCTGCTGCAGTACTTGTTGTGGGTTGGAGTAGCGGGCCTTTCCCGTTAATTACCAGCCGTTCATTTTCCAAGTCACTGGCTGCCTCAGCTATCCAAGTTTTGTACTGGGCAACATCCACTTCTGAAAAAGGAATTCATGTCTAAATGTTCAGTGCTATTTTGTACCGTGGATCCAGAATTGTGGCACAAATGTAACGTTTATCTGACACAATGCCAGTTTGCACCTTTGTATTTTCAGCTAAGCAAAAGGCTAAGCTCTGCACCAACTCATATGCTTCTTGTTTTTCCTCCACACCTGCGTACGAATCAGACACCTCCTTTAGCTGTCGCTCTAGCATGTGCAACAGTGGGATGGCTTGGCCCATAGTACAGTCCTCCTTGCTGACTTCACGTGTGAAGAGCTCGAAAGGAAGTAGCATCTATGTCAGGCATTTATCCAGGCCCCATTGGTCCATCTGAATGGTCATGCCTATCACAGTAGCATCCCCTAGTCTTTGCATAACATAGACATTGATTGGTCTGTACTGATCAGACAGACAATCAAGCATGTAATAAGGTTGAGTTCCAACGTGTTGGCCCTCCTGGATGAGTTCTTTAACTGGCATTCTATGCTCATGTTGAATGATCCACAGCTTTAAAAGAATGGCTAAAATGTGTGCATATTCTTCTGCAGGCCTCTTTTGCCTTTGCATCAGCACTGGACCTAACAAGCCTTTGCTGTAGATACCAATCATGAGCCGATTTCACTGGGGCTGATGATCTGGTTCTTGACGTTGTTGATAGTGTTGGTGACTGCTGTGAGCCAAACGCACTGCCCTCAGGCTCTGAAGTTGAACTTGATGCCTGATGCCCTACTGCAGTACTTGTTGTGGGTTGGAATAGCGGCCTTTCCCTTTAATTACCAGCCATTCATTTTCCAAGTCACTGGCTGCCTCAGCTATCCAAGTTTTGTACTGGGCAACATCCACTTCTGAAAAAGGAATTAATGTCTAAGTGTTCAGTGCTGTTTTGTACCGTGGATCCAGAATTGTGTCACAAATGTAACGTTTATCTGACACAATGCCAGTTTGCACCTTTGTATTTTCAGGTAAGCAAAAGGCTAAGCTCTGCACCAACTCATATGCTTCTTGTTTTTCCTCCACACCTGCGTACGAATCAGACACCTCCTTTAGCTGTTGCTCTAGCATGTGCAACAATGGGATGGCTTGGCCCATAGTACAGTCCTCCTTGCTGACTTCACGTGTGAAGAGCTCAAAAGGAAGTAGCATCTATGTCAGGCATTTATCTAGGCCCCATTGGTCCATCTGAACGGTCATGCCTAGCACAGTAGCATCCCCTAGTCTTTGCATAACATAGACATTGATTGGTCTGTACTGATCAGACAGACAATCAAGCATGTAATAAGTTGAGTTCCAACGTGTTGGTACCTCCTGGATGAGTTCTTTAACTGGCATTCTATGCTCATGTTGAATGATCCACAGCTTTAAAAGAATGGCTGAAATGTGTGCATATTCTTCTGCAGGTGGTCAGTAAGTTGCTGACTCTGTCTTCTTTTTTCAGTAAGTCTTGAACAATGATGTTAATGCAGTGCTCCAAACACAGGACCCTGAAATAGCCAACTGTGCGCATGACCTTAACTATATTACTGCCATTGTCCGTGGCAACAAAACCAATGTTAAGCCCTCTTGGGTGCAGCCATTCAAAGACCTTGCTGTTAAACTCTTCCAAAATGTTTACAGCAGTATGAGATTTCTCCATGGCGAACATGGCTACAGTTGTATGTTTCTGAGTGGCATTAGAAATCTCAGTCAACACCTGCAGATATCTTTTCTCTAACCCCGCAAAAGAGATCCAGTGTGCGGTGATACACATCTAATCAGTGGCTTGGCAACTGGTCCACATGTCTGTTTTCAGTTGTCAGGTGGATATGGTGAACAACACTTTGCTCCAAAGCTTATCCAAGCAATTCCAGCACGTCATGATGTAGTGCTGGAACAGCAACTCTGGTGAAATAGGACCGGCTGGGAACATTCCATTTTGGGCTGATGGCTGTCACAAATTCCAGAAAACCCACCCCTTCCACAAAAGAAAAAGGGAGAAGGTCCAGCGCTAAATTTTTGCCTGCTTCGCATTGTACATACATGCCGGTGGGTGGTTACGTTCGTACTGCTCCTCCGACCTAAAGATACTGGCAATGGTAGGCTGGATTTTTCTCCTTTCTGGTGCCGCTGATGCAGGTGACTTCTTGAACCCAGTTAGGCTCAACAACGCACTTTTTTTCATTGCGGTACTCTGTTGCCTTGGTGTCTTAGCCTGACTCTTAATACGGTGCCATTAAGATGTAGCTAAGGCTGATGAGGATGTGGGCAGTACCACTAAACTACTGGGATCAGGACTACTTTGTGTACCAGAGAAAATGTCTCCCTCTTTTTCACCTTCCACCGCAATCATATCTTCTTCTACTTCTTCATCCCCACCAATAGCAATGGGTGCAGTTCTACTTTTTGGACTGCTAAGGTGCACCTCCCACTGGATCATGTGGTGTTTTTTCAGATGGGTTTTTTGTCCTCTAGTACCATAGTTTGTACCAAGCTTACCCCGAATAACACTTTGTCGACAAATTCAGCACATAGCAATGTTCTCCTCCTTTCTGATAACTTAAAATAAGTCCCAAACTGCGGAGGTGAACTTTCTTGTGCTGCTGGAAGTGCCACTTGCAATGCCCGATGAACAGAAGGGTGTGCCTGGAAATTGACTCTGTGCAGTACCACTACTTACTGAGGTGGTGGTTGTGCTGGATATAGGCCCCTGCCGGGCCTTTCAAATGTAAATATGGAAGCTGGAGGTGGTGTTGGTGTTACCTGTGTTGGTGGTATCCATCCCACATGCCTCACAGCAACTTGGGATGGGGTAATAATATTGGTCTCCAGCTCCACTGGGGCAGGAGTGATGTTCATGGTGACTGACTCGTCATCATCCTCCTCTTTTGCATCTACCTCCATAACTCTGAGGCTTTCTGAAACCTTCTTTTTCCCTAGCCTTGTTGTGTGGTGTGACTCACTCTCAGACTTTGCTGGTGGCTTCCAAGTGGCATCTAGATCATCAGAAGGGGGTATGAAGAAGAAGTTGATGGACTAACCCTCTTTTCCTTGCTGGGGATCTGGAAGACAATGGGATCTTCTGAAAGAGTGGCTTGCTCTTCTTCTTCCCCTGCATGAAGCTCCATTTCCTGAACTGCCCCTATTTCAGGAGCAACAACTACTATTGTGGGCGGTGGTTGCGGCTGTTGTTGCGGCTGTTGTTGTGGCTGTTGCTGCCCACTTATCTCCTGAGTTTCCCCCTGCATTAATTGGGTACTACTTTGCGATAACAATAAGTGAATTTCAAAATCACTGCTCATTGGCGTTTGCACAATTAGACTGGCTACATCTGCGACACTCATGGGCTTGGGCCTATGTTGGTGGCGTGGGCCCACTGATGCAGAGGTGCTGCTCCCAGCGTGCTCCCCGGACACCGCTGCTGCAGGCTTAATTTTTTGTTTCCCAAAAAACAACCTGGGTGGCACACCAGTCTTGGTAAGTGCCACTTCTTCCTTCTTCTGTTGCTTCTTCTCACTGGCAACTTTCTTGGTACTTGAGGACCTGTTACCTTTCTTTGGGGCCATCTTTGTCAGATTTCAGCAGGACGCAGTTGCACGAGTTGCAGAGAAGTCTGTGGTCACACGTCATGTGAAGTCGTGCTCAGCAAGACTTCTATTTGGCAGTGCAACGGGTGATGATGATGACACCTCCTCCTCAGTCTTTTGTGCTCCTAAAAGCAAAGAAGCCAGAAGAACATCAGTGAAATGTTGCATTTGTTGTTGTGGTTCAATTACTACTAGTAGAAACAAACAAATATAATATATAACTTACTGTGTGATGGTCACACTTGTTAGTGTTATAACTTATATTATTCAATTTTATTAACTCAGTTATTAGAAAAAAACAAAACAACAGTGTAGCCATTTGTGAGACTTTGACAGCAAAGGCGTTCATGGTATACTGTGTACAATCAGGAAGGATAGGAAAGAAGAACAAAAACAAAAATACAAACGTAATGAAAGTGGAACCTGTTTGGCATTCATTTGCGCATCACGTCATTCAGGGAGCTGCAGCTGGCAAAGGGGATGGAAGCAGTAAGCCAAGAGGAACAAAGGAAAGACATGCAGGACTATATAGCAAAAGCAGCACACTACCAAACCACAACCACAAAATGGCCACCAGCCACATGACCAGGTCACAGTAGCAAGAAGCATAGGCCAAGTGGAACAAAGGAAAGACATGCAGGCCTATATGGCAAAAGCAGCACACTACTAAACTACCACCATAAAATGGCCACCAGCCACATGGTCACTCACATTCACAACAAGCAGGAGGCCAGGAAAACAATTAACTCAAGCCTTCCTATAATGGCCAGGCATCGGAGGCATGCTAAACAACACAGCTTTAATGCAAAAATGCAAAAACGAAAATCCACAGGGCTAAACAAGGTTTGCAATTTACACAACAAAAACCACACCACCCACACACACAGCTAACAAAGGCATTTATTTAACGCACACCAAAAAAGTGAAATACCCCCCCAAAACACATTTTACAATTCAATCCAATGCCATCCATGCCCTAAATGATGTTTAAATTAAACAGACACCACATAGAAAGTTGTTTCATGCACCCATGAGTAGCTCTAGGCCTACTGGCTGAAAGGCCTATATTGGCAGACTAGGCCACAAGCTTAGATGTCTATGGCAAAAGCACACGGGCTGGCTCCACAAAATGGCCGCCAGCCACATGGCCAGGCCACCTACAATAACAAGAAAACAAACACAGACAATGCAGGCCTATGGCAAAAGCACACTGTCTGGTTTCACAAAATGGCCACCAGCCACATGGACAGGCCACAGCAAGGAGAAGCATAGGCTAAGAGGAACAAAGGAAAGACATGCAGGCCTATATGGCAAAAGCAGCACACTACTAAACAACCACACCTCACACATCCAACAAAGGCATTTATTTAACATACACCAAAAAAGGGGAATACCCCCCAAAAAAGTTTGCAATTCAATCCAGTGCCATCCATGCCCTAAATAAAGTTTAAATTCAACAGACACCACAGACACAGTTGTTTCATGTACCCATGAATAGCTCTGGACCTACTGGCTACCCACTATAAATTTTTAAAAACTGATGAAAAGTACAAAAAATTGTAGTTGCAACTTGCAATGCCCCAATCAAACAAACAACACCTATTCTCCAACTTACTTGTAAAATCTAAAATCCAAAAGTCCTCAAATCTAATGATATATGATGCAGCAGAGACAAAGAAGGATCCTTCCAGCTCCAAATCCAAATGAAGAGTTAACAGGACATGGACAAAGCACTGGGAGGAGCCTGCTGGACAGGAACAGGAAGTTGAAGACTCGGGCACACTTCTTTCCCCTTAAACAAAAAAGAAAAAAAGAAAAAGGACTTCCTGCACAAAAAAGTACAGCCAAAAGTCAATCTGAGAAGGTTTTATGCTGCCCGAGAGATATTCTTCTCAAGAGTGCAATTTCTGCATGTTCGGCATCGCGAGCTTCACCGAACTTCCGCCGGATGTCTGATGGCGCGTCCGACTGACGTGTTCACGATCGCACACTCTCGCAGTATCGTGCGGCCAGCTACCAAAATCTTGTGGCGCACACGAACGGTTAGGAAATCTCATCGGCGAAAGCAGTGATCCCGGTAAGTCGCTACTGCATGCGCGAAAACGCATTTTGAAAGCGCCGAACAAGGAAACAACTCTGCTACGCCGCGGATCGCTGAGTTTTCATTAAGAAAGTGGAGTTGCTGAAAATCTGCAAACTCCGTGAGCGAAGCGGGTTTTAACTCCCAGGGTTATTAAAAACTAGCCTCTCATGCGTTGCTTGACATCCCCCAACATTGATGACATTATTCAGTGAGTGTAAGTATTTTGTAAGAGTTTATAATTGTTAAACATATGAACTAAGGTATTACAAAAGTTAAAGTACTGTATTAGGTGTACTACTAATGAGTGATACTACTTCTAATATATATTATGTGAGTTGCTGTGTGATTGTATGTATCCTTTGAGAGGGTAGTCCAGACGATATGAAGGATGAAAGAATAACCCAAGGACCGGCCAAGAAGAGGAAAGGCAAGGAGCATGGGAAAGCCCCTCCTGAAACTCCCATGGTCCAGGAGCAGGCTGACCCTAAGTGGGACACTCCGGAGCCTAGAGCCTAGAGCTGTTGCCAAGCTGGGGAACCTACCTGAGCTGCCCAAATGGTTGAAGGAAGGGGGTTCCACCAGGGAGGAGTTCTGTAATGTGCAGATGGAATGGCTTACTCTTGTGGGCCCACAGCAGCAGGCCATGGCCCAGACAGGTAGGCGACGCCACTGATGATCACCTGTTTTACTGGGAGAATGGTGCAACCTGTGTGTTGGTGGTCCCCCAGTGCTATAGGACTTTCCTACTGAAGCTGGCTCATGATGTGCCCCTGGCAGGTAATTTCGGGCAGAATAAGACATTAGACAAGCTTATCACCCGCTTTTACTGGCCTCAAATGAGGACGGTCTCAGATGCGTTCTGCAGGTACTGTCCTACTTGCCAAGCCAGTGGCAAGTTAGAAGGGAAGCGCAAGGCTACCATGCAACATCTTCCTGTAATTGGCACCCCCATTGAAAGGGTGTGAATCAACATCATTGGGCCTCTGGACCTCAAGACAGTCATGGGCAATAGGTTCAGTCTGGTCTTGGTGGACAATGCAATCCGGTACATGGAGGCTATCCCTCTAATTATAGTGACCGCACCTGCAGTGGCTAGGGCATTGATGGGTATCTTTACCAATGTGGGTTTCCTCAATAAGGTGCTATCTGACAGTGGTACCAACTCAATGTCAGGTTACATCAGTAGAATGAGTGTGGGGTAATATGCAAGTTTTCCACTCCTTATCGCCCTCATATCAAGCCTGGGCTTGATGAAAAGTTCAACAGGACACTAAGTGGCATGATAATGGTCCTGTCGGATCCCATATGGTGGAAGTGGGACGACCTCCAGTCATGCCTTTTATTTGCCTACAGGTAGGTGCTGCAGAAGGGAGTTAGGATTCAGCCACTTTGAACACCCTGTGTGAGGACCTATCAGTCTGGTGAAGGAGGGCTGGGAGCAAGCTACCAGGAGGTCCCTCCAGGATTGGGGGTGGGCAATATATGCTGTTCCCTCAGTGGAACTGGCAGAATTTTGGCCACGCCACATGTAATGTTGAGCTCCAGCCAAATTCCTCCAAATTCCGCTTGTTGGAGTTTTTTCTTGCGTACTGCTCAAAAACTGTAAGTTGACAAGTGTGAACAAGAACGGCTAGGGCGGTCGACCTAGAACCTGGGGAACTGTGTTCGTGTCTCGGCAATGACGCTTAAGATCCTGTGATTCTAGGCAAATCACTTAATCTCCCCGTGCCAAAGATGAATGTGTCCTAATGTAACGCAACTTGTGCTATGTAAAGCGCTCTGATACCTGATTCGGGTCAAGTTCGGGCTATATAAAACTCTATTAAAAAAAAAAAAAAGATTTCCCTATTGTGGGCAGTCACAACCTTTAGTGGTCAGACAGCTGCCACTTTGCTAGGAAAACCTACTCAACTGGCAGCAAAATCAACTCAGGAAGGGCCACCATCTGGCATGCTGAGTGGTGCTGTTGTGCTGATCTTTTAGTGCAGACGAGCTCCAGGCACTTAATCACAGCACAAGCAGTACAATGTGCTTATTTCAATCCGTGGAATCTAGCAGAGTTGTTTCTAACTTCACAGAATTTCACAGAATTGAGCACGGCAAGTTCCACCTAGACCTACCCAGGATGTGGTCAGCTACATGCTGGCACTCCATAACAAGACAATACGCTTTGGGAAGCAAGTCCTAGAAAATGTAGAAGCCAGCCAATTGGACATGAAGTGGCATTATGACCACAATGACACTCTGAGTTTCAGACTGGTCATAAAGTGTGGGTTATGGAGCCCTTAAGCCCAGGCCCAACAAGACTGTTGGTTTGGGCCTTATGAGGTGAAGGAGCACAAGAGTGATGTCACTTACTTGGTGGACCGCAAGACTTTCAGGAACCCTTTAAGGGTTTTTCATGTCAATTGCCTCCAACCCCACTTTGGAGGTTTGAGTTAACCATGCTTCTAATCACAGAAGATTGGTTAGAGTAAACCTCTGCCTGACCTCCTTTCTTCTAAGGAGCAGGGTGCATCAGTGGAGGGGGCCAGCCTCTCCCCCACACTGACTGTAGAACAAAAGAGAGACTGCCACCAGTTACTGGGAAAGTTTGCCTCTTTATTCTTCCTTATTCTTCCTTACCTGAGGACTCACTGCATGGCATATCTATGATATTGATACGTGGGACAGTTTGCCTCTTTATTCTTCCTTACCTCAAGACTCACTGCATGAGTGACTCTAGAACAACAGAGAGACAGTTGCCAGTTGCCTGGGAAGTTTACCTTGTCCCACTTGGTGACAAACTGCAGCCCCTTTGGACCATTCTGGCTTGGTAACCTCCCCAAGACCCAGACAGAGGTGAGACCCTTCTTAAGCCTCACCGGTTACTACAGATTTCTCAAGGGGTGTGGCACTATTGTTGCACCCTTGACAGAGCTGACTTCCAAGAAGCAGGAACATTAGGTGATCTGTGTACAGAGGGGTGCCAGAATGCTTTTGACACCCTGAAGGAGGTCATGTGCACATGTGCGCAGCACCCATTCTCAAGTCCCTTGAATTCACTCAATAATTAATTGTACATACAGAATCCTCTCAGCATGACATAGGGGCTGTGACCTCACAGCTAAATGACAAGGGCCTGGATCAACCTGTAGCCTTCATCAGTAGGAGGTAACATTCCCAGGAACAGAGGTTGTGTACGATAGAGAGGGGATAGAGAGAGGGATAGAGAGTCTGCGCACTGAAGAAGCTCAGATTATACCTTTTTGGTGCTCACTTCCGGGTTCAGAAAGACAACAGACTCTTCAGATGGTCAATACAGATGTGCAGTGAGAATCTTAATCTGTTAAAGTGGGCCATTTGCCTACTAGGAATTGATTGTACAGTGGAACACTAGCCTGGAAGAGACACCGCCAATTCCAATGGTCTCTCCAGTTTCTTCTATCTGAGTGAAGAGAACTCCAAAGGGGTTGGGTAGTTCTCCCCACTTTCAGCTGGGGAGGGGGCATGTGTGAGACCTGGCATCCTTGGTGCGGTTTCCCCCTAACTTTTTACTTTCAAACCTCCTATTTTGGCCGACTTTGTTTTTGCTGACCTTAGGACTCTGCGCACTCTACCACTGTTAACCAGGGCTAAAGTGATTGTGTTTTGTCATAGTAGGAATGAGGCCCAGGAGGTTTTTACGTGCCCAAGACAGGAGCCTTTGTAATTGATCCAAGGTTAGACAGACTGTCAGGTGAGTTGACCCTAATTCCCACCAAATAAATCATGAAATTTGAGAAGAACAGGCTGTAACCAAAAACAAATGAATATTTTCAGGAATACATGTCCAAATCCCCTCTAGTATTCCAAAGCTTTTATTGTGATCATCAGAATGTAATCCTGATGTAAGACATACAGGCGACACATGTTCCGCGCACATGGCTGCACGCCTGGGGCTTTCTCAAGGCAACAATCAAAGTAAATGGTCCAAACAATCTGTATATAGACAGTGTATTCCTACCAGATAGTCATAACACTCCATGTGGTCTCGGCAGTTGTCAGTCTGGACCATTTACTTTGATTTGTGACTCAAGAAAACCCTAGGCATGTGGCCATTTGGCTGTATTTCCCACATCAGGCTTAAATCCTGATGATCACAATAAACACTTGGGAATACTAGAGAGGATTCGGCAATTTATTCCTGAAAATAAATATTAGTTTTGGGTCCAGCCTGTCAATCTGAAGTGATTGTGCTCTCTCCCGAAAACAAGGCAAAATTGGCTTATACTCAATTGGCATATTTGAATTACTTAGAAGTCCTTAGTAGTACGATCTACATCTGCCCAGGGCCTGTAAATTAATTGCTACTAGTGGGCCTGCTCACTGATTGTGCCATTCACTCAAGTGGCCATGGCAGAGCCTGTGTGTGCAGTATTAACCTGCTATTTCAACCTAGAAAAATAAACTTCCTTTTTAATACATATAAGTCACCCCTAAGGTATGCACTGGAGAGGTCAGAGGGTAGGGTGCAATGTTTTAAAAAGTAGTAGTTATTTTTAAGTTATACAAGTCCTGGTAGTGAAAAAAACTTAAATTCATTTTTCACTACTACAAGGCCCATACCTCCCATAGGATAACAATGGGATAAGCTTATTACATTTTTAACAAAATTTATTTAATCTTTTTCTGACAATTACATCCACTGACTGTGGTAATTCACATGCGCTACAATACATTCACAAATCAACATGTCGATAATGAGATAACGTGTACAGAATACTGTCATTGGGACAAATCCTGGGGGCTGCAACGTGAGAGTGTATGTAACTGAATTCTCTAGATAGTCCCTGAGAGGTTCCCATATGTCTTTTGGCCTAGAGGCCGGGGGTTTTAGTGTGGCATAGAGCTAACTATTGGTGTTGCAGAAAGTAAGGCTCGCTAGCCAAGCGTTAGTGGTGGGGGTTAGTCTGCTGCCCCATTGGATGGCGATCTCTCGTTTAGCGAGTAATAGTGTCAGGGCAATGAATTTTTGTCTGTTCTTTGGCATGTTGTGCACGTAGCCCACAGTGCAACCTCGGGGTGGTATCTATCTCCAAATAAATTATTCTAAATATATTTCTCTAAAAATCCCGGATTTTAGGGTAATTCCATGTAAGGTGAGCAAAATCAGCGTGTGGGCTGCCACACTTCATGCAATTATGAAGGCGAGTGGAATCAATGGCATGTAGTTTTGCAGGAGACATAAAAACTCTCCATAGATATTTAAAGTGTATTAATTTATGCCTATGATTGAGTGATACCTCTCTGCTCTGAGCACAACAGTATGACCATTGGTCATCCAAGATTGGGTGTCCTAAGTCTCGCTCCCATGCCTCGTGAATGTTAGTGACGTGGGTCGGGACAAGGGCCGCGCTTGCTCTATAGATTTTAGAGATTAGTTGGTCCCCGCTTGAGCTAGATATCAACAACATCAGTGGGGCAAAGGAAGCAGGCTCCAGAGGGTACTCCACAATGTTGGCTCGTAGAGCACTGCGGACTCTTGCGAAGACAAATTGGTCCATAAATGACACTACACCAAATCGCCCCCCATCCTCATCAGTAGAGAAAACATGGCCATCTGGGAATAGGTCCCCGAACTTGGTGAGAGAGTGAGATGACTGTGTGCGCAGGACCAATTTCTCATCAAGCACGGGAAGCCACAAATTATTTGCAATCGGTATTTCGGAGGAGTAGAGGGTGGATCCCCCAGTGATTCGCAACAATTTATGCCATGCCCAATTCGTAGTTGACACTGTCTGTATGTCATGAGGGTCCCGCGGGAACCCCTTAGGCAAAAGAGCATGCAGTGGAGCTGGAAACACCAGATCAGCTTCTAGATTACTTTAGGGGATTCGAGCATCTGGATGGTACCAACTGCGCACAAAGCTGCACTGTGCTACTAAATAATAAAGCTTGAAGTCTGGGGCAGCAAAACCACCTCTCTCATACGGCAATGTCATAGTGTCCCAGTGAACTCTTGGTCTCTTTCCGCCCCACGCCAGCATGACGAGATGTGATTTCAGAGTGTCAAAGAATCTGTTTGGAAGTGGGATAGGGATGTTGTGGAAAAGGTACAGGAATTTAGGGAGCACAATTATTTTCATTAATGCAAATCTGCCAGCCATGGACAGCAGGAGTTTCAATCATCGCTCGATCTGCATTTTTAAGTTGTGGACCATAATTTCATTGAATGATCTGTTCAGTGTCGCGGTGTATATGAACTCCCAAGTACCAGACCAATTCAATGCACCATGCCAGAGGGAACTTGCAGTCCCATCGAGCCGTGCCCGTCGTCAGAGGAAGAATTTCAGACTTACTCTAGTTTATACCCAACTCCGAGTAGTTCCCGAATTGGATTACTTCTCTGACTAAGGGATCTAAATTCTCCTGGGGGTGGCAGACATACAGAACAATGTTATCTGCATATAAGGAGATCAGGAGAGGACCCGTGTAAAATAGCAAGCCTCTATGGAGGTGCTTTTCCTGGAAATGCCTGACTAGTGGGTCAAGAGCCAATATAAAGAGCAGCGGAGACAAAGGGCATCCCTGCCTAGTACCACAAGTGAGATCGAAGGCAGAGGACAGTGCGCCATTCAGGCGAATGTTTGCGTTGCGAGCTGTGTACAGTGGGTCCATCAGATCAATGAACCCCTTGGGGATGCCCAGTTTGCGCATCACAGCCAACATAAAGGACCATTCCAAGTAGTCAAAGGCCTTTTCTGTGTCCGATATGATCACTGCAGCTGGAACCTCAGGGGCTATTCTATGTAATACTGAGAACAGCGTGCGCAGATTTAATGCTATGGACCTGTGGGGAACAAATCCCGACTGAGCCGGGGAGATAACTCAGTCCAGAAGCAGTCTCAAAGGAATCATTTTAGCTAGAATTTTATAGTCTAAATTTAATAGGGACAGCGGCCTATAAGATCCACAGCACTGAGGGTCCCTACCAGGTTTAGTGAGGAGAACTATAACCACTATGCGCAGCATAGGAGGAAATAACTTTTTCTCTAGCGCTTCATGTTACACCTCGAGGAGGTTTGGGGCTAATATGTCTTTATATGTCTTATAAAATATGCCCATGAAACCATCAAGCCCAGGGGTGGTGGAGCTATTTAGTGCCTCAATGGCGCTAGTCATTTCTTCCTTAGAGAAGGGTTCAGCCAAAAATTGCTGCATGAATTTCCCCAGCTATACCATAGCTATCTCATTCAGGTAAGACCTACAATCCTCATCGCTATGTGTAGCATGGGTGGAATATAAAGTAGAATAGTATTGCAAAAATTCCTCTCTAATCTCCGGAGTGGTAGTGTGCAATTGGCCCGATGTGGAACGGATGGATATGTAGGCCTTGTTAACGCTAGGCCTTAGCAGCTGTGCTAACGTGCGCACCGGTCTGTCGCCCTCGCCATACTGCCTGGCTATTGCATATTTCCAGAGAAAATTAGTTTCGCCCTCAGCTGCTTCGCTGAACTCGGTCAACAGTAGCAATCGACAGGCGGGCCCAGATGGGTCCGGACGCTCGAGTAATTCGGAGTCCAAAGCACTCAGTTGCTGCTCGATGCGGGAGATCGTGGTTCTCAGTGATTTCAATATCCTAGAGTGTTTTGCGATGCATACCCCTCTAGCATAGACCTTAAAGGCTTCCCACAAGGTCGCCCACATGTCCACCAAGCCTACATTGAGCTTGAAATATGTGAGTATAGTCTCCTGCAGCTCCGCCGAGAACGCCGCATCACTCAATGCCTGGCCAGGAAACCTTCACTGTCTTTCACAGCCCTCGGGCCTAGGAACCCGCACCTGTAAAATCACCGGGGAGTGGTCTAAGAAAGTTCTGGGTAAGTGTATAGTAGATCTAAACCAAGGGGCCAAGCTATTTGAGACCAACCAAAAATCAAGTCACGTCCAGGTATCGTGTGGCGCCGAGTAATGCATGAATGCACTATCACTCGGGCAGCGCGCCCGTCATATATCTACCAAACACATATCTAGAATTACACATATCTAGTAGTGCGTGCCATGCACGGGGCTTGGTATCGGTGCAGTTAGATGTGCTGTCACAACCCATACTTAGAAAGAGATTGAAGTCGCTGCCCATACATATGTAATCTGCACCCAGGGGGAGAAGCAGTGCGTGCAAACTCTGGAAGAAATCAGGGTCATCAACATTTTGTGCATATACACATAACAAAGCAATGCAGTATCCCATCAATCTCCGACTCGCTAAAGTATAGCCACCCTCCCTATCACTGAGCACCTTGTGAAGTGTGAAAGGCAGGAATTTATGTATTAAAATAGCTGTGCCTCTGGAGTATGTGCTGTAGTTGGCAAAGTAACGGTGCGTACCCCAACTCAAAGCAAAGTTGACAGAGTAAGAAGCGGGGGACAAATGAGTATGCTGCAGAAACACAACGTCTACTTTATGACGCTGCAAATAATTTAAAAACCTGCTTTCTTTTTCTTGAGTTATTAAATTCCCTAACCTTCCAGGTGAGAAAATTAACACCAGAGACCTTGGACAAACTATCCGCCATCATCCCATGCAACTTGACCTGTGAATTGTAAAAATAGAGAACTATGAGTCCACGAAGAATAGCAGTGAATCAGTTGTGTCAGCATTAGTCTAATCCTATCTAGAAACTTCCACCCCACCCATCCCTGCAGCCCCCAACACAGGGAAATCCCATATTTATAGCATTGTGAACAACATCCTGCAAATAATACAATAGAATGAATTGCTGCAAACTAAGATATATCTTAATCAATTAACAGTCAAAACATGAAACTACACTGGGGGAGTGGCAACCCCAATCCAGAACCCAAAATAATTTCAATATTTCTCATGAGATTAACATCACCACTATGAACAGCAACCAGAACACAATAATCATGCTCATTCTGAGCTTAAGTGACCATAAATTAGTCATTTGAAAAGAGATCCACACTGGCGGCTGATCCACTATGTGGCGGGGAGCTCCCCTGTTTGACACTGCTTCTGTGTCCATCTTTTTTTTTTTTTGGTAGCCTTTGCAAAATTCCTGAACAGCGTGAGAAGGGTTGAAGATCCAAGACCGACCCTCTATGTCTACCCGCAGCCGTGCCAGATAGATCACGCCATATCATAACCTCAGGTTTCGAAGTATCGCCTTAACCCCACTATATTTGCGCCTCGCCTCCTGAACCATCACAGTGAAATCGGGAAATGAGGAGAATGTGGAGCCCTGCCAAGTTAACGTGCCAAGTTCTCTAGCCAGCCTCAGGGCAGTGTCTTTGTCTCGGAAGTTCAGGAAGTGGGCAATAATGGGCCTGGGTGGTCAACCTGGGTTGGGCCTTGGCCCCAGGGAGTGGTGCGCTCGTTCTACCACAAAAGTGACAGTGAAGGCTTCTTTACTGAACAGGTCCGAGAGCAGGGTTTCTACAAACGAGTCCATGCGACCCGTAATGGTGGATTCGGGCACCCCAATAATACGTATATTATTGCGCCTGCTGTGTGCTTCCAAATCTTCATTTTTAATTGTCACTTCTTTCAGGATTCTCTCCATTTTGTCTAGTCAATTAGCTGCCCCATCCTACAAATCAGAAATCCTTCCTTAGGCATTGTAGAGGCGCTTGTCATGAATGTCCAATTTTGCTCCCATTGTATACAGCCTCTTTTCAAGAGTGTCAAAACGGCCGTCAAGCTCCCTGAAGCCGGCATGCTTTTCTAACAGAAGCACATTGTATCCAGCCGGGGTTTCGCTGAGGCCCGCCGCTTCTATCCCGCCCTCGCTATAGCCCTGTCTGGAGTAGTGGATTGGTCCACAGGTTTGGGGAACCGGCGCAGACTTTGCTTCTGGTCCCTCTGACCCATACCTCAGTGGATGGTGAACTGATCACTCAGGATCTGTGGGCAAAAGTATCACAGGTAAGACAATTTCAGGATATCGGTGGTAGAGCAGTCGTGGAACGGTGCACATAAGCAATAACCCTTGCGGGCCTGGAACGCTGATACTGCGCCGTTAGGTCTCACTGCCAACCTCCTGTAGTGCTGCATACACTCCCACTCAATGGGGTCTCCTTGACAGGAAGCTGGCTGCAGAGCGCACCGTCAATTACCAGGATATCGGTGGTAGAGCAGTTGTGGAACGGTGCAGATAAATGTTAACCCTTGTGGGTCTGGAACGCTGACACGATGCCGTGAGATCTCGCTGCCAACCTCCTGTAGCGCTGCACACACTCCGACACAATGGGGTCTCCTCAACAGGAAGCTGGCAGGAAAGCGCACCACTGCATCCAATATTCTTGCAGCTATTTAGGGCAGGCCGCACTTCACTTGCACCGGCCCCTCTGGGCCCTCTGCGCCCCACAGCCGTCTGGCGGGCTCAATCAGACGCATTGTGGTAGCGCCATCACCAGCTCCGCAAGCACGTACGAGGGCAGGTCCCGGACCCCCCATAGAAATGTGCCTGCACAGCCCGGAGGCCGACCCCCAGGCTCAACCGCGGGCCCTGTCCCCGCGGGGCCTCCGGGTGAACAGCAGGCCAAAATTAGGGGCTAAGACACCAGCCACAGATGGCCACTAGAAGTGGGGGGGAAGTGTCACTGGCCCAACTTACCTCGGGGTTCACAGGCCTGGCGGATGCCCCCCGTCTCCTGCAGGATACTTGTGGGTGCCGACAGGAAGGTCTTCGGATCGGCGAATCGTCCACGGGTCTTCCCAAGCAATAGCGGCAGTGCGTGGCATCTTCAACAACGCAATGTATCTGCTGATCTGGGATCTAAACGGCCATCTGGCGGCCTGATCTGTCTCTTGCGACGTGGCTCATGCTTAGAGGTGATGGAAGCAGCTCAGCTGTGTGTGGGATGGTGGATGATGGCAGATTTCGGGTTTCCCCAGGTGGAGCTTCAGAGCAGCGTGGCCATTACGGTCGGCTGCCTGGCCACGCCCCACCTTATTACATTCTATAAGTGCAGCTTCTAAATGGGAAGAAATGACTGGTTCAAGTTTGGTGTCCTGGAATCCTAATTTAAAATTCAAACTAATGGTGAAGTTGGATTTTAAATTAGAATTCTGAAAATGTCACTTTTAGGAAGTTGACATTTTCTTGTCTTAACCTTTTGGTGGCTGCAGCCTGTCTTTAGTCACATGAGTGGGTGTAGTTGGCATTTGGGCTTTGTGTATCCCTCCTAAACAACTACATACAGTGGGAGCTTAGGTGTGACTAGTAGGGCCATTACTCACAGCGTGGGTGGGGGAAGCTGGGCCCAACCCTGCTTACACCTTAATAGGCTGTATCCTGTCTCCACACACAGTGCTGCATACCCCTGTAGTCAGCTTGGAGCCAGGGCAGGGAAGGCAGGATATCTGTGCTCTTCAAAGGCATGCCTTGAGAATCTTCTCCCGACTTCAAACGCACAACTGTGTATAAATGAAGGACCGCAAACACCACCTCTAGACCTGTGGATAATCTGTCAGGAATGACTGCTGTGCTACTGTTATGTAGGAGAGTAGGATCTGCACTTATGTTGCCCCCACTTTTTTTCTGATGTATACACTGGTTTCTGGCTATAGTCTGGCTGGGTCCCTGCCAATCGGGGCCCCAGTCTCTCTGTTCTCTCTAAACGACTTTGAGTGCATACTAGATGCACTAGTGATTGGATACTGTGGTACCTTATGAGCCCCTAGTATATGGTACCTTAGGTACCTAGGGCATATGTACTTCACAGGCCTACCAGGAGCTGAAGCATGTATTATGCCACCCCTGGGAAGCAGACTAAATCTGACACCACAGGCCTGCTGCTGCTGCCTGGGTGAGGTAGTGTTAGCACTCCTCACAGAGGTATAGGTTTCTATATCTCACCATACACACACATATAAACCTATCAGCCACCCCTATGGAAGGCCCTATCAATCCTGAGGGCAGGGTGCTTGGTTTACAATGTGAGGGGGTGCCTCTGCATGAGCAGGGCCCCTCTACAGCTGGCAGAGTCTATTCTCTATGGCTGTTTGTGGATGCGGTTAAACCATATACTCTTAGTGCATTAAAATGCTAACTTTGGAATGACTGCATCAAAACATGTTGTGTTTGGTGTCAAACAGCTTGGAATCATACCCCCACATCAGTCCATGATGTGGGAGCATGATCCCACCCTTCTAGAGGGGACGACATGTACCCACTGTAGTAAAACAACAGAATCTGAAAGAGCCCTGGCATCACAAAATGGATGCCACCAGCACAGACACTGGGCTGCCCTCCTGCTGCTGACTGAAACTCACAGTGGAGGAAGCCCAACAAAAGGCATCCTGTCACAGGGAGGTGTCACCACATTCCAGACAGGATTTAGTTAATTGGAGCTGGGTGGGTGCACTCCTAGAGTGCTTTGAAGTCTTGCACTGGGGGAGCAGTAAGCTCATCTGTGCATATGCCAGCTCAAACCGGTTCAGGGGCTACCTGTCCCTGCTCTGGCGCGAAACTGGACAAAGGGAAATGGGTGTAACCACCCCCTACCCTGACCCTCCCAGAGGAGTGGTCATAGAGCTAGTCCCTCCCCTATCTTCAGTTTAAGATAACAAACTTTGCCATTGCAAAACACATAACCCTGGACGACGCTCTACAAAGAAGAATCCTGGCCCTTCGATGTTCCACTACCTTTGGAAGACAGAAGAATCTCCCTTGGAGTCAAGGAGTGACTCCCCTGCTTGGCAGGCACCAAAAACCTTAATCAACGGTTGCAAACTTTCCTGCTACCGCTGGAGTTCGAAGTCCCTGCAGCCCAGGAAGTGGATTTCCTGACTTCTCGACGGCTTTTGTGAGTCCCCGACAGAGCTGTGGTGAGTGGACCCCACGAGTGATGAGAAACAGCAATACCTGGGGACCGTGCACTATTGTCAAGTGCAACCCCTTTACGACATTCTACGAACTTGTGCATTGGACCACTTGTGGCCCAAGCCTCCAGCAAATTTTGCAGTGAAAATCAGAGGCCTACCCCATCCCGACTGACCGTGGGCTCCTGTGAAGCATTTCCTGAAGAGGCGTCTTTGCGATCCCTTGCCCGTTGGCTTGTGGGTCCCCCAAAGACTTTCTTATCAACTCAAAGGGCTCCCCAAGTTGCTCCAGGCCTTCCCTCACTTACCCTTGCTGGGTAAGTCCCTCAAATCTTGCTGGTCTGCACCATCAACTTTCTTCACTCTACACAAGACTTGCAGTTGCCAAAGCTTGTTGGCTCCAATCCGGTTGCAGACACCGCAGTCAGCTGCAGACGTTGTTGGACACTCCGAATCCAGCTGCTGGTCATCATCGGTCTCTCCTGGACCTCGTGAGCGAAGAGTCAAAACATGATCGACGACCTGAAATCACCCGACATCTGTGGTCATCCATCTTCCTGGCCACCAGTCACTGGCAAGTGCCTTTGAACACTGTCCCTTCAATTTTCAGGTCATCTGCATCTCGAATCCACCCTTGGATTCCACCGGACACTTCTTCAGTCGACGCAAGCAGCAATTTTCTTTGGTCTCCATAGAAAACAGCGACGCGACCCGACACCAAAAGACACCTATGCACCCGGCTCCCCTGGGTGAGATAACTTGTGCACTCCAGTGCCCGAGTGTGTGTTGGCCCTCAGATTACTTACCTTGTAAGTGGCTTGCTTGTAGACTTCCTTGAAGTACCCTAAAACTTTAAAAATCAAACCGCGACTTGCTCCATTATAATCAATAGGGAACCCGCGGCTGTGTTCACACACTGCACGCGTCTCCCGTGGGCCTACTACTTACCTGCTTTCCCTGCAGTGGTGAAGTCCCAGCGAGTCTACAGGCCCTAGGCCTTGTCATTTTGCAAGTCGACTTTCTTATACCATTTTTTTAGTATATGGTCTGGTACGCCCCTAGGACTCCAGCCATATTTGGGCTTAATTTATTGAGAAACGTTGAATTTTGAATGTGCATCTGGCTTCTAATCTCATAGAGAGATTAGTAGAGTGTGTCTAGAAATAAATACATATATATTTGATATATATTTACCTGTATGGGGTCCTTTCATTTGGTAATTCAGGAGATTATAAGGTAAAACAAGCTGCTTTACATTCCTCTGAGACTTAGCCTGAAGGCTGCTCTCCACAGCTACCACTAGGATAGCTTTCTTTAAAAGGTTGTCTTAAACCTATGTACCATAAGAGTCTAATTGGACTGGTGAGAGGTGGCCACTATAACTAGTGACCAGTATATGCCAGGCCAGCTTCTCACATGTTATGTTTCATATAGGTACCCTGATATAGGCTCATGTAATCACCTAATCTTTCAACTATATTATCCCCTACCATTAGCCTACATAACAGTTCTTGGGACTGACATTTTACCTAGTTATGATACTGATTAGGATGTAGGGTTTTCCATGAAAACTGGTCTCATCCATTATGCATGAGGATTCTTGGAAACTCAGCAGGACTACCATGCATAATAACTATGTATAAGGGTCATTCCTTCCGTCATCCTAAGTCCCACATGACACAGCAAGGTAGAACCCCTGAGGGTGCAACTTTAAGTATATAAACACCATACCTTGCAGAGGTAGTCGGAGGAGAAAAGGACTTCCATGCCGACATATTCACGCGAGACACTGAGGTTCCTGCTTGCAGAAACTCCATCTCGCAGTGGTCTGAAATCCCTTGAAGGGTGTCCATCTCGAGACCAAGACGGACTCCCACAGTCTCTCACTTCAGGTAATGACGTTGACTTTATCAAAGAGGTATTCTTGGCTTCTACATCTCTATGCATGCTAGATACACTTGGCTACATCTAGTTAGGGTCGCATCATAGGAGTATGCATTTTACTGTCATATATTTTATATACTTGCCTGTATTCATTGTTTTAGCACAATGGTAGGAATCTACCATGCTTTTACTCTGTTAGTGCTTCTTGTCATTTATATCTGTTTCTGTCTAATGGTTGTTTCAGCATACCTATTTTACACTAGAATGGCGCTGGTTCAATAAATGCTTATTGGAAAACTTCCCCACCATTTATTCTGTGTATCTGTCTGAGACAAAGTGAGCACGAGTGAATGAGTGAAAAGTATTGCACTGTTTCCACGATCCTGAGGGATCAGGGTTATCATGTTTTATAGTTGCCAATAACTATTCTCTCCTTGGTAAGAGGGGTTCCTAGTGTCACTGTGAGCTAGCTAGTATTTAGGCTAACATACCCGGTGGGGGTGTCTAGAATCAGTCTGGACAGCAATCCAACAAAGTATGTTGTCTAAACATGTGGATTCTATATTGGTTTATAGGAACTGCAGAAAACTACTGAAGGACTGCCACTGTGCTGGACTGCTACTCTTCTGGACTCCGGCTTTGCTGACCTGCTGCCTGCTGCCCAATTGCCTGGGTAAGAAGGACTAGACCTGCATTTCTTTGAAACCAGAACCCAAAGTGACTCCAAGAGCTAGTTAGCTGCCCTCCTGATCAGAAGCCACAGGGACATAACAGGCTTCCAGCAACCTTGCACCAGCACCTGGACTCTGCCATTAGTCTACTATGGTTCAGTGACTTAATATCGAGAGACAAAATATCGACTACACAAAATATCGACGCCAAAATATAGAAAGACAGAATATCGACTCCCTATCTACAAACAGGTAAGTACTAAAATATCGATTCCAAAATATAGAATGTTAAAATATAGTTAGCTAAAATATCGAATTTTTTAAATGTATTAAAAATAATATAAAATTAATTAAATATTAAAAACAATTAAATAAAACATACATAATATAATATAAAAAGCTTAAAATGTAAACATAATAAAAGTAATGTAAAAAAAGTAGAGATTTTGTTGGATAGTGAGAGCGTAAAAATTACAATTCCCACTCCAGTGAGTGCAAAAGTAGGGAAAGCGTTGGATAGCGTAGGGGTAAAAATTACTATTTCCACTCCAGCGAGTGCAACAGTAGGGAAAACTGTGGATAGCGTAGGGGTAAAAATTACTATTCCCACTCCAAAGAGTGCAACAGTAGGGAAAGCGTTGGATAGCGGGAGAAAAAAATTTACTATTCCCACTCCAGAGAGTGCAACAGTAGGGAAAGCGTTGGATAGCAAGAAAGGAAAAATTACTATTCCCACTCCAGTGAGTGCAACAGTAGGGAAAGCGTTTGATAGCGTGGGGGTACAAATTACTATTCCCATTCCAGTGAATGCAACAGTAGGGAAAACGCTGGATAGTGTAGGGGTAAAAATTACTATTCTCACTCCAAAGAGTGCAACCGTAGAGAAAGCGTTGGATATCGTAGGGGTAAAAATTACTATTCCCACTCCAGTGAGTGCAACAGTAGGGAAAGTAAAGATTTATTTTTAAAATAAGATTACATTAATTATCAATACCAATCAAAAGTTAATTAAAAATAATTACCAATTTATAACAATTAATTACCATTGAAAAAAATTAATTAGCAATTAATACAAATTAATTACCAATTAATACAAATTAATTACCAATAAATAATTAATCATCAATTATCAATATACATAAATAAAAAAAATATTATTCACTTTATTACAATTAATTTACTTCCCACCCAATTCCCCTATAAACCCACAACCCACTCCCAATAATAAAAAATACTATTAACATTATTATCAATTAATCAATTAATAAAAATAATGTTGCAATTAATAAAAATTAATTGGCAATTCATACAAATTATTTACCCATTAATACAAATTAATTACCAATTAGATGCCGATTCCGATCCGTTAAAAATAAATTGCGTACAAGCCGCATCCGTATTTTTTTACGTACGAGTCGCACAAGTACCGTACAACCTGGCAAGTACGATTGGGACGTAAAAAATAACTACGCATAGTGTTGGGAAAAGTCTCCAAGCGTGCGTCGGAAAGTGTCCACGTCCGAATATTGTCGGGAAAAGTGTACGAAAGTGATCCGGACAGTTTCACTTACAAATCGTAAAACACAAGTCCGAGCGCGCAAGTACGATCCCGACCGCCCGTCCGAATACACAATCGCACGTAAAAAGGCCCGTACGGAGCCAAAGCAGTAGCACACATGTACACGGGTAAACTCATGCCCGTGTATGAGCCGTACAGCCCCCCCACCCGCAAATATGTCAGCACCGTACACCACCCTGTCCGCACTGTACCCCAGCCCCGCAACTGTACGCACCGTACCCCCCCATGTACGCGCAGCACCCCCTCATGTACGTGCCATACTCCCAGCCCCCCCACCGCATGTACGCACTGTACCCCCAGCTCCCCCACCACATGTACGCACTGTACCCCCATCCCCCCAACGCATGTACGCACTGTCCCCCAGCCCCCCCACCGCATGTACGCACCATACCCCTGCACCGCATGTACGTGACGCACACCAACACCGTACCCCAGCCCCCTCACCCAGCATCGCGTATGTACGGATCGTACCTACGCGAAAAACACTCTTACAGAACCTGAACACTGTAAAACAGCACAAGGAGGGCCAATCCGACTCGCACAACAACACAAAACACGTTGACATGACAAAATACATCTCAAAGACTGACCTGGCACATCCAAACAGGCAAACAGAGGCCCAAAATCACAACCACCACTTATAACACACCCACCAAAATTCAAACACAGCCACACCCAAAAATGGACCAATAAAAAGGGCCCACACACACACCCCATGAGCCTTTGCAACAGACCCACTGCTGCCAGACCCCACGGACAAACAACCCCACACAACTCATACCTTCGCCACACCTTCACTCACACACCTTCACACAACCACCTCCACAAACATCCCCCTCTTCACATTCACACACACGCAACCATCCACACCCACAACCACACCCCACACCATGCCCACAGACAAGAACCCAAAGTGTAACCACCCCCTACCCTGACCCTCCCAGAGGAGTGGTCATAGAGCTAGTCCCTCCCCTATCTTCAGTTTAAGATAACAAACTTTGCCATTGCAAAACACATAACCCTGGACGACGCTCTACAAAGAAGAATCCTGGCCCTTCGATGTTCCACTACCTTTGGAAGACAGAAGAATCTCCCTTGGAGTCAAGGAGTGACTCCCCTGCTTGGCAGGCACCAAAAACCTTAATCAACGGTTGCAAACTTTCCTGCTCCCGCTGGAGTTCGAAGTCCCTGCAGCCCAGGAAGTGGATTTCCTGACTTCTCGACGGCTTTTGTGAGTCCCCGACAGAGCTGTGGTGAGTGGACCCCACGAGTGATGAGAAACAGCAATACCTGGGGACCGTGCACTATTGTCAAGTGCAACCCCTTTACGACATTCTACGAACTTGTGCATTGGACCACTTGTGGCCCAAGCCTCCAGCAAATTTTGCAGTGAAAATCAGAGGTCTACCCCATCCCGACTGACCGTGGGCTCCTGTGAAGCATTTCCTGAAGAGGCGTCTTCGCGATCCCTTGCCCGTTGGCTTGTGGGTCCCCCAAAGACTTTCTTATCAACTCAAAGGGCTCCCCAGGTTGCTCCAGGCCTTCCCTCACTTACCCTTGCTGGGTAAGTCCCTCAAATCTTGCTGGTCTGCACCATCAACTTTCTTCACTCTACACAAGACTTGCAGTTGCCAAAGCTTGTTGGCTCCAATCCGGTTGCAGACACCGCAGTCAGCTGCAGACGTTGTTGGACACTCCAAATCCAGCTGCTGGTTATCATCGGTCTCTCCTGGACCTCGTGAGTGAAGAGTCAAAACACCATCGACAACCTGAAATCACCCGACATCTGTGGTCATCCATCTTCCTGGCCACCAGTCACTGGCAAGTGACTTTGAACACTGTCCCTTCAATTTTCAGGTCATCTGCATCTCGAATCCACCCTTGGATTCCACCGGACACTTCTTCAGTCGACGCAAGCAGCAATTTTCTTTGGTCTCCATAGAAAACAGCGACGCGACCCGACACCAAAAGACACCTATGCACCCGGCTCCCCTGGGTGAGATAACTTGTGCACTCCAGTGCCAGAGTGTGTGTTGGCCCTCAGATTACTTACCTTGTAAGTGGCTTGCTTGTAGACTTCCTTGAAGTACCCTAAAACTTTAAAAATCAAACCGCGACTTGCTCCATTATAATCAATAGGGAACCCGCGGCTGTGTTCACACACTGCACGCGTCTCCCGTGGGCCTACTACTTACCTGCTTTCCCTGCAGTGGTGAAGTCCCAGCGAGTCTACAGGCCCTGGCCTTGTCATTTTGCAAGTCGACTTTCTTATACCATTTTTTTAGTATATAGTCTGGTACGCCCCTAGGACTCCAGCCATATTTGGGCTTAATTTATTGAGAAACGTTGAATTTTGAATGTGCATCTGGCTTCTAATCTCATAGAGAGATTAGTAGAGTGTGTCTAGAAATAAATACATATATATTTGATATATATTTACCTGTATGGGGTCCTTTCATTTGGTAATTCAGGAGATTATAAGGTAAAACAAGCTGCTTTACATTCCTCTGAGACTTAGCCTGAAGGCTGCTCTCCACAGCTACCACTAGGATAGCTTTCTTTAAAAGGTTGTCTTAAACCTATCTACCATAAGAGTCTAATTGGACTGGTGAGAGGTGGCCACTATAACTAGTGACCACTATATGCCAGGCCAGCTTCTCACATGTTATGTTTCATATAGGTACCCTGATATAGGCTCATGTAATCACCTAATCTTTCAACTATATTATCCCCTACCATTAGCCTACATAACAGTTCTTGGGACTGACATTTTACCTAGTTATGATACTGATTAGGATGTAGGGTTTTCCATGAAAACTGGTCTCATCCATTATGCATGAGGATTCTTGGAAACTCAGCAGGACTACCATGCATAATAACTATGTATAAGGGTCATTCCTTCCGTCATCCTAAGTCCCACATGACACAGCAAGGTAGAACCCCTGAGGGTGCAACTTTAAGTATATAAACACCATACCTTGCAGAGGTAGTCGGAGGAGAAAAGGACTTCCATGCCGACATATTCACGCGAGACACTGAGGTTCCTGCTTGCAGAAACTCCATCTCGCAGTGGTCTGAAATCCCTTGAAGGGTGTCCATCTCGAGACCAAGACGGACTCCCACAGTCTCTCACTTCAGGTAATGACGTTGACTTTATCAAAGAGGTATTCTTGGCTTCTACACCTCTATGCATGCTAGATACACTTGGCTACATCTAGTTAGGGTCGCATCATAGGAGTATGCATTTTACTGTCATATATTTTATATACTTGCCTGTATTCATTGTTTTAGCACAATGGTAGGAATCTACCATGCTTTTACTCTGTTAGTGCTTCTTGTCATTTATATCTGTTTCTGTCTAATGGTTGTTTCAGCATACCTATTTTACACTAGAATGGCGCTGGTTCAATAAATGCTTATTGGAAAACTTCCCCACCATTTATTCTGTGTATCTGTCTGAGACAAAGTGAGCACGAGTGAATGAGTGAAAAGTATTGCACTGTTTCCACGATCCTGAGGGATCAGGGTTATCATGTTTTATAGTTGCCAATAACTATTCTCTCCTTGGTAAGAGGGGTTTCTAGTGTCACTGTGAGCTAGCTAGTATTTAGGCTAACATACCCGGTGGGGGTGTCTAGAATCAGTCTGGACACCAATCCAACAGAGTATGTTGTCTAAACATGTGGATTCTATATTGGTTTATAGGAACTGCAGAAAACTACTGAAGGACTGCCACTGTGCTGGACTGCTACTCTTCTGGACTCCGGCTTTGCTGACCTGCTGCCCGCTGCCCAATTGCCTGGGTAAGAAGGACTAGACCTGCATTTCTTTGAAACCAGAACCCAAAGTGACTCCAAGAGCTAGTTAGCTGCCCTCCTGATCAGAAGCCACAGGGACATAACAGGCTTCCAGCAACCTTGCACCAGCACCTGGACTCTGCCATTAGTCTACCATGGTTCAGTGACTTAATATCGAGAGACAAAATATCGACTACACAAAATATCGACGCCAAAATATAGAAAGACAGAATATCGACTCCCTATCTACAAACAGGTAAGTACTAAAATATCGATTCCAAAATATAGAATGTTAAAATATAGTTAGCTAAAATATCGAATTTTTTAAATGTATTAAAAATAATATAAAATTAATTAAATATTAAAAACAATTAAATAAAACATACATAACATAATATAAAAAGCTTAAAATGTAAACATAATAAAAGTAATGTAAAAAAAGTAGAGATTTTGTTGGATAGTGAGAGCGTAAAAATTACAATTCCCACTCCAGTGAGTGCAAAAGTAGGGAAAGCGTTGGATAGCGTAGGGGTAAAAATTACTATTCCCACTCCAGCGAGTGCAACAGTAGGGAAAACTGTGGATAGCGTAGGGGTAAAAATTACTATTCCCACTCCAAAGAGTGCAACAGTAGGGAAAGCGTTGGATAGCGGGAGGAAAAAATTTACTATTCCCATTCCAGAGAGTGCAACAGTAGGGAAAGCGTTGGATAGCAAGAAGGGAAAAATTACTATTCCCACTCCAGTGAGTGCAACAGTAGGGAAAGCGTTTGATAGCGTGGGGGTACAAATTACTATTCCCATTCCAGTGAATGCAACAGTAGGGAAAACGCTGGATAGTGTAGGGGTAAAAATTACTATTCTCACTCCAAAGAGTGCAACCGTAGAGAAAGCGTTGGATATCGTAGGGGTAAAAATTACTATTCCCACTCCAGTGAGTGCAACAGTAGGGAAAGTAAAGATTTATTTTTAAAATAAGATTACATTAATTATCAATACCAATCAAAAGTTAATTAAAAATAATTACCAATTTATAACAATTAATTACCATTGAAAAAAATTAATTAGCAATTAATAAAAATTAATTACCAATTAATACAAATTAATTACCAATTAATAATTAATCACCAATTATCAATATACATAAATAAAAAAAATATTATTCACTTTATTACAATTAATTTACTTCCCACCCAATTCCCCTATAAACCCACAACCCACTCCCAATAATAAAAAATACTATTAACATTATTATCAATTAATCAATTAATAAAAATAATGTTGCAATTAATAAAAATTAATTGGCAATTCATACAAATTATTTACCCATTAATACAAATTAATTACCAATTAGATGCCGATTCCGATCGGTTAAAAATAAATTGCGTACAAGCCGCATCCGTATTTTTTTACGTACGAGTCGCACAAGTACCGTACAACCTGGCAAGTACGATTGGGACGTAAAAAATAACTACGAATAGTGTTGGGAAAAGTCTCCAAGCGTGCGTCGGAAAGTGTCCACGTCCGAATATTGTCGGGAAAAGTGTACGAAAGTGATCCGGACAGTTTCACTTACAAATCGTAAAACACAAGTCCGAGCGCGCAAGTACGATCCCAACCGCCCGTCCGAATACACAATTGCACGTAAAAAGGCCCGTACGGACCCAAAGCAGTAGCACACATGTACACGGGTAAACTCATGCCCGTGTATGAGCCGTACAGCCCCCCCACCCGCAAATATGTCAGCACCGTACACCACCCTGTCCGCACTGTACCCCAGCCCCGCAACTGTACGCGCCGTACCCCCCCATGTACGCGCAGCACCCCCTCATGTACATGCCATACTCCCAGCCCCCCCACCGCATGTACGCACTGTACCCCCAGCTCCCCCACCACATGTACGCACTGTACCCCCAGCCCCCCACCGCATGTACGCACTGTCCCCCAGCCCCCCCACCGCATGTACGCACCATACCCCTGCACCGCATGTACGTGACGCACACCAACACCGTACCCCAGCCCCCTCACCCAGCATCGCGTATGTACGGATCATACCTACGCGAAAAACCCTCTTACAGAACCTGGACACTGTAAAACAGCACAAGGAGGGCCAATCCGACTCGCACAACAACACAAAACACGTTGACATGACAAAATACATCTCAAAGACTGACCTGGCACATCCAAACAGGCAAACAGAGGCCCAAAATCACAACCACCACTTATAACACACCCACCAAAATTCAAACACAGCCACACCCAAAAATGGACCAATAAAAAGGGCCCACACACACACCCCATGAGCCTTTGCAACAGACCCATTGCTACCAGACCCCACGGACAAACAACCCCACACAACTCATACCTTCGCCACACCTTCACTCACACACCTTCACACAACCACCTCCACAAACATCCCCCTCTTCACATTCACACACACACAACCATCCACACCCATACCCACACCCCACACCATGCCCACAGACAAGAACCCAAAGTTCACCACGGCGGAGCTGGAGCTCCTTGTCAACGAAGTCATCAGAGTCGAGCCACAGCTGTTTGGAACATTGGTCAGACAGACCAGCATAGCTGCAAAATCTGCCATGTGGCAGAGGATTGTCGACAAGGTGAATGCTGTTGCGCCCGTCCGAAGGACCAGGCATGAATGCCAAGCCAGGTGGTACGATCTGCGCAGGGCGGTCAAGAGGAAGATGAATGAAGAACATGCCCAGACCAACATCACTGGAGGTGGGCCGCCCCGCAGACCCGTACACTACCATCCCTGGGAGGAGAAGGTGATGGCCATGCTACCGCCGGTGGGACTACACGGAGTGGAAGGAGTCGCAGAGCCTGGTGAGTACACAAACAACTCATGTAACTTGGGGGGAATGGCATCCACACCCCAACCACCAGAGGCGCAACTAGAGCAAAATTTCGGGGGAGGCTAAGAAAAAAATTTGTGGGGGGATGAATCTTTTACGCCATAGGCAGAGTGGAGCTGCAGGGGCTGTTAAAGGGGTGAAACAACAGAGAGGCCTCATTAACACTCAAATGGCCTGTTAAAGACCTGTGAAGTGCTCGGGTGCAGCTGTGAGTGCGGCGGAAAGCTGTCTCATCCCGGGCTGCCACACACGACGGGGGGGGCTGAAGCCCTGTGAGTCCAATGGGTGTTGCGCGCCTGCCAACCACAACAAGTGCATGCACCTACCCCCAAGCACTCACCGCACACAACCACACCCCAAAACCACGCCCATGCCACTAACGTCACCATTCACCCATCACAAATCAAGGCAAGGCCATGTCCAAGGCTACAGCAACCACAAACACAAGACTGGATGTCCGGGAGGCTGGGAGGGTGGGCCCCACGCAACACATTGTCAAAATGAGATGCAGACAACAATGTCCTCAGCCCATATGGCATAGGTACATACCCATGCACAATGCACAGGGACTGGCAAAGTACTGACAAGGTAGATGACACTGGACCCTGCTGTATGCAGCACAAGGCCCTCCTGGGACCACTGTTCACCCAAACACCAACTCCACAAGCACAGGCATCTTGCACAGGAACTCCCACACACTGTGATGCCAGCATGCACCATGAGGGGCACACACATCACCTGGGAGACCCAATGACAACTCACACAACACACAACAGCATGCCCGGTCACACCCCCCCAACACAAGCACACACCGCCGGGGCAGACAACGGACTCACACACTCCCACAATGGACATGTGACACAACAAGACCAATCCAGAGCCACGTATGCATCAGAGCCAACTATCCACAGGTCACACACTCAGGAGAACATCCCAATCTGTCCCCCGCAACATGCCCATCCCCAAGTGGACACTGAGAGGAATGCTAGGGACATCCAAGTACCTGGGTGAACTGTGTCAACTAGAATATGTATGAAACATGGATGTGGCATGAAACAGCATTAACATTGTCTCTCTCTCACACACAGGGCAACGTCGACGATCTCCCCCCAACACTGGGGGAGAAGAATCACAGTCCCAGGCACCGCGTGAAGACGATCCCACCGGCAGCAACGACTCTCACCACTCCGTGGATGACCAACCTGGCCCCTCTGGTGTACAAGCCCCTGCAGCACCTGCGTCAGGTACATCTGAGCCAACCACCACCCCCATTCCTGCCACATCCCAGGAGACACCCAGGAGCCCTGCTTGCACTGAACAACACAGCCAGTCTGACCAGGAGGGACAAGGTTCTCAGGGCACCCAGGAGGAGGCAGGCAACCATGCAAATGCCATCTCTCAGGGGTCCCGGAGACCCGATGTGCCCACAACGGCAGGCCAGGCTCATGTGGGCAGGGGTGGTGGGAGTGGAGGCAGGCGGAGGTGCGAACCTGACCAGCCAGCTCAGGACCCCGGTATGACACACATACGCAATATCCTGGACTCATACCGGCGTGACACCAGAGGCATGGACCAGGTCGTGTCCAGACTTTCCGGGATGCAGGGGACCCTCGATGACTTTAAGAACCTGCAGGTCGAGCATCATGCCAGTCATCAACAACACCAAGGACGGATGGAGGCAAGACTGGCTGAGCTCCTGGTGGTGCACAGGGACGTGGGACAATCACTCGGTCAGATCGCCCAAAGCCTGGCAAACCCTCCCTGTACCACCAGGCGTAGACCAGCACCAGACACAGGGAGGGACGAGGAGGAGGAGGATTCGTCTGACGGAGTGTCCCTGACATCGTCAAGGCCTGCATCTGAGGGTCCCCGCCGGAAGGTGGGTCGTCCATGTAAAAGACCGTGAGAGTTAGCGGACCATCACCCTCTCCCAGGTCACCTGGCCTGGCACCTGGCCCTCTGGCGCAACAGCAGCACCACACCCAATGACATTCTCTGCCACATGGACTTGCTGGTCACAGTCTGACCAATGATGACCAACACTGTGGTCTGGACTCTGACAAGGATGCCATCTCCCCCTGTGAACTTTGGATTCTATTCCCCGGTAGAGCACCTTGGCACATCTACCAAAAGACTCACCCCACCAAAAATAAATTCACATTGTTCTGCACATGAGATGTTGCTGTCATTTTGCATTATTCAACGACATGTGTGTGTGGAAATGTCTAACTATGCCTGAGTGTTGAACTAACTCCAGCCATCCATACCCTGGGATCAGAGTCTGGTACAGGACACACATGGGTCACAAGGTATCATGCAATGTAGGCATGGAGCACAACACTCACCTGTGATGGCCTCTGGCTGCTGAGGGGGGCTTGCTAAACTGTGTGGACACACCTATTTGGGAGATCATCATCAAGGCATATCGGTCATGGCCCATGTGGAGGTACCCGGGGAGGGAGTCCCAGGTATGTGTTGCTAGGTGGGAGAACAATGTCCTGTATGCTGGAGTACGGTGGATGTGAAGAACGGTGGCCAGGGCAAGGTTGGATGCACGGAGATGGCCCAACGGGATCTAGGATGACAGGCGTACAAGGTAGGTTTGGGGTCGGGGTTGTGGACTGCCTCCTGAGTGTGGGTGGGGAGTGTGGAGGTCATTCTGCAGCAGACAGTGATCCATTGCAGCTATCTATGGTGGACGGTGAGGTGGCTGGGGCGCAGGGTGTAGAAGCTGAGGTGTGCAGATGCCCCCTGGAAGTGGACCAGGTTCCTGGGAGTGCGGATGTACTTGCACCGCAGAGGGCAGGGCAGTATATGAGACGGATGTTGTCATGGACCTGGGGGATGGTCTGTCGTAACTTGGAGTGGATCTATCTGTGGATCATGTGCATAATTCAGAGGGCGTTGCAGCATGAGGCACAGATGCTGTGGACTAGCATGGCATATGTGAGCGAGCCAAACATGATGCACACCTGCACACCATCGCGTGTGTGTGGCCACTGGGTGCTTGTGCAGGGCCCGCAGCAGCAGGCGCCATCTCCCTGAAAAATGCCCTATTTAGAACACAAAGACTAGGATGTCAGAAGGACAACTGCAACAGGCGCGTGTGTAAAGTAAGGAGTGTCCAGTGTCACATGGCACACCCAGAGACAATGCATGCACAATCACCAAAGAGCCATTACACCGGATCAGGAAACTGAAGGGCGACCTGCGCACAGGAGACACACCCTCAGCAGCTGGTGATGGCCCATTGTGTGGCCGACCTTGCTAAAAAACATACACGACCATGTACTTCGTGCCCAACAGAGAGCATAATCCATGAGCAACTGCATGCATGTCGCTAGACTACACATGGACTCCTATGCATTATCGACACCAAGTATGCCAGAGATGCCGCACGCCAAGTGGCAAGAAACCTGCATTGACAGAGACGAGGCACCTTGGAGTGTGACGAACACCTTTATTACTCAGCCTCACACCAATGGAATTGCATCCATTGGAACAGTATCACAGGTCATTCGGCTGACCATGTGTGACCTACACTGGACACCCCCTGCAACACACAGATGTGGTACATCCTACTGAGCTGGCACACAAGTGAAGGGGTTGAGCCTCACACCCCTTGCTGCACACGGAGAGTGTACAATTCCCCATTGAGCCTCATATGGGGATGTCCCACACCATGTCCACCATTGGCATCACGTATGTTCCTGAGGGACGTTATGCACACATTGATGCATTCATCAGAATCCACAATCCATGACAGATGACTGTCAAGAAGGGTGACTATCAATTCATGGGAGCCATGCAACACGTCAGGTGGCCCATGGTGGGTCGACATGAATGCATGGTAACACACCATGCACAGGAGCAGTCCCCACATATCACAAACACGTACCACCCACAAACGCCTTGCTGCACTCCTTACCCAAAATGACTTTTCACCATGCCTGTGCATGTAACTCTGATCCAGCCCACGTTGCGATACTCATGAGGAATAGCAGGAGTGCAATGATGACTTGAGCAGACGACAGCCGCAGGAAGCTGGGAAGGACAGACACACAACAAGTCAGCGAAGAGCTAGTAATCCGCAGACATGTACATGCACAATACAGGATTTATGTTGTCACCATGCTAATTATGCAATTTGTGTACCCGCTGAAATTTGGGGAACTACATAATCACTTGAATGACACATCAGAACACACCTCCAAGTCACTTAGCACACAGTCAGCTCGAGACACACATTGCAACACATGCCACACAAGTCCCTAAGCGTGCACACTCAGACACAGGGACACACGGCCTTCTCCACTGCCATGTTGTGCAGCATGCAGCACATAAGGAAGATTTTGCAGACCTTCACCGGGGCATATGGGAGTGCGCCGCCGGTCTTGTGGAGGCACCGGAATCTGCTCTTCAGGAGTCCAAATGTCCTCTCAATCACGCGCCTCATCTGCCCATGGGTGTCGTTGTACCGGTGTTCTGCGGCTGTTCTGGGGTTGCGGAGCGGCGTCATCAGCCATGGCATGTTGGGATATCCAGCGTCCCCTACATGGAAACATCATGGACAGAAGTGGGTCAGGAGAAGCAGTAAGATATTAAGATACCGCTGAATACAGGACTAACAGAGTATACCCACCAACAAGACATGCACGTTCGTTGCGCAGCTGCAGCATCATTTCAGGCACCCTGCTATGCCTCATGATGTAGGCATCATGTGCTGATCCTGGAAAACGGGCACAGACATGGGATATCATCATGTTAGCAAGACATACCACAAGTGCATTGATGGAGTGGTAATGTTTGCGATTACGGAAGGCTACCTCCTGTGCGTGTGGTGGTACCAAAGCCACATGTGTCCCATCAATGGCCCCAATGACATGGGGCATCCCTCCCAGGGCATAGAACTCACCCTTGACACCTGTCAACTGCTCACGAGTCGGGAAATGTATGAATTCATCCAGGTGTAACAACATGGCCTCTAACACATCACGCAGGACACGGCTGAACACGGTCTGGGACATGCCACCTACATCAGCTATGGTCAATTGAAACGTACCCGTGGCAAAGAAATGTAGGGCTGCCATCACGCTGTAAGTGCAGTAGGATACCTGTGTAGCGGTTGGAGGTGTGGTTCCAGCCTTGTGGTCAAGTCGTCAATCAATGGTTGGGAGAAGCGGTAGCGCCGTATACAGTCACGTTCCCTCATGGCAGCCAAGTCTGGCATTGGTCGGGGGAGAGGCGGTGCCCTGCAGAAATTTGGAATGAATAACGAAGATTGAGTACAGCACTACACCACTGTCAATGAACTGAGCACATGTACAACAGCTAATACACCTATGCTACATACAGAGTCTGTACTGTGCAATGCATCCAGGACACGTATGCCAGCCAGGTGACACCCCTGCCAACAGTCAGCTACACACGTGCGTGCTCAAGGTCAACATGACATGACATGGAACTAGCTAAGGGCCAGTGTAAGTGAACAGGCAGACGCATTACAGGGGTGACAGACAACCACATATGTGCATGAGAAGGATGTTTCATCATACAGACCGGTTGCGGAACACTAGAGGCACAGGTCACATGTCCTTTAAATAGGACAGTCCACACACCTTGCCATGAAGGGGTACATGTCAGGAATGATCACACATACATTGAGACTACGCAGATATGTCCTTGTCTCGCAAGGCCATGGGCGATGCATGCATACACCCGTTTCGTCTGATTCCACATGTGGCCTGGTGTGCGTAATAGTGTGCTATGCCCATCCACACGCACACACATGTTGGATGCAGCAACTGCAGATGCATGTCACGGAACAACTACAGCAAGCTCATGGGAAAACTTGACACACACATGACATATGTAGAGAGATGTGGGGCGGAAATCCACCCCACTTCGGACGCACAGCCAAAAGCAAGCAAAAAATGCCACAAGTTAATCAGATTGTAAAGTTTTATCTCATTTAATCCGCTTTTTTAATTCGTCACTCCTTTTTATCCGGACAAATATTGGACACAATGTGTTGCATAAAATCCTTAATGCATGAAGACATGCCAGTACAGGCCTTGATCTGCAGCATGGAACAATACATGTGTCCTCCTTGATAAGTATTTTTCATTACCCAATGCATTTCGGGCCCGGTCTGGCCCTTCGTCAGGGGTTGTCTACAAATTAAAACAAATCGATCAAATTCTGTTTTTGAACACCTCTAATTTTCGTCTTTTCTTGCATTTAAAATTATGTTGTTTATGACAAAAGTTCACCCCATAGTCAACATAAACCCACACAGTTCATGATAAACCTCCAACACGGTAAATACCCGCTCTGGCTCTTGTGACTCCCGTGTAGAACAGAAATCCAACTCATTAAACACATTAAACAGTTCCCCCGCAAAATGTATAACACAACCTTTTCACAAGCGCCCATACCTTCAAAGTTTAATTGCCTGCTTCCATTGATGTTTCAAAGCGTTGTAAACACCTCGCAATCTTGTGCTATTTAAAACACCCGCATCATACTCCCACCCATTTCTGTTCGTCCAATAGACACACTTGGTTCTTTCCGACTACGTACCTGCGTCTACAAAACTACGAAGCCCATGATGCACTATTGTTAATGCGAGATTCCTCTACTGGCCAGCATGAACGTTAATGTGTGTATTTAAATCTCGTAGTTACCCCTCTTTACCTGTGTCTATTATCCGTTGGTGCTGCCCACTATACAAGATGTTTACCAAACATGTCACCACCCTCAATCTGGTCCCATATACAACGTAACTTTTAGTTTGTATATTATGAAGTTCTATACAAGTTAATGACATTTTCAAAAATAAGCGAAACAAAAGTCCAATCAGAGGTTCTTCGTTGCTTCAAAAAGTAGTTGATGAGCATAACTTTAAAGGAAAGATGTTTAGATTGTCCAGCATGTGACGTTATATTGATCCTCTGTTTATAATCATTCATCCTTGGGTGCAACTCGTCGATGAGCAGTACTGTATTAAATGCCATAGAAAATGACAGAGTGCACACCTTGTTTTACAAGTTTATCCTGGTTGCGAAGTTTAGATAGTTAAAGCGTGCTAGCCCGAAATCGTGGACTGCCCAGCAGGTGGATTTCCGCCCCACATCTCTCTACATATTTTCCACGTGGCTGGGCAGTCCACGATTTCGGGCTAGCACGCTTTAACTATCTAAACTTCGCAACCAGGATAAACTTGTAAAACAAGGTGTGCACTCTGTCATTTTCTATGACACACATGACATAGTCACATCGTGCAACGCCGGTAGTTACATGTCAGGTGTCATTATCCGTGTCCCTGGCATCATGGGACAGTTGCGGGTGTAGGTGACTGTGCCATGCCAGTGATGCAGTGCCCGACTGTCCACAGAGGGTAGCTCCTATGTATCAATTGATATCAAGTAAATTTGCTGTTGTGTCATGCTCCCCATTGTTTCCCAGTGGCATGGTGGGTAAACCAACTGTGTGGTGCAGGGCCTACATATGTTTGTGGTATTGTAGATGTCACTCATGTTGCTGTTCATGCTATGCGCTGTGTCCTATGTAGTTTGGACTCATGTGTCATATGCATACAGGTGTCTGATCATTTCCTGTCTCTTCACCTTGACCACGGCATCGTCGGGGGAAACCGAGGGAGACACTGGCATGGACGTGGGGGAGGGATCCAGCACCGGGGCCACCAGTGCTGGGGAGTCTGGCACAGCAAGTGGCACAGAGGCCGAGGGGAGTCAGGCAGAGGACCTGTCCAGTCCCATCACCGCCCTCCCACTTGCTCGGGTCCCTTATGTCCATGCTAGGCGACAACAGGTGCGTGAGAGGCAGCAAGGAGGTGTATTAAAAAGGTGAAGGGTGCACTTCCACTCCAGATCATTCTGTGGTGTGTAGGCACATTCAATTGCATGGTGCATGTCATATGCACGCTCATGATTTAGCTTGTATTCTGAGGTGGATTTGTGTGCCAGTCATGACCCCGTCTTGTGCGCTGCTTGATAATGGTAATTATGTGCTGTTCAATGAAGAAGCTTGCTGTGGGATGCTTCCAGGAATTGCTCACATCGTGACTGTATCACTACGAGTTGTTTTCTGTCATTACGTCCTTTTCCCACCCCCGCATGGCCGGCTGGATGTATCCATCTGGCCTTCCATTCCAACCTTGAAAGCAGAGTTCAACAAGATGTGCAGAATAAGGGCTCTATTGTCTCAAAAACAAGTCGTGTTGACTTCATACCGAGAAACATTTGTCCTTCACGTAGCTCACACGTGCACAGAGGTGCAAGCGCATTTGGACACTGATCTCCCACTACATATTTGGGACTCGGATTCAGACTATCTTTCATGCCTCGTCAACAGGTGGCCTGGATGTTTTTTTCAGAATTGTGTGCTCTGGCCTCGTGACCTCCTTCCATACTCTGTTTGGTGTGATCCCGCATTTCATCATTCGATTTGTTCTAGCGACTTCGGAGGTCTCCCTGTGCTTCTCGCACTCATGGCTAGGGTGCTATTGTTGATCTGCGTACTACGCTGTGGCTTCACAACTTGCGTTACAAGACAGCATGCAACGGCTGCTCCATCTTCGGAAACAGATGCTTGAATTCTACGGCACTATGCCGCTGGCGACCTTAAGCAGTGCCTATGGATTGTCCTTCCGGTTTCCCTTCTTTACCTGCGTGCAACCTGTCTTTCATTGCCTAGATTGTCCATTCGAATGGGCTCTGGATTTGTGCCTGTGTAACTCGGTGTCTCCTGACCCGGATTATGATCGACTGATGAGCCCCTTAGTGGCTCATGAGTTGGACTGCTCTGGCGTCGGTATTATGGCCTGTGCTGCAGCACATGGAGTCCTTGGGAATTGGGACATCGAAACGGCAGCAACTGAATTCTTATCCAGAAGTTATCTTGATGTCCCCACCTGTTGTCCACAAATGGTGCTGGATGCCCCGATTGTTGAGGAACACGTGTGTTCTTTCCCCCTGCTGAACTGGATGGCAGATAATTTTGCGGAACGTTCGAATGATTTCCTCTTGGAAGCTGTTGCGACTTATTGTGCTTATACCTTGATGGATTGACTTTAGCCCTGCTCATTTCATGGTGCATCCATCGATGTTATGTTTTTTCCCCTTTTACATGGTTAATTTCCCTGCAACATCATTCATCATTGACATTTCTTTTCTGACTTTTGCGCTTCCCTTCTATGGACTTCCAGTTCATGCCCTTGGTTCCGTTGTATCAGACTTTAACTCTGCGTTCTCGATTTAGCGCCCCTAGTGGTTAGTGGTATGAACAAGGGGGGGTGTAGTCATGATTCCTATCTCCCTATGTACAATGCTAAGTTGACACCACCGCGTTAGTTGTTAGTGAGCCATCTTGCCAATTTTGCTGCTTTTGCACGCGACACTGTAGTTGCGTGTCATCAATTTTAAAATGCCTACTCGAGTTTGCTTCCCATGAGGACTGTCTGTTGTGTGACATCCTTCACAGTGAGCAGTGAGCATGTACTGTACATTGTGTACACAAACAGTCTGGGTGACTAGACGGTGCATGTTGTTGTGTGCAGGTTGATCGGCCCACTATGTAGCCATTACATGCACGCAGCTGCAGATACCTGATAGACGAATGCTTGCCATATTGCAGTGCAGCACGTTTGAGTTTCATTGTGATGGGGAACTTTCGCAGGAGAAGAGACTAGATGATCCTGTAATGTGATACCACTGAGCTGATCTGTACTGTGGGGGGTCCCCCGTTCATGCCTAGAGACCTTCTATTAGTCGAATGATACTACTATTGGCTTACTGGCGACAGGAAGGTTGCTGTTTCCACTGTCATTTACTCATGATTGTTCCTTTCATTGTCTATGATATTGCAACATTGCTGATGCTTCTGAACTTAACCATTTGTCTGCTTATGTTAGCCACAGTACTGCATCTTAGGACGCGAGGATCATTGAATGAACTCTTTCAACTTTACCGTGTCTGTGTCTATTCTGTTGTGGACTGATCTGAGAATAATGACGTACAGGTATGTCTGATTCCCACCATTCATGAGAATATTGTCATGCGCTTGTTCTGGGTTGTCTATACATTGGGACCACCGAGCTCAACCTCGGCTAACGAATGGGACACTAAGCCAGTCGGATGTGGGGTTCTGGGTTCTGAGGGGAGTTTGTGGTACACCAAACATGTCTCCTTCGTGCCAGGCACCGCTCCCTGCCCCTGTCTCCCCTGCTGCCGTCCATGCTGAGTCTGTGGACATTCAGCGCCAGTTGCAGGTTGGTCAGACATGGCTCCTGCGTGTCCACCATGGCAACACCAGACTGCTGACACGGATGGTGTTGTACAGGGAGGGCATGTCATCAGCGATGTCTGACCAACGGATGTTGCTGAGGTCCATGGACTCGTCACTGACGGCAGCAGTGGGTCTCCTGCAGCGCTCCGTCCCCCCCTACCCCGGCACCATCCGCACTTCCCACTCCCATGCCTGTCCCATACACACCCAGACGTCCCCATGCTCGCACCCCACCAGACACAGGCAGCACACCACCAGGGGAGGCCAAGCGCACACCTCCTGTCACGCACACACAGGGGGGAGAAGGCACAGGCACTGGGTCGGGGGGAATACAGCAGCCACGCTGTCACAGTAGGAGTCTGCAGTCCTCACGACCCACTACCTCCGAACACACTCCCCCCGCAAGCATTTGAGGGATTCCCCGGGCAGGGTAGTTGATCCCCCCCCCCCGTCCACACCCTCCCCCAGTTGCGCTGCGACTCATCCCTCCGACCCCCCCCCCCTTGGGGCCTGTGGTTCCTTCAGGTGCAGGGGAGACACTGGAAGAGCTTGCTGCCGTGTGCAGCGCCATACTGACCTCCTCCTTTGGCGCTGCCCCACCCCCTGTGGTGGAGTCGTCCATCCCTGCACCCATGACACCTACCTGTGCCCCTCTTTTCCCTGCAGTGCCTGGTTCTTCTCCCCCACATGATGCCCCCCACTGTGTGGATGATATGGTACAGTGCACTGTGCAGGCAAGCTAGGGGAGACGCGTCCCGACGTGTCCCCCCCCAGGACTTCGCATCTGGCGTGGCCAATGGGCTTGGTGAAGAGTGTACTGTAGATACTTTTCTTCGAAATGCTGATTGTGTTTTTTTGTTTTTCCTTTGCACACAAATGTTTTTCTGGTATTGCTGTTGGTGCTGCTGCTCCCTGAGTTGGGGTGGTGATGATGTGTTGTGTGTCTGGGAAATGTTGTGGTGTGCTGCTCATGGGGTGGACCCTGGTATCTGCATGCCGTCACAAAGTGACTGCATGTATTCTTAGGTGATGTTAGCTCTTACTGCATGGTGACATTGTCCCAAGGTGTGTTCCTTCCTCTGTGGCACCTGCCATCTTCCCTGCAGGGTGTTTGACAATTGTTGTGCTGAGCTGTGTCAACATTTCCTGGGTGTGTGACACGTCCCTTCGACTTTGGCCATGCATGCTCTCCACCTGCATCGTTTGTGGCATCCTTGCTGGACACTGTACTTGTGTATGGAGTGTATCGACATGACTTCATGTGGACATTTTCCCTTCTCTGCACTATGCATGTGTGTACTCCCTGCCTCACACACATGTGTTACGTGTTCTGCAGGGTATTTGGGCACGTGACTGACAATTGTGGGCATTGTATCTGTGTGTACTCCACCCTTTTTCTTCCATGGGAGGCTACAACTTGTTGGCTGCCCCGGCACCTGTGCATTTCTATCATTCCTGGTATGTGGGTGACAGTGTGTGTTCCCTTAGGCTCTCTTACTTTAGTGGTGTTTGACATGCGGATACTGTCTTGTTGCATGATCTCAGTGTGTGTATTGTGCTACCACGGCCAGGGGTGGGTATGCATGTGTAATTTGTCATCACACCCACATGTGGTGTGTCATGCAGTGGGGGAAGGACATCCATCCTCATGGGAGTGGGACACTGCAGTCAGTGATGTGTTGTCATGGCACTCTCAACATTGTCGCACATTGTGTATGCCTTCATGCACCCATGGAGTTTGGCCCATCTGAGGGTGATGTACACACCCCCATGGCTCTGTCCACTGCTGGGGGTCCTCTACACCCACCCCTCATATGTCTGGGCACTGCTGGGAGTAATAGGCACCCACCCCTCATATGTCTGGGCAGTGCTGAGAGTGATAGGCACCCACCCCTCATATGTCTGGGCACTGCTGGGGGTCCTCTACACCCACCCCTCATATGTCTGGGCAGTGCTGGGAGTGATAGGAACCCACCCCTCATATGTCTGGGCAGTACTGAGAGTGATAGGCACCCACCCCTCATATGTGTGGGCACTGCTGGGGGTCCTCTACACCCACCCCTCATATGTCGGGGCAGTGCTGGGAGTGATAGGCACCCACCCCTCATATGTCTGGGCACTGCTGGGAGTGATGGGCACCCACCCCTATGTATGTGTCCACTGTCGTGGTACGAGCCGTACCCACGCGCTGATGTCCTGGGTACGGCCCGTACCCCAACGGCAACCCACCTTTGGGGGTGCGGCCCGTACCCATGCCTTTGGGACGTGGGTACCGGCCGTGCCGCCATTGTTGGTGTGACGTAGGGGTAGGCGTGGTGTGTGCCGTACCCACACGCTGATGCCCTGGGTACGGCCCGTACCCCTACGGCACCCCAACTTTGGGGGTACGGCCCGTACCCATGCCTTTGGGACGTAGGTACCGGCCGTGCCGCCATTGTTGGTGTGACGTAGGGGTAGGCGTGGTACGGCCCGTACGCACGCTCTGGGGAGCGTGTGTTGAAAATTGAAACAGCGATGTGATTAAGCATTCACTAAAGACATGAATTCCCCTTTAGGACCGAGTTACTTCCCTTATGTTGACTAATGTTTGAACTCCATTTTGTATTGTCATGTCTCCACGTGCTCAGCACGAGAAGAGTCCTATCTTCGTGTCAGTTGCTCTCGTTATCTGCCTAGTAACAGTCTATAAATAGCTCCTTTGTCCGTCCGACGCATGCCCAGACTTGACCACATCTGTTATCAGTTAGTCCTTGCTTGACCATGTTTTCGCGGGCTCAAGGAGTGTGTTAACTCCGCCCACATATTGATTCTGTATCGAAAATGTCCATAAAAGGCAATATTCCTTGCTTCATGTTGTATCCACCCACTTATGAGCCCCTCTGTTGTGTATAAAAGGGGACTGTGTAAGCAAGTTCTTTGTACTACTCTATGCAATACTGAAGAGTGTTGTATAGGTTGTAGGACCTCCCTTAAGGGTTAATAAACTCTGTCTTTGTACTTCGCAGTTTCCGTGCCAACTTCCTTCCAGTTTCTGTTACAGGAGAGCGAACCCTTGTATTCTGCGGGCCTAGCTGGGGCCTGTATTCATCAATTGGCGCCCGTCACGTGGGGCTCATCGGCGACTCGGATGCTCGAAGGACTGGTCGTGACGAAGGTGAGGAATTTGGCCGGGGATGTGATCGCTGCCAGAGGCGTTTTTAGTCCTGGCATCCCGAGGTTTTCTTCCTTCCCTTCCGAACTGACCTTCTGGGTGGCGCCGGTCCTCGACTGAGACCTCTTCTGTCGGTTTGCCGTGACAGCCGTTTGGGCGAATTTTGGAACTTGGCAGTTGGAATCTGGACACTCTTGATTGGTAAGAACCGTTGTACGGTACTTGATCCGAGTTTTGAAGCCTGGGGTGGCTATTTGAATTTGATTTGTGATGATCGGTCATATCTTGTATTGATTACTGTGAGAATATATGCGTTGCAACACATATAGGCAGGTAATGTGGAGATATTTCTCCGGAGCTGTGTAAATTTGAACGGCGCAAAGTTTAAGTGCCATCTTTTTGATAATACTGCATATTTTGCATTATTTTTGAGCATGCCTGCTTTTAGCGCACTCCGTAAGTGGTGCTGCTGCTTTGGAAACCGGTTAAACCTCGAGGAATCTGCTCCAGCCCCCCCAGAGGGGACTCCTAATAGGGATATGTATGTGAAGCATGGTCTTTCTTCTATAATGTACAGCACAGTATGGAGGAAATACACCAAAAAGGATCCTGAGTTGCGCTGGCCTTTGTATGGATCATTTGATATGCGTAAGATTGAGTATGTGGAACAGTGTATGTGTAAACGGCGTGCTCGGCAAGACATGTTTGAATGTGTACGGTTATGGGTGAAAGAAGTGCGTGAGCGAGAGAAACGTGAGAAAGCGCTGATTGATAAAGAGCAACGGAAAAATGATCATGTGAGAGCGCAGGAAGCGAAGCGTCGGGAGGAAAGAGAACTGGCGGAGAGACAAGAGAAAGAGCGTAGGTTGCAAGTCTCGGGTCAATATGCTGTCCGCCAGCCACTTTATCCTGTCCTTACTAATCTTGAAGATGATTTTTATTTATTAGATCGTTCTCCGCCTCCTTATGCTGGCGCGTCTGCCCCGAGATCACAGGATTCTGGATTGGTTCCGGATAAGGTAGACACGCGGTCCATGTTATCAGTTGACCGAATGGGGGAGCTTCGGAAAGTTTCCTTTCGGGCACTTAAGGGCAAGTTATCCCTTACTGAATTGTTGGACTCTTGGGAAAAGTGGCAGGATAGAGAGAAGTTGTATTTTTTGGGACACTTTTCTGAGGAAGTGATTACTGCCTTTCGGAAATATTCAGACGTTTTTGAGCCTGATGATGTGGTATTAGATGCTAAAGCATTACGTAACGGTGTTTTTTCTCCCTCTAAGGCGCCTGATGCGGCTCGACGGCTGTTTGCATTGCGGGACGCGACGAGTGCCCTTAAAGAGAGAGCGCGACTAACAGCCGGGGAGGAGGAGCAGTCGGATCCATGTATCGGCGGCGACCAATCATCTACCTCCCACTCAGATAAGAACAACCTAGTGCATGCTAAACCAATGCGAGAGGCGGCACCTTTGTATGTTCCTCCTAAAGGAGCGGGAACTAGTTCGGATATTACTTCCGCCGATGCTAAGGGATATTTTGTGTATAATTGGGTTTATACTCCCTGGCATAGGGCTGATGTTATGGCATTAAAGAATGCATTGCCTGACCCCCGCAAGAATCCAGCGGCCTTTTACGAAGAAGTCGAAGGGGCCTTGAATTCTTGTACTATGACCTTAGCAGATATAGATTTGTTCTTTTTGCTTATCTTACCACCGGATATGTGGCGATCTGTGCGGAAGGTGGATGATCAAGCCGCTTTTAAGGCCAAGTGGTCTGAGATTGAGGATGAGGATAGGGAGAGGAAACCCGCGCAAAAACCACCTCGGATTATTTTAGATCTTCCCGCTGCTATTTTGACCAAGTTGAAAACAATTATTCCCCCTAAAAAGATTGACTGGAATATGTTAGCTTCGTGTAAACAGAAGGTTGATGAATCGATCTCAGATTTCTTTACGCGCTTTGAGGAGACATTTCATGACTTTAGTGGTCAGTCACTTACGGATGATACGGGTCGCCATCTTTTTGTGGATAAATATGTGGCGAATTTATTACCGGGAATAGCAGCTCGTCTAAAAGCGAGTGAAAGTTCCTGGTCCACTTCATCTCCGGCATCCCTCCTGACTATGGCTCAGTATTATGAGCGTCAGGAACAAGAAGCGAAGGGGCAGGAGGAGAAGAAATCGAAAGATTTGAAAACAAAGGTGATGTTAGCGCAAGTGTATGGCCCGCCTCGTCGGGGTGTCGATAGAGGTAGGGGAGGATTCTATGGTCCTCCTCCGGGTCGGTCAGATGTAAATAGGAATCAATGTCCGTATTGTAAACAGCCGGGTCATTGGGCCAGAGATTGTCTGGCGTTGTACGCATCTCGTCAGGGACGTGGTCAGGGACCACCGAGAGGTAGAGGGGGCTTTTCGAATTTCAGAGGGAATTCTAATGATCGTGCTCGCTTTGAACCTACCGCGCAGCAGCGAGATAGACCCAATGTATTTGATCGACAGCACCAGTATCAAATGTCAGGGACTGACCGCTCTGGGTACCATGATTCGCAGCATGCATAAGAATGCGTTGGATGGGGGTTAGAATCAGTTGAAGTGCCGGTTGATCAGAAGGGTTCTTATGTTTCAGCAAAGGTTTTGGGTTCTACTGATCGGTTCCTAGTTGATACAGGAGCGACCCGCAGTGCGCTGTCCAAACAATTGGTTCCGAGGGCTCCCCCATCTGGCTTAATGGTTACATCGGTAGGGTTTGATGGTACACTCTCTCGAAGCCCTCTTTCCCAACCCCTTGCATTCCATGTTGAACCCTTTTCTGCACCCTGTCCGTTTCTGCTTGCCCCGAACACGCCTGACAACATTATGGGTCTTGAAATGCTCAAGCACTTCAGAGCTACGATCCGCTGCTCCCCCGCTGGAGTACGTGTGATATTGAATGATAAACACCCGATGACGGACTGGATGTGTGTGGTCGTGGAGGATACTGTGTTAGCTTCTCTCCCTCCTTCTTTGTGGGCTACTTCAGATACCGATGTGGGACAGATGGTGATTCCACCTGTCCATATTAGTGTCCAGGAGGGTGCGGTGTTACCGCGCCTCCCTCAGTATCGCATTTCCCAGGAGGGGGAGGAGGCACTCATTCAGATTGTGCAGGATTTGATTAAGGTGGGGGTAGTGGAAGAAGTTCCCAATAATGTTTGCAACAGTCCTATTTTGCCCATCTTGAAGAAAGATACGGATGCCAAAGTTTATCGGTTTATCATTGATTTAAGGGAAGTGAACAAGATTGTGATACCTCAGTATCCGGTGGTTTCTGATATCACGACGTCGCTCACTTTGGTCCCGCCAACGGCGACCACGTTTTCAGTTATTGATTTGAAAAATACCTTCTTTTCGATCCCTATTCATCCTGATAGCCGATACCTTTTCGGTTTTACTCTGAATAATAGGTCTTATAGATTTTGTAGAGTCCCCCAGGGCTATACAGAAAGCCCTAGCATTTACAGTCAAGCATTGAAAAGGCAATTGGATTCCTTTGTTCTGCCCGCGGGTGTCGCCCTTATACAATATGTCGATGACATCTTGTTGGCGGCCGACACTCCTGAGCTGTGTGAGAAGTGCACGTTATCTCTGCTTTCCTTTTTGGCATCTCACAATCACAAAGTGTCGAGGAAGAAATTACAATTCTGTAGACCAAAGGTGACTTATTTGGGTCACCTTTTGTCTAAGGAGGGGCGTGCACTCACACCGGACCGCATTCAAGCTATTTTGGACACGCCAGTGCCTCCCACACAGAAGGACGTGCGTGCATTTTTGGGTCTTGTTTCTTTTTGTAGGCAATGGATATTAGGATTTTCACACATAGCTAAACCCTTGTTAGCCCTTTTGACAAAGGACACACCGATTCCTCTTCCCTGGTCAAATGAGTGTGAAATTGCCTTTCAGCAATTGCGACAGGCCCTTTGTTCAGCACCAGTGTTAGGGACCCCTGATTATACGAAGCCCTTTTCACTGTATGTGCATGAGAAAGATGGATGTGCATTATCAGTTTTAGTGCAGATGCACGGCGATAAGCAGCGCCCTTGTGCATATTTTTCGGCTGTACTTGATCCTGTTGCCCGGGCATTGCCTGGTTGTTTTCGCTCGGTTGCGGCGACAGCTGTGTCAATACGCCAAAGTGAGGGAATTGTGTTATCTCACAAACTGTTGGTATTAGTCCCCCATGCTGTTGATGCCCTGCTTAATCAGACAAAGACGCAGCATTTGACCAGTACTCGTTTAACGGGATATGAGTTGACGCTTTTGGCTCCTCATATTACGTTAGAGGTGTGTAACGTTAAATCCGGCCACATTGTTGCCGTTCCCGGAAACTCAGTCTGAAGCACAAAAAGCACATGACTGTATTCTTGTGACTGAGGAACAGACAAAGGGTCGTATTGATCTCCAGGATACGCCCTTTACAGATGTAGATGGAGAACTGTGGGTGGACGGATCATGCCTGAAGCTACCAGATGGTACGACTTCAGCAGCGTATGCAATTACCACACTGCAAACAATAGTGGAGACAGCACGCATACCACAGAAATCAGCTCAAGCAGCGGAACTGATAGCATTAACACGAGCATGTGAGCTCAGTGCAGGGTTGTGTGTGAATGTTTATACAGATAGCCGCTATGCCTTCGGAGTAGCGCACGATTTCTGCCTACTCTGGAAGGAGAGAGGGTTTCTAACGTCACATGGAGCACAGATAATGCATGGAGAATTAGTTCACAACCTTTTGACTGCATTAACATATCCAAAGAAGATTGCTATAATTAAATGCAGTGCCCACAAGAAGGTGGTTGATAAAGTTGGAGAAGGGAACGCTTTGGCAGACCGGGTGGCACGAGAGACTGCGATGCAGCCTGGTGCTACTGCAATGTACGTTGTGAAGTCGCAGGCAGAAAGATGGCACGATGCAAGGAGAGAAGTGCTGGAAATACAGAGGACCGCTTCCGATAAGGAACGGGAGCAATGGTCTAATGATGGAGAATTGGATGATGAAGGTTGTTGGAGAAATAAGCAGATGGATAGATGGAAGTTACCCACAGCTTTTGTACAACCTATGGTTCAGATGGCACATGGGCTAGCACATGTTGGAGCTTCCGCAATTGTAAAATTGCTTACCCAAGTCTGGGAGCATCCAGAGATTGCTAGTACGGCAAAGAGGGTGGTACAGACTTGTATGATTTGCCTAAAGTACAACCCTGGAAAAGGGACACGAACTCCAGCAGGAGGGTTTGTAACACCCACCGCACCTTTTGAGGTATTGCAGATAGATTACATTCAGCTTGAACGCTGTAACAATCTGAAGTATGTTCTAGTAGTGGTTTGTGCCTTCAGCAAATGGGTTGAGGCCTACCCTACGAAAGACAATACTGCAATGACTACAGCCAAGATGCTATTGAAGGAGTTTTTTCCTCGATATGGCGTTTGCAGACTGTTGTGGAGTGATAACGGACCCCATTTCATAGCAGACGTTATTAAGTATGTACTGAAAGGACTGGGAGTTTCCCATAAATTTCATGCAGTGTTTCACCCTCAGTCTGCGGGATTAGTTGAGAAGTACAATGGTACTTTGAAGCTTAAGATCGCGAAGATCCAAGCTTCGACTTCTTTGACTTGGCCAGATGCTTTACCGCTGGCATTATTGTCAATCAGATCGATACCGCATTCTCGAACCGGTCTCACGCCGTATGAGATCGTGTTCGGACGCCCAATGAATATTTGGGGTACACCAAAGTCAAAATCAGTGTATGACATACCTTGTATAATGATGAGCGATTACTTGGCACAGTTGACTGATAATTTGGTTTCTATTCATCAACAGGTTCGAGAAGCGCTCCCTGACCGATCCACTGGTGAAGGCCATTCTCTTCGACCTGGAGATTATGTCCTAATCAAAGCGTTCGAGAGGACGAACAGTCTGGAGCCGAGGTGGTCGGGTCCTGAGCAGGTGTTGTTGGCGACAAGAACAGCGGTGCGGGTCTCCAATCGGAAGAACTGGATTCATTCCACGCACTGTCGGAAAGTGCCGCCAGGTTTGGTGGAGCCTGCTGTGTTGACCGACCATCGAGAGATCCTGACTGCCCAGAAAGGCCGTGTTGTGGAATCGAACGACAGCGAGGAGCTCTTCTCGGACCAAACGATTCCAGAAGTAAAGCGATATCATCTCAGACCAAGGAAGTGAATTCTTCAGTATCGGGACAAATTGTCAGAACGGCCCTTAGGTTAGTGAAACGGAGAGCCAATGAGGGAAGGGGGGGGGATCAGCCCTGCATTAGCGTAGTGACACCCGTCTTGGCCCGCTGGTGAAGAAATCAACGGCTGCCTAAGGGGAAGAGTTCTGACAACCTTTTAGTTTCAGGAAGATATTGACCTCTTACTATAAGATGGAGAAGAAGAGGATTCTTTGTGCGACAAGCTTTATTATCATTGTGGCTATTGTTGGTATAAACACATGGTATGTTTAGGATGTGACTCCTGCCCGTGAGTTGCTTGTTTTGACCACTCCAGTGCCTGAGGAGTACTACTTTTATACCCTTCCGTATCAAGAATTGAAGCATCGTCAGTCTTATTTGAATAACACTTTCATCCAGATGTTGCATCATACCCATGTTGCTACAAATGCTACGAACTGTTGGATATGTGGTATGATGCCAGCTCATCAGAAGAAAGGAGGAACGCCATTCATACCTCTTCCCTTTTCTCATAATGGCTCCTGTAGAGCATGGTATACTTTGCTTTTTGCTACACAGAAACCTACAGTGGGACGATTACTCTTTAGACTTAATAGGGAATGTCATCAAGATAATGATGGTTATCCACAAGCGAATGGGACAATTTGGGAATGGGAAGAATATCGACCAGACAATGAATCGATCCCCTACATTTTCACGAACACTAGAGACACTGTAGGGAAAGAGCGATTCGTGATTCAAGTGGCACAAGCTCAAGCGGACCTGTGTGTTCAGAGTGTGGGTTATATTCCTGTTGGTGTTAGTGTATCATTATCCTGAATATTGACGGGTTGAATAATAGTACCTTCTTGGCTTCCCATAACACATACTTCGTATGTGGGAATAAGGGTTATTATCGTTTGCCAGCCGGTTGGTCCGGAGTATGTTAGGTAGCATTCCTATTACCTCCTGTATTCTTGGCACCTGCATCTTATCAAGATTTGAAGTTGTTGAATAATGTGACTGTAAATAGGTATAAACGTACTCTATCTATTAATGATGTTGACCAAACTGATACTAGCCTGCAACAGTATATTGATTTTAATTTAGGATTGTTTTTCTTTGTTGGAGCTGCCCTAAATAGTAGGAAAGTTCGAAGATTAACAAGAGTTGTAGAGGCTGTGACAAATCAAACCGCTGCTGCTCTTGGGAATCTTACGGAAGAATTACAAATTACTAGAATTGTTGCATTACAGAATCGTGTGGTGTTAGATGTTATGTTAGCTGACCGAGGTGGAGCATGTAAAATTATCGGAAGTAGTTGTTGCGTGTTTATTCCTGACCACACGCCATCAGTCTATAATGCTATCAATAAATTACATAAAATTGCAGCTGAAATCTATACAGAAAATGGCACTTGGACCTTTTCTGGATGGTTTTGGGCATTGATCAGCACATGGGGGTGGAAGGTTTTAACTGGTCTCTGTATTATCGTAGCAATTCTGTTTACTTGTTGCATTTGTGTCCAATGTGGTCCTTTACTCTGTTTCCTATGTGTGTCATTCTGTATCCCTGATAAGAAAGCTATTGCCAATGTCACCTATCAGAAACATTTAACTAAAGAAATAGAAGAAATGATGAAAATTGACATATATGATGATTATTCTAATAAACCGGATGTCTTCAGTAAATGCTGAAAGGGTCGTCTGTTGAAAATTGAAACAGCGATGTGATTAAGCATTCACTAAAGACATGAATTCCCCTTTAGGACCGAGTTTCTTCCCTTATATTGACTAATGTTTGAACTCCATTTTGTATTGTCATGTCTCCACGTGCTCAGCACGAGAAGAGTCCTATCTTCGTGTCAGTTGCTCTTGTTATCTGCCTAGTAACAGTCTATAAATAGCTCCTTTGTCCGTCCGGCGCATGCCCAGACTTGACCACATCTGTTATCAGTTAGTCCTTGCTTGACCATGTTTTCGCGGGCTCAAGGAGTGTGTTAACTCCGCCCACATATTCATTCTGTATCGAAAATGTCCATAAAAGGCAATATTCCTTGCTTCATGTTGTATCCACCCACTTATGAGCCCCTCTGTTGTGTATAAAAGGAGACCGTGTACGCAAGTTCTTTGTACTACTCTATGCAATACTGAAGAGTGTTGTATAGGTTGTAGGACCACCCTTAAGGGTTAATAAACTCTGTCTTTGTACTTCGCAGTTTCCGTGCCAACTTCCTTCCAGTTTCTGTTACAGGAGAGCGAACCCTTGTATTCTGCGGGCCTAGCTGGGGCCTGTATTCATCACATGGGTACGGGCCGTGCTACCATTGTGGCGGTGACGTAGGGGTACGCGTGGTACGGCCCGTACCCATGCTCTGGGGCGTGGGTACAGGCCGTACCACCATAGTGGCGGTGACGTAGGGGTACGCGTGGTACAGCCCGTACCCACGCTCTAGGGGGCGTGGGTACGGTCCGTTCCACCATTGTAGTGGTGATGTAGGGGTACGTGTGTACGGACCGTACCCACGCTCTGGGTGCGCGGGTACGGGCCGTACACACGTACCCCTACATCACCACTGCAATGGTGGTACGGACCATACCCACACTCTGAGGGGCGTGGAAACGTCCCGTACCACCATTGTGGTGGTGACGGGGTCGCGTCCACGTCCACTTCCGTTGTGGCGGGACGTGGGATTGGTGGACACGCCCCCCGTAGTGGCCAGACCATGGAGGTGATTATTGTGCAGGTTGTATTTGTATTTTGTGGGGTGTGGGTTATGTTTCTTGCCCCTTGCACCCCACCCCCCCCCTTTGCCCCTGGGGGTTGTTCTGACCTTCTGCGGTGTCTGCGTCGGTTTCTGTACACGAGGTGGTAAGCTATGAGGGCCGTGATGACGCGTAGGTTGGGGTCCATGGCTGTCCGTCGCGTACCGGTGCTCCTTGTTCGCGTCGTCCTCAATTTCCCGGCAGTTTTTGGCTCCCGTAAAAACTGCTGCGTGCGGAGTGACGTCGGCACGAATCGTACTTGCTGGTCCGTAGAACGCTGCCTGACTCCGTCCGGACGTCGTGTATGCGCCGTCCAGATTCAGATTTGTATGTCTTTTTTGGCCGGTCTGTGTTTTTTACGACTCGTACGGAAATGGTGTTTCTGTGCGAATCGTACTTGCGAGTTTGTAAGGTGTTTTTCCCGGTTACGGGAAAAACGCTCCGTCCGACCATTCGTACCCGGGTTTTACAGGATCGGAATCGACACCTTAATAATTAATTATCAATTAATTATCAATACACATAAATAAAAAAATAATTATTTACTTTATTACTATTAAATTACTTCCCAGCCAATTCCACTAGAAACCCACAACCCGCTCCTAATGATAAAAAATACAATTAACATAATTATCAATTAATCATATAATATAAATTAATTACCAATTAATATAAATTAATTACCAATTAATAAAAATTAATAATTAATTCTCAATCAATTAATTATCAAAAAATATAAATATAATATAATTAATATTTAATTACTTATAATTAAATTACTTCCCACCCTATTCCCATATAAACCCACAACGGAATTAAATTATGCAGAAATTAAATTACATAACATTCATTAGTTTAAATAATTTAAACATACATAACAAAAATAATACATAATTTTAACACATATACTACTATACATAACACTAATTCGATATTATGGTAATCTATATTTTAAAATTCGATATTATGGAATTCTATATTTTTAAATTCTATATTATGGAAATCAATATTTTGTACCCCAATTTCGATATTCTGACCTATCTATATTTTGATGATTCGATATTCTGTCCACTCTATATTTAAACTTCGATATTCTGGGCAATCGATATTTTGGAATCGATATTTCGGGTGTTCACCGTCTACCATACCAAGTGGTGCTCCCATAGTCCTGGACCCTTGCAAGTGTTCCTAAGGTGCTTGCCAGTGGAACCTACGCATCTTCTCTGCTAAGTAGCACATCCTCGGGTGGAACAGATGAACTGCCACTGTTGCATGGATTGGACTCATGGAAAAGCCACAAATCGCCTCTCCAGCGTTTTGAAAAGATGCATCACTCTCGGCTTGGTGATTCTCCCGCCCAGGTAATCGTATCTCTTTGTCGAGGGCAGCCTCGACAGCGCTAGACTCCACATTGCAGACTCTCATCTCCAACTGAAGCTTCACCAGCTACACGCCGCATCCCCAGTGCCAGGACTAGGGGTGGGTGGAATTTGCATACTCGCGCTATGCAAAGCTCCACAAAACGGTAAAAAATCTCAGTGAGCACGCAGAAATTCCACGGACACGCAGAATTGCTTGTTATGCCCGTTCGCAATGCTTTTTTCCTGTTCGCGAATGCTGTTTGCGTGCTCGGGGGGAACTATCTCGCGAACACACATTTTGAAAGTGCGAAAAAGCAAAAAATTCCGGGTACTCCACGGAATGCGAAATTACCCAAATTCCGCGAGTGGAACGGAATTCACCGCCCAGGACTAGCCAGGACTTCACATCTCAGGCCCCATCGATTGGATCCTTGGCAACGACGCAACAGGATATCTTGCCAAAGTCTCACCGCATCTCGAAACCGCTGCATCACTTCGGCTGGCTGGCACGTTGTTGACGCGGATTCACACAATCCTCCGCAACCAGGATTTAAGTTATTTTGTTCAGCTGGCCTTACTAGATCCCTGTAGCCGGCTCACATCCTATCGCAGTCGGACTGAACTTATGACTTTGTCCTGGTCTGGCGCAACCAGATATTCTAAGTTGAGGTTTTGTGCTTTTTGACATATTTTTAACCTAATTTTTTCAAATGTATTATCTCCGTTTTTACTGATCAGATGTATTTTTGTGGTTTTGGTCCTATTTATTCAAAATTAATCTTTTTTTCAAAACCTAGTGTGGGATCTTTTTGTGTGGTATTCTCATTCTTTTACTGTTTGAAGAGTTGCAAAAAATTTACACATTGCCTTTAAGTGAAGCTTGACTGCTCTGAGCCAAGCTACTAGGCGGTTGAGCATAAGTTAATTTGGGGTTTGCTTGTGCCTTTCTCTGACTAGGATTGTGATTGCTGCCTGGCCAGCGCTCACGCCTCACTTAAACAGTAACCCAATTTCTAACACTAACCAAACAATTATTTGTCTCAATGGTAAAGGCAACCGGGCCTTGAGAGATAATGTTACTCTTATAATTAACATCAAATTGTTTCCCTGGAATAAACTGTGACAAATCAACCTCATCTTAATTGAATATGAAAAGAGTTCATAAAAATTGTTTCTAAATGAGCGCAACACAATTTACATTTGTAGAGAGGGTTCCGTTTATGGATCACACTTTCACACACAAGTGACACACAGCATACACCACAAAAAAGACTCCAAACAAGTTTATATAAAAATATATCATATATCGTATACAAAACACATAGACCAAAAATCACATAAATCACTGCCAAGGTAATTGTCATGATATCACATAGATCATAAATTACTTTGCCAACCAGGCATTTGTCATAATATCAGAGTAGGGCAATAATATGCCTAATAGCGCAGTTCGTGCAACAACAAAAAATACTTATAGGCGGCACACGCCATAAAAATATCCTGAAAACAACACCCCACACCATCACTGTACCAAACATGCAGTTTCTGAAAAGGTATTTGTTTTGCGGTCATAGTAGGGCATGAAAACCACATAAATGCTGACCTCAGGACATAAACATACAGTAGTTCAGGGGCGGAGCCAAGCGGCTCATCATTGCAGACGCGCTCTGTGCGAGCTCCACTGGCCCATACAACATCCTACCAGAATCCTGCCCGCCATCGCAGTGCATCGTTCCCCAGATGATCCACCGTAAGTAGGAGTGGGCGGAATTTGCGAAATTCACTTTCGCAAATTATCGCGAAAATGTTAAAAATCTCCGCAAACACGCGGAAATATCGCGAAGATGCGGAAGTTTTTTTCCCGCCCGTTCGCGGTATTTTCTGCATGATCGCGGCTCACCAACTTACCCATGCGGTTGCTCGCGGGCGCGGCCATCTTGTTTTCACTTGTCTCGTGGTGCATGATCGCGAGAAGAAAGACATGATCGCGCGACGAATGACGTTACTGCGGGACAGCGCAAATGGCTACCAACAATCCAACATCTCGTGGAGAACGCGACCGGATCGGGAAAACTTGTCGGCGAATGCGGAGATTCAGGTAAGGCGATCGCGCGCACGCGAGAATGTATTATTTTACAGCGCGAGCAAGCAAAACATTTCTGGTAAAATGCGGATTGTGGAAATTTTGACATTTTCGCGCTCTCCGCGGAACGTGAAAATGTCAAATTATAGCAATTTCCGCGAGCGGAACGGAATTTTAGCCCAGGCCTAATCGTAACCCGCCATACCGGGGGGAGTTATTGGGGCCGACTGTGGGTCCCATGGTGTGATCGGTACGGCCGGGGCTGCCGAAGGCCGGTGTGCTCTTCCGGCCGCGGCCTGTTGTAGTGAGGAGAGATGGTGTTTGGCCGCTGGTGATTGTTCCGGGAGCCATGTGCTGCCAGGCCGGGAGGTCGGACGTTGGGTCGCTGTGGGAGCTGCATTAGAGGCTGTGACCAGCGGACGATGCAGGGGCCCAGGCGAGGACCATTGCATGAAACCTCATGCCGCCGAGGCCGAGCAGGGGGAGCTGGTAGCTGCCCTCTGGCAGAGGTGAGGTGCCCGCTAGGGGGGAGAGGGGTGTGCCGACCAGGATCTGGTCTGGCTTGTGACCATGGGTGCTCCCTCTTGCTTTTGGACCTGGGACTGTGTTGCTGCCCCCTTGCCCTGTCACCATGCCTGGCTGCAGCTGGCCAAGGATCCAAATAGAGACTGTGACCTACCATACTCGGTTGCTGGAGCTGGGACCCTCTATGGGGTTGGGACTCCTGGAGGTGGCAGGCTCCTGTCCTGAGGGGCCGGTGTCTTATACCAGCGGCCTCTGGCGAAGTGATCGTTTGGACCTCGCTCCTTCTCAGTCGACTGTTGAGGACTGAAGCTGCCAGCTGTGGTGGTTTGGTTGCAGTGCTGCTGGATGTGCGTGGTTGATCAGGGATAGAAGCACAGGCCCCTAACTAATAAGTGTCATGTCATGTCCAAAAGAAAGGCCCTCAGGCCGGAAACAAAGCACTATGGACCGATTCAGAGCCACAGTGGCGCAGTCCATCTGCGGACGCCGTGTCAGGCTTACCAGACAATGGAGCACTCCTGGCCGCTATTGTCCAGACAAGTGCTGGAGACCCAGATCGGCACAATGGAAACTGAGGTCACTATTGCGACAGGACCTTCGTAATGTTGGTGATCGCATAACAGCAACCAAGATGAGAGAGTGGCAGGGGTTGAAGACACCATAACCACACTGCAACACAAAGTTACCTCCCTGGAATAATTGACCAAGGGATTGCCCTCTGGGTGGAGGATGCAGAGGGACGCACAAGGTGAAACAATCTTCGCTTTGTGGGTTTCCCTTAAAACTGCGAGGGTGATGACAACAGGAAAGTTTCTTACGCAGTGGCTTCACTCTTCGATCCCGACTGATATTCTCTCACCGTGCTTCATGGTGGATCGCACGGTGGCCAGGTCGGCTCCATGATTGCACAAATCTTGACTTTCCAGGATAAGGATGTCATCCTGCAGCAGGCGAGGACGCAGACGGCTCTGGTCTAAGAGTCCCAGCGGATCATGATATTCCCAGACTACACGAGAATGTTTCAACAGCAGCGTCAGTCGTTCACTGCTGCCAAGGCATAACTTTGCGATCTCAAGGTACCCTACATGCACTGGTACCCAGCCTGTCTAAGTGTAGTCTTTAATTCTCATACCATCTTCTTTGATACCCCGGAGGAAGTCTTCAAATTGACCAATGAGCAACGGACTTTGAAGCCACATACTCCGCCACACAGAGATTCCGATTCCTCGACTGGAGATTCGACCAGGCCGAAGCCCAAGGACAAGCAACGTCACAGGTCCAGATCCACATGGTGCTCCAAGAATAATAAACTGGACTCTGAACACTAGCCGTCTCAACAGGAATTATTTTATTAATCTCTTGGTTTGTCTCCCCTGAGGGGGGGGGGGGGTTGATCTCTTCTAATACACATGCACTGGTTGAAAACTGACTTTTCATATAGGCTTGCTCACGACCCTCCTGTAGGTCTTGGGACACTATAGGGACCCAGGGGTTCCATTGGGGAGTCTACGTTCTGCCTCCCTATTAGGGGTTGGAAGCAGTGCTTCCCGCGACAAATACTTCAACTGTTGTGAGGTATTGGGGTAGGATGGGGAGGTAGGTTTGTTGTACGAGTTACAGGTTCTGTTGTTTTGACCTATATATGCTGCGCAGTTCGAAGGTCCCTGGGATCACACTTTCTTGGCTTTGCCAATCTACCATACCATTCTCCCTCCAAACAACATAGGCAGACCCAATAAGGATCTCTCCAGGGCAGATACATGTTGTGAGTTGAAATATGAGGGGTATGCTGGAGAATATTAAATGGGGCACGGTACTCCACCAGCGCTAAACACATAGGAGCTGATGTCCTTCTCCTACAAGAGACACATATGCTTGGTACAACTGCCCCTGTTTGGCTCAATATGGCTTTATACACGCTTCCATGCAGGATTTGTGAGGGGCTCCAGAGGTGTTGGCATATTGATTCATCACCAGGTCTCATTCACTCTGATAAAAAAGTGGGTTGACATACATGGTAGATACCTTTTCGTTCATGGGGAGGTTTCTGGGGAGCGGATTGTGTTTGACAGTGTCTATGCCCCTCCACCTTTGGGTCAGAGCTTATTAGATCATCTGGTCGGGATATGGGATGGCATTCCGGAAGATCTAGCAGTAGTGAGGGGGGACTGGAATGATATAATGTTCTCAGGTGTAGATAGGTGGCGTTCTGCAGGAGCTGTGACAAACTCATCTGACTCTAAACTATGTACACTGGTAGACATGCTGGGATGGGTAGAAACATGGCGTACACATTACACCAAGGAGGCCAGCTACACCTACATATTTGTTCCCCATACTTACGCCCAAGGAGTTCGGGAAGCAATGATCTGACCCGGGGGTCTGTTAGATCACTCTCCTGTAGCTATACATCTTCAGATTGGCCAGAGCCAATCCCGTGGCGACTCTCAGCATGACATCTACATAACCCGACATATCGAGCCCATACTCATAGCGCTCTTTCCCACTATCTTATCATATAACAAAGGCTTTGATGGGTTTCCCTGTGTACCGCTCCTGATTTCCTCTACCCACGCCAGTTTGCACAGACCTGCTGCTTTTGCACATTATTTTAACCTTTTAAAAATCTGCACATACATTTGTTTTTATGTGCTTTACTTTTTAACTGTTGATTGTTCTTGATTATGATTGCTGCTTGTGCTACTTACTTCCGGGTTCCCTGGTCTGCCACTGAGAGCTGCCATCTTGGGCAGTAGCTTCGTAACTGCCGGGGCTATAGAGATGCACGCTGCGCGGACACGCAGCGGCCGCGCCACTGGCACACCAGAGACGCGCCTAATGCAAGCCCACCTGCGCCCATCAGCGTCTCGAAAGCAGCCCCGGGGCCAGAGGGCAGATTGTGTTACACCAGGGATCTTTTGCGGGCTCTCTGTCCCCATTCCGGTCCCCATCAAGGTAACTGGGATGTTCTTACATGCGTAGACAACATCTGCCCGACTTGTGGTTTTAAGCTGGGTTCGGGTTCTGTCACTTCCGCCCAAATCAGCACCTCTACTAGCAGGCCCATGAGGGCCCTCCCAATTTCGGCTGCTATGATTAATGTCCGTTCACTCAGGGAACATCATTTATATGTCTTTGACCTCCTCGTAGACAGGCCTGTTGACCTCCTGTTTATTATGTAGACTTGGCTAGATAATTCGTCTGATCCCATTGTCACCCTCACCACTCCTGAGGGCTATAAGATCTCTAGAGCCGATCGCCCAGAGGGGAGGGGGGGGCGGAGTGGCTATTTTTTATAAGAATAAGTGGGACCTTCGCAGGGGCGATGTTACTTCCTGGGGCGATTGCGAGACCCTTGACTTTAGCATTCGCTTCTCGGCTCACTTCACGCTGGGAGGCTCCCTTATTACAGGCCCCCTGGCCCTACGGGATCCTTTCTTCAAGCTTGGGGTGATGCTGTAATTCCCCGGGCTCTTCGATTCTCCTATTACAATGTTCTAGGAGATCTTAATATCCATCTTGATCAGGACTCGTTTGACTTCCTGGATGCTTTACATCTGGCCAAACTCTCTCAGTGGGTCAGCCTTCCCACTCATTAGGCGGGTCATATATTGGACCCTATCTGCACCAATTTTCCCTTCTCGCTGGAAGATCCACGTCCGGTTCCATGGTCTGACCATTTTTTTCACGTACTTCTCGTGGGAAGTTTCTAATGCCGAGCCCTCAGCGTGATTTTACTGTAAACCAGCTTTTGGCAAAATTGATCCACTGGGGTTTAAACAGGCCTTGGATGCCTCCAGGCCCGCCCTTTCAGGGGATCTTGCAGGCCGACTTGGCGGATTCACTAGCTGGATTTCTAACACCTTAAACACACTAGCCTCGTCCTCTTCACCTAGGCTGTGTAGAGAATCTCCCTCCAAACCTTTGTTTACTCCTGACCTGAAAGTGCTTAAACATCAATGTAACATTCTTGAGCGTGCGTGGCGTCGCAGTGATTATTGCCATGCTGCTATGTTGAAACTTAGACTTAAACAAAAAATCTACTATGGGGCCATAACTCAGGCCAAAAGGCAATTCCACCTCACCTCGCATTGATTCTGCAGAAAACAAGGGCAAAGAAATCTTCTCAATTGTCCAGAGTTTTACTTCCCCTACTGCTCAATCTAGTGCGTCTCCATCTTCTGACGCCTGGTGCGACAATCTCTCCAATTTCTTTTCGGACAAAATCCGCACCATTAAGGCGGCTTTCTCTTCCTGTGACAATTGTACTGGGACAGCTTTGAAGTCATCACCTGCTGACCCCAATCACTCCTTATATGCTTTTAAGCCTGTAGACCTGCCAGGCTCTCTCAAAATCCTCAAGTGTTTGAAGTCGGGCTCGCCCTTGGACCCTTGTCCAGCCTGACTGCTGGAAGCAGCTGCAGAGACTATCAATGCTGAAGTGAATGGCCTCAATATCTGTCCCTTCAGGAAGCCTGTGTTCCAGAGGCTTGGAAGCAAGCCAAGAATCTGCCTCTTATAAAAAAAGTCATCACTTGATCCCCTTAGCCCAGGGAATTACCGCCCCATCTCTCTACTGCCGGGCTTGGCCAAGGTGTGTGAAAAGGTGGTAAATAAACAACTCACTGAGTTTGTTGGACTCACTGAGTTTGTTGAGAAGGCGTGCCCTCTGCATCCAGCCCAGTCAGGGTTTAGGGCCTCTCACAGCACAGAGTCTGCCCTGTTGGAGGTCTTGGAGGCCATTCAGGAGTGTCTGGATGCCGGCGGGAGGGCAGCATTGATCTTGCTTGACCTCTCGGTGGCGTTCGACAAGGTCCCGCATTCACTGCTCCTTACGCAACTCACCGAGATTGGTGTGTCAGGTACTGCTTAGGGCTGGCTCTGGTCCTTCTTGGAAGGACGGGTCCAGCAGATCTGGCTTCCACCGTCCTATTCTTCTCCTCAGTCAGTGACCATTGGAGTCCCTGAGGGGTCCTCCCTTAGCCCCCTTCGCTTCAACATCTATGTTACACCTCTGGCTAATCTGGCAGAGGGTCTGGGGGCTAAGGTTATGGCTTATGCTGACAACACCTAGCTTCTCTTCACATGGGATAAAAATGCGGACTCAGTCTCTTCTGCTCAACACTGTCTGTCTTCTGTTTTTAAATGACTGGCAGCCACGCAACTCAAGTGCAATGAAGAGAAGTCTGAGATTCTCCTCTTTGGAAAATTCCCTCCTAATTTCAGGGAAACTCTTTAGCCACCCGAGCTCCCCCTGCCTACTTCTACAGGGAAGCCCGCCAAGAACCTGGGGGTGTAGTTTGATGAGAACCTCTGTTTCCTTACTCAGATCAAGCAGCTTGCTGGCAACTGTTTCGATCTTCTTAAAACACTAAGGAAGTTTCTCCCTCTCCTGCTCTGGGCTGCGAAAGAAACAGTCATCTGTGCTCCTATCCTGTCTCAGCTGGATTATGCCAACACCCTTTACGCTGGTATCCCTGGCTATCTGATAAAGAAGCTCCAGGTGGTTCAGAATGCGGCAGCCAGACTTCATGACATTTCCTCCAGGAATAGCGTGAGACATCACTTACGCTCACTGTACTGGCTTCCCATGGCCGAACGGGTCAAATTTAAATCTTTAGTTATCGACCATCGCGCTCTTCATGGCACAGCCCAACCTACTTGCAAAAACACTTCTCCTTCTATGCCCCTCTGAGACATTTGCGCTCTACGTCCCAATGTCTCTTACAGGTTCCGTGTTTTAAATATCAGAGGCTAGGTGGCAGCTCTCTTGCCCTGAGAGCTGCTGTTTCATGGAATGCTCTTCCCTTCGCCTTACGGAACATTCAGGACCCGTTGGTTTTCAAGAAGACGCTGAAAACACACCTCTTTGTCTACTGATCCGGCTTTGCTGACTATTATCGATCATTATATACATCCAATGAGGTCCTCCATCCCTCAGAGATAGAGCAATTCTTTAATGACATTCCTCCGAAGTCTCACTCTGAAGATGCCCTTAAGTCACTAGAGGACACCCTGTGCCTAGAGGAAATGACCACCGCAATGGCTGATCTACATAGGGGTAAGGAACTGGGCCCAAATGGCTTCCCTAGCAAATTTTTTAAGACTTACATGGCCTTGTTAGGCCCTCATTATCTTGAGGCCATACAGGAGGCTGCCCAGATCACCTGCATGCCTCTCAACTGGAGACATGCTGAAATCGTCGTGTTCCACAAACCAGGCACCCTCCAGAATTCCATGGCTCCTACCGGCCTATTTCTCTTTTAAATGTGGAGGCGAAGCTGCTAGCAAAGGCACTCGCCACCAGAGATTTTTATGGCCCAGCGGGTCACGCGGCATAATATATGGGTTTGCCTTATGCCATCCCAGCTGTAGATTGCCTTCACCGCCCTCTGCCCTCTTGTTAGCTGATATCGACAGAGCATTTCATTGGGTCAGCTGGGCATACTTATTCATTCTCTTAAAGCACTTCAATTTTGGTCTAAAGTTCTTATCATTTATTCATATGATATATCACGGGTTGTGCGTTTTGCTGGTATGGTGTCTGACTCTGCACCTTTCCTAATCGGCCAGGGCACTAGACTTGGGTGCCCACTTTCTCCTTTGTTGTTTGCCCTGGCCATCGTTGGCGGCCTGGATCTGCTTAGATGCTCAGGTCATGGGATTTGAGTGGACCACCGAAGTTTCTGACCGTATAGCCATATGCGCAGATGATGTTCTCTTCTTCATGACTTACAATCATAGGTCCGGGCCCTGAATTCTCCAAATTATGCGAATATTTGGTGAGACCTCAGGGCTCTTCATGAATGTAAACAAATCCACACTATGGCCTCTGCGGGGGCGGATGACGATTACAGATGGGCTACAGACCTTTCTCAGACTCAGGAGGGCTTGAAATATTTAGGGGTCTTCATCACAGATAGGCAGAACATGGCATGGGCTCGCAATCTGGACACGGTCCTCACCAAGGTTAAAACAGAATTGAAATCCTGTGGGGGCCTACGCTTATCCCTTTATGGACGCTCAGCAATATATAAGATGATCTCTTTCCCCAGGCTCCTATTCCAGCTTCAGAATCACACCTTTCCCATTTCCCAAACGTGGTTCAGACAGATTAATTCCTTTGGCGAGGAGGGGCAGTCAGGCTATGCTCCACTCCTGTTTTCTCTCCACATACTGTGGTGGCATCGCAACGGCCGTTATACAGTCATACTACGCGGCCTCCCAGCTACAGGTTCTCAATGACTGCTGGTATTGCCCAAGAGAGAAACCTGTATATAAGGTAGAGAGATGGCTCTTGGGAGATCCATCGGTACATAAATTCCTATATGGTCGCGCTAAAACCCAGACTATCCCTTCAGCCACAGCGGTCATGCTGGTGGTGTGGCAGCAGTCTCTTCGTCTTATCGTCTGGCTAAATAGGCTCATAGGCAGGGCCCAACTATGGTGTAACTGCCTTCTCCCACAACTTCAAGGCTTGCAAGGCTTTCAAGGTTGGGACCCGATTGGGTTCTCTACATTGGGACGTTCTTTGAGGCACCACTCTTAAATCCTTCTCAGACCTACAGAGGGAATATCCATGCCAAGCACCCAATTCTATAAATATTTACAGTTTTGTCACGCATTCTCTCCCTATCTCAAGAATCTCACAGACTTTCCTAAATTCAGTCCACTTGGGGGCAAATTTCTCATGGGGACCTACAAGACCATACAATTTCCAAAATATATCAAACTTTGATTACCCATAGCACTTCATTATTGGAGTCCCTTGGAGAGGTATGGCAGGCAGGTATAGGCCCTATTGATAACAATGACTGGAGAGGGTCTCTGTAGTCCCCCCGGGGAGCTGCCATCTCCTTGCGACTGCGGTTGATACCGCTAAAATATCTGCATAGAATATACTAGAAATGGGTGCGGCTTCATAGAGCCGGGCTCATTGAGTCCCCTACATGTCTACGCTGTGGGGACGGTAGAGGCCACCTATATACATATGGCATGGACATGTCCAACTCTTGGTAGGTTCTGGAGGGGGGTTCATAGATGCCTAGAGGAGGTGCTGGGATGGACCATAGGCAGTACACCACGACTAGCCCTACTTCATATTGCAGAAGATATTGGGGGAAATAGATATAAGCGCCACTTATTGTTTTTAGGATTAACCTTGTCCAAACTAGACATTGCTCGCTCCTGGAAAGCACCCTCTCCACCACAATTAGGGGTCTGGAAGCGGGGTCTAGACTTTTGCATGGCAATGGAAGAACCTGTTTTCAAGGCCCAGGGTTGTCCTCAGAAACACACAAGTATATGGCAGCGCTGGGTGGACTGTAGAGGAATTGTATTGACCCCTCTGACTCCACCACCTACATTACCAGACTTGGTGCTGTCCAATTCATAGCGTTGTTTTCATTTGAACGGTCACCGAATTATTGATTGGGTGGGCAAGCCGAGACAATACCCAGGGACTAGATTATTCCACCATAATGTTTTTTATTCTATCTTGACCGCAGCTGCTTGTGTTTTCTTTTTGATTTTAGTTACACTGTTAAACTATGCAAGCGTAATCCTTGCTTATACATGTCAACAATATTTTTGGTCGATGAATGTATAATGTGGCTCCTGGAACATGATGTTAGCAAACAAAAATCATTAAAGAAGGTTTATAAAAAAAACATACGGTAGTTCGGATCATACATATATCGCCAGGTTTCAGTGTGCCTAATCACCACTTTGCACCCTATGTAGCCACAGCGCTTCATACAGTAAAAGGTGAGCCCCTCAGGGGACACTTGGCTTATGAGCTGTAGGCCACAGAAACACCTGTGTGCGTACTAGTGACAATATGGCAATTTTCACTGAGCACGTAGGGCACCAGAACTCCTGTGTGCCTTTCATGGGGATTATGGTAATTCCCACTGCAATGCAAATGGCGTGGCAGCGAGCGCAATGTAATTTGTTTTATTTATTTATGTACTTAACTCCGGTCGGCCGTATGCCGGAGTTTACTACCCCCAACCCTGGCCCTCCCCCACCCCGCAGCACTCCCTCGAAGAGCCACAACTGGTGAAAGCCTTACTACTTCCCTGGGCTCCCACCAACTCGATCGACTGTACAGGGGGTAGGAGAGAACAGCGCTGGGCTGGAAGCTACAAGGACGGCAATCCCTCGTCCAGCCATAGATGCCGCTGACACCCAGGAGTTTCCTCTTGTGGTAGCTGGATCTGCAGTCACAGGAAAAGCCAGGATAACCGCAGGGGCTGTGCTCCCAGCATGCTTCTAAGTACTGCCACTTCTCGGCCTGATATCTGGGTATGATTGAGGGGTATCCTCCAGCGCACACCAGGTCCTTTGCGCACACTTCTTCTCGGAGGAACACAAAGCGCTCTCCACTAGTTGGGCTCACAGAGGGAATGAGTCATAAACAGCGCTCCTCATGAGCTGAGGTGCTAGAAAAACAAAAGAATGGGTGTGCTCTATGTAGCACTTACCACCGTCGATGGTTTTCACAGAGGTCGGTGTGAGGGCAAGCACCCCCCCCCTCCACACCCTGGACTGCCACAGAAGGCGCTCCTCACATTCTTACACTTTTAGCAAAGAACAGTCCAGTCCTTCTCCTGCTCCAGGCAGGAGCAGCCACTGCAGGCCACCCTACCCCACACACATCATGGACCACGCTCCTCACAGTTTCTCCAGCTCTCCTCCCGGGCAGGTTACTTGGTTTGAAGTCTTTGATTTCCCTAAAACTTCCAACAGAAGGCAAGCACACACAGGCCTTTGGAGATTCCCTTCACAAGCAGGATACCACAGCAGGGAAAAGAGTCAGTCATTTCCCCCACCACAGACAGAAGCAGCAAAAGCAGGCCAACCAAACCATCACACAGAAAAGGCAGCGCTTGTCACACTGTCCTTCCGCTCTTTTTCTTGGCACGGTCTTCTTGTCCCTTGAAGTACTCTAAAGTCCTGGAGTTTTAGGTCTAATACTCATACCTCATTTGTCATTGCTCTCTTTCTGGCAAGGGTCTGTGAACCCAGTTGAAACCTGTCCTATCCTCCCTTGTGCAGCATGACCACAGGTGGTGAAGATAGCATTGTGAAAAGGAGACACAGCCTGTTCAGTTGCAAGCAAAACTCCCCCCACCACTCTAAATCTAGACAAGGTTTATTCAGCCTAGTAATGAGTCACCCAGGCAAGGCAGGGCACACCTCAACCCCCTCCCCAGTGACTGTTTACAGTGAGTGAACATCCACAGCTCTGCCACTCCAACACCAGATGCTTAATACACAAACAGTCAGAGGCACATAGAATGGTACTTTAAGAAAATGCCCACTTTCTAAGAGTGTTACAGCAAACAAATGATGGCTGGAATGCTGACAATGCAAACATTCTCCCCCAGTCAATAGATCTGGGTTAAATCCATCATTCTTTTCCCCACTACGCCACCCCAGTTTGGACCCAGCTATATCCAAATCAGTCTTGACCCTGTGCCCCATGGGAACAGTCCAGACCGAACTTCCATGCCAGGTCCTCCCTGGACCGGAAACAAGCATCCTGGGACCGGTTTCAGTGTATGTCACCCTTCTTCAGCCAGGTTAGCTTGAATCCAGTGGCGCTGTGAGCAAGAGACCTACGTCTGGACATACCCATCCCACTTAGGGCGAAAAGTGTTACAGCAAACAAATGATGGATGGAATGCTGACAATGCAAACATTCTCCCCCAGTCAAAAGATCTGGGTTAAATCTATCGTTCTTTTGCCCACTACGCCACCCCAGTTTGGACCCAGCCATATGCAAATCAGTCTTGACCTTGTGCCCTATGGGAACAGTCCAGACCGAACTGCCAGGCCAGGTCCTCCCTGGACCGGAAACAAGCATCCTGGTATTGGTTTCAGGGTATGTCACCCTTCTTCAGCCAGGCTAGCTTGAATCCAGTGGCACAGTGAGCAAGGGACACAAGTCTGGGCATACCCATCCCACTTAGGGCGAAAAGTGTTACAGCATATGGCTGGGTCCAAACTGGGGTGGTGTAGTGGGCAAAAGAACGATGGATTTAACCCAGATCTTTTGACTGGGGGAGAATGTTTGCATTGTCAGCATTCCGTCCATCATTTGTTTGCTGTAACACTTTTCACCCTAAATGGGATGGGTATGCCCAGATGTGGGTCCCTTGCTCCCTGTGCCACTGTATTCAAGCTGGCCTGGCTGGAGAAGGGTGACATACCCTGAAACTGGTCCCAGGATGCTTGTTTCCGGTCCAGGGAGGACTTGGCCTGGAATTTCGGTCTGAACTTTTCCCATGGGGCACAGGGTCAAGACTGATTTGCATATGGCAGGGTGAAAACTGGGGTGGCGTAGTGGGCAAAAGAACAATGGATTTAACCCAGACCTTTTGACTGGGGGAGAATGTTTGCATTGTCAGCATTCCATCCATCATTTGTTTGCTGTAACACTTTTTGCCCTAAGTTGGATGGGTATGCCCAGACGTGGGTCCCTTGCTCACTGCGCCACTGGATTCAAGCTAGCCTGGCTGAAGAAGGGTGACATACCCTAAAACCGGTCCCAGGATGCTTGTTTCCAGTCCAGGGAGGACCTGGCCTGGCAGTTCGGTCTGGACTGTTCCCTTGGGGCACAGGGTTAAGACTGATTTGCATATGGCTGGGTCCAAACTGGGGTGGTGTAGTGGGCAAAAGAATGATGGATTTAACCCAGATCTTTTGACTGGAGGTGAATGTTTGCATTGTCAGCATTCCGTCCATCTTTTGTTTGCTGTAACACTTTTCGCCCTACGTTGGATGGGTATGCCCAGACGTGTTCCCTTGCTCACTGCGCCACTGGATTCAAGCTAGCCTACCTGAAGAAGGGTGACATACCCTGAAACCGATCCCAGGATGCTTGTTTCTGGTCCAGGGAGGACCTGGCCTGGTAGGTCGATCTGGACTGTTCCCACGGGGCACAGGGTCAAGACTGATTTGCATATGGCTGGGTCCAAACTGGGGTGGTGTAGTGGGCAAAAGAATGATGAATTTAACCCAGATCTTTTGACTGGAGGTGAATGTTTGCATTGTCAGAATTCCGTCCATCTTTTGTTTGCTGTAACACTTTTTGCCCTACGTTGGATGGGTATGCCCAGATGTGTTCCCTTGCTCACTGCGCCACTGGATTCAAGCTAGCCTACCTGATGAAGGGTGACATACCCTGAAACCGATCCCAGGATGCTTGTTTCTGGTCCAGGGAGGACCTGGCCTGGTAGGTCGATCTGGACTGTTCCCACGGGGCACAGGGTCAAGACTGATTTGCATATGGCTGGGTCCAAACTGGGGTGGCGTAGTGGGCAAAATAACATTGATTTAACCCAGATCTTTTGACTGGGGGAGAATGTTTGCATTGTCAGCATTCCGTCCATCATTTGTTAGCTGTAGCACTTTTCGCTCTAAGTGGGATGGGTATGCCCAGACGTGGGTCCCTTGCTCACTGCGCCACTGGATTCAAGCTAGCCTGGCTGAAGAAGGGTGACATACTCTGAAACTGGTCCCAAGATGCTTGTTTCCGGTCCAGGGCGGACCTGGCCTGGCAGTTCTGTCTGGACTGTTCCCATGGGGCACAGAGTCAAGACTGATTTGCATATGGCTGGGTCCAAACTGGGGTGGCGTAGTGGGCAAAAGAACATTGGATTTAACCGAGATCTTTTGACTGGGAGAGAAAGTTTGCATTGTCAGCATTCCGTCCATCATTTGTTTCCTGTAACACTTTCTAAGAGTGGCATTTTCAAATGCACAATTTAAAAAACACCTTTCCCAAAAGGTGTGTTAATAAATACTGAGTTCAGAGTAAGCCTGGGCGAAGCACTACGCTACGCTCGCGTAGTTTGCGAAGTTCGCGCTACTTCGCACTACGCGAACTGCACGTAGCACAGTGCGAACACGCGTAGCGTAGTGTTGCGGTCATTTTTTGCTTGCTCGCGGTCCTCAACGTCAAGTTGGCGACCGCGAGCAAGCAAAATGACATCCCGGCGAGACTTTTTCCTTGTTCGCGATCAGCAACATCAAGTTGGCGATCGCGAGCATGGAAAATAAACCTCCCGGCGAGATTCCCAACGCGAGGAGGTCAGGTTTCTCAGTGCGAGGGGTCGCATATACTCGCGACCGCTCGCGATGAGAAACTACCAGTTCGCGTTGAGAAAGCTGCCGCTCGAGTAAAAATCTACTCGAGCAGCAGAAAACTACAGCTCACACTGTGCAAGATGCCATTTTCAATGATTGCACAGTACCGGTTGCTTGTCCGCACTGTGCAATCATTGAAAACAACATCTTGCACAGTGCGAACATGTTACTACGCAGTTTGGGAAGTGCTACGCGTAGCTCGCGTAGTGCGAACTTCACTTTGCGTAGCTTCGCGAAGTGCTACTTCGCGAACTACGCCCACCCTTATTTCAGAGATCCTAAGCTCCATTTTTTGATCTTGTCCTAAATGAAAGTTACACATGTAAAATGGTAAACTGCAGCCCTAATAACAGCCAACGGGACAGGCAGCCTTTCAACAGTGAAAAACGAAATACAGTCACTGTGATGTGCTGGGAGCTATTAGTGTGTGCATTAGTGTGTGCAGATTTAGTAGTTCAGTTTTGAATATAAAGGACCGTAAAGGATCATAACAAAAGCAGTCAATGTACGAGAGAGGAAGATATGTCCAGATTGCCCTGGTGGGAATCCACCCTGCATTAACTTGTGGGTTGACTCTGCAACAAAATATCTAACCGTATAATGTCTAAGAAAAAAAATATTTTATGGCATACTTGGAAGCACACTGAAGAATACATACAATAATGGTTAGCATTTGGCACGCGAACAGCTGCAGAAAATATATAAATGACGATTAATCTATTAGAACCCATAAATTGCATGGACAGAAGACTGAAAAAAAATATCTTGACGAAGTTTATTACTTTGTTACGTTTTATGTGACAATTAAATTGCATCAAAAGATGAAACCTTCACTTTCACCAATTATATTTCCACCATATTCATTAGCAAATAATGTAATGTCTGGAATAAACAGCATTGTTTCCACATAGGCTGTAATACAACACCATAGCATCTATGCCAGTTGCACCAGGAGGCATTACAATTTGACATTACAAATCCAGTGCATAACGTTTTTATACTTGCAATTACAACACATATCAGAATTGTCACTTTTTGAAGAAATTAGATTGAAAAATAATGGGAGTGATGGAAAACATTCGAAAGTTACAATGTATGCATGAATTCTCAACCCGGATTTATTGCTGTTATAACCAAATCCAATCACCCCGAGATAATCCCTTAATAGAATATTAAGATTTTATAAAACCTTGGTGGTACGTTAAGGCTGATTGGCCAGGAGTAGAGTCAGTCACACCATTACAACAGCACCTGATTTCTCTTTATGCTAGTTTTATTTTGGCCCAAGCCCAGACTTGCTGAGAGTAATACAGAGTTGCATTTTGACAAAGATCTGAGAAATTTGAGACACGTTTAACTGACTGCATTCCATTCCACCTTTATTGCCCCCCTATATTCTCCAGGGTTCCTACGGGTCTGTCTTGTCTCTTATGCAGCAATGCTTGGATCCGAGACTTCAGCGGTTTCCACTGGAGGCAGTGCAGACACATCGAAACTAAGAGCACCACATTTGGTGCACGCGCATCCAGCAATAGTATAGTACTTGTAAGTATAGAAACCTTCCGGTTTACATGGCAGTTTCTCCGACATCACCGCCATTTTTGTTTCCGTGCAGCAAAGACAGCTCCGTGTCACTTTCAATAATGAATCAGGCGAGTACCTGTCAAGTAAAAACACAAGAGCATATTTCAATATCCATATCAGTAGAAAATAAATAGAATAAAATACCAAAATAGCTCTTTTTCTAGGCACTGCCTAATGCCAAAGCTTCATAATGGTGGAAGATGTGTTCGATGATAGCTGACAGTCTCACTCTTTCCTAAATCAAACACACAAAAGGTGATGGGAGGACCGCTTGCAAATAATCTGAAACTCTGGCTGTTCTCAGTAGCATTCATAACCCAGGCTTTTCACTCACTGACACTGTGCCACTAGACAGAGGCCCTCCTTATACAAATGAGTGCTGCCCCTGCTCCTTGTGCATACAGTCCATTAGGAGCTGCCAGGCGAGGTTTCCTTCAGAAGAGAAGACACCTATACAGAGTCCATTTTCGGCCTTGCTTAAAACTTTGGCCATTCAGAACCCACCTGAACTAATGGCCATTTCCAAAAGAAAACTTTGCAGAACTTGAAACTCTTACATCTGGGATTGGTGACCAAAAAAGGTCAAAGGAAGTTCACATTGATTCCTGACCTATTACTCGTTGAGGGTGATTCTGTGAACCACCAGCTAGTTAGGGGGGCTGCATTGTGTCCAACAATCCTTTGAGGACTTGGCGAAGCTGGTCAGGGACAGGGGACGAGACTTCCAGGGAAAGCAGGCATGAAACATGCACTGATTTTTTTTTTTTTTTAAAACATGTTTTTTATTGCAACATTTTCAGCAAAATAACCATCGGGGCAACCGGCACCCCCTACAATCTCCGATCACATCCTTCGGTTTAGCAATGCACACAGCCATTCAGCCCACATCCCGGGGGCCGGGCGGCATATATAGACAGTTAAGCAAAGTAACACAACTATCGCCTCATAGCGGTGCCTGGATCATGCCCCATGGGAGCCTCTGCTTTTCTGTCCAATCAGCTTCATTCCCCATCCAACTCAATATAGCACTACCCTCCCACCTCAGGAACTCCCCCCCCTCCCATCCCACCCCCCAACTGCTGCTGATGTGGGCCCCTCCAGTGGTCCCTAACTCTAAGTCGTGCCATCCGTCAGAGGTTACATCTATTGTCCTCAGCCTCAAGGAACTCCGTTCTCCTCGCGCTCCCGTTCCGCCCGCTCGAGCCGGCAATCCTGCAGGGCCTGCCCGATCAGCTCCCATGCCCTTACCCACTCTAACCCCTTTTCATTGTCCGCCTTAATCGCTTGCCGCCGTCTGACTTCACTCTCGCATCTAGACCATTTTAATAACTCGGATATCCACCGCCCGATTGATGGGCCCTCCCGGGACTTCCAGTGCCACGTAATTTCTCTCTGAGCCAACATGAGCCCCAAGTCAATAAATTTACTCGTCACTTTTGTCTTTGCTGTGTGAGGGAACCAGAGCAGCAGGCACGCCCCCATATCAAACTCCACCTCCCGGTCCGTTATAGTATTCAAGATCTCTCCCGCCTCAGTCCAGTACGACCCAAGCTTCGGGCACCCCCACAGCATATGCTCTAGTTCAGCTCCCAGTGTGAGGCAGCGCGGGCAAGCGGCCTCCTGCACCTTAAAGTACCGGCTAATCTTTCCCGGGGTCAAATATGCCCTGTGGATGATGAAGAAGTGCACCTGCTGAAAGCGGGCATTCCCGCTACCCTTCCATGTCCTCCGCATGATGTGGCTCCAGATCGTGTCCGGAATGGGTTTGCCTATGCTTTCCTCCCACCGCTCCTTCAATGCCGCAAGCGGCTCCAGCCCCTCCTGCAGCAATCGAGCCTGTAGGCATGTCACCGCCTTAATCGTTCCCGCCGCCATCGCCACGTACTGACAGGTCAGTGCCACAGAGGGCTCCGCCAGCCCCTCTCTCCAGTGTTTTTGAATTGCCGCGCTCACCGCCGCGTGCAGGAGATAACTCCCATCCGGGAGACCAAACTGCTCCTGCAAAGCCCCGAAGGGGGCCAGCACCCCATCTATATAGAGGTCCCCCACCATCTGCAACCCCAGCTCTTCCCACTCCGCTAGCGGGGACCAGTCGCCTCCATGCGGCAGCGCCGTCAACATCCCCAGCGGGATCTCCGGTGCATAAGGTCTCACCGTCTTTGCTCTCCGCATGCCCCTCTGCCAGCATAGCCGGAGAGATGAAACATGCACTGATGTGTAGAAAAGCTGCCTCAGAAATAGGAATTTTGACCTTTTTTCACCTTTTTAAACTGTACATAATATATTGTATTTTAAACTGTTATTTTAATGGTGCTTTTATGGCCATGTGTGCCGAAATAAAGTTTTATGAACTGAACTGAAACATGCATTCTGTCTTCTGCACGTCCACTCAGATAACTACTTTTTGCTGGGCTCTGCAGCGGTGGACAGTGTTACTTTGATATGGTTTGCCCCTGGGCTGTGCACTTTCATGCTCAGACTTTGAGCAGTTTAGCCCTTTTCTTAAAAGGCGCTGTATGACAGAGTGTGGCCTCCAGGGTATAGAAAATTTATATCTTGATGTTTTGGTTGTGGGCAAGAAATCATCACTAACTCAGTTAAGGAGAAACTGAGGTTGCTCATGGAGGAGGCGCTGGGACCTGCTAGGTGTTGCTGTTATTTAAATAGGTCGCTGTCACATGGAGCACAGAAACATCGGCTAATGCCAGGGTGCTATCCAGGAATTCTTTAATTTTCTCTGGCCTTTATTAGTAAGCAAAGAGTGTGTATCACACTGATTCTGCTGTGGAACTGCAAGTCTGTGTTCAAGCTTCGGATCTTTAAGGCTGTATCCTCATAAAGTGCCAGATCATTGTGGCGACGAAATAGAGGAGCTCTCCCATTGGATCCTTCCAGGCTGCGTCTCCCTCCCCTCACACACCAATCCAGGGCTAATAAATGTTTGTCCAAAAATATAACACTTACAAACACTCACGATGCACTTTAAAACACAAAGCAAATAACACATCAACACACTCACAATTCTCTTCTACATTTAAACATTACCAATGAATGAGTGAGGTACAGACCTATCAAACACAACGTTCACTAACACTTAAAGTACACTTTAAAAACAATAACAAACCACATTTCTAGTAAAACTTGTACCCTTTCTCTACTCTCTTTCTGATTCACTTGCTTTATACTACTGTGCATTTAAAGGACTTGCACTGTTAATTCGGGTTAACAATCTTACAATTCTCGTTTAATTTTTTTATTCAAGTGTTAGTACATATATCTACCTCTTACAATTCAAACAAATGCACCGTACAAATAAATTAACAAATAATACGATAGCATTTTCTTTCAACCCTTTCTAGCAAAACAAAAATAACAATTGATACACAATTAACAAGTAAGAGCTTTGATCTTTGCCAAAGCTTGTTTTCAATTACAGTGATCAATAGGTTTCTGAGTGCAGTCGCGTTTTAATAAGTGTGCAGATGTGTGGTTATTAAAGGGAGTGCACTCTAGCGTTAGGTAAGATCAGCCATTCTGCAGCCATTGGACAGTCTTCAGCTGGTGAAAATGCTTCCAGATAATCATGGATCATCATAATTGACCAGTGTGGTGGGCACTACAGACTTCACCTGTTAGCACCATCAGCTTCCTTAGTGCGCGACTTTGATGGATGTATCCTCATTTACTGAGAGAAGAGCCTGAAGACTTCATTGAAGCAATAGGCTAATAAGTGCCCTAAGTAGGGAAACATGGCAGTGTGAGCATGGCTAATAAACAAACATTGGCAATGCCGACAGGTCTGGCTTTGTTAAAGCGCCTGCTTAATTGTCATCAAACATACAACCATTAACAGGCAATAACATCAGACACACTTGTGGACAAAGACAGTTTGCATATAGGCATAAACACAAAACACATACAAGCACATGACACATGTAGGCACATATTAAACAAAATAGACTGATTGATATCCTCCATACTGGACTGTAAATGAAACACAAACAAACACATAAGCACATACTGTAAACACACACTGTCAGACATGAAAACCACACATACAAGCATAACAAGTACACATGCATGAAAAGAGGGAGACATCGATTAGTTTGCATGCGATACATCGCATGCCATTACAACGTGGTGATTACATCGACCGTGTTGTTACATCGCAAAACATTACACCGCAAGTCATTACAAGCGCTTTACAATCCAACACCTTCCCTGCTGTTGCACAAACTAGAGTGGGAATAGTAAATTATACTATTCCTAACTCCAGCGCACCCCTTACAGCAAGTTGTTGCAACGACTTGGGATGTAATCGTATGTGATGTAACAACGCGGCGGTTTTAACGACCGCGTTGTAATGGCATGCGATGTATTCATGAAAAGACTGAACACCTAAGGCAGCACTCATATAAACATTTCTCCTGCCTCCAACTACGAGCTTTATGCAAACGTTGTCATAGCACAAAATGTAACAGGCATGTTTGCAGAGTCACATTCATCCATGAGTTATCTTGGTACTTTTGGCTGACAACTGATGTATATTGTAACCCAGCCCAAAGGCACACATTTTATCGACCACAGAAAGATGAAAATCCGAGTGGACAGGCTCAGGTCAGACGTGACAAATATGTACCACTGTAGCATGTCACAATGGAAAAAGCCCCCCCGATTTGGAGATCAGGGTAAATGTCTCTACATCTTATACTGGACTAATGCATCCACAACAAATATATTTTCACTTGCAGAAATTGCACTTATCATTCAAAGCCAGTGAAACTACCAAAATTATTAAAATATACTCTGGTACCAGGAGGAAGTCTGAAATCACTATTGAGAATCAAAGAAGACAGTAAATCACTTTCTTGCAGCTACCAAAGAACAAGTATTGGCAAAGCCGAAAGGGCAGGCCTTCGCCTTGGCCAGAAAGCCATGTTGTATTTATTTGTTTTACTTGCAAACATCTACACTAAACAACAACACCTATTTGAAATACATAAAAAATAAAACAGTGGTCCAGCTATGGCACTGAGGTGGGTTGTTTTCAGAGTGTTGTGCACAAGGGATCATACAAATGCTATCACTCACAGCACGAGACAGCCAATGGGCTAAGCAGGCTAAATCCTTCCTCCTTGTTATATGCTGTGGTGGTCAGAGGCAAAATTTGAATGGCACTTGAATAGACCAATGGGTCAAGAGGGCTGACCAAAAGCCCCTATATTTAGGGAAAATGTTACCAAATTGTCTTGGAATCTGATTTGCTACTCGAAGTCCAGTTCTGGAATGTTTAGGGGAAATTAAACAATTATCCATTATTTTTAAAGAGTTGGCAAGTTATGGTGTGTCCTTTACCTATTCACGCTGTCCTAGAAAGTTCTCATCCTGAACAATTTTGTCTTATCCCAGCCAGTTCAATGTAATACTATTTATCTTGGGCTGACAGACACCCTCCTCTACCAGCTGCAATTTTTTCAAAATTATCCTGCAAGACTAAGTTGGGGTCTCCAACAGAGATCCCACATCTCCCCTTTTTTAGCCCATTTCCAGTGGCGTCCAGTGTGAGAGAGAGAGGATCTCTGTTTAATACATAGGACATCCATAGCCCTTCAAAGTCTCGTCTTTGCTCTTAGTTTATAGTGTGCCTACTTCAAGGGCTTTGAGATCAGCACTGTTGCAAGGAAGTAGTTTGGTGCATGAATTATGAAGTCCATGTTAGCCGACATCACAAGACCAGCCACAAATCCTGTCCAGTCATTATGTATTAAAACCTGGGTTGCTGGTGTGATATGAATAGCCCATAATTTCATTAAACGCTTATAATCAGTGTTCAACAAGCGAATCGTTGGGTATGAGTTGACATCACTTGAGTTCTAATCTTTCTTTAAACAACTAACAACCATGGACTCCTTGAAGGATGAGGAAACGTCCCCACCCTCTTTAATAAAAAATAAACAACTCCATCAAAAAGAGTATAAATTCACTTGCAATTGATCTAAAAAATGTGACCAGAAACCCATCTTTGCCACATGACTTCCCTCTAGACATTGTGGCAAGAGCTTCCTGAACCTCTACAGCTGATATATAAGAGGCAATTCTTTCTACCCAGGAATTTGCCAACCGGGAAAGCTTGATGGACTGAAAATGTTGGGATATACTGGGCTGCGGGATATAATATTTACTTTCATACAAAACCTTATCATGATGCAGAAAAATATGGGACCCTCAGCCTTATCTGATACTAAATCTCTAGTAGCTGGCTTCTGCAGCTCCCTTATGAGTTTGGCATCACACTTAACGTGCACTGACCATGGAAGACATTTTTCAGTTATCTGGTTCTCCTCATATGCTTGCTGCTGAAAAGCCCTGAAGCTATTCCTCCATAATAATGAATTCCCTATAGACATGCTTAGCTTTTTAAAGATGGTTCTCTAAAGGGAGCTGTTGATACTGAGGCCTATTCTTAGCCTGAAAGGCTACATCAACTGCAGAATGGAGCTCAGCTATGCACTCGGCTTGTGCTTTGAATTGTGGGGTCTTAAAAGCAATAATCTACCCCGAGCATTAGCCATAAAGGCTTATCATACTGCAAACAATGATGCCGCACCCCTATTCTGGCGAAAACAATCTTGAAAATACGTTCTCATATCTTTAAGCCATTCTTGGTTGGTAAGAAGGTTCCAGTCCAGCTGCCACCTGGCCCTTTCCCCTCTATGTAATGAAAAGTAATATAATGTAATGTAATCGAACACTTGTAAAGCACAACTATCACTCCAGGGAGCATCATGGCGCTAGATGGATTGCTGTGTTGGAATCATGGGCAAGAAATATCCAAGTATTTAAGGCCTTCCTTAAGAGAGTTTTAGATTGAATATGCCGGAGGTGGTTGGGGAGTTGATTTCACGCTTTGGAGTCTATCACTGCAAGCGATTTTCCTCCTTTTGAGACATATCTAAAGGCTGGTGGTTTTAACAGATTAGAGTTAGATTATCTAAAGCTCCGAAGATGTAGATAACACGCAAATCTGGACCGGAGATATTGTGGTCCTGAGGAGTAAAATATTCTGAAGGTGATGGTCAAAATCCTAAACAGAATTCTTTTACGGATAGGTACCCGTGTAGTGTTTCTAGGGCCGCCGATGCAGATGAACTCCTGAGCCATTTTAGCACTAAACGGGCTGCTACGTGTTACACCATTTGGAGTTTAAGTGAGACTGACCTGTCGGTCCCTGCATAGAGGCTGTTGCAGTAGTAAAATCTAGACGTAATTGGGCCACAGCAATCACCTGTCTAGCTGTAATGGGGAGCAAATCTAAAAACCTTTTGAGTGATTTTATAATATGAAAGCAGGTCCCAGCTACTGCTAATTACTGTTGGTTGAAGGATAGTGTAGCATCAAATTTAATTCCCAGGCTTCTAGCTACCTTTACTGTATTTGGGGGTGGGGGAGTGTCAGCTGGCCACCATATATTGGGAGAGAAAGCGTTCCCTGGTCCGAAAGATAGAATTTTCGTCTTTTCTGAGTTGCACTTTAGGTGGTTGGATTTCATCCATTGGAAAGTTGCAGTGAGACATAAGCAGGAAGTTTCTTCCACCTGTGTGGTGTTTTTATCTAGGATCAGGATTAACTGTGTGTCGTCCGCATATCAGATGGTCTCGATGTTAAAGGACAACATCAAACTGATCAATGGGGCCATATAGGCATTAAAGAGCACCCGGTTGAGAATAGACCCCTGAGGGACACCGGAGAGCAGGGGTTTTTCTGTTGACTTGTATTGGCCAATGGTGATGACTTGTCTGTGGTTCTGCAAGAACCTTTTAAGCCAAGCCAGGGCTATGTGGGAGATAAGATTCGAGACGGTCTAGAAGAATGACAAGTGAGACCGTGTCGAATGCGGCGATAGATCTAATAAAACCAGAACCGCATTCTTTCCTTGATCAACGGCAGCTTTGAGAGATTCAGCCGTGTACAATTGGGCTAATTCTGTCGAGTGCTGGGATCTAAAACCAGATTCGTTAGGGTATAGGATGTTTGTTTTTTCTAGGTAGGTAGTGAGTTGGAGGTTAATACGTTTTCCGGTGATCTTGCTAAAACATGGGAGTAAGGAGATAGGTTGGAGATTAGTAAGGATGGTAGGATCATCAAGTTGTTTCTTTTGTTGTGGCTTGACTGCTGCAAGCTTCCATTCTGTAGGGATTTTAGCTGATAACAGGGAGGCATTAATTTTTTGTTTATGGTTGGATTTACAGTATCAATTTTGGCGTGTAAAATTGAGGGAGGACATGGGTCAAAGGGGTGGCCAGATTTAATAGCAAGAATCGCCTGGTGGGATTGGTCCAGGCTAATAGGCTCAAACGTTTGTAGAGTCAGTCCATTTTTGCCTGAGATGACGTTGTTGTTGGTGGAAGGACCATGGGGTACAGTAAAATCTTGCTGTAATGCTTGAACCTTCTGTTCAAAGTAGTCTGCTATGCTATTGCAAAGAGACTGTGATGGGGGAATCTCTTGTTGTAATGGTTTTGGGTTAGTGAAAGCATTAACTATCTTAAAAATAGTTTTTTGATTTGAGTTTGCCCTTTTAAGCACTTCCGTATAGGAGGCCTTTTGGCTATTTTAATCTAGGAGTGATCATTTTTAAGAGCCGTTTTAAATTTGGGTAATTCAGTCTGCTCATAATTCTGATGCCATCTGCGTTCTAGGGTCCTACAATGCGTTTGTAATTCTTTCAGAATTTGGGTATACCACTTGGGGGAAGGTTTCTTTTGTGGGCATCTGTTACATGGACCTGGAGCAGCGAAACGGGTCCTCAAGGTGTACAGCCACTGTGCGAAGAGTTGGCTGTCAACTATTGGGTCTCCTGACAGGTTTGGCCTGCAGGCTAAAGCAGCTTCATGTAAGTCAGGGAGGGCTGTCATCTCCCTCCACCTGGGTTTGGCTTCTTGCAAAGTCAGGGTGCTCCCCTTGGAGTTTGACATGTGCTGGAATCTGATTTCTTAGGGAATCAGCTTATGATCAGACCAGGTTAGGTTAACTGGGGTCTTGACTGTGAGGGTAATAAGGTTGGATCAAATACTGTCAAGGGTGTGGCCGGCATTGTGAGTAGCTGCAAAAATCCACTGCTTTAGGCCGAGTGTGTCCATAATTTCCTTAAAATGTGTTGCCCCTGGGTCATTGACTGTGTGGAGATGAATATATCTCCCAACAGTGTGAAGTTGGAGAATCTGAGGGTGAGTGAGCTCATGATGTCACCAATACTATCCAAGAAGGCTTTGTAGGGGCCGGGTGGGCGGTAAAGTAGGGCCCTTGCGAAAGCAAAGGAGTCCTCTAATTGAAAACAGAAACTGATGCCCTCTGCTGCTTTGAGGTCTGGTAATTAGGATACTGAGCAGTTCAATCACCTACTGTAGATGATTGCCAGGCCTCCTTCACATTGTTCTGGTCTTTCTAATCTATGAATAAGGTAGCCAGGGGGAAGGGCACTGACTGTATGTGGATTGCACAAGGTCTTCAGCCAGGTTTCAGTTACAAAGAGGCAGTCTAGTTTGTCATTATTATTAAATCATAGATATGTTGGGCACGCTTGCACAGTGATCGGGCATTTATAAGACCCCTCGTAGGCAGGTCAGTTTAGCACTATTTTCGGGTGATATGTCCTGTGTGAGCCTGAGGGTTATTTTGCAGTTCTTACAACAGATTGCCCCCTTCCATTTAGAGACGTCCAGAGAATTCAGATCTGTGACTGGGAGTGAGTGTCTGAAAGGTTTCAGCGCTCTGTCCATCATCTCCTTGCGTTTGCTTTGTTTGCCCTAAGTTGGAAGTGTATGCCCAGACGTGGGTCCCTTGCTCACTTTGCCACTGGATTCAAGCTAGCCTGGCTGAAGAAGGGTGTTTATAAAAATGGCTCCCTCGAGCTTTGAGCTGACGAGCTCCTGGACGACGCACCTGTGTGCCTGTGCGGGCACTGAGGCCCTTGACGGTTGCTTGGCGGCCCTCTCTTCCACCCCTAACTATTTTCTCTACTGAGGAGCGAAGTCATCCCGAAACCCGAGCCATGTCTCGGGCGATATTTTAAAACCCGGGATATGTATCGGGTCTAGAGATCATCAGTTCAACAAGTACTTACTTGCACCCACTGGGGTGAACCACTCAAGAACTCCATCAGAGATCATCAGTTCAACAAGTACTTACTTGCACCCACTGGGGTGAACATCTCCTTTTGTTTGCTTTGTTCTCCCTAAGTTGTCAGGGTATGCCCAGACATTAGTCCCTTGCTCACTTTGCCACTGGATTCAAGCTAGCCTGGCTGATGAAGGGTGTTACCCAGAAACCAGTTCCAAGATGCTTGTTTCCGGTTCAGGGAAGACCTGGCTTGGCAGTTCGGGCTGGACTGTTCCCATGAGGCACAGGGTCAAGACTGATTTGCATATAGCTGGGTCTGAACTGAGGTGGTGAAGTGAGCTAAAGCATGATGATGGATTCAACCCAAATCTGCCACTGGGGGATGAGTGTCTGAAAGGTTTCAGCGCTCTGTCCATCATCTCCTTGTATTTGCTTTGTTCGCCCTAAGTTGGCAGGGTATGCCCTGACGTGGGTCCCTTGCTCACTGTGCCACTGGATTCAAGCTAGCCTGGTTGAGGAAGGGTGTTACCCAGAAACCGATCCCAGGATGCTTGTTTGCGGTTCAGGGAAGACCTTGCTTGACAGTTCAGGCTGGACTGTTTCATTGAGGCACAGGTCAAGACCGATTTGCATATAGCTGGGTCTGAACTGAGGTGGGGAAGTGAGCTAAAGAATGATGATGGATTCAACCCAGATCTGTGACTGAGGATGAGTGTCTGAAAAGTTTTAATGCTCCGTCCATCATCTCGTTGTGTTTGCTTTGTTCGCCCTAAATTGGCAGGGATGCCCAGATGTGGGTCCCTTGCTCACTTTTGCTAATGGATTCAAGCTAGCCTGGCTGATGAAGGGTGTTACCCAGAAACCGGTCACAGGATACTTGTTTTTGGTTCAGGGAAGACCTGGCTTAGCAGTTCGGGCTGGACTGTTCTCATGAGGCACAGGGTCAAGACTGATTTTCATATAGCTGGGTCTGAACTGAGCTGGCAAATTGAGCTAAAGATCGATGATGGATTCAACCCAGGGGGTGAGTGTCTCAAAAGTTTCAGCGCTCCGTCCATCATCTTCTTGTGTTTGCTAAAAACTTCATACACAGGAGAAAGGAGGTGTTGGTGTATCTCTTCCAAGATCTCAGTGAATAGCATGTGCGGGTATGTGAAGCACTATTCAAAAATGCTTTAGTAAATAGGCCCCAATATGAGCAATCAATGCATCACTTGGTCTCCTCAGAACATGAGGAACTCTATTTTGTATGATATAGCAGTCCTAAAACAACAGAAGTTCTGAACTGTAATAAATCATATTCTTTCACTTATGACCAAACCTTTTATCAAATTTTCAGAACAGGATAACTGTGTGAGATACCTTGAATATGAATCCTTTCCTTCCCTTTGCCATGTAGCGAAGCATGCCCTAGCACTGTATCTGATACCCAAACAAAAATGCATATTTCTGTTTGATGTACTTCTCTTTATTATCAGAAGTGCACACAAGGTCAAAAAAATGTTATGTGGTAATTGTGTCTCTGCTGTCTCCATGTCTGCCTGATCATTTTCCAGCTGAGCATGTGCCTTCTTTATTTCATGCACGTGCTAGTTTGTAATGCTGGAATATTTGCCTTCATATACATGTTCTCCATGTGTACTGTGAGTGCCAAAATAAAATAGCATCAATTGTTTGCAGCTTTGTGGTCTTTTGAAGTTAGTCCGTTTCTTTTCTCTGCTCTTCGCCCACAGAGATAACATTAGTTCGATTAAAAGGGCCAAAGGGTCTTTTGATTTCTCATTAGACTTTCCTCTATACTTGAATACATATGCATAAATTACTGCATATTGACATTTCACTAAATCTGACAGATTAATCTAATTTTCCCTTTGTTGACTTGTAGATTCTGCCTAAGCCTGCCATAGAACAGCGTTGCCTGTAGCACTTCCCGCTCATATCTGCCGTAGAATGCTACGGACGTGCCTTCGGATGGATAGAATTCTAGGTGCAATTAGGGCAGCTGGGACTGTGTAAAAGGGCTGAGCGTTTCTCACACGCATCAGTACTTGATAAGTAGGAAGAACCCACTTTTTAAAACGTTCTGAAGTGTGAAACCTTAGCAATTATGAAAAACTACAAAAACAGAAATATGCTAAAATGTAATCTCAACACGACTTTACTATGTACGCATTATTAACAGTCCCTCATTGGGGTAATACATTGTGATTTATTTATCCCTGCAGGTGTTTTAGCAAAGGAAAGATTCTAAAAAAAAAAGGTGAGAATGTGTTGCCTATCTAGTTGTATGTTTTATCCCAACACCAATTCACCTCCGGTACACAACAAACATAAGATCACTTACGAGACACTGCTTCGGCAGCTTCCGGAACAGTATCCGACAGTAACATATCCGGAGCAAGGGCCAAAGGTGGCCAAGACAGATCTCTTCACAACTACGCAATCGGCACCTAACGAAAAAAACAGAGGTATAACAAATAAGTCCCCACGCCAAAACAGACATAAACCTTCATTTAAAAGTTAAAGAAGCAACTTTGGAATGACCAAGTTCTGCTATCCATCTTGTACAGAGCCATCAGACGCCAGTCAACGCCACCTTACGTTTCACCTTTGTGAGGCGGCTATTTCGAGTAACATGTCTTGTTGCATCATGTATTATTATTATTATTATTATTATTATTATTTATGAGCAGTGTAATGTTATATTTACTTACAGTAAAATATAGGGTTGTGTAATGTGCCGCACAGACTGCTCTCAACCCAGTCTAATTAGACTAGAGTAGGTTTATGCGTCACAATGATGTGGCCTAACGGCTAGAGCGGTCGATCTCCAAGCTGGGGATCCGGGACAGGCAAGGACACTCGAGACCCTGTGGTTCTGGGCCAATCAACTAATCTCCCCGTGCCTAGCAAAATGAATGTGTCGGTATGTAACGCAACTTGGTGCTAGTATAAAGCGCTCAGATGATCTCTTCGCGTCAAGTTGGCGCTGTATACAACTGTCCCAAAGCTCAGTAGTTCGTAAGAGAGCTTGTAATGTTAATGGGTCTGCCTCAGCCCTGAACGAGAGAGCCTTTTTTGTTTGAAAAGGTGCGGCTCAGTGGCGTTCTGAAGCCCATGTACAGCTCAGCAATGTAAGGGTTGGTCGTCATTTTCTTGTCACTCCTTATCCCGATTAGTTGGGTCGACTGCAGGATAGTCAATTGTACCTATTTTTTCTATATAGGGCTATCACACTGCTCTGATTTCAGTGAGGCTGGGGACTTCATTGGATAGGTGGATCCGGGGTATGACGCAGAGAACAGTCAGATGGCGCGTCAACCGATCTAGTGGAGAGGGCGCTGCAGGATTAATGATGGCAGAGCCTCCGCTAGATCCACCATCTGCAAATCTAGACCTGCTGCCCCTGGCCCCTGGGCTGCCAGGTCTCATTGACAGTGCTCCGCCCTATGTAATGTGGCGCGCGCAGCTTCGGGAATTTGATTGTGTGGAACAAAAATGAATGGTGACAGCCCACGTGAAGTTCAGCCAGTGCTTAGTTTGAGCGGTAGTTTCCGGTACTCGACACCGGCACTTAACTGTCAAAAAACCAGCACCTATGGTCAGCCAAACAGTGGCGTTGTTTGCCTAATTTCGTGATGAAGACAACAACAGTTGTTTAATAGTTCTCTATACATTAAAAATAACTATCTGCCACCCAAAACATAAAAGAATAGCCTGGGCAGCCGGTATTAGTCATTTTAAAGTATATAAATTCTAAAGCGCTGACATTGGCAATGAGTGCTGCAGGAGTCTCCTGGACAAGGGCCCTGGCAATAACCCTCATCTCCCCTCTGTAGGCATCACTGCTAATGTTACACCTTTCGCTCTTGCAAATAAATGTATATAATAACGCGTCTGAAGTGAAAAGAAGAGTCTTGTGAGCTTACCTGCTATTGGTATGCTTTGGCTTTTGACATATGTCGCGAACAACAGGACCGTCAGCGCAGCAGCCTTCATGTCGTCTCTTTCGCTTGGGTATTGGTGTCGAGGCAAAGTCGTCTTGATGGGTGTCCGACCCTGAAAGCAGGTGTCCTTTTATAGCCAGGATTCCGGACTGGGCTGAGACCACGCCCACAATAAGGAGGGGGCAGAAAGGGATCTCATTCAGTTGCTTGCACTATTGTTCCCTCTTTTGCATATAAGGAAAGGGGGAGCAGGATGGACAAGTATTGGTGTTTGGGAAATTCCCACTTCTACCCCTGGGCTGAGAAACCTGCTCAGTAATTGGGGACCTTTCAAACAGGAAAGGTAACAATCAGTTTAGTATGGATAGGTTAAGGACCTCCTTCTCGTCCTAGTAATGTTAATACTTGAGACATTAGAGCAGCTCAACTCACATTTTAATTGCACTGAATAGCAGCTGGTTGAAGCTTCCATTCTTTTACGGCCAGCACGTGCTTCGTCCAGTGAGTCGCGCGCGGGTCTGGGGCTGTCGCGAGGCCCTTCAGACTGATAAGCCCCTTATGACACAGGTGTGAAGTCAAGGTGGTAACTGGTAACTGGCGGTCTCGGGAGTGATAAGGTCCGAAGACTGCGCGAGCAGAAAACGCATCACGTGGGGGGATAGATCAGGGAGGAAAGTCTTTACACGTGGGGGGATAGATCAGGGAGGAAAGTCTTTACACATCTTCTGGGCAAAGTCTATGCCTCGTGCAGTCTGGCCAGAAGAACCCCCTGCAATGTCATTGGCTCCTAGCTGGTCGATTTGTATCCACGGGATTTATGCCTACTGCCCAAGACGAGCCTTATTACAGTTGCCACGGTCACACAATCAGGGTTGAATTGGGATCGCAAATTGGCCGGGCGCCCTAAAAACAAGCATTGAAAATGCAACAGGTCTCGCCTTTGGTTAAGTTAAAGCCATTTGCTTTGCTAATGGTATTGTATAGCAAAGCAAATGGCTTTAACTTAATAAAAGGCGCGACCTATTGCGTTTTTAATGCTTGTTTAAATATAGTGCCGAATGCCTTCAGCTGCACATCGCACTGCCTTCTGCGTGAGTGTAGGACTGCCGCCTTACATTGTGCACTACTATCAGTGCTGCCACATCCCTCCTCAAGCAGCATACATTATTTGCGCTACAGGCTGCCATATCCTGCAGTGCGACCCCTTCAATGGAAATGCCTACAGACGAATTCACGCTCAAACATCAACATTTCGCTACCATCCACCTAGCCATCTGCAGGTTACTGGCGCCACATCAATTAAGCGACTAACTTCATCAAAGAACTCAACAATTAACGGGACCAACCGCCATTTAAAAAAAAAACCAATGCTACTCACACCCTACTGCTAATGTTTTCACTACTTCCTCATTAACACCACGACTGGCTCCATCTTGACCTACTACGCTTTCCTTCACCCATTCTTTTTTCTATCCTGCTCGTTCCCCTAGCTGCCGCTTCTGCTGTCACACGCGTCCTCCTCTTCTTCTCCCACGGTTTCCTTCCCCCCCTTCTTTCGTCTATCCTGCTCTTTCCCCTAGCTGCCGCTTCTGCTGTCACACGCGTCCTCCTCTTCACCTGCCTTCCTTCTCCCACGCTTTCCTTCCCCCCTTCTTTCGTCTATCCTGCTCTTTCCCCTAGCTGCCGCTTCTCTTCTCTCCCACTTTCAACCTCCACCCCCTGCCCCTTTCCAGGGGCTTAATTTTTTACAGGTGTCTGACGGAACACTTGTTATTAAAAATAATTAGCAGTTGCAATCAGATAAGTAAGTTTTCCAAACTCGGGTAGATATTTTTCACAACTGTAGAACATTATTTGGCCTTCAATAAAAATGATTCGTTAATTCAGGTATTCATTGATACAGTCGTTGTTGCCATGATTGTGGAGTACAGCCTAGCTGGGAAACAACTGAGCGCTGTGCTTGGCAGAAGGGAAGCCTCATACTATTGTTAAAGCACAAATCCTGGAACAACAAACAGATGTACATTTGTGTTGTTACGCTTTCTTTTTACCCCCATCTTTTCCACACAAATCCTTTAGAAACTTCCAGTGCCTGTGTGAGCAAGGGCAGTGACTCTGAGTCACAGCTACCATCTGGCCCCAATGCATAGCGTGCTTTTGCCAGCCCGAGGTCATGTAGCCAGGATCTCTCTCCATCCTGACATATGTAACCCCGCTCGACGATAGTAACCGGAAAATTATAAGTCAAAGTTTTCATCACCCGCTCTCCCCCTCTTTTTTCCTGCCTCCACCGTTCTTTTTCTTTGCAGCAGTCTATTGCCTCCTGTCGCACGCGTCCTCCACTTCACCTGCCTTCCTTCTCCCTCGCTTTCCTTCCCCCCTTCTTTCGTCTATCCTGCTCTTTCCCCTAGCTGCCGCCTCTCTTCTCTCCCACTCTTAACCTCCACCCCCACCCCTTTCCAGGGGCTTAATTTTTACAGGTGTCCGACGGAACACTTATTATTAACAAGTATTAGCAGTTACAATCAGACAAAGTCGGGTACATATTTTTCACAACTGTAGAAAATTCTTTGGGCTTCAATAAAAAAAGACCTGTTAATTCAGGTATTCATTGATACAGTCGTTGTTGCCATGAATGTGGAGTACAGCCTAGCTGGGAAACATCTGAGCGCTGTGCTTGGCAGAAGGGAAGCCTCATACTATTGTTAAAGTTTACTCAAGCTGCAGCACAAATCCTGGAACAACAAACAGATGTACATTTGTGTTGTTACGCTTTCTTTTAACCCCAGGGCCGGACTGGGAACCAAAACCGGCCCTGGCAAAGTGCTCGGCCGGCCCCCCGGGCTTGGGGGTGCCGCCGAGCTCTTTTGCCAGGGCCGGTTTTCGGCCGTTTTTGTTACAGGGCCGATTTTGCAGCTATGCTGCAAAAACGGCTATGCGACAAAAAAGGCCCCAGGGGCCCAAAACCGGCCCCCACCCTTGTGGCGCACCGGGGAATTGCCCGGTGCCCTCTATGGCCAGTCCGACCCTGTTTAACCCCCATCTTTTCCACACAAATCCTTTAGAAACTTCCAGTGTCTGTGTGAGCGAGGGCATTCCATTTGCCACCAGCTACTTCCTGCGCGTTTGCCGCCTCACGCATTCAGAGAGATTTAGTAAGGGGCACAAGACCTTAGGAATGCGGTTTATGGCCAGTGCATGTGGGGCATTCAAGCGCGAAGCTGGCATCTGGCATCGGACTTGAAAGCAGCAGACTGCTTTCGCCAGCGCACAGCGCGGCCTCACTTCCTGCATCCCCTCTTACAACAATTAACTTTCGTTATAACTCACAACCCATATGCTCGTTCCCTCCCACCCTTCCTCTGATGTCCGCTTTTCTTGTTGTTTACAAACCACGCCACACACTGCTGCACGCCTCACACTGCTGCACGCCACACACTGCTGCACATCACACACTGCTGCACGCCGCACACTGCTGCACGTCGCACTCTACCGCACGCCACACACTGCTGCGCACACTGCTGTGCACACTGCTGCATTACACACTGCTGCACGCTGCACACTGCTGCACGCATCACACTGCTGCATGCCTCCCACTGCTACACGAAACACTGCTGCATGCCTCACACTGCTGCATGCCTCACACTGCTGCACGGCACACACTGCTGCACGCTGCACACTGCTGCACGCCTCACACTGCTGCACGCCGCACACTGCTGCACTCCACACACTGCTGCACGCCACACACTGCAACACGCCACACACTGCTGCACGCCACACACTGCTGCACACCACACACTGCTGCATGCCGCTGCACACCACACACTGCTGCACGCCACACACTGCTGCATGCCACACACTGCTGCATGCAGCACACTGCTGCACGCCGCACACTGCTGCACGCTGCACACTGCTGCACGCTGCACACTGCTACATGAAACACTGCTGCACGCCACACACTGCTGCACGCCACACACTGCTGCACGCCACACACTGCTGCACGCCGCACAATGATACACGAAACACTGCTGCACGCCACACACTACTGCACGCCGCACACTGCTGCACACTGCTGCATTACTCACTGCTGCATGCTGTACGACACTGCTGCACGCAGCACACTGCTGCACGCAGCACTGCTGCACGCCACACACTGCTGCACGCCGCACACTGCTGCACGCCACACACTGCTGCACGACACACACTGCTGCATGCCATACACTGCTGCACGCAGCACACTGCTGCACGCCGCACACTGCTGCACATTGCACACTGCTGCACGCCGCACACTGCTACACGAAACATGGCTGCACGCCACACACTGCTGCACGCCACACACTGCTGCACGCCACACACTGCTGCACGCCACACACTGCTGCACGCCGCACAATGCTACACAAAACACTGCTGCACGCCACACACTGCTGCACGCCACACACTGCTTCACGCCGCACACTGCTGCACGCCACACACTGCTGCACACTGCTGCATTACTCACTGCTTCATGCTGCACGACACTGCTGCATGCCACACACTGCTGCATGCCTCACACTGCTACACGAAACACTGCTGCATGCCACACACTGCTGCACGCCGCACACTGCTGCACGCCACACACTGCTGCATGCCACACACTGCTGCACGCCTCACACTGCTGCACGCCACACACTGCTGCACGCCGCACACTGCTGCACTCCACACACTGCTTTTATGCGAGTTTATGACATTGTAAATGACAATGCCTTTTATTTGTTTTAAAACCAAAACATAAAATAAAAGGCATTGTCATTTTGCAATGCCAATAGCTCAAACTCGTATAAATGTGAGACCTATTGCATTGCAAATGCTTGTTAGAACTACCGGTGCTCGGCCCTGCCTACTCAAAGCCCGGATCATGAGGCTCTTTGAAAACCAAGAGAACCCAAGTCAGTTTGTTTTCTCTTCTACTGCTGAGCTTACGAAAGCATCTATTGAGACGTAATTTAATAAACCCAGTGTCCTCGATGCAGGAAAGTCAGTTGTAACTGTGCATCCATAGGCTTACATCCGTGCATGGGTGCAGATGTTTGACTTTTGGAAATTCACAGAAGTTTCCAGAAGTACATCTGGAAATGGGGCCTTATGCCAGCCTAGGAGAGTGAGGATTTTCAGAAAGGAACTGTTCCAGTGGCAGGATTTGTTCTGATTTGTACATGAAAAAGAAACTCTTTCTTCATAGAACTGTTTTCAAAATCATACCAATAATTGTGAACTAGATTGACCACAGGTATTTTATTGACTAATGGGGCGAGGGGGCTGATCTGCGACACCAGCACTGATGCCCTTAGCACCAATCATTGGTCCATAAGATATCCATCCATCCATCGTCCAACTGCCTGCCTAGCTGTCTATCTGTCTATCTATCTATCAAACTGTACATATATAATTATATACAGGATACATGTTATGGATTTTTATATTACACATTTATTTTAGGGCAGTTAGGTAAAAAAATGTGTTTTCCATCGGAAATGTTTGTTGACAGTGGCCCATGAAATACTGGATTCTGCTGTTTGGGTGTCTGTAGAAACAAAACAAGATCAATGCTGCGATATGCAGTTAAGAATGTTGACTTTTAGAAAAAATTAAACATTCAGTCTGTAGAATGTAAAGAGTGTTGACGCTATTTTATTCAAGGTGTTAAGCTGCACCTAACAACGCTCACTGATTGTATTCAAATGTTTAGATTGAGTTCACCTTCCTTGTTAAAATGTTGATTAAATAGTGGACAATTGTAGGGCCGTGCTGAATGGTTTGAGGTTTTCATTAGGATGATGACGCTCTTATTTCACAGGGATCTCTGAATTATTTTTCATATTACAGGGGAACATATGAAATATTTTAAACATTTCATGGGCCCCTATGGAGTATACACTTTCTACCATACTATTTTAAGAAATAAAAGAAGTTTGAAAATTAAATCTTTGCAGACCAAGTGAGACCTGCTTCCTGGACGCGCTGCCCTCCTTTCCTTACTGCTGGCCCTGCTGGTGCTCCCTCGGCCCCCTACGCAGTATTCAAGCCTGCCGCCGCCGCTACTTCACCGTGCGGCCTGGAAGCGGCGAGAACTACAGTTCCCAGGTGCCCCGGCGCTCTTTGACGCAACCTACGCGCCCGGAGGCGCATTTAAGATCGGCGCTCCCTCAGTGGAGCGGGAAGTTTGAAAATTAAATCTTTGCAGACCAAGTGAGACCTGCTTCCTGGACGCGCTGCCCTCCTTTCCTTACTGCTGGCCCTGCTGGTGCTCCCTCGGCCCCCTACGCAGTATTCAAGCCTGCCGCTGCCGCTACTTCACCGTGCGGCCTGGAAGCGGCGAGAACTACAGTTCCCAGGTGCCCCCGCGCTCTTTGACGCTACCTACGCGCCCGGAGGCGCATTTAAGATCGGCGCTCCCTCCGCGTCGCGGGACGTGCGCGGGCGGGCGCCGGGCTAAGCCCGGGCAAAGGGCGGGCCGTCTGCGGCCGTCGGAGGACGAAGGAGGTCGGGTCGGGCCACCCCCCTTGTCGTGGACAGTCAACGCACAGTGAGAACTCAAAGTATTTTGGCTATCTTTGTGCATATTGTGAACTATTTGACTGTGCTGTAATATAAGTATTTCATAGGGTAAAGGAAGAACGCTGATCACATCATTAGTTATGGTTAGACGAGGAGGTAAAACATCAGCAGACTCTGCTTGTAACACTATTGATACCTACCTGGTAAAAGCAGTTAGTGCACTTACCCAGGAAATAGACCGTACAGAAAAGAGATTGTCTATGGGTTCAAGCGTACTACCTCCAATTAACCAAGGAAATCAAAGTAATCAATTTTATAGTGATACACCTACAGCGATAACCCCTACCAAAGGAGATGTCGCTAATGATAGCATTCCCTTGAATATTTCTAACTCCCCTAGACTGTTTGTTACAGATGCCAGTCCTGTTTTAATAACACCCCCAATGGAAAATAAAAAAGGGGCACGTAGAAAAACCTTGGTGCCAGTTATCGGGCCCAAAAAGAGAGGGAAAAAACTAATATCTGCCGACAACAAGGTTGCCACACGTACAAGGGCTAATCAATGCTACCCGGAAACCTTTAACCCGGAGGCGATTTGCGACAAACTTGCTGAACTCATCAGACCGCTTTGTGAAAAGGTGGATAATTTAGCCAGGGAGGTTGACAGTCTAAGAGGAGCCATTAATAAAGTTCGGATGCGGGACCCACAAAAAATAGGTATAGAAGTTTCTACTACAACAATGGGTATGGATGAAAGGAATACAGGCGCCCTAAATAGTATTAAAGAAAAGACCCTCATAAGCCAGCCACATGGAGATTCAACGAATCCCCCTATTATACCGACGGCAGGGAATCCAACAGAAAAAGTTACTCAGAGAGGACAACCAAAAAGTAATATTGCACCTATGGAACAAGCATGTCTGGAGAAAGAAGTCTATATGACCTCAAAAGACGATGGAAAAATGCCACCCCGCATTAATTTGCCTCCAGAATGCAGTCCATATGTAGCAGTACTCGTGAATATTCCCAAGCTTAGATACGGGCAAGTGGAGAATAATGATACACTCAAGAATAAAACGCTCCACTGGTTGGCCAAAAATTGTAATTTCCCTATGGAGGGGGCCAGTCAGATTTTATTAGCACAAAGAGTAAGTTGGATAGGCCCCCTTAGAAAAGTTTTTGAAGGAGACTGTGTTGTAATAAATTTTAAAACCTGCTCCTGGGCCAGAAAGTGCCGTGAGGGGAACGGCGGAGAAACCCATAAAACTACCGCCCCCATCATTCCCTCTCCCGGGCGCCTGCCTACCGCGTCATCAGGCAGCGCCGGGGAGGGATAAAGCCTCGGAGGAAGACCCGCTGCACGGGACGCTTTTGCTGGGCACTCGGTAAGGTGCCTCTTACCTCGCCAGCCGTGAGGGGAACGGCGCTTCAACCCGGAACTTTTGCCCTGTTTGCTGCAGTGCCGTGAGGGGAACGGCGGAGAAACCCATAAAACTACCGCCCCCATCATTCCCTCTCCCGGGCGCCTGCCTACCGCGTCATCAGGCAGCGCCGGGGAGGGTTAAAGCCTCGGAGGAAGACCCGCTGCGCGGGATGTGTGCGGGCCGCGCCCGGGCAAAGCCCGGGCCAAGGGCGGGCCCGTCCTTACCCGTCACTGACTGGAGCTGACGGGGCGGGGCAACCCCCCTTAAAACCGCCATACCATCATCGTTCATCCCAAGGTACTGTGGTCTTTGCATTCTTATGGGCTGATTGCACAGTTTTTTGTTAACCTAGTCTTCCCTATCGGCTATTTGTTGACTATTGCGGTGTCTGGCCTTCCTCTGCTAACTGCCCTCCTGACTCTCGTTATGCCATCTAAAGACCGTAAAAGCAGAGTGGGCAACGAATATCTTACGGGAACGATGGACCAATTTGTCACCAAGGTTAAATGTGTCATTGATAAAGAAATTATGCTCCTGGAACGCCGTGTTTCGCAGGACCTCGCAGCAGCTAGGAGGTCCTCCATGGGCTATCTTGCCAATGTCCGCTCTCCTGTCCAGCACAATCCCGATCTTGCTACCACTACTCGATCTGATGTGGATTTCATCACCCAGGACTTGCCATCTAGTGGATCAGTTGTTACTGTCTCTATGGAGGAGCAGTCCTTGCCCCTTGACTCTTTGTTAGCCTCTCCTCGACTGTTACCGTCTCCTACTAGTATTGTCCCAGAGCCCGGTATTAGGCAGCTGCGCGCACGAAACCCTGGGGCAATTCCTAAAATCAAACCTGGGTGTATATCTTCTAAGGGTGGGAAGGGCAAGATCACTAAAAAAAATCAAAAAACAATAAACCATCATGGCCCATTGAAAAATACCTTGTTTGTTCCCGAACAGCCTTTACAGTTGGCTTCGTTAGATAAGGCCATTCTCCAACCACATTCTTCACTTATTATACCATCGTGTCAGGATGCTATAGGGGGGCAAAGTGAAGTAGACAAGAGAGGGACCCCAGGTTTATCAAATACACATGAAATTGTCGATGCCATCAGGCTTTTGCTTCATCCTGTGGAGGATAGAATACTTAAAATTGAACAGCAGCTCTCCAGGATTGAATGCAGCCTTGGGGCCCTGACCAATATCCAAAATAATATTCTGAGATTAGGGGTACTGAACGTCCCGGTTAATACTAGAGCAGATAAGGACCTGGTGGCCCCCCAAATTCATCCACTAGTCTCCTCAGAATGTCAATTAGCAATTGCAACCAAAGAGTCTACCTCGGTCCCTGCCCACAGAAATTCTAGACACCCTAGCACTACCCAGCTAAAAGACGCTGCTAGGACTCCAAAACTTATGTCCCCAAGTAGGGCAAATATCCCCAACTTACCACCTGAAACTGCCCCATATGTCGTTATTCTGGCAGGGGTTCCAGAACAGGGCAAAAATGAATCTGAGTCTCCCATAACTCTCAGGAACAGGGTGATACACTGGCTCAACAAAAATAGACCATTGCCAATGTACAAAAGTAGTAAAATACTTACGGTAAGAAGGGTCCCATGGGTGGGCCACTTGGCAAAGAATATAAAGGGGGACTGCATCCTAATTAATTTCAACGATCCTCAAATCGTTGAGCATATTTGAAATAAAAGAATCCAATCATGCACACACACACATGTGTGTGTGTAGAGAGAGAGAGAAAGGGTGTGTGTTATTGAGAAAAAGTGTGTGTGTTATCAAGAAAGAGCGTACCTTTAGAAACCAGTGTGGACAACCCACATACCGTAGTGAGCACACAATGGGACCAGAGTTAAAATTAAAACTATAGATTGTGGATCCAGTAGACGCGCGTTCTAATCCCGGCTTCACATTGTGTAATCCTGAGCAACGTTTCAATCTCGTGCCTGCCCCCTTTATTTTCCGAACTGTGAGCAGATATGTGCCAAATGAAGAGCTCTGCGAATGTATGGATATGCACACGGATAATGCTGTCCTAAACTACCTTTATGTCGTTTTTGTCAAATGAATATTTTTATAGTCACTCGTTAAAAGCCGAATAGTTAAAACCTTTGTAACCCTCAACTACCTCTTCAGCTAAGCGGGCATTTTAATTCAACAATTGGCGTTTTACAACCTAAAATTAGACTGTTCCTGTCCATACCGTGTCTTTGTTTGCTTCGATGTTTTATTTACGCAAGGTGTGCACACACTAGCAATAAAAGGGATACCAAAATATTGGAATTAAGATTTACGAGAGCTTGATAATGCTTTCTTGAATGATATCATTTTACAAAATCTAGTTTTGGAAAAATATAAGGGTCTTATGTATGAGTCTGTTTTCCCCCCAACCATTGAACAATTGTTACGTATAGAGGCGAATATTAAAATGTGCTATTTGATACATACCCAGCTATGACACCCTGTAGACATAAATGGTTCGTTTTTTTTCTGCCTTTGGATAGCTGTCCCTCATCATCGTTTTCTCAGTATGAAAACTGAACTGTGCGAGGTACTTAACGAAGCTAGCTTAACTCGGTAGGTTAGTGCATCTGCTGCTGAGAACTGCGGGTATAACCTAAAGGTTGCGAATCTCGAGGAGGCTGTCTTAGGCCGTCTTAGAATGTCATCCTCACTAGAGCTTGTTAATGCTTTCTTGAATGATTTTATTTTACAAAATCTAGTTTCGAAAAAATATAAGGGTCTTATGTATAAGTCGGTTTTCCACCCAACCTTTGAACAATTGTTACGTATAGAGGCGAATATTAAAATGTGCCATTTGATACACACCCAGCTATGAGACCCTGTAGACATAAATGGTTCGTTTTCTTTCTGCCTTTGGATAGCTGTCCCTCATCATCGTTTTCTCAGTATGAAAACTGAACAGTGCGAGGAACTTAACGAAGCTAGCTTAACTCGGTAGGTTAGTGCATCTGCTGCTGAGAACTGGGCGTATAACCTAAAGGTTGCGAATCTCGAGGAGGCTGTTTTAGGCCGTCTTAGAATTTCATCCTCATTAACGTAAAAAAACAGGCAAGTAAAATAATAACTGCTGATATTTATAGCTCTAGGAAACCGCAGATTACAGTAGACTGTCCACTGTCCCAGCGCTGGCTTCCTTCAACTCTGGGTCGTAACGCGCGCGCGCGTGCACTGGTGAGCAGTCTAAATATCGAGTTTTTAATTTCGAACTACAAGTATATCGAGTTGTAAATATCGTAGGTAAAGAATATCGAAGTCAAGAATATCGATGGACAGAATATCGACCCCAAGGTAAGTATTATCGAAGTTAATAATATCGAAGTCATTAATATAGATGTAAGTAATATCGTAATCAAAAATTTCGATGCCAAGAATATCGATATTTTATTAGTGTAATGTTTTTTAATATGTATTTTATTTGTATGTTAAAGATTATTGTAATGTATTTTAATACATTTAAAAATAAATGTTTAGAGATTAATAATAATTTAAAATATAATTTAGCGTTTTGGTATCAGAGCGGGTTGTGGGTTTATAGGGGAATAGGGTGGGAAGTAATTTAATTATAATTAATTAATTAATATATATTGTTTAATTGGTATTTATGATTAATTCATTGTTAATTAATTACTAATTGTTAATTAAATATATTAATTGATTAATTAATTGTTAATTAATTATTAATTGTAAATTAATTTTATTAATTGGTTAATTATATAAGTTATAATTAGTTTAATATTAATATTTATTTATTGGTATTATTAATTAATCAATTGTTAATTACTAATTAATTGGTGATTTAATTGTATTAAGTGATTAATTGATGATTCAATTAATTATGTGAATTTTTATGTGTAGTGGGTTGTGGGTTTATAGGGGAATAGGGTGGGATGTAATTACATTCAAATAATTACTGATAATTTTTATTTATTTGTAATTAATAATAATTAATTATTAATTGGTATTTAATTGTTATTAGTACGTTAAATATAGTAAATAAAAATAATTTATTATTCCATGTTATTTGTTGTTATTGCTAAGTAATGTATTGTTAATTAATAATTAATTTGTGAATAATTGTAATTTGGTAGTTAATATGTATAAATTTGTAAATAATAAGTATATTAATTATAAAGAATGTATTATTAATTGTAAATAATAGATAAACTGATATTTAAATGTATTGTGTATTTTGTATGTGTAGTGAGTTGTGTGTTAAAGGGGGAATAGTGTGGGATGTAATTTAAAGTTATTTATACAAATATTTATTTTAAATAATTGGTATTTAATAATACATATTTTGTAAATTAATTATTAATATGCTATTTTTTTATAACTAATTATTTAATTGGTTATTAAGTTTATAGAATCCCTATGCTATCCAGTGCTTTCCCAACTGTTTTACTATCTGGAGTTGGAATAGTAATTTTTAACCCTACGCTATCCAGCGCTTTCCCTACTGTTTCACTTACTGGAGTGGGAATAGTAATTTGTACCCCTACTGTTAGACCTGGCATCATTGGCGTGAGTCTCTCCTCCATTTTTTTCTGTTTGCCTCCTCTGTTTACGATGTTTTTGCTGGATTATTGCTTTGGGCACTGTGCCACTGCTGATCAGTGCCACAGTGCAAGTGCTCCCTATGTTAAATTGTTACATTGATTGGTGTTACCATGATTGGCTTGGTTGACTTACTGTTCAGACCCTAGTCTAGCGCACTGCGTGTGCCAAGGGCGTGTAAGTTAACTGCTGCTGGTGGGCTTGCAGCACTGGTTGTGCCACCCACAGAAGCAGCGTGCAAAATGTGTCTCAGGCCTGCCACCGCGGCGCCTGCGTGCAGTCCCTGACTGCCATGTCGACTTGGTAAGGAAACCTACTTACCAGTCTTTATACCTTCACTTTGCCACATTTCAGACACCTCTATGGTAGGCCCTAGGGCAGGGTGCATTGTTGGTAAAAGGTAGGTCATGCCCTGACGTGTGTGGCATGACCTAATAGTGAATTACAGCCATTTTCGTTTTTCACTATTGAAGGGCTACCTGCCTCCAATAGGCCAGACTGATTATTAACTCCATTATAATCTATCTGACTCAGGGAGCATGGTAGCAAGTCGAGTTTAGTATCCCTGAACTCAGAATTTAATAACACACCCTTTAGGATGGATGGTTTTTAAATTCTATGTTTGAAAATAGCACTTTTAGAAAGTGGCTATTTTCTTGTCCAACTATCTACCGGTCTCTGCTGGTTTGGTGTGTGTGTCAGGGGCTGGGTGGCTCCAGAGGTCTGAGTGAGTCAGTGTGGGGTGAATGGGGCGTTTACACGTAGAGTGAGGGAAGAGTAGCCTGCCCTGCCTGACACAATACTGGCTCCGCCTCCTGCTGGGCGACTGATAGCCCTGCTCCTGCCAGTGACAATACTGGCTCCGCCTCCTGCTGGGCGGCTGAGGACTCTGCCCTGCTCAGTGAATGGGCCAGGTGCCTCTGCCTGGCAACACCCACAACAAAACCTGAGATGGTGGGAATCGCCCTGCTTGGACAAAGGGAACAAAGGGAAAAAGGGGTATAAGAGAAGGACCCCTGAACCAAGAACTCAGATCACTTCTGACAAGGAAACCTGTACCAAGGACAAGAAGCCTGCTGATCTAAGGACTTGCCTCCCCTTTCTGCCAGAGTGCTGTTTTGCTGTGGAGGACCCTGAAAGCTGCTTCTTTATTTTTGCCAAGGAACAAGGAGAGAGGAACTTGGTGTGTACTCTCTGAACACTTGCTAGAAAATCTCCAAGGACTGGAAGAGTGCCAGTCTCCTGTTGAAGTCACAGGGCCAAAGGACTTCACCATCTACTGAATTGCTGAATTGCTGGAAAGTGTTGGTTCCAGTACACAAGGGAAAATCTGCAGTCTCGACGCCAGCAGCAACGCCAGTGAGCAGTGGGTATCGGCCCCGGCTCCAAGTGACCCCGTCTCGACGCCGGTATCAACGCCAGTGAGGAGTGAGTATCGGCTCCACCTCCAAGCGACCCCGTCCCGACGCCACTGCTGATCGCATCGACTCGACGCCTTCTCGACGCCGTGAGCGCTGCTCCGGCCCGACATCCCTCGACGCCGCTGCGGATTGACCCGACTCCGAGGCACGATCGACGACGACCTCGACGCCGACATCTCGACGCCGTGGATCATCGTTTTCTTCGTTTCTCAAGGTACTGTACTTGTGGGGTCTGTTGCAACTCCAGGCTCGACGTAGCGCTCCTCGCGGTCGACGCCGAACCTTGGGAATCTTGTAGACTCGACGTCGTGTGACTCCTGTAGGGGTTACATTGTTGCCAAAGAACTGTGCTCAGAAGAATACTTTGCTAAAGAACTATTTGCCAAGAAGAAACCTTACTTGAACTATTATTTTTCCTTCCAAAGAGTATTTATTAAGACTGTGGTATATTTTTGTCGTTATTTGGTCTTGTGCTAAGCCTTATATAAAAATACTATTTTTATAATAACTTCTGTGTCGTGTCCATCTGTAGTGTATTCACTTTATTACTGTATGTGGTCATAAATGCTTAACACACTGCCTCTGAGATAAGCCTGTCTGCTCTGCCAAGCTACCAAGGGGGTAGCAGGGGTTATCTGAGTGTGTAATCCCCTTTCCCTGACTAGAGTTGGTTGGTCCCTATTTGTCAGAAGTGTACACCTCTGCCAACTAGAGACCGCCGGTTCTAACACCTACGCTATCCAGCGTTTTCACTACTGTTGCACTCTCTGGAGTGGGAATAGTAATTTTTACTCCTACGCTATCCAACGCTTTCCCTTCTGTTGGACTCACTGGAGTGGGAATAGTAATTTTTACCCTTACGCTATCCAACGCTTTCCCTACTATTGCACTCTCTGGAGTTGGAATAGTAATTTTTACCCCTACGCTATCCAACGCTTTCCCTACTGTTGCACTCTTTGGAGTTGGAATAGTAATTTTTACCCCTACGCTATCCAGCGCTTTCCCTACTGTTTCACTTACTGGAGTGGGAATAGTAATTTGTACCCCTACGCTATCCAACACTTTCCCTACTGTTGCACTCTCTGGAGTTAGAATAGTAATTTTTACCCCTACACTATCCAGCGCTTTTCCTACTGTTGCACTCTCTGGAGTTGGAATAGTAATTTTTACCCCTACGCTATCCAGATCTTTCCCTACTGTTTCACTTACTGGAGTGGGAATAGTAATTTTTACCCCTACGCTATCCAGCGCTTTTCCTACTGTTTCACTTACTGGAGTGGGAATAGTAATTTGTACCCCTACGCTATCCAGCGTTTTCACTACTGTTGCACTCTCTGGAGTGGGAATAGTAATTTTTACCCCTACGCTATCCAACGCTTTCCCTACTATTGGACTCACTGGAGTGGGAATAGTAATTTTAACTCCTACGCTATCCAACGTTTTCCCTACTATTGCTCTCTCTGGAGTTGGAATAGTAATTCTTTTCCCTACGCTATCCAACACTTTCCCTACTGTTGCACTCTCTGGAGTGGGAATAGTAATTTTTACCCTTACGCTATCCAATGCTTTCCCTACTATTGCACTCTCTGGAGTTGGAATAGTAATTTTTACCCCTACGCTATCCAACGCTTTCCCTACTGTTGCACTCTTTGGAGTTGGAATAGTAATTTTTACCCCTACGCTATCCAGAGCTTTCCCTACTGTTTCACTTACTGGAGTGGGAATAGTAATTTGTACCCCTACGCTATCCAACGCTTTCCCTACTGTTGCACTCTCTGGAGTTGGAATAGTAATTTTTACCCCTACGCTATCCAACGCTTTCCCTACTGTTGCACTCTTTGGAGTTGGAATAGTAATTTTTACCCCTACGCTATCCAATGCTTTCCCTACTGTTGCACTCTTTGGAGTTGGAATAGTAATTTTTACCCCTACGCTATCCAGCGCTTTACCTACTGTTTCACTTACTGGAGTGGGAATAGTAATTTGTACCCCTACGCTTTCCAACGCTTTCCCTACTGTTGCACTCTCTGGAGTTGGAATAGTAATTTTTACCCCTACGCTATCCAGCGCTTTTCCTACTGTTGCACTCTCTGGAGTTGGAATAGTAATTTTTACCTTTACGCTATCCAACGCTTTCCCTACTATTGCACTCTCTGGAGTTGGAATAGTAATTTTACCCCTACGCTATCCAACGCTTTCCCTACTGTTGCACTCTTTGGAGTTGGAATAGTAATTTTTACCCCTACGCTATCCAGCGCTTTTCCTACTGTTGCACTCTCTGGAGTTGGAATAGTAATTTTTACCTTTATGCTATCCAACGCTTTCCCTACTATTGCACTCTCTGGAGTTGGAATAGTAATTTTAACCCTACGCTATCCAACGCTTTCCCTACTGTTGCACTCTTTGGAGTTGGAATAGTAATTTTTACCCCTGCGGTATCCAACATTTTCCTTACTGTTGTTTTTGTTGGAGTTGGACTAGTAGTTTTATTGTGTCTGATATTTCATATGTTTTGTATTATTTTTGCTATTGTAATATATCATTAATAATAAAAATTATTCATATTAAAAATATTGATTATTATTTGCTATATGTAATTATTAAATATTTATTAATGTTATTATTTTATGTGTATAGATGTATTGGTAATTTTTAAAAATATGTAATAATTTATACGTTACAGAAATTATTAGTAAAATTAATTATTAAGTAAGTATATATATTATATATTATATGTATATGTTTAATTAAAGTTTTATTAAATTATATATATTAATTATACATTTTAAATATTATACAATATATTTTATTATGTTTATTTAATTTCTAAGTATAATTTGGTTTATTTTACATATATTTTTAAAGTAAAATAAAAACGATATTTTTAATAACGATATTTTTGACATCGATATTTAATTTTCGATATTTTTGTACTTACCATGTTGTAGATAGGATGTCGATATTCTTGACATTGATATTTTTGTTGTGATATATTTGTAGGTCGATTTTCTGTCTGTCGAAATTATGTCATACAACCGCGTGCACTGTTTAAAGTGAAAGCACGCTGGAGCCAGAGTTGAAGGAAGCCGGCGTGAACAAGATGGCGGCAGACTGTCCACTGTCCCACGGGACCCGCGCATGCTGTCTGCTATGGACAGATAGCGAGAGCAGCCATCTTTGTCCATGCAGGCACGTGCATGAGCTCTCGGCGGAGAATCGATTCCAAAAGGTCCCTCTGACGCGAGCAGCGCATACGCTGCTTTCGCCAGGCGAGACCTAAAAAGTGGCACACATTTACGGAAGAAAGAAGGGTGCTTCTATCAAAGCGGCATGTTTTCTTCACTTCACTAAGATACAAGCATGCAAATGTTGCAAGGGCTCTTTGTTTACGGATTAGTTCACTATGGTCAACCACACCTGAATATAAGTGAGCCCACTCCTGCTCAGGCCCCGCCCCTGCTGCATTAACGGGCCAACCCAGCGAGAGACTGGGAATAAGACCTCTGCCCCAGTAGGTAAAAGGACAGTAACAGAGGCCCATCTTCTCCCCAAAGGCCGCTCAGGCCCCCACTGGAGACATCGGAACTGCACCGACACAGACCAAATCTGCCATAAGAGTGGCCCGCATCCGGATCTCGGATACCGGCCCATTGCCTGAGAGCCCGCCTTACCAATCCGACCCTATATATAACAATGCATTCTTACCCCAGCAGCTGCCAGTGAAGATGAAGGAGTTTTAATAAGGCACTTGATTGTTCAACTAGGTCACAAAAAGTGCTGCACTGTAAGACCTGCTTATGGATGAGACAGTGTTTAGAATCATTCACTTGACCGAGCAGAAGGCTGGATATGTACGCCATTGGATCTCATCTCTGCTGCTATGAGTCTCTCAAAACATCCCTTCCCATGTGATTGTATATGATACATGATGTGGTCCCACCCAAGAAAAAAACAGTGTTAATCACGACAGATTTCAATTTTCCTTTAAAATAGTTTCCTGTTTTTCTGCCACAAATATAAAGTTACATCTTTAAAATATGTTTTGATTAATTTCCTTTACGTACAGTTGTTTAAAAAACTCACAAAGACATTTCTATGACAACAAACATATATATTTTTACCATACTTTTTATTGATTTTTGCCTAAGAACGCAAACAAAACATACAGATATTAGCCTGGGCATCCTTGTATCCTATTCCTCGACATGGAATCATCAGTTTCACCTCCGAGCCCGCCTCGGTTGGTCACCTGTCCATTGAAGAGTATATGGCCTCTACTGCCAGTCGTTTTTAGGGCTCGTGTAGCGAGAGCCCTTTTGTAGGGGGTTTCAAAATGTACCTAGAAATTGCACATGCTCCTGCATGTGCTTTCTAGGTCTCGCCTAACCCAGCGCATGCGCTGGTCAGGCGAGACTTATTGAGAGGGCTCCAAAAAGTGCTACCAGGCCAGCCTAGAGCTACAGTGCATGTGCGCGGATGCGCGCGCCGCGCTTCACTGCGATTACTTTCACTTTCGCGGCCACGTGGCCGCTTTTATGTATGATGGTGATCGCGATCGCGATCACTTTCACTTTCGCGGCCACACGGCCGCTTTGCATAGCCAATCGGTCTCGCTTTTGGGACCTTATAAGTATATAGTTATGCAACTGTTGCATGGCTAAACACTTATAAGGTCCCAAAGGCGAGACCTATTGGTTATGCCAATGCTTGTTCTTTTGTGCTATGGGATTGGCTTGTTCGTGCGTGTATTTCACAAACAGAGCACGCAATAGGCCAAAGGCGGGCGCATTGCTCCGCCCATGGCCTATTGGTGTCTATTACCGCACTAGCCGTCATGTGGTTTCAATTATCGTGCCCAGACACGGGCGCGATAATTGAAGTCACGTCTGGCTGTGGCGCACGCGCACCTCTCCGGACTTCTTCTTTTTTGGATCCATTTCACGGGGAAGCAAGTAAATAAAAGAACCGCTCAAGTCTTGTTAAACTTCCTGGGTTCCAGGCAAAAGCTCAAAATGAACAGTTAATTCTGTTTCCATCTATAAGAAGTGAATAATTTTCCCAAAGCACCATTGCGCCGCCAGCTTACATTTCAATGAAACAGGGCAGACCAGCAGAGCGGGACGCATGGGTAGGTCGAGTAGTTTCTTCACATTTACAGGGGCTGGGCAGGCGCAAGTAGTACTTGTTTTAATTTATTTGCTGCCTTCCTGAAGTGTGGTGCAATGTGCCCTATTTCAGGAAGCCTGCAATTTTTTATTCCTACTTTTGCCTGGAAAATTCTACTCTTTTGTTGCTCATATTAACTGACTTTTTTTTTTTTTAATCTTCCCTCACAATGTTTTTAACCGATTTGTAAAGATTTTAATTAATCATGCACAAATAAAAAAGATTTACTTACTTACTCTTTAGACAGTTTGCCGCACACATTTTTATTTAACATTAACAAAATCCTTCCGCAGAAGAAGTCGTTGTTTTGTTCCGTGCTCGATACCGTTGTTTATAGAAAACTCTGCGAAAGGAGCACTCGCATAGACGGGTTTTGCTAACATTTTCTCTGTTGCATAGTAAAGCTTCGCATAAGGTAACGCCGAAGAGTGTTTTGCACTCATTTTCTATCTTGGTTGGGGTCGATTAGCATGAAAATGTTTTACGCTGAAAAAAAATGAGCTCGGGCGAAGGTAAACCAGGAAACCTTGCAACCTTCGCTGATGGCAAGCTCTGGAACTTTGTTCGACTTTGCTTGTATCAAAATACACTTTGCACTTCACTTCGAAGAACCCCACTACTGATCCAGGCAATCATGGAGTTTTTTCTTTTAACATGCAGATATTTACAATGTTTTTATTCTACAGTACGTGTCTCCCTTTTTAGGTCTCGCATAAAGCAGCGCATGCGCTGCCTCTGCGAGGCATTAAGTAATAAGTATTACTACTGAAACTCCACCCATTGCATCTCACTTTGTTTTGTCACTTGCCATTGGTTACATCTGGCATTGCTCTTTTTATGTAGCTCATGTATTGGCTGGTGGTCCGAAACGTCACTTCCGTTTTGCTTCCTTTGAGCAGGAAGCAGCACTGACCAACTACAGTTTAGTTCCGCTGCTCCGCATTATCTACTCAATTTGGGACTACTTCCTTGTTTATTTTCCACCGCCGTTCACCACTAGCTGCTGAGTTTGGAAGTGTTGGCATTTTCTTTTCCTGTTCCGCCCCCCTCCCTTTGGTCGTGTTATCCATCCTCCCGCCCTCTTTCCCGTTGTCAGTGTCACCGTTCCCTTTGTTCCCGCCCCCCTCCCGCTGTCCGTTTCCCCGTTCACTTTGTTCCGCCCCCCTCCCGTTGAGAGTGTTCTCCATCCTCCCGCCCCTTTCCCATTGTCAGTGCCCCCGTTCCCTTTGCTCCCGCCCCCTCCCGCTGTCTGTTTCCCCGTTCCCTTTGTTCCCGCCCCCCTCCCGCTGTCCGTTTCTCCGTTCACTTTGTCGTTTCTCCGTTCACTTTGTTCCGCCCCCCCTCCCGTTGAGTGTGTTCTCCATCCTCTCCTCCTTTCCCATTGTCAGTGCCCCTGTTCCCTTTGTTCCCGCCCCCTCCCGATGTCTGTTTCCCCGTTCCCTTTGTTCCCGCCCCCTCCCGCTGTCTGTTTCCCCGTTCCCTTTGTTGCCGCCCCCCTCCCGCTGTCCGTTGTTTGGCAGCTTGTTACAGATTAGAGTCTGTTATGGTCTCCTTTGTACCTTTTAGTAGACACTGGGGCCTTTGGTTTGTCAGAATTTACATATTTCCTGCTGAAAACAGCCATATTTATCTTCAATGTGTAAAATATAAATGCCTACCTCACACTGTCTTTCAGATGTGGTAGGTAACCTTGATAGCGTCACATCCGCCTTGAAACAGACATCTCGAACTATGAGGAAAGAGTTTTATTAAAGTTTACAAGATGCAGTTTGTGTTTAGATGTTTTCGTTTTTGTGCCACTCTTGCTTTCTTTTGTGTTTATGCCGTTTTAGTTGGGGCATTTCACCGAGTTGTTCTTTATTTCTTTATTATTATTAACCAGGACCATGGCTCGTTGTGGCAATTGTTGAATTTGAACAGGCTTCACTAATGCTGGCTTTAGAGCATAACTCATAACATTGTGCATATTTCCATTATTCTCTGCCGCATTACAATTATGGGATGGGAGATGGCTTTAAGTGTTTTTTAACCCTATAATTATAATGCATTGGAAGTTTGTTGCTTTTCCCATCTACCCTATGAATCTAATTTGTTTGAAGATTTCACTGCGGGTAGTCTTTCTCATTGTCACTTTTGAATGTTAAATAGTGCTTGAGCTGCCTCGAAGCACTGGGAGAGACCGGACATTCTAAGGAAGGAACAGGAAATAGGGTAGATAGGAAAATGCCATTTTGGGTGTTCTTGCAAAGGTTATGCCACCCAAATCCTGTTTTAGAGTACTGCAAGACTCCTAATCCTCCCTCTCACATTCCTCCAATACCTAGTGCTTTGAAGCATCCTTATTATGGCCTAAGGGCTATAGAAGAGACCAGTGTGGCTTACTTATTACGCAATGACGAATCTATATCCAGGTGCCCTTAATACAGCTGGTTTAAGCCCTTTTCTCTGTTAGAGTCCAATTGTCCAACCAGAGTCGCGCTCTTCGTTACCTCCTGAAGCACAGCGCTGCTGTAATGGCGCTAGTGGTGAAGTGATGCCACTGACATGAGAACAGAACATGTCAGCGGGGTTGACTTCCAGCTATGCCTCAGTAGCACAAGTTGGGAACAATTTGGGTAAAGCCATTTGCGTAGAGCTTTTGGGAGAGAAGCGTGTATTTGTGTCTTCTCTTGGGGGCTGCGCAGTGGAAGTGATCGGTTGTGATGGTCTTCAGATGTGGTATGTTTTACATGATTCTTTCAGCACAATGTTTCCTCATTAATACTTTCATCCACTTCGAGATTACAATAGTCAGTCAGTTTGAAGTACTTGGTGTAGTTGTAATGTGGCTCAAGGAACTGTGAACTAGTGAAACCACTTCAAGTAGTTCTATGGTCAACAGATCTGCACCAGAGATGGTTCCTCAAACATGGCGACTGCAGGAGCACCTCATTACATTCTACTGAGGGGGGCCCATTATTTTGCGTTACACCACTCTAGGGCCTGCAACACCTTTTGACAGTTTTGGTTTTTTAGCGTGTGTGCACACATTGGCGGTACTTGTATAGTCTCGGTAGGTCCCAGGATTTGCTTGTTAACTGTAGTCCAACAGATGCACTAAGTGAGGATTGTATGCAGCGGTGGAAGTACATTAACAAGCTTTGCAAATGCAACAGGTCTCGCATTTGTTGGAGATGAGTAATTGGCATTACAAATGCCAAGGTTTTAAGGTCGAGCCTGGGCAGCACATGCGCTGCTCTGCAACATATTTTATTGGAGTATAGCATGGAAGCTCCGCCAATATTTGTCATTGGCTTGTGTCATTGTCCTAAGTAATGCTGGCTTCTGATTTGTTAATAGGCTTGTTAGTCCCTCCTTAGTACCACCTTGTCTTAATTTGTAATCTCCCATGAGGACTGGCCCTTTTACTTTGGTTGTTACACAGTTCGTCTTTTTTAGTCTGTAAGCGCTATTTTCTTTAATGAGTTTCTCCTACTGTAGGCACAAACATGCTTTCCTGCAGCATTTGCGCTTTCACTTTCTGAGCAGCCCTGGACAATGGTGGCCGCTTCTTTGAATATGTCTTGCATTTACAAAAGTTTGAGCTATTTAAATTGTAAATGATAATGCCTTTTATTTATGTGTTAATCAGCAAAACAGATCAATAAAAGGCATTGTCATTTATAATGCCAATAGCTTAAACTCTGGCAAATGCGAGACCTATTGCATTGCAAATGCTTGTTATACTGTGCAGGAGAGATGGTGTTTACATCCTCTTAACACCTGCCAGCAGCGATGTGAGGTGATGCAAACCACAGCTTGATTATGTATCCCTCTGACAATATTTATAGGAAGAGCTGGCTTCCCTGGTGGGAGAAACCTTTTTTTAATTTTTACAAAAGTAGGTAGCATTTCGAAATCCCTTCAGTCTAAGTTAGGTTAATAAGTGGGTGGTTGGGTGTATGGTTTGTATGCTACTGGAGTAGTTTACGTAAACATATTTAGAAGTTAAGGTAATGCTTTTGCTCCGATCCTCCCCATCCTTTTCAACTTTTAAGTTATCCCAGCACATATTGTCTTTCTGATCTGAATGTCATCTTTAATCACCACATTTCCTTTTTAAGGGAGCAGTAGCGTTAACAAAGCAATGCAGCTGACAATAATGTGATAGTCTGCCCTACAAAGGAGCAGCCTGTAACCTGCTGCTGACGTTCTCATTCTCAGACGCTCTCACAAAATGACGTCAGCAGAGCACACACAGAAAAGGATCCCTTCGGGCCCACTGCAACTAACTAAGCACACAATAAAACAAAGCATTATAGCCCAGTTCCTATTCAGCTTCTTATTCGCGTTACTTTGTCATCTGCCACAAGTGTTTGCAGGGGTGGGAGCGAAGGTTGAGTCAGAATTTCAGGGGTACCTTAACTTCTAAATGTCATTTCTTCTGATGATTTGTATTTGGGCCATCCTTACACCATTATGATGCTTAACTTTCTTCTAGGGGCAATATTTTTTCCAAATCCCAGAAAAGTGAACAGGCTAGGTGTTTGTAGATGTTTTTGGATTGTGAAAACATTGCTGCATAGTTCGAGGGCCCCCTGAGCATGCTTGGTGAATGGAGAAGCATTTGCCGAAGAATAGAAATGTTGTCTGCAGTCCATATAGATGTAGTACAGTGTCCTACTGCCTCACAAGAGAGCAGCTATAATATACGTGTTTTTCATTTTTTTCCTCCATCCTAAGACTTAAGGGGAAGCTTTCTGGAGTGAGGGGCCTCGTAGTTGAATCGCGTCATCTTTCTTTTTCTGTTTTCCAGGGACAAGCCGGGGAATGTTTATCCATAATATTTGAGAAACTCGCTCATAATATATAGTTGATTTTCTGTTTTCCCCAGGGTGTTTGAGAAAATCACTTATATTATCTGATTTTCTTATTTTGGTGATTCATGTGGCCCGGTTCTAAGATCTCTTTGGCGTAAAGCAGAGAATTTTTCACCTACATGTTTGTTTGAACTAGCTGCCTGTCCAGGGTGGGGATGACGTAGCTGAATATCACTGTGTGATGTTACTTGGCAGTGAAGATGGAAGCGTGCTCAACCCCAGCTGCAGTTTCTTAAGCGTCCTTGGTGGGAGGTAAGTGTAAGAGCTGTCCTCTTCAACTGCCTGAAATAATGTAGGCTGGTAAAGAGGCAGGGTTCACTTTTGCACAGAGGTAGATGTGAGGGTTCTGGTGCTTGTAGTTCCTTACTGATTGGTACTTAATGAACAAACAATCTTTTTGGATAAAAAAAACACAGAGATCCAGGATTTCTTCACTGGGCAAGGGCTTACTTGTCTGCGATTTAAGTTAAAGGAAAGAGTTGGGGTGGGGGTATAGCTTTATGTAGATGGCCTCAGTAAGCACAATCTTTTGCATTGAACAATTAGAGTGCAACCATTTTGCTTTCGCCCAACAGTCAACGACTGAATGTCACTGAAGAGAATGCCACCGGCTTCTGATGGTGGTTCTGTATCTCCATGAGATACACTCTAGAGAACCCATCTCATTAAAAGACAGAACCTGGTCATTTAATACCCAAACCTTATCCCCGATGGAGAAACCCAATGACCGGAATCGGCTTCTGTACCCAAGGGCGTTGTTTCTCAGGGAGGATTGCTTGATGCATTGACATATGTTAATGGCAACCCTGAAAGTGGTTCCCTTTGTTTCTGTTAATCCCATTTAGGCTCTAAGTAGTTAATGAAAGTTTCCAATTTTAGGGAAATTGGGGAACATTTATAAGAAAGTCTGGCTAATATCCTCCAAATTTTCTAAAGCGAGCACTTGCTATTGAACATGCGCTATCTCTAGTAAATAATCTCAAAGAAGTGAAAGATGTATGGGACTCTTGTCCACATGTGCCTCTCCCAGGCAGAAAACCACTCAAATCAGATGAACAGCGGGGTGTGATCGATTCGAATCAGATGAGCAGCGCGGTCAGGGGCGTAACACAGGCCCCCGCAGGCACTGCGTTGCGGGGGGGAGGGTGGGCGCTCCATGGGCCCCCTCCGCAGCCAGAAAGCACAACAGATCAGTCATGCTCGGATGTGACAGGTTACGTAACTTACGTGGTTACGCTCGCCGTCGTTGCACCTCACCGGAGTCTCTTTTTAAATTAAATGGAGCGCAGCACGCAGTTGTCTCCACGTCTGTGCCAGCTCTTCATCCTTAAGGTGGGGCTGGTGTCATGCACATCACACCGTGGAACTGGGGGAGCTCTGGCGAACGCTAATTAATCCAGCCAGGGAGACCAGCAGGGTAAGTGGGGCGGTCTATCGGATTGAAATTCATAACTGAATTGAGGTCAAAGTCCCGGGCGGGAAGAACAAAAGTCCTGCGCGGGGACCAAGGCAGGTCAATAACAATATTTGGCAGGGATAGGAGTGTTTTTATTGTGACAGATCGCCCAATACAAACTGACCCACGCATATCTTTGTATAGTAGAAAGGCCACTTTATTTAGAACAGGTAAACTCTCAAATAACTCTCAATTTTATTTATTTCTCATTACAATTTAGAATACTGAGCCAAAACCATTTCTAACATCACATTTCCCCATTTCAAAACTTTAAACCAACCTTCAAACTTCTCTGTGTTACCTTTACCTTGTCATTCTTTTCTTCCCCCTTTTCCTACCCGTCTTCCTGGGATGCCGGGTAAGACCGCTCCTGCCTCACCCACCCCAAACCTTGCCACCCAGGAAAACCGAAGAGTTTTCCTGTCCCCACCAACCATTGCAGCCGTAACCTCCCTTCAGCGATCTTTGGTACTGCACCACAGGTCAACAGCCAATTCCATTGACAAACAATCCCTGATTTCCAAAATGTAATTTGACAGGCCCAAATCTGACAAATGAACCCCATCCGATCTGAATAACTGTCCCTCTTTACTGGTGATGTTTCCATGTGACAAATACCTTATGCCCATTCCCGCACAGTAGTTTTTCATTTCTTTATTTAGCTTTTTGCGTGCTCTGTCCATTGCCACTTGGTCTCTCGCTTGCCTCCAATGCTGCCGATAAACAAATTCAGTCCATACAACTGTCGTTCCCAACCAGTTGTCCTTGATCACCGCTAGATCTAATTTCATGTTTTTTAACAGCGTAAGACCTGAAAGCGATACGAGATCATTCTCTCCTAAATGTATCAAGAGCAAGTTTGGCGGCCGTCTATCATAACTCAATCTTCTGAGAGTTGGGAACAGTTCCTCCCATTTCATACCGCCTTTTCCATGCCAAAGCAACTCATGTGCTGCACTTGGGAGGCCAAGGCTGCAACCATAAATCTGTTTTTCAGCGAAGAGGCCTGCCCTTTTGACAAATGAATGTCCGATGATCCATACGTGGCATTTCCCGGACAAAGTGCGAATATCACCTAATATAAAATAAAAAGAATTAGCACACCATACCTACATTTACTAAATCTACTTGCGTACATATTGTGTACAACACCTGGATTTCCACCTGCCTATTCTCTGAATGGCATCCCACCCTAACCCCAACTTCGCAGCGTCCGTCGCTGCTCCTATTCTGAATGAATGAGTCGCATACTCTGAAGGTGATTCTCCCACTAACAACAAAACCTTCCTCAGCACCCCCAACAGCTGTGTACTGGTAACATGGTGGCCTGACTTATGCACGAAAATATAAGCTGCTGTGGTGGTAATGGATTTGTCCTGAAACCCTTCCCACACTAAAACTGGCCAACACTCCACCAGGCCACTTTTATTCAGAAAAACCCAAACACCCCTTCCCAATTGGTCAGTTTTTGAACGTCGTAACCAAATCCGAAGCCTCTGCTGTTCGCAAATCACTTCGTCATAACGTATGCCTCCTTTCCCTCTGCCCCCCAATATCTCTGACACTCGAAACGCTCCGAAAAGAGCCAAATCATTGCCAGCCTGAACAATGCTGTCTCATGAGCGCTATAACAACAATGTGGTAACTGTTGCACCAGTCTCTGCAGCAGCTGAAAAGAAATGGGGGCTCTAGGCAGCCGCCTTGTTACCCTCCTTTTGCTCAAACCTTTCAACATTCTTCGCACCAGAATGCCGTCAACAGGGTCAAAGCCCCAGTGTAACTGCCCATAAAAGGATACCCCAGCCAGTTTACCCGCTATGGTATTCGATGACAACCTTTGTTTCGCCAGCCATAAAACAAAGTGCAAGATAATGTAAGTAAAATGTTGCCTCTTCCACCCTTCACTGTTACATTGTACATAACTCGTAAATTGTAACCACGCTTGTCTGTAAGATTTCCTTGTGGAATCCGCAACTGAGTTTTCCACGAGCCTTTCAATTGTCAGTTCCCCAATGCCCAGATGTTGTCTGACAGAAGGGTTTTGCTGTCGTCCGCCCCTGGCGCCAGATCGCGAAAAAGCTGCCAATCAAAACGTGAAAGGGCGTCAGCAATGTAGTTATTTACACCTGGTATGTGTTTGGCTCTGAACATAATATTCCATTGTAAACTCACCAACATAAACTCCCGTAACAAGCGTAACACTCTCACATCTTTGGCTTTTTGGTGATTGAGTAGATTCACTACCGACATATTATCAATATTGAACAACACAGATCTATTTTGAAGTTCCTTGCCCCATGTGACCAGCGCTACCAAAACCGGAAAAAGTTATAAAAAGGTGATGATGCGCCCTTGTGTCAATCCAGTGCGCTGGCCACTGCTCCGAACACCACCGACCGTCCCAAAAGATACCAAAACCTTTGGAACCAGGCGCGTCCGAATATATCTGTACCTGCCATATAAAATGGTCTTTAATGAATTGTAACGGCACTCCATGGAAATCCTCCAAGAAAACCAACCATATTCTCAAATCTTCCTTCACCAATTTGGATATGCGGACTCTATGATGTGGTCGCCAGGCTCCCGACATCGCCATGCCTAAGGCCCGACAAAACGTCCTACCTGCCCTTACTACTCTGCAAGCGAACGTCAAATAGCCCAGAAGGCGCTGTACCTGCCTAAGCTCCAGTTTCGTTTTTCCTAATGTTTCCTCCACACATTCTCGAATTTCACATACTTTCCCTGCTGGCAGCCTGGCTATTTGTGCTACCGTGTCTATTTCAATGCCAAGAAATGTTAAACAGATCTGTGGCCCTATCGTTTTTTCCGGCGCCAATGGCACTCCAAGCTCCTTCATCAATTTACAAAAAACATCCAAAGATGTCTGGCTCTGCCTAGTACCTGCCTGACCCATGAAGAGGAAATCATCCAAATAGTGACAAGAAGCTCCTTGCTTGTAATTCTGCGAAAAAACCCAGTGCAGGAAGGTGCTAATTCCCCCAAAGAGGGCGCAAGACACCGCACACCCCATGGGTAACACTTTGTCAACATAATAGTGCCACTCAAAATACATTCCCAACAATTCAAAGTCGGTTGGATGAATCGGGAGGAGCCTAAACGCCGACTTGATATCACATTTAGCGAGCTGCGCACCTCCACCTAGAAAATTCACCTGCTTCAGGGCCTCGCCAACTGACGTGTAAGACACTGCCGTGTCTGCTGGGGCAATAAAATCATTATTAGAATAGCCTTCTGGCCAAGACAGGTGCTGGATCATTCGAAATTCCCCAGCTGCCTTTTTAGGGATGACCCCAATAGACGAAATAATCAAATTCGGCAAGGGACACATCTCAAACGGGCCGGCTACTCTGCCCAATGACACTTCTTCAGACAGTTTAGCTCGAACTATGTGAGGGAACTCCGTTGCGGATTTCAAATTATCTGCCCACCGACCTTCTCTGGGCCCTTGGTAACTAATCTTGAAACCCTCTAACAAACCCCAAAACAATGTGCTAGCCGCTGTCTTATCATGATATGCTTCCAGCCATGGTATCATCGCCTCCAAATTAATTGGCGTAGCCGCCTTTTGGCATAAATTGTAATGGTGCCCCTCTACCCCTGGCCCCCAATCCTTGTTCGGGCCCTCTCTGCCCACCAGCTGCGTTAGATGTGGTGAAGCACTGGGTAATTGCATGTTGCCCCCCACATTGTGAACATTCGTGTCAAAAGCGACACGCCTGCCTGGTGCATAATCCCCTATTAAAATTCCAGCAGGCTCCAATCCCAGCCGCCTGACCCCGCCCTGTGACACCCGCCCCTGATAGAGCGGGACGTGGTAGAAAGGGCTTATATGTAACCCCAAACCGCTGGCAGTATGAGTAGTCGCCAAAGGATGAGTCGAAGCCATCCATTGGAGCCACAATTCTGCGTCCACCTCACCCCATGGTTTATTTGTTCATCCTGGCCCTAAATTCCTCATCATAATTGAGCCAGCAATAACCCCCAAACTGCAGCTGAGCTTTTCGTACTACATCCATATACTTAAAAATGGACACTGCTCTCTCAGGGTATTTCTCCGTATATATGCTGGCAAAAATGAGAAACGCAGACGTCCAGTTTTCCACATTACGTGGAACCCTTGGCCGCCTTGCCAGTTCCCACTCTTCTTCCTTAGAACCTTCCTTTGCCTGGACCTCCCTTTGTAGTAAGTTAAAGATGTCGACAAACTCATGGTCCCAAATTTTCTGTTTCGTCTTTAAAGATAAATGTGTACCCAGGGGCATCGCTAAACCCATGTAAGGTAAACGTTTAGCTACATTACCCACAGCCTGCGTCGCGTCCCCCCCTGTCTTCTGCACGGTCATACTCCCTACTTTGTCCTTGCTTTGTTCAACAACTGAGGCCTCTGGCCCCCCAACCTTACTCGACAGTACCTTTGGCTGACTCGAACCACTGTGTATATCCCTCACCTGTGGTAAATCTAAATGTGTAACCTAAGGGGCCCACACCTCCCACCATGGTGTCGTACCTCTCGGAAGATGTTCTGCTCTGTCCCTCATGCCCACTGGTACACTCGCTCGATGTCTTTTCTTTTGAGACTCTTCAACTGGCAGGTCCGCACGTGACTTCTGTAAGGTAGAAACATAGGCAGCTGACCCCTTCCCTCCCTCCCCTACCCCTTTTTTGTTCTGATTTGCTGCATGACTGTACTGTGTTCCTCTCTAACTTCATCCCAAATCACCTCTTCATTCCCACCCTCTTCTCCATACCCCACATTTTGTCTACTACTGCTAGGCAGGGCTCCATCTCCTATCCCTCCATCAAAAAAGCGCCAATCTTGAACACAACTCTGCGCTTGAGCTCTGCGTCTTCGTGAAAAATCCGCACTGAACTTCTCTTGCTGAGGCGCTAAATCGCTAGCCACCGCTACTTGTGGCGCTTGTCGAGACCGCTGCTCGCTTTGAGCTACAGTCCGCCCAGAAACAGCTTTCGACATCCGGGCGCTCTTCCCGCCGGTAGGCTGCTCCGCAACTGGTACTCTCGCAAAAGGTGATTTACTAGCAGCCTTCCTCTCTTGCACCTCTCCTCCTTGCCCTGAATGAGGCACCCACACCCACTGCCCTTCATCACACCCTATCTCTGCTAAATCCCCTTGCGCTATTTGACCTGGTGGTAACCTAGGCTCCGGAAAAATACTTTCCTCCATGTCGGGCTCTGACCTATGAGAGGACCCATTATTGCCCTGCCACAAACTCCCACCCGGCTGGTCTACGCCATATACCCAATCATCCTGTTCTTCACTGGACTCACCACCTATCTCTACCACCTGCGCCACAAAATCCACACCTTCCTCCCCTATACCAAAACCTTCACCCCTCGCTTGCTGCAACCTTTTTACCTTGCTACCAGTACCCCCACCAGGCCTTGGCCTATTCTTTTTCTGCGCTGGCCGCAAAATGCCCACCACCTCTTCTTGGTCCCTGTCACTCCCTGTGTCTGAAGAATAATCCACCAACGGAAAACCTTGATCCCCCTTAGTGTGCAAATTCATACCCAGAGGCTCTGTCATATCACTAACCTGTTGGTCCTCCATTCCCACCTTCGCAACGCTACCTTGCTGCTCCCAGCTGAGGAGGCATGGTGCAGCACCCCTCCCCCAACCCCTCTTGCCCCTCACTCTACTTCTTCTGGAAATAAGCCCCCTACAAATTGCCACTGGGGCCCCCCTCATGCTAACCTCCTGCCCTACTGTGGCACCATTTAAAACTCCCTGAGGCATTGCTATCACCTGGCGCTGTGCAAGGCGTTTTGCCATACCTCTGTCCTCACTGCCATGTGCACCTCCGCTCCTGAGGCGCGTGGCTCTTCGTGTTCTACCAGCCTGCTGAGGCAAGCAGGCCGCTATTGCCCTCTGCACTCCGCTTGCAGCACGACGCCTCATTGTCCTTCCCCTGGTCGCAGACGCAGCCCTCGCCTCAGCTGACAGCAGGTCTTCTCTCCCTGCCTTCTTCAAGAATTCCAATGCTGCCCTCACTTTCTCGTCGTCCTCCATGCCTCTCCTGCTCTTCCACGTCGATTCTGGTCCGTTTTTACCTCAGGGAAAACCTTTTTTTTTCTTCAGCACTTTGTTTTCTCCTTATCACCCCACGCTCGCGCTTCCCTGCTCTCTCCGCACCTGACTAACTAAACTACGCGCGCCTCTCCCTAACGTCCCTACGTGGCCCGTTCCATTCGGGCAACCAGCCCCAGGGGAAGACTGTTTCTCCGCTCCCCCTGGGGCCCCCTTGTCTTACGGCTATGGCATAGGGCTCAGGACAGGGGGCCGCCAGAGATCTGGGCTTGTTAGGGGCTTCTCAGAGAGCTCCACTGCACTTTTATTTGGCAGTCTGTCTGGGCGACTGTGCCCCTGGCTGCTCTTTAGAATGGGAAGAATAGGGTGGTTGGGGGTTACTTCAACAGGGGGAAGTAGGCCTCGGCATTGTGTGCTGGATGTCAGGGCGCCCGTGGAATGGGCTGCAAGTGGTCGGTGGGAGGGCATGATTGTCTTACGGGAGTAAATCTCAGAGCCATCCACCCATTGACCTTTACTGTCAGGAAGTTAAGAAGTACTCCGATGTATTTGCAGATGCTGTGTAGTGTGGGCGGTGTCCGACGTGTTGATTGCCACACACGAGGAAGATCTGCCCCATCCTCAGCCTGGGTTTAGGATTCTGTGGTTCTCTCTGTGTGCACTCCCTTCTCCACCAGCTTTACCGCTACGTGTCTGGTCTAGCCTCACCTTCTGTATTCCGGATGTACTCCTGTCCAATTTTAATTCTTCATGGGCATGAAGAAAAAGAAAACTAAAATGCCTCATGTTTTAAACTTTCCTTTGCCAGGGACTCGCCTCCCACGAAGTTAAAGGCAAGACCCCTTAATGAAAATTGAAAGTTACATTTATGTAAAGACAATTCAAAGGCAACATATTTATTTTGCAGAATATTGTTTAATCAAACAGACTGTTCAGGTGGATCCTGTACTTGTACAGTCCACATTCTATACGACTATTGTTCCTAAAACGCCTATGCTTGGGAATGGAAGCCCGGCCTCTACGTTTTTGTGGAGGAGTCTGCCCGGGCAGGTGGGTTATTACGTAGTGGTGTTTAGCGTCAGTTATGTGCCGCGAAAATGTAAATCCAGCTATGATGATAGGAAAAGTATCAACACTTTGGTAATTTCAATAGAAACATTCACTTTATGTCAATAACCATGGCCAGGCCTCCCTCTCCAGATTGTATTACTACCTCGAATGTAAATGCAGCGTTGTGTGCTTTTCAGATGCCTACGTTTCCTACATTGTAACTTTGAAGGTGCAGGGATTTTAATGTAATGTTGCTTTTGTGTGCGTGGTAGAATTATGAAAAGAGGGAATCTTTACAACGTCCCAGATAAACGTGTATGTTGGGGAGACAGAGCTTTACTAAATGAAAGCAGAGCCGAGGTGATCCTGATTGATATGGAATGTATTTCTATAACCGAAGTGCATGGATCGATCAACACGGGCTGTTTTTTTCCCCTCCACTACTTTAGTTTCAGTATGATGGTGCCCTAGCTGCGGATGTGCCCAGAGTTACCAGAGACGGAGCGCTTGTTATCAAGAAATGGATGGGTGCTGGTTATGATTCAGCTGGTTTTGAAGATAGTGCTGACCTAAAAGTGGAGCCAGTGGGTTTCCATCAGAATGTAGGTCATGCTTTGTTACCCATGGCCAGTGTCATCCAGGATCTTAAATGTGACCACTAATTTAAAGGAATGCCCAACGGTAATCCCAAAAACAAGAAAGCCAAATTTTTGTTATAAAATCACCCCTGATTGATCCAGCCAGGTGTTGTTGATGGTCCACAGCATTCGTGCCCACTATAAAGGTAATATACATGGGAGAAAGTTGGTTAGCCCGCAGTCCAGAATTGGTTATTGCCCCACATTTTCCCATGACTACAGCTGTCAGAGAAAAATTGCATAATACTCTCTCCCATCTATCCACTGACCACCCAACAGTCTTCACCCAGCAGTGTCCGAGTTCAAGGAAGAGCAAACTTTCAAAATACTAGCACAGACACAAAATTACAAGGCCCTTGTAGACGGACAATTGTCAAGGCATTCAATAACTATGATAAAGCATGTAGAAATTAGGGGTGGGCATAACTCACATAATTCTGTTTAGCGTAATCTTGCCGAATTACCTAAAAATTCAGCGAGATTACGCAGAATCAAGCAAGTGTAATTTAGCATTTAGCACCATTTTCTTTGGGCACAAATAACCACTCGCCTTCAAAATGCACGCGAGGATGCACGTTTCTCTAAGAAATAGCACTACCTGCAACAGAACATGAATAACAATGCGAGCTACCATTCGGTAAATGTGAAAGTGGAGAAAGATTTCCCCCCAACGGACTCAAGGCATTTAGCGCTAGTTTCTTAGCACAAAATGCACCATCACTTTCAAAATGGATGCGAGGGGGTATTTTGCGCAAAGAAAATAGCGATAAATGCAACTGAACATAAACATTTGGTAATTTCTCCTTAAAAAGTGTTGCGGAATTAAACAAAATTAGTCTAATTACACCAGTATGATTGATATTATTCCCAGGCCTAGTAGAAATAGCCAGTATAAGTAATTCCCTATTTGATGCTTTTGAACTGAGTATGGGTAGAGTTCCTTAGAGCCAAGAACACATTTCCACAGTAAGAACTCCACAATATGTGGCATTCACTTAAACACCATAGAAGCACTTAAAACATTGTCCTAACAAAGTACATCACTTTGAAATGTGGTTGCATGGTGCTGGTAGGTGGGCAGCTACACAGTAGGTGGCCAAAATCTCAGGGTGAACATGCAGCAGGTCTTTGGCCATTAGTAGCCATTGCAGTTGTCAATGGAAATAATTATATGTGTAGAAGGGAAAGAATTGAGAAACGACCTGCCCCCATCCTTCAACCCTGATGCCCCTCTTTCTTGATGCCCTTGGAGAAAAAAGGGACCTACCACCATAAGAGCTAGGTGGATACATGGGACCTATTGTATGGGTAGTAATGTGACACCATATGGAGAGCATAAAGAAGAAAAATGAGACCCTGAGCCAGGCTTTTTCAGATTGCATTGAAGTGGAAGTCTCTAAAATGCTGAACTTGGGAGTCATTGAGCTTGCTTCAAACTAGTTGATAAACTCTGTTGCACTAGTGCTGAGTAGGGCTCAACACACCTCCACTTTTGAATGAACTAGAGAGCGCTAAATGTTGCCATACAACCTTCTTCCTTTACGTGATAAGCTCATCAGTAAGTTGGGGGCTGCTCATTTTTTGACTGCCTTTGCATTGATTAGTGGCTTTTGACAGATTGCCTGGAACTCTGGTTCCAAGGAGAAGACTTTGACCTCCACTTCAGAGAACCTGGGCTATGTAAGGCCCTTGCCTTGTTTATTAAAAATGATATTTTTTCCAGTGGTTGGCAAATCATGTCTTGAATGACCTGGATAAAATTTGTGTTGCCTATCTAGAACATATTTGCTGAATGACCACTGGGCCAATTATAAGATTCACCTCAAGCTCACCTCACAATGAAAACAACCAAGTGCCTGACATAAGCTTTGCCCATATTGTGGAACCTTGGTCCCCATGTGGTAGTTAGAAGGGTGGAGACCCTTAATTCCAAGATTCGGACCAATTTAAATTGGGAGAGCCCAACCACCCACACATGTTTCCTCATTCTTGGATATCAGTAGATATTGCCAGTACTTCTTGGAGAACTATGGTTCTATTGTTTCTCTGCTTGTAGCTCTGACATCCCGGGAGGAGCTTTTGGTCACCTGAAAAGCTTTTTGTGAGGCACCGGACTTCTGGCAACCTTTGATTGCCCAAGCTGACTCCTTTGATTTTCGCTTTTATTGGGTTTTCTCCCAACTCCAAGGGAGGAGTCAAAAACACATAGTGGCATTCGCTACCCGGAGTTTGTCATCTAAGCAGCAATTGAGTTGGCATGCTGAACATCCCTTGGGAATGTGGATGGACTCAGGGAAGTTCAGCTGATTAGATAAACAAGCCTCTCCTGGTGGCAAGTAGTTTCCCGGTGCATTCTAACCCGAGAAGGGCAGTATGTAAGGACAAAAGTGCCCGGCCACTGATGCAGCTTTATTATTGCTGCATTTGCCCCTGCTGTACCCGTCTTTTGGCTTTTGAGAAGGGTTTGTGGGGCTCTGATCCAAGGGGACCATTCAAACTCCACCTATGATGCTCCTCCGGTATACTCTTTAGTGTGGTTTACGATAAACAGACCATTCATGTATCTCCCCATCCTATAGTTGTGGAAGCCCAGTCTGTCTCCTCTGTACAGGACCTGTTGCTGGCAGTGATTTGTATGTGTTTTGGAAAGTAGAAGCTGTACCTTGGGGTGTAACCTGCTAGTTTTCCATTGTACATTAAGTGCTGTAACTTGAAGCAGATGAAGGTCCCTTCATGTTTACTTTTGTTCGAATGTTTGTGTATAAGTGCTGCCGTTATGATCACTAATATCAGAACACAAGTCCAGAGTTTTTTTAATTGATGATGGTCTAATAGTACCTAATAAATATATTATTATATTTATGGAAGTGTACATCTCAAGTAGGCATGGGGTTCAATTTGTAAAGAGCAATACAACAGCAGTGCAACATTAATACAGTGATAAACCAGGGCATATGCCATTACGAACTATACACTCTTTCTCATGTTCAGAAGTGCTTCAGTTTTCCAGTTTATATATGATCACAAACGGCATACAGTGTCCATTAGAAGGAGTGTGGTTTTAGCTCAGTGAAGCCCTGAAATACAGTTACATTGTGTATTATGCTTTGGGTAGTCAGTTAACATGCTTGACAGCAACACAAAAGGCAGGGTAGATGAAGAACAAAACAATAAAATTCATTGCAGATAGGGAGTGTGCTCGGCTAGTAAAATGACAGCTCCGCTCACTTGCTCTTTTAAGTACCACTTTCTTCAATCAGCCACCTTCCATTCTGTTGAGACTGGAAGGGGGCTTCGGGGCACTTCGGCTGGAGAGCGCCAGATTGAGTCTGGAGGGGGCCCCTCCACATACCCTGCAGGGGGGCCCCCTCAAGTTTCGTTACGCCACTGAGCGCGGTGTTCTCGAATCAGAAGAGCAGCGCGGTGTTATCGAATCAGATGAGCAGCGCGGTGCTGCTCTCGAATCAGAAGAGCAGCGCGGTGTTATCGAATCAGATGAGCAGCGCAGTGTTAACGAATCAGGTGAGCTGCGCGGTGTTATCGAATCAGATTAGCAGCACGGTGTTATCACTTGGTGTAGTACATTGGCAGATAACACTCTCTCATTTTGGTCTGCCCTCCATCTTTCATCAATCATGAATGTGCTGTTATGTAAAGGACGCTGTTATTAACAGTACACTGTACATGGCCTTAAGTGTAAATTGTATGACGAAACGCGCGAACGTAGTCATCAAGAACCGTGGCTCAGCACGTTTAGCACTCGCTGCTGACATCGGTTGGTAACCTGCAGGTTTAGGCTGGACCCCAGGCAGAGCGATCTCAGACCCTTTCACTGTGGCTGATAGCGTAACATAGGCTGGAGTACTGATAACACCTGTTCTTTGCAGTGCCACAGAATTGTAAAAGAAGCACTGTATACAAGTCTGTATTATATTCAAGGGTTTGAATGTTGCTAATAGGCTTCATACAGAATTGCACATTAAACAGTACATACTTAATTCTGCCCTTATTATAATATGCACATTAACATTTGATTCCCTACAGTACATCGACAGTAAAGATACCAGCATGTTTTCAAACCCAGCAGCGCTACCCTTGTCATCTTGTTCAAACCAGCAGACTGTCACCGCCAAGGACTACAAGAGGAGGAGTGTAAACAGTGGCGCCCCGTCCTGAGTGCCAATGTCAGACATGTCATGCCTCATTATAACCGCACGTTGTGGTCTTCCTTGTGTAAACTCGCTAGACATACCTGCTCATCTGAAGGGGCATGGTGACAGGATTGCTCAGCAAGGCTTAGAGCTGTCACAATAATGTGTAAAGCAAAGGTCATAGCTCTCTGAGAAGCAGGGAGCCTCAAGGTGTGAGAAGAGAAGAAATCCTTGAGTAGGTGCGATCGGGCTTAAACCTCAAGGCTATGGATTGCCGCAAGATAGCTGTACCTTGTACATCTTAGAAGTTGGCCGATGGTAATTCTGACCTGTAACTCACCGATGTTAAGTGCTCCAAAGGTGCTGCTTCAAACTGTCTGTATTTAGTAAGGCCTTTCTGAAAAGAAATTTACTTCACCAAATGTAACAATTTGCTAGGATCCTTTCTGCTATTAAGATGCTGAAAACCAAGATTCACGGAGATCTGAGAAATTAAAAATGCCACTTGATTGCGTCCCAGATTTTCCATCTTTTCGAGAATGGAGACTAGGAACGTGCGTTACATGCCAGAGGCCTGCTTTTCGATTCTTGACAGAAGCAGGTCAATTCAACTCAATTCAAAATCTTTATTCCGTCTAATTGGAAATAGACCATAAAAGTGCATATAATACAATACAAATCCATGATCTCTCAAAGATTTTTAAAACAATTTTACATGAGGTTCAAAAGGTTTAAAGTATATAAATATTAACGTGCTTTAAGGCTCCACATTTCAACAAATAACCACATTTGTAGGGAATCAAAGGTGCAAATCACGTTCAGAATTTGAGGCGTTAGTTCACTTCTAGTCGAATCACAATCGGCCAAAGCTAAAAAAGAGAAAAGGAGGAGATCATAAACCTCAACTAGGGTTCGCTATGTAGTCCTACTGGCACAAGAGTTAAAAGAAGCGCTTCAACCTAGATCCACCTGTAAAAGGCAGGCTCAAAGCGAGTCATGACTACCTAATTGCGAGTGCATAAACGGGATAAAAGAAGCCAACACATACAATAACTCTCCTCCCATGAGAACATGTGTATGTTTCAGGAGGTCTAAAGGCTGGTGCTTGTTCAATGTGCTCATTTTTATATCACTAGACCACCTAGACATTTCACCAAATGTTATACAACAGTGTCTTTGACACATTCTATATATTGTGTATGTGTGCTTCAGATGTGGTGCAGCTTTACAGTTATGGCCAATCCCCGAAGTCTTGAAATACAGGTGTTTGCTAATCAGGAGGTGTCTCCCTGGCCCTCCTTTCACCCTCTGTCATGCCCTGGCCATGTTCCAAATTCTTGCACTGCTCCCCTGCCCTCCACCTCTTTCTCTTTTCACTCCCTGAATTCTTTCCCCTTTGGCACTACCTTTCTCAGCTCGCTCTGCGTATCGCTTTTCAAGAATATTTTCTTTGCCTCTTTTCCTCCTGCATGCAGGTGGGAGACTGCAGGCACTACGGTATAAGGGGGGCAGCATTTCTAGTAGTGGCTCCGCTTCATAACATAGTGGGGCGAGAGGGGCTGGAGTTTTGGGGGTTGGGGCGTAAATAATAAAATAAAAAAACACTTGCCTGCTGCTGCGCTGCTGGGTGCTGTTTCTGGGTTCTTCTGTTCTGTTCCCTGCACACTGGGTAGGCTCCTAGCTGCCAATCAAGACACTGCTCTCATGAGAGCAGCGCCGTGATTGGACTGAGAGGGTATGTTTAACGCTCGCTCGGGTCCTAGGAGCCTGGGCCTCTACTCCACCTGGCTGTACAACACAGCTCAGTTGGAGAGAGATCAAAATGCGCATGACGGTTTGGCCAGCCATAGACCGCCGGCCAAACCATCATGTGCACTTACAATGTGCACTACTCCCCTCCCCGCTCTCGTCAACACACCACCCTGACCAGATGTATCTGCCTTTAGCAGGAAGAAAAATAAAATGGTTTTATTATAATTTTTCTCGTTTCCCTCAGCTGCCCAGCTCTCAGCAGGGGTGGGGGGGGGGGGGTGATGCTCCTCCGCCATAGCGTAGGAGCTGCTGCTGAGCGTTTCTGAGTTGAACAGTGCAACAGTTGAGGGGATGGGAACAGACGCAGATCCACGGGTAAGGCTGCAAAAAGGGCAGCGGGACTCACCATAGTTTTGGCGCAGCCCCAGAAATGACATTAGTAGTACGGAGGAGGGTGAAAAAGGTGTCCCCGCTCCTCTCTATGCCTCATTCAGCGGGTGAAATTCTTTTCCATATTTATAGTACCTCACCCTGCACGTCATTGCGAGGCCGGCCTCTCTTTTACATGTCACACCCCTCTGTCTGACACTGGTCCTTGATTTTTAACAAATAAAACATGTAGACTTGCAGCTTAAGATTTGCGAGTTTAACAAAAAGCCATATTTCACAGATCTCTTCAGCTGGCAAGTCAGCTGGACAGAACACTTAAGAAATGATATACAGACAGGAGACGACACCAGAGATCGACCCCGAGTTTGCACACAGCACATTAGAGGCAGCCTTCAGAAGGGGACACAAAATGCCTGGGGTTGCCTTTAATACTGGACACAGCACTGCAGATGAGGCCACGAGAACAGGAGAACAATCCAGGTGAAGGTCACAGAACTGGTGGGACACTCAGATCTGGTTTTCTGAGTTGAACATAACACTCCAGATGATGCCTTGCCTGTGATGTATACAGGCACACAATTTGTCTTTGCTAACAATTGTATTTGTCCCTCCGTACCCCTTCATTCAACTTCCCCGTAGCCTTCGTACATTGTTTATCCACTTTAAATTCATTCATGAGAACCCTAAGATGCTTACGGGCAAGAGATGTTTAGGTCGAGCCTGGGCAGCGCGTGCGCTGCTCTGCGAGGCATGCGGTATTTGAGTTTAAACTTGAAGCCCCACCCACTCTACGCCTATATTTGTCATTGACTTGTGTTAATGTCCTTCTTAAATGCTGGCTTCTGATTCGTTAGTAGGCGTGTTAGTCCCTCCTTAGTACCGCCTTGTCTTCATTTGTAACCTTTCATGAGGACTGGTCCTTTTACGTTGGTTGTTACACGGAATGTCTTATTTAGTCTGTAAGCACTATTGTTTTGGGGAGTTTCTCCTACCGCAGGCACAACATGCTTTCCTGCAGCATTCAGCGCTCCATGCACTCTTTCACATTCCAAGCAACCCTTGACAATGGTGGCCGCTTCTATGAAGTGAAATAGGTCTCACATTCGCAACAGTTTGAGCTGTTGGCATTGCAAATGACAATGCCTTTTATTTGTGTTAATTATCAAAACACATAAATAAAAGGCATTGTATGCGAGACCTGAGACCTATTGCATTGCAAATGCTTGTTTACTAGGTCAGAGAGGCTGATAAGTGGGCTCCGCAGACAACTCCATATACTGCTCGTCCCTAAATGTTGGGAGCAAATAATTCCATGCATAAGGAGTTGGTAAATCGAGATTTATTAAATAAAAGAATATTTTTATTCGGTCTAGTCAAAATAGACCATAAAAGTAGATAAACATGTTCCACATAACCATGGACTCAAACATTTTCCTAAGATTTTAAAATGTATTTATTTATTCCTAAATATAAAGGTGCCCACAGAACGGAAGCCTTCAGCGCGGTAGGTGGAACGCAGCTTCCAAGGAGAGACGTTTGACTGGAATGTCATACGAAGAAACGTTCCAGAATGCTGATCACAGGTAATACAAATAGGTAAGCAACAGTAAAGAAATACATACTAATCATACTAATCAAAAAGTGTACACTCCAATGTAAGCATAATATCAACTGTACATACTACTAAAAATAATGTATATGTATATAACAATTTACCATTGTTAGAAATGGGGATGTTAGAAATGGGATTTCTGGTCGGCTAAGGCTTGCGCCAAAGCCAGAGAGAAACCACCACTCAAGTTAGGGTAAGGGAGTTACACGCGACAGATAGCCCCTGCTCACCCCCTTGACAGCTTGGCACGAGCAGTCAGGCTTATCACAGAGGCAATGTGTAAACCGTTTGCGCATCACACACACAGCAACAACATACTAGGCACACCACAAAAGGAACTCCACACAAGGTTATATCAGAAATAGCCTTTGTGTTATCATAAACACATTAGAATAGTAACCACACAATATACACTGTGCCAACTGGCACTAGGCAATATTTACAGGGGATTATATACACATGACAGGGCCACTTGGACTACTGTCAGAACCATCACAAAGTGAACATAGTAGTGTAGTTCCTATTTCCCTTACAGGCTCTACGCATTGGAATAATATAAACTATAGTTTTTGCAGAGGACTAAGGTCAGTATGCCCCTATTGAGTACATTAAACTTAATTAATTGCGTGTGCCAGCTAACTCAGAGGTCACTAGAAACTTCTTGAATAAACAAGAAGGGATTAGTTTCTGACAACCGCATAAACATGACAACTTTGTTTCCTTTAGAATCGGAAAGCATTTCAGAATCGTGGAAACAATAGATAACAGTTTCACTCAGTCAATCGTGCGTGCTTAGTTTCTCCAGAGTTACACGGAAATAGATAGAGGGGCGTTTCAATGAAAGGGGTTTATTGAACAGTCTTATTTATCGTGTAAGAGATATGAGCTGTTACAATCATTTGACAGTAAGCAAGATATAATACGCACAGCATAAGCAGTAAGAAATAATACTGCAATAGCATTGTCTTTTAGCTATGACATATAATCATATATGCATACATAAATAACACAGGCTAAAAATCGAATACTCGTCTGATGCTTCTAAATAGTTCTACCCAGGGATACCTTACCGAAGTGTAGTAGGAGTACGAGTGCTGTTTTCTATAGTATGGTATATACTAAGTTTAGAATACCAAGAGTCCCTCTAGGTTCTAGTCAGCTCCATACCTTAGAATGAGAGAGGTGGGAATCTCTATCCGGGTCTCAAACTCTAACACCTCGCGAAGGGAGTCAGAACACTGGAAGCTGGATTCTCTGGGAGCAGGGATGAAAGCGTCTGGTCAGTGTGTCAGGCCGGGATATGGTCTCTTTCAAACTTACAGTGGCGAACCGTGCAGTCAAGTCATGCTGAGTCGTGCCGTGGTTTGCCATGGTAAGGGAAGGTAAATTTATACCTGGAAGGTGCTTAGGAATGCTAGCATTGGCGTTAAGTCAGGCAGAGGAAGACGCCATGGATGAACCCCTAAGGAATAGTAGTTCATGCATAATAGATGAGTTCTGGGAGAAATCAATAATCCTAGCTAGGGAAAGTCCCGTTCACCTTAAGGGTCTGGTTTCTAAGAACTCGTTGTGACGTGGGATGGACTGGTTTAGGTGACCATGCCTGTATTTGGTTAGCATGGCTAATGTCTAAATAAGGACTGGGATTCTATGCCTAAATAAGGCCAATGCGAATTGTGCCTATATAAGGACATGATTCAGGGAAACCTATATATGGGTATCTAAATCGAAACACAACACCCGCTCCATTGACAAATGATCGATATTACTAAATGCTAAACATGCTAAACACATAAAATTGAGTATCACATGTCCACTAAAAACATTTGTAAAAGCAACACAGAGCATGGGCCGTTATCGGGTCCAGCAGAGTATCGATATCCGTTGGCACGACTGATGGGAGTGTTAGACAGATGTCCAGCCCGCATTCCTCACCGCAAAGCAGGCAGCGTAGAACAGGTAAGATGCAATCTTGCCAGATTGGTCTGAACGACAGATACCATGTGGTATTTAGTTCTCGTAGACGAGGTAAACCCAATAGTTGCACTATGAGCTCCAAGGTGCCAGGAGTGACACTGGTGGATTGGCTTGCCATAGCGTAGCAGAAGGAATAAAAACAGGATTCCTGCAACGAGTGCTAGAATTAGAGGTAGACCACCAAACACAGAGTGCATGAAGTTTCGAATGAATCCGAGGACTGCTTGATAAGGTGTGAACAGTCCCGAACATACGGTCTTAAATACATGCACAATACTGCTCGTATCAGACATGTTTAAGGTACGTCCTAACATTTCTGTGAAATGTGTAGGGCAATTTGTCCTTAACAGAGCCTGTATCTCAGCCTAAATCCTTGCGACTTGTAGATCATGGGTTTCTTTGGCCGAGGTCAAAGGCACAGTTTGTTGTAAAAGAATGGCTTTTATTCTGCTTAAAGTATCAATTCGTATAGAAAAAATGTTCAGTGAAGGCCGTAAAGGCGACTCCCTGACTGTGTCTATTTGAGGGAACAAGATTTGCATACAGCAAGTGATCCTGGAAGTAACCAATACTAGATATGGGATACCTGGCAACATGCCACAACAGCTCTGATCAGTCAACATGAGGTAACTCCCATTTGAAAGTTGTCCAAACGTTGGATTAATCACAGCGGCTGGTGAACCTTGCAGGTGGCAGGATAAATTTGCAGTGGAACCGCTACAAGCCTGTGTAAACTAATATCCCGACATATGAGTGAACCGCTCAGTGCATTTTCACAGTGTGTACCGCTAATAAGCACTTCACGCCCCCAACTCCAACATCTGTTTGTGTAAGGTAAATCCCAGGATGTCCGGATGTATTCTTTACCCAACCTTTCATATTTGCCTACTGGCATGTGTTTAAGGCAATACTGAAAATGGAAAGTTGTAACAGGCAGTTATTTTGCCATGTATGATCCATTCGGTAGCTGTTTTATCTGCTGAGGTAAATGGCAATTTTTCCAGTTTTTCACTGCTCAACACTGTATGCTTCGCTTTCCTTTGTGCCAGTTTGATCTGTTTATCAGTGAGATTGTAATTAGGCCTGGGTGAAAATTTCCGATCGGAAGTTGCGAGGTTTTGGCATTTCCGCGTTCCACGGAGATGTCGAAACTTCAGTGATCCGCTGCAATAGCGGAAGTATTTTCTTGTTTGCGCTTAAAAAATGCGTTCTCGCGCACACAGTAGCGACTTACCAGATCCCTGCGTTCGCTGACAAGTTTTCCTATCCGTTCATGTGCGCCACGAGCTTTTGGATTGTTGGTTGCCGGTCGCGCTATCCCGCGAGAGTTTGCGATTGCAAACACGTCATTCGACCTGGAACTGGAAATAAGCAACCCAAGCAAGATGGCCACGCCCATTAGCGACTGCATGGGCATGTTAGAGATATATTTCCCCGCGAGCACGCAAAAACACATCTCGAATGGGCGGGAAAAGCAATCTCCGCGTCTTTGCGAAAGTTCAGCGTGCTCGCAGAGATTTAGAGCAATTTCACGATAATTTGCGTAGGGCAACTACGCAAATTCCGCCCACCCCTAATTGTAATCAGAAAACAGAGAAGACGCGTTGATGAAACGCCAAGGCACTTAGCCTGCATGCAAGCTTTGTAGCGTCCAGCCTAATGACAGAATAGAACGTAATTGAGACTGACGCAGCAGGACCAAATCTTGTTCCACAATGTCAATAGCAGAGGATACAATGTTACCCAATGAATATATCCTGGATGACAGAGTCGTTAACCCATTGTCGACCACAGCGAGAGATTTCTCTAAATTAATGCGATCAATTTCTCATATTCTTTCTGCAGTGTCTGCTTGGGTCACCTTCAATATTTCATTATAAGCAGCATAGATGGAATGTTTTTTACGTGATTTTGGGACCTAGCAAGAATATCCTAAGGTCTGCATCTTCTTTAAGTAAAGATAAGTGTTGTTTCACATCCTCTAGTGTAGATGTCTGTAGCCAATCAAAGCATAATTTTCCTACACTGTATGTTGTTACTACCCTAGGATGCGGCTTTGAACTTAGCGTGGGTCTGGCCTATTGATTTTTAAACCTTGTGTTTTGTTCAGGAATCTTTCTTGACAGATGTTTGTGTCTGTGGGCCAGACCGACCATTTTTTCCATTTGGAATCTGATCTGTGGTTTTGTAAGATAGTATGTACGTCGACCACCCCCTGTGTAGTGCTGTTACTTGCAGGTGTAGGTATGGACGGTTTGTTCATGTCTTTGATCTTGGCTAACCCAAGGCAAGACGTTGGTTGGACAGTGTCATTTAAAAACATTATCTGCTGTGGGATGATGCAGGCTCTAAACAAAGCTTCTATCCCCTGCACTTGCCAATCTTTTATACCCCAGACACATTTTGTGTCAATTGTGTCTTTCCAAATGTCGAAGCCCTGTCTAGACAGTTGGGCAAAAAAGGCTGCAGAATAAATCTGTTTCGTATTAGATAATATATTTTTCGTTCCTGTTTTGTTCACATTTTTAAAGTAAAACGTTTCTGGATTGGATAGATTGTACCCTGAAAAATATGGAAACTTCATTTCAAATGTTTTTGAGCTACCCCTTGGTGTTGTAGGACAATGTTCCCATTGGTTATACATAAATACATTTCTAGGTGTTGCAGATTTATGCAAGAAATAATGACCATAGTGGTTGTAATAAAAAAGCTGTTGAACCCTCTAAGTATTCGTGGTTAGAGAATGCAGCAGACCTTTCTAGATCAGACATCATGTTATTACAGTTTCAAAGTCCCAATCATCAGAATAGGTACTGGAGGTAATAAAGTCACTTAATGATATCTTGAATCAGTTTGGAATCTTCAAAAGTTCCGACGGACCGAATATATCATAATCTGTTTTGTCCCAAACTATACCATTTTGTATAGGAAAGGCTGTGATGTTCACTGCTGACAAGTCTCTTGCTCCACGATGGGATGATTTGTGTGGTTTCAAAAGTAAGATCACATTTTTACTTCCTGTGTCCAAATGAATATATCTTCTGTCTATCAACATGCTCAGAGTTATTACTAAAGCTAGCCAAAATAGAAAGAAAAATATTCCAGAAATAATCCATAGTTCAATCCATGGTGAAACCAGATAAGTCTTTTTTACTTGATGAAAAAAGTCTTGTGCTTGTTCTTTAAAAGTTCTTTTCACTGGCGTCGTTTCAGGCTCGCTGGGCTCCACAGAAAACATTTCAAAGTTAATGAAAAAGCCAGAGGCAGTTCTGTCAATGGTTGAAATTGCATCAGGATTTGTTGAAATCGCTGGAACCAGTGGATCACTTGTTACGTTGGTGTGTACAGGTGTATCAGGACGAACTGTTATTTGGGTTTCAAGAGGATTGAGTTCCATAGCATTGTTGCTTAGTCCTTCATTTCTTACTGTTGGATTCTCAATGGGGATGAGTCTTTCAGTTTGAACCTCTTGGATAGTAGCTAGAGGAGTGTGTCTGCTACTTGGTCGGAGTCCACATGGCCTACAGCTTAGTATTGACCACATTGTGTGGTTTGATGAAGTCGATGAACACAAATCTTTCCTCCTTTTTACCAGCAAGGGGTGGCAGAAGAACTGTTCTTGATCCGTAGATTGCTAGGACAGGTACTGGTTGTCTGTAAGAAGGCCCAAAGTCCTTCTTGTCCGTGATCTTCTCTCTGACTAGATCCCCACGCTTTGGGATCCAGACAGGCCTTGCTGGGACGGCTGGATTATCCCCAGTGGTGGTTGGCTTCAGGAATACATTGCTTCTTTCGATCTTAGTTAATTTAAGTCCTGTAAAACAGCCAAACGATCTTTGATATCAAATGTTTGTTTTTTCCACCACTGTGCCTTTACATTCGAGATCAGGAACCCACATTCTTGTCCCAAATAGGACCACATATGGAGTGACCCCTGCTAGAGAACTTCTTGGCAAATTGTTTAATGAGCGATGGACCCCATAAAGATGTTTAACCCAGCCATCACCCGAACCTAATACCCTATCTATTTTAGACCGCTTTATGTCCCGGTTTTCCTTTCCACAACCAAATTTCCCTCAGGATGGAATGGAGAGGAGTACTGCAATGCAACACCCAAACTGGCCATGGCTTCTTTGTAAGCCTGAGAGCTAAATGCAGGGCCCTGGTCAGAGTGTAGCGGGCCTATTGCATATGTGCCAATAAAGGCTTGCAAATCATTTATAACAGCTTGAGTGTTAGCCGAAACTTGAGCATGATTCCACTGCGACCATGATATATTTATAGTTACCATCCCTTTTCAAGGGACCGCAGTGATCCAGGTAAACACAAGCTAATGGTTTATCTGAAATTAACAGGGGTATCTGCGGAGGACGATTCACTGTAGAGACTTTCATCTTCTGGCATATTTCACATTCCAAAACATAGTTCTTAGTCTGTTTCCTAATGCCAGGCCACCAATATCTCTGTTTTAATAACGATACTGTGGTGGACACACCTGCAGGGGCAGAGGCTATCCCCTCGTGCTGCTAGGATTAGTCCTCAACTACTGGTTACTTATTACGCCACGCTTCGGGGCCTGTACGTGCCCAACTCTACTGCTTCATTTCCAGTTATCGCCTTTAACCTGTTGGACCTACATTCGTCTCTTATTACTTCACGCTTCGGGCCCAGCATGCGCCTACATTATCCGCGCTTCACGCTCAACTAATCGCATGACCAGTACCTGATACTCTTTTCCACACCCTCAGAATTGCTGCCCCGCACTCACCATGGCCAACCGCTGTCTCACAGTACACACCTAGAGGCAACTTTCCGGACCTATTACCCTTCCTCTGTACACTAATGTGTACATGGTTTCTATTTGCGCATCATATACATGGGTCTATGTTAACTAAGCCTACAAGACATAGCCCTCATCTTCTCCTATCAGGTCACCCTTATATCCGGATCCAACATCGGCGAGCTCTTACACCATCCTACTATACCACTGCACATTTGACAAAACAACACTCATGTTATGGGTTTTTTCACCAGATTCTGCAGCACTTCAGCCCTTATCAAGGAGGCCTTGGAAGCTGCTATATTTATGCTCAACATAAACCAGACGCCACGCACTTTTTTGGTAGGTACTACATTTAAAATTAGCGCACACTTTTAATAGATTAGTTGCTCGTCTTTTTTAAGCCAGCCCACCCCAATTAGTTGACAATGTTGCACTCTAACGTGGCACTCTGCATTCAGCAAGCGGGTGGGATAACTATAGGTAGAGGTTTTGCATTTTTGAGTATATCCAGACTGAACTCTCTCAGTACTATCATAGGAAACTCACAGGTCCCTCCCCCCCTTTTTACAACAAGTTTCATTTGTGAACAAACTGTATGTATTCATGTACCTTTTTCTTTAACATGTTTTATAAACAAATATACTACGTTTTATAATATTATAAATATACTATGCCTAGAATAAGATACTGAGCACGACTATAGCTTAACCTTCTAACCCCTAAGCTTCCTTAATTACTTAATAACTATATGTACTCTGTATCCACAATTCTTACCTCAATCCCTTTCCCCTTCCTTTTTACTTCTTTCTTTCGCCTTTCCCTCTGATCACTTCCCAAACTCGTACACATCTACCTTATCCTCACTGTTCTCCCTTTTTCCATACTCACTTCTATGTCACCTTAGTCTTGTGTCATGTAACCCATATATACTTGTTAGCGGACACATTCTTATGTATAATATATTGATACTTACAGCCCTGAAGAAGTTCATTGCTATGAACGAAACGCATTGGCTGACAACTGTTTACATTTGGATTTTCACAATAAAAGACTGTCTAAAGATAAATTTCATAAGACTGTGATACTTACTGCAAACAACTTCCTTCATACATGTAAAGGTGGTGCACCACTCCATCCTTGGGTATAATGTAGGAATGGTTCAGTTTTTAAATAGGGAGATTTGATGTAATAAAAATTTATCGAGCTGAGGTCCTCGCCCGTGTGAGTCTTAAACAAACTGTTATTCATAGGAGAGGGGCAAATAACACGTGCAACTGCACAGTCCCCCATGGTACAAACATATATCAATTTTGGCCGGTACAGAAATAAAATATGAAAACATGAATTCAATTAGGGAACAAGTAATGACAGGTATGGGAAGGTGCCAATTTAAACAAATTTACAAACATGTATTGAATCGGCAAGTGGCAGGTTTACAATGCACGGGCTACCGGGGCGACCGGTGCGCAGTGTTAGATACTGCCGGGTCAATTCAGGCAGGTATTTCTTGAGCCTGGAAATCGGGATAGCATTGACATGATTGATATATCCCGGGCGGGCTCAGACATAAGAATCTCTTCAAACATAAAAAGACAATACTTGCATTATAGAGCTCATGTTTTTTTGAAAACGGCACATGAGTTCATAAGAAGAGAGTCAAAAGGAGTCAATGACTAGGGACCGGGCTAGTGTTTTACTGCCGGGTTAATCCAGGCAGTGTCAGAACAAGACTACTATATGGAAATTGCCAAGAAAGCGGCAACGAATGGGATGGCCTAATTTGCTATTTAAATCGGGAGCAACAGGGACCGCGTTTGTCAAAAGGAATTTACCCGACAACGGTTATCGAGTAGAACGAAGGCTTCTTGTTAGGAGGTGAGTGCATGAGGACACGCGGACGGGCTAACTATGATTAGGATTGTGGAACCGGATGATACCGCTAGTTTCATGGGGAAGGTAAAGATCCCATTTAATTTTAGAGTAAGTTGCAACATACAGGTGATGGGGGCACCGAGTCTGAGTTAGCGTTCAATTACATGTGTCATTGAATGTCATAACAAAACCCACCGGAGATTTTTTTGGATGGAGGGATTTGGACTGCGAGCAAGACTTAATATGAACGGGACGCGTTGTAATATGGAAAGCCGCCCTAACCGCTTATAAAAATAAAAATAGAGAAAACTAGAAAACTATATGGGACGGGGTGACTTTAATTTACTTACATGAACGGGACGCGTTGTAATACAGAAAGCCGCCCTAATCGCTTATAATAAAAATAGAGTAAACTAGAAAACTATATAGGACAGGGTGACTTTAATTACTTACATGAGAGAATGTGATATTTGTTTTAGATAGTAATACGTGGAAGAACCACACGCTCCTATCTTGTGGATGGTGCAAATAACTGCGCATCTTTAGTGCTTTTGAATCCCACAGCGACATAAGGTATGATATCGCTGGTTCCATCTTTTTTATTCATCAGCTTATAGCAAGAGGAAGAAACCTTATAAGCTAATGTGGTTTTGTACTCCACCATAGGGAACAAGCAGATCATTAACAAGTGGAGCCAGATAGAATGATAGCGCTCAATATTAGAGGTTATCTACGAGGTATAAAGAAATAAGGTATGAATCCAGCAATTCTTTCTCCCTATACAGTGTAAGAAAGATTCTAGGCGTGAATATGTAATAATGTTATTCCATCTTTACGCTCTTCTTGTAACTAGGCGGAGGGTCCGCTTTTTAAGATTGTGACTATTGGACTCTAACATAGGATTTTCTCTCGACTTTTAATACAAAATCAAAATCAACAAAAAACCTCTCTATAAGGTATGAATTTAGTCATAATAAATGCAATGGAATGAGGGTAGCTGTTTAAAGCATTGTTAATATGACACATCAACTCAGAATTAACTGTATTAAACAGACGAAGATTAATGAAGTCTGAAGGCACTGAAAAGGTTATGTAATGCAAGGTGAAGTGTTACTATGCAAAAAATGGAGATGTTAAGGGGACGAGATAATAACATTAGGGAATAGCTGGAAGATCAAATCTGTAATTCCTCGTTTTTGTAATAGAAGTGACTATGTATAATGTAGGTAGATATTCATGTAGATGTGATGTTTGAAAAATGATATTGTATTGGCACCTTAGTAGTAAATGAAGGAAGTAGTAAATTGTAGCCATGTACATGTGATTGGTTGTAATTGAAAAATTATATTGTATTGGCACCTTAGTAGTAAATGAAGTAAGCAGTAAAATGTAGCCAAAACAGAAAGGTAATCATCAATTTGTATATATATTTATTTCCACACAGGATTTTTAACAATGAGGAAACAAGAGATAGAGAAAACCCTATGAATCTATTTGTCTTGAAAAAGATGGGAGCATTTTGATAAAAACCATCGAAACGCGTTGACGCTATCCAGATGACATAATCTCTAAGGGAACATGGTCTTTGTATTTTACAAATAGAAGTTTAACCAGACCATATTTTCACTGATTCAGATGATATGTTTTTGTAAAAGACTAATTTAGGAGTCTGAAATTGTGTTTTCTCTTGTATATGTGTTTGTATTTTTTATGTTTATATAATTGTGCAATATATGTTGAAGGGATTTTATGGAGCATATGGAATGTATTAATGTATTTTCTTGGATCAATTTAATGGTCTTTTTATGTGATTTTATTAAAGAAATATTGTGTTCTACTTAAGTTGATGTTTTAGATGTTTTAAAAGTATTTCTGTGATCTTTTATTCTATGAATGCTATATTTGCTTTGTTTGCGGTTATAGTGTATATGTTTTTTAGGTTCATTCCAAAGGGAATTTACTTATACCTTGCAAGAGAAATAACCAAGTGTATCCATCTTGGATGTAAAGCTTTTGCATTCGGAATGCTCTCTTTTGTAACCGCCTCTAAAGCCGGTACCTGAGTCACGACAATAATGCACTTCCCTGAGCTAGAGCGGTTTGAACTGCTGTCAGAATTTTTTCTGTCGAAGTGAATCTCATTTCCGCTTGTGTACAGAAATGTGATTTGTATGCAATTGGTACTTTTTCACCTTTGCTAAAAGTTAAGTAGGTGAATCCGCATTGACCCAAAATTATTCGGATCACTAAATGACGTGTATTTACGCGTGTTTGTAAGTGATTTGTTGCTAACAAGTCAGCTTGTAGTGAACGCAGGATTTCTGTGTTTTCCTGTGTCCAATCTTTGATTTTGAAATCAGGTTTGATTAGTTCGTAGAGAGGTTTACCCTTTCTGCGTAATTTAGAATGTAAGTTCTTACAAAATTCAGGAAACCTAAGATCGACTAAGTTTTTCAGCGTGTTTGGAGGTTGGAGCAGCGCACACTTTTCTAAAAGGTTCGCTGCCAGGCTTTTGCCTTCACTTGAAAGTTCATGTCCTAGGAAAAGGACATTGAGATGGGCAATTCTTGATTTCTTAAAGTTGAATTTATAGCCCTCAGAGGCGAAGCCCAGTATAATGGTGTTCACCCTGTTCAAGTGCCTATCCAGGTCATCGTCTGTCAGATAGATATCATCGACATATGACAATGCCTCGTCATCATAAATTTGTAGTAACTCTGATATTCTTGCTAAGAATAAACCCGAGCTGTTCTTGAACTCTTCTGGGAGTCAACAGAATTGATGCTGGGTCCCCATTATTGAGAAAGCTGTCAAGTACCTACTTTCAGGTGCTATGTATTGACAAAAGAAACCATTTGAAATATCCAATGTGGTTTTAAATTTATTTTTTACACACAATGTTATTCATTAATGCTTTACTGAGTGCATTTTGCACGCAAATGTGTTACAAGTGTTCAGGTGTCTGTAATCCAAAACTAGACGATATGTGTTGTCTGGTTTGGAGACAGGAAACAAAGTTTTGTTCATTGATGAGGTGCATGTTTCAATCACCCCTTGGTATTCAAGTTGATCTAGGATCTCCCTGACCTGTTTTTTAGCTTCTTGCTTAATTGGGTACTGCCTTTGTGCAGTAGGTTGTCTTTTTAACTGGATTTTATGGTGAGGTGAGTCCTCATCCCATCCTACATAATTTTTGTATAATGCTGGGGCCTGGGCTACTGCCCATTTCCTGGCATAAGTATATTTTAAATGTATAGGAACATGGTTGGAGAAGGCTGGCAAAATGATGTATTCGCCATGTGGGCACTCCCTGACAAATTCTGGTGGCCAGTCTTTTTCTGCTAGAAGTATGTCATAACGCCTTGAAAGTTTTTCCCAAAAGAGTGCTTTCACTTTTCTTGGTATTTCTCCCTCCATCCAGAGTGTTATCTCATATAACGTTTGTGGAGAACTAACCCTGGTTTCTACAGATTCAACTGTTATGTACTCATTCAAGTCCACTGTCTCCAGCAGTTCCTTCATGTTCTGGGGAGCTATTGTTACTTCTGCTGCACTGTCCAGCATTGTCTGAGCCCATTTTCCGTTCTTGAGTTGTGTCCTCAGGATTTTCGGCATGTCTGATCTTCAGACCTGCTACCTTTTTCTTGTGGAAGTGAGGTTTTGGTTTGTTTTTCTGAACGTGTTGATCGTCTCTGGACTTCATGCATTCTTCTTTGTGATTTGACCGTCCTCTTCTTTCGAATGTCTGTGCAGATGTCTGAATGGTACGAGAGGAACGTGTATCAGTATCTTGATACCTGTCAGTTTTTTTCAAATGATCACTATTTGATTAAGTAATTCCTTATCTGACATTGTCAGGATGAGGTATACTATGTAGCCAGCTAAAATTGGCCATATTGCTCCTGGTCTACCTAGTGGACCGAGCCTTGTAATGTGATTGTAATGTTTTATGGCGCCTGTAACCCAGATCTGATGCTCTTGGTATGTGAGTAGAATTTTAACATCCTCGAAGGGAATGTATTGCTCAGGTGGTTCACCTTCTTTGAAGAAGGGAACCATTTTTGTTACTGGATTTGATTCTGGGAATGTAATCCACGAATAGAATACCTCTGTCTGAAAAGATTCATGTGCCTCTATCACAAAAACCGCTCTACCACTTCTTGGTGTTACGCCATGTTTTATAAGTTTTAGAGTGATGGCTCTCCTTAAATTTGGATGGATGTTTATAACACCCTAATCGGTTTCATTTAAATCTGTAAACCCACCTCCCCCTGGTTCACTGATGAATTGCGACTCCTAAAAAAAGCCTGCAAGAGGTCAGAAAGAGAATGGAGAAAAAATTTCGACCATACCAGGAAAACCGAATATAAAACTACTCTTCTCACCTACAAAAAAGCAATCAAAGTTGCACAAATCAACCACTGAGAGGATAAAATTAAATCTTCGCACAACTCAGCCCGGGAAACTTATCAAATAGCAAGGAAACTACTCAAAACACCTGATCCCCCCCCTCTGGTGGAACCTTCAGTCACCCGCTGCAATGAACTTGCAGAATTTTTTAACTCTAAAATTACTAAAATCATTAACGCACTTCCCCTTACCTCCTTGAACGCCCTCAGCGCCCCCCCTGACGTCAACCCACCCAACAATCAGCTGTCAGCCTTCACTCCACTCACAACTGATACCACTCTCCGCATACTCAATTCTATCAAAAGTGGCAGCCCCTCCGACCCTGCTCCACTGAACATCCTGAAACTAGTTGGATCCACTATTCTACCTATTCTGACAAAACTTATCAACGACTCACTCTCCCTAGGTATTGTCCCCCCCAGCTGGAAAAGAGCCATGGTGGAAGCATTGCTCAAAAAACCTCACCTTGATCCACTAGAACTCGGCAACTACAGGCCAATTTCCTTACTCCCAGGTGTCAGCAAAATTGCTGAGAAACATGTTAACCAAAATCTCTCCCAATACCTCGAGTCTAACAAACTACTGGAACCCTCCCAAACGGGATTCAGGCCAGGTCAGAGCACCGAGACCGCAATACTGGCGGTAGTCGAAGAGGCAAGGAAGATCATAGACTCAGGGGGATCAGTGGCAGTGATCCTCCTGGATCTTAGCGCCGCATTCGACACCGTCAACCACTCTATCCTGATCCAAAGACTCAAACACCTTGGAGTCACAGGAACGGCTCTGGCCTGGTTAGAATCCTTCCTCAATAACCGACTCTTTCAGGTGACAGAGGGCACCTTTACGTCCAGACCCACAGCCATCAACTGCGGGGTACCTCAGGGCTCGTCTTTGAGCCCAACCCTTTTTAATGTCTATATGTCCCCCCTCGATAAGGTCGTCGCCCCCTATGGCATCAAACTTCTGACATACGCCGACGACACTCAACTTGTGGTCTCCCTTAACCAGCAAGACCTCTCCATTCCCAACCTGCATACCTGCTTGATCGAAATAACAAAATGGATGAGTAGCTCCCACCTCAAGTTGAACAACGAAAAAACTGAGATCATGTTTTTAGGCAACAAATCTTTATACAGTTCCATCTCCATATGGCCGTCAGCCATGGCCCCCCCCCCTGTGTCAAAACCAGAAATTAAGAGCCTGGGCATCTGGTTAGACGAAGAACTCAACTTCTCAGCCCAAGCACGGAAAACCGCTGGAACCTGTCACGGTCTGCTAAGATCGGCAAGAAAAATTCTACCCTTGCTTCCGACTCAATCCCGCAAACTCCTCATCCACGGCCTTGTACTATCTCGTTTAGACTATGGCAACGCCCTATACCTAGGGGCCCCCAAAAAAGTTTTAGCAAAACTCCAAACGGCCCAAAATGCGGCAGCCCGCATTCTCACAGGTACCCATCATCGCTGCTCAGCCAAACCGTCTTTGAAGGCCCTTCACTGGCTCCCCATCCAAGAGAGAATTCAATTCAAGGCTCTCTGCACGACCCACAAGATTATGCATGGCAAGGCCCCTCCCATACTCCAAAATCTCATCTCACCCCACACCACCTCTAGAACTCTCCGCTCTTCCAACTGCAATTTAGCCTCAGTTCCCAGGATCAGAAAAGCCCGCTCAGGCGGCCGACTGTTCTCACTCAACGCTGCCAAACTTTGGAACTCGCTCCCCCCTAACCTCAGAGCCCAACCTAACCTTCTTTCATTCCGTAGAGCACTTAAAACATGGCTGTTCCCATAAAGCATCTCTCACTAGGTTCTTGTCTATCAGCGCTGGGACGCCTATGGGCAGCCATGCGCTCTACAAGTCTGTAAAATAAATAAATAAATAAGTATTAAAACCTGTTGGGACTTGGTCAGACACAGTCTCTGTATCAGACATTTTTGTTTAATGAAAAATGTAGAACAAGTTTCAAGGGACCAAAGATAAGGTGCACAATATTTTGGAACACTGTATCCTTCAACGTTGAACAAACCAAACAGCTAATACATAGGATTCTCGTCCTACTCAGCTATGGCGGATATTATCCCTACCCACTTCAGACGTCTTATGGAGTATTATGAGTAGGGGTCTCTGAGAAAAGCACGACTGAGTTACTTCAGTATCTAGCGTTGAATTAGGACCTTACCAAACGTTGGGCGCCATGTAGTGTAGTTCCTATTTCTCTTATAGGCTCCGCGCATTGGAATAACATACACTATAGTTTTTGCATAGGACTAAGGTCAGTATGCCCCTATCAAGTACATTAACTTAATTACTTGTGTGTGCCAACTAACTCAGAGGTCACTAGAAACTTCTTGAATAAACAAGAAGGGATTCATTTTTGACAACCGCATAAACATGACAACCTTGTTTCCCATAGAATCGGAAAGCGTCTCAGAATTGTGGAAACAATAGATGACAGTTTCACAGTCAATCGTGCATGATTAGTTTCTCCAGAGGTACACAGAAATAGATAGACCGGCGTTTCAATAAAAGGGGTTTATTGAACAGTCTTGTTTCTCATGTAAGAGATATGAGCTGTTATAATCATTAGACAGTAAGCAAGATATAATACGCACAGCGTAAGCAGAAAGGAGAAATAATACTGCAATAGCATTGTCTTTTAGCTATGACATATAATCATATATACATACATAAATAACACAGGCTAAAAAGTGAATACTCATCAGATGCTTCTAAATAGTTCTACCCCAGTGTACCTAACCTAAGTATAGTATAGGTAAGAAATAAGTGCTGTTTTCAATAGTATGGTACATACTATATTTAGTATGCCAAGAGTCCCTCTAGCTTCTAGTCAGCTCCATACCTTAGAATGAGAGAGGTGGGAATTTTTATCCGGGTCTCAAACTCTTAACACCCCGCGAAGGGAGTCTGAACACTGGAAGCTGGATTCTCTGCGAGCAGGGATGACAGCGTCTGGTCAGTGCATCAGGCCGGGATAGGATCTCTTCTGAACTTGCCATGGCGAACCATGCAGTCAAGTCGTGCTGAGTTGTGCCGTGGTTTGCCATGGTAAGGGAAGGTATATTTATACCTTGAAGGTATTTAGGAATGCTAGCATTGACGTAAAGTCGGGCAGAGGAAGACGTCATGGATGAACCCCTAAGGAATAGTAGTTCATGCATAATAGATGAGTTCTTGGAGAAATCAATAACCCTAGCTAGGGAAAGTCCTGTTCGGCGTAAGGGTCTGGTTTCCCTGAATCATGTCCTTATATAGGCACAACTCGCTTTGCCCTTATTTAGGCATAGAATCCCAGCCCTTATTTAGGCTATTGCCATGCTAACCAAATACACGCATGGTCATCTACATCCGTCCATACCACGTCACAACGAGTTCTTAGAAACCAGACCCTTATGTTGATGGTGACCTCAGCTAGGCCTACCAGTGCAAGGGGTTCGCCCTTCTCTGCACAGAGTCCTCAGACCAATAGGAAGAAGTTGGCACAGAAACTGGAATTGAAAATACAAAGTTTAATAAACCTCATGAGGTGGAACTACATTCACACAGCACCCTTCGGTGTTGAGTGAAGTAGCACACTGAACAGAAGAAGCATGGTCCTTTTATACCCACACAGAGGCTGAAAAAGGCGGTACAAGTACACATGAGAAGAGTTATGCACATAGATGGTCATACAGAAACTGCACAGTCAACAAGTAGGTGGAGTAATAAATTGCTGACATCAGTTAGAACAGCCAGACAGTTCTATACTAGGAACAGGTGCACTCTACTAGCTAGGCACATCTGAGCATGTGCAAGACTCTGGGAGAGGGAAACAGCAAATGGCCAGCACACAGCTAACTAAAATGGCTGCCAAGTACAAAATGGCTTTCAGCTCATGTTAAGAGATTAATGCAATCTTCAACAGACGGTCCTTTTAAAATGAGCTAAAGACATTTCCCATAATCCAGTAGGAAAACAAAAATATGCACATTAATTTTTTCATGAATTTATCAATATCCTAATTCATTGCTAGGTGGGCATTTCTCATTCTAAATTTTGTTAAGCGGGTATGTATAAGGTATAAGCAGGAGTACAAAGGGAACAGAGAATTGGGTGATACAGATAGCAGGAGAGGGTAATTACTATTATCAGAAACAGAACTATTAGCTTTCTAGTCCTGAGCAAATCCTTGAACCATCCAGTAAAAACATTTTCAAGGCTCCTATGCATTTCAGTGACCATCAATTTCAACTTCAAAATAGCCAACAGCACATATCTAATAAAAACATTTTCACTAGACTTGTCCAGTGTTTCCTTTATGAGGGCTAAAGTATTAATCAAGGAAAGGGTAAAGTAACATTTGTCAACTGCTCAGATGAACTTTTCTCTCGCAGAATAAACATTATTCCTAATACAATTATGAAAGCAGTCAGACATATTATTACAAAAATGATCCTGGATCCAGAGGACCAGGAGGACTACACAGTACCATGAGAATTAGGACGAAGAGTTGCAAAGGGTTGCTCCTCCTCAAAAATGGGACGACCAATTGGGTACATTTTCAACAAAAAAGAAAAGGAAGTCCTTGGGAAATTAAAGCCACTGTACAACCAACCAGAGAGGAGTCTTCTCCCTGTGTCCGTTTGAGCCTCACAGGCAGGCTCTTGTTGTTCCCACGGTGGAGCTGCACAACTCGCAACTCAGGAATCATGGCCTAGTTTCAAGGGAAAAGTTTCTTCTTTCAGGATAGGGCAATAACCCACCAGGGAAAAAGCTCTCAGCGATCCTGTCCAGTGTCTCAGGCAGTGCACCAGTTTTCTTCATTTCAATCTAACAGGCACCAGAGACACAGCACCTGTACCCTGAACTCAAGTCCTTCCCTAACTCCTGTATTGCTCTGCTCACACACTGCTCTTTCGTTGGGGCCATAGATTGCATTCAGTGTGCCCAGGTATCTCTTGACCAACAAAGGTGAAAACTTTACAGCCAGCATTCAGGAGCGTGATGCTGAAGTGGCTGAAGCAACCCTTGTTTCAAAGGGGGTTACCTCAAGCAAAAACTTTCTTGCTGATCTGGTCGGTTTGTGACTCTCAGCTGGGCATCAAAAACTTGATCCACGATTTCTCCTTTCTGATTTGTGACCCCGTCTTTCGCCCAAGACAGTGGCAGGGGTACACACTTCACATCCCAGTGCTTCCGGCCTTCTACCTTCACTGAGGTCCTGGTTGCCAGCAATGCCTGTGCTGGTTACCTTCACTTTGACTTCAAGCTGAACTGGTGCTGACTCCTCAAGCTGGATCTGATGTCCGCGCCCCTCTGGCAATGGTTGTAAGGCAGCAAATATCTATTGGTGGACAGAACAAAAGGTCTTTAGACAAGGCACAGAAATAATCTATCAACAGAGAGGATAGTCTCAGAATACTTCCTAGTCTAGGGACACCCCATATATTAGCAAGGCACCCAAGAACCACTTTCATCTTTGTGAGAGTAAAAGAAACAACAGCCTGGACCTATTGGCAAGTATAAAAGGAACTCTTTGGTGAACTGACAAGAGTAATACGTCACCCAATCCCAAGCAGCCAAGGAAGTCTGGGTTCATTTACTAAATTCTGAGGAAAAGAGAAGAACAATACAGACATACTCCAAATCCTTACATCTGTATATTCCTATCTTAATCATCTAAAGACCCTCAAGAATAAAGGAAATGTTCTACACTTTTACTCATAGACTTTGCATTACTTGTACAGGACTGCAGACACTTCTAAAAATGATTTCTCTTAATAAAAGCACCTACATTGTATGCTTAGGACCATGCTCTCATGTTATAGGAGCAACAGGAAAATCTAACACTGCTAATTTAACAAGGATTCCTATTACATAAAGAACTAAAAACTTCAACATAATGGGTACATTTTCTCCAGCATAACATCTTGTGACAAACAGACTCCTATAAAACAATATTTTCCTCAAAAATGTTTGCTAAGGATCACATAGGCATCTTCCCTGCATTCTACTTTTTCACAATCCAAACTATGCAACATCAGCTCTAGTAAGGACTGTCAGTTTATTTACACAGACTAGCTAATAAAAACTAGCAATGCCCTTGCAAAAACTGTATGTAGCATGAGAATAACAAACAATAGTGGTGTTATCACCTGAGAAATTTAGAACAAAAACTACCCACAGCTGGTTCCCCTTAAAGATCAAATAAGGAAACAGCAATCTAGACTACTCATCCTTTCATAATTTCATTAGACAGGATGGGCAGTAACATATCACATTTATTTATTCATTTTATTAATGCTAATAATGTTTAAAACAGTATTACTGAATAGCCAATTAAATGTCTCATGGCTATTTCACAGACAGTTTAGACAAGCTCAAAAGAAATTGAGAAAAAGAGAGAGAAAACATAAATTTGCCTACCCTTAATTTGTAGAGGAGCTAGCCTCCTTCCCCCATTTTTGACAGTAGGAAACCTGTAACAGGTTTCATTCTGTCAACACTATCAACCCCAATTTGTAGCAACTGGGCATAAACAAACTCTGAGGGGCTAAATAGCACATTGAGCTAGCTATAGAACATTTTCCTTTAGCAAATGTACAAGTGTAACACGAGGGCACATGAATTCAAACTAAATCCCATTGCTTCCTTAATTCAGCCCTAAAAGCATTAGTGCTACATATATGGCAGAGCCATTGTCTTAATAAGAGCTCACATATACCATTATTATTATGCAATCTGTTCATATGAGTGAACAAAAACTTGCTTTTGCCAAAAAAAGTAAGCAAAACCTCTTTCTGTCCCTGTCCTGCCATTTCGCCTTTCAAATGTCGAAATGTCAAAGCAAGTGTTGCGCTGAGCCCTGAAGGCTTCTAAATGTAGGACTTCGGCCTTTAACCTATGCAGCTGTTCCATCTTGTGTGCAAGGTTTTCATGGGGGTGTCCCAATTCAAAGTGACCCTGGAAACTGAGAGAGCAACAGCAACCCACTCTATTCCTGTCTACCAGCAATTCAGAGGTAAGCTTAATAACTTCTGCCAGATTTTTTTTGTACATATTTATATTTGTAAGCAGTGTGCCGAGTGCTTGTCTAACAGTATAGATGTCAGCTATTCATTCTATGCTTACATATATGCATTTACTGGAGCCTAAGGCAGTTTAAAAGCTGCTCTGGTTGGAATAACCTCATTTAAATAGGGAATTCTACTCAATTTCGACTTTGATGTTTGGGGCACTTAAAAATGAATATCCTACAATATTTTTGCATAATAGTCATCCCCAGAATGTCCTCTACATATCCCAGAGATGTGGCATCAGAAATGTATAATGTATACCCTTATAAAAATAAGTTTTGTACGCCTGGGTAAAGTGACATTTCACATGTAAGTGACCCCCTATTGCTGTAAGCACGGCTTAAATTCAATTTGGATGCTAGGAGGTCACAGCATCATTATTAGGCATTATGAATATTAAAAAACAAATTTAATGCACCTATTTTAAATAACATTTTTTATATAATCAAAATATATATATATTTTTTTTATAAATCCAATCATTTTGATGAGTCCACATATGAAAAGCAAGCTGCATCCCTTGCCTATCATATTTAAATGCATTCATTCATAGCCCTAAGGACGGAAACCTAATTTGAAAGTCTGTGCCACTTTTAAAGGACAGTCATTATTATTTAACATCAAAAACCACTCTTATCCTTATTTAAAAAGGCATTAAGAAAAGAAATCCCTACTGTCAATCTGTCCTCTGTTTATCAAAAATAATGAAACTACATTTCTAACTTTTAAAACAGTAGTCTGAAATGCAGGATTTTACACCGTGTTTGCACTGACTTAAGTGGTAGTGACTTTAGCTGTTTTCTGTGGCCGGAGTCAGAAATAGTCTAATGTTTACACAGCTGCTTGACACGAAAAGGCGTCAAATTCACACGCCTTTCAAGTCAGCCTTTCGAGCCAGCACAAATCTGTCGTTCTGTAATGTATATTCAGGTCAGCAACAACCAACTCACTCAGATAATGTGAATGCCTTTTAATACCTAATACAGAAGGATAAATGCTGTGACATTTTGTATCTTAATTTTATCTATTGCAAAACACACAATTTCGTTTTTTGAAGCTTTTTTATTCCTATTCAATGTGGATTCTAATTTTATCTTACATTGTGGCAATTTGCACACATGTATAGTGTCTTACTCTGTCAATTTAATGATAGTGTGCAGCTATTTAGCATATATTATATAATTCATTGCTGGATTATTTTAAAATATATTTTATATTAATGATATTTGATGACAAAAAAAACCATTGAGCTCATTTCAGACATTGTCAAAACGGTGTCATATACTCAGAACACATAACACAGAGAGCTTAAGGCGAGCCATTCTTGCACCAAGAGCGCAATCGCTACTTACTCACACAAGTACCACTAATGACAAACCACAGACATTTAAACACACATTTAACCCACAGATCAACACTTAAGACAGAAACAAAAGACAGCCCACAGACTGTACTTAAACCAAACCATTTGTAAATACTAGTTGTAAGTCATATTCACTAGATTTGGCAGTCAAAACACCAGGAAAAAACGCTCTGCATATCACCATTTATGAATGTTACTAAGTGCACAGACCAGGATCCTTTCTATGTACATATTTAGTTCCTCAGGGTACTAGTCACCAATGAAGAAATGCTTTTTTATACCTAAACCTAGTTAAGTATCCCATCTAGGAGAGCCGGCTAATTATATACAAGTTTAAAAATGGTACATCCAAGAAAGCAACACATTCATATATTCACCTGGGGGAAAACAAAAAGACCATCACGCATTTGCTTACAATTAACTGCTTTGTTCTTCAGCTCTAATGCTTTCACATAAATGTTCTTTCACTGTTCTTTTTCAATCAAGGCTTGCTCACGCTTCATTCGTTCACGCATTTCTTTCTCCCACATTCGTACACAATCAAACATCTCTTGCCTAGTCTTTCGCTTAAACATACATTGTTCCACATACTCAATCTTTCGTAAATCAAATGACCCATACATAGGCCAACGCAACTCAGGATCCTTACGAGTGTATTTATTCCATAATGCGCTGTACATTATAGAAGAAAGACCATACTTAATATACATATCCCTATTAGGCGTCCCCTCCGGGGGGCCAGTTGTGCTTCATCTAGACTCAAATTGGTACCACTACAAAAGCAACACATCCTACAAAGTGTGCTAAAAACAGGCATGCCAAAAATAGTGCAGAATATGCAGTATTATAATCAAAGTAGCACTTAAGGTACCTTTAGTACGATGTGCCGTTCAAATCAATTCATATAGAGAAAATTCTCCTCATTACCTGCCTATATAGATTGCAATCCATATATAAATCTCATAACAAACCAAGTTGGCCAACACCAATTCCAAAATCCAAAAGCCACAGTAAGTGTTACTAAACTACCTTACCAATCCCAGGCATCAAAACCAAGAGCAAGCACCACAGAAGGACACTTACCAATCACTTGGTGTCCAGGTTCCAGCTGCCAAGTTCTAAAATCGACCAAATGGTCACTGCACGGCGAATCAACAGAAGAGATCTCAGTCGAGGACCGGCACCACCTGGATGGTCAGATCAGAAAGAAAGGAAAAACGGCGTGGTTGCCAAGACTCTGGTCTCATCGGGCAGCGATCGCGTCCAGAGCGAGATTCCAATCCTTCATCGTGACCAATCCTTTGGGCATCCGAGTCACCGATGAGCCCCAGTGGTTGGGCGCCAATTTGTTGACGGTGACCTCAGCTAGGCCTACCAGTGCAAGGGGTTCGCCCTTCTCTGCACAGAGTCCTCAGACCAATAGGAAGAAGTTGGCACAGAAACTGGAATAGAAAATACAAAGTTTAATAAACCTCATGAGGTGGAACTACATTCACACAGCACCCTTCGGTGTTGAGTGAAGTAGCACACCGAACAGAAGAAGCATGGTCCTTTTATACCCACACAGGGGCTGAAAAAGGCGGTACAAGTACACATGAGAAGAGTTATGCACATAGATGGTCATACAGAAACTGCACAGTGAACAAGTAGGTGGAGTAATAAGTTGCTGACATCAGTTAGAACAGCCTGACAGTTCTATACTAGGGACAGGTGCACTCTACTAACTAGGCGCATCTGAGCATGTGCAAGACTATGGGAGAGGGAAACAGCAAATGGCCAGTGTGAGAAGTTGGCCTGATATGTAGTGCTCACTATTCTAGTGATCACTGTGTATCATTCCAAACAACCCTTATTAATGATTGGTTGTAAGTCAACCTTATAGACCAGCTATCCTAGTAGCGTGGATACGAGCAGTCTTAGGCTAAACTCTAGAGGGCGTGTTAAGCCAGCTGTTTACCATCACATATACCCCTTGAACACCAAGTGAAAGGACACCACACAAGTTGTTATGAAAATAAAGGATATTTATTTATAACAAGACTACCCTGGCTCTTTATGAGTCAGGGAGCTAAGCACAATACAAAACTCTTAGGAAAATACTTCTAGTCGCACAATTTACACAAATGCCCGAGGGCACGAAACCATTACACTGCAAGTGAAAGGGGAGAGGTTAGAAAGTCTAAAGTTACTGATTCCGGAGTGATCCGATCAGTGGGACTAAACGAAAAAGGAACTGGACACTTGTAAAGCGAACCTGCGATGGAGCACCGAAATGCTCGAGTTACCTAGCCCAGAGGCTGCGGCGGTGGAAGGTTCGGCAAGATGTCGGAAGTCCTCGTTGTAGTCTCAGGAGCCTGAAAGAAGAGTTGCTGGCAGGCGACCAGCGTCGATGTTCAGCGAGATCCAAGCCTGGATCGGTGATGAAGGAAACCTGAAAGCAGAGGGGACTCAGTTCTCGACCGCTAGCCAGCGATCGTGTGGGCACCAGGAGGGTACCGGCTGAAGTCACTTCGACCAGGTGAGTGGATGACGTCGGACTCGGCTGTTCCTCGGACCAGGAGGCGCGGCGGCGACCAGGGTGGAGGGCGAGCTGTCCCACGAAGGTGTCTGCTGTCGATGATGCTGGGCCCAGGAAGGGGCAGCGGATCTTGGCAGTGGCAACCCAAGCGGGGGAGTCAAGATGGCGTCTGGAGTGGACCAGGAGGGTCCGTGGTACTCCTCTGTTGAAGGGGAGCAAGAGCCAGTCTGGAGCAACCAGACTAGTGATGAAACAATCGTGGTGCATCGTGAAGAGGGCCACAAGCCGGTCGGCAAGTGGTCGAACAACGCGGTGAACAGCAAGGAGCGGAAGGGCCCCCACGCAGATCTCGTGGATGCTGGGGAGGCAGACTTCGGTGCTGGAGCTGCTCAGGGTTAGGGCTTCTCAAACCCTAGGTGCACTCACTCGAGGGTCCCTCGGTGGCCGTGCTAGATAAGCGTTGTGCAGGTTCTGATGATGGCCGGTCCCGCGGGTCTCGTCACACCTGCGACTCTCAGCTGGGCTGATGAGGTAGGTAAGAGGTCAGAGATGGCAGGGACTCGGGTCTCGTCGAGCTGGGCAGTCTTGATCCGTAGGAGAGACTTACAGCAAACCGCAAGCGCTTAGGTGGTGCCTGCTGGTGCAGGGTGGCTACTCCTTAGCCACAAGGGAGAGTCTTCAGAAATAGTCAAGAGTTCCTTTCGTGGAAAGTAGTTCAAGATTCAGAATTATCCAATTTGGGAAGGGGACTCGCTCCTACCTTTATTCTAAGAAAAAGGGGCTGGCCCGTGACTAGGTCCTACCTATGGGTGGAGCCAGGAGGGGGGTGGTTACACCCCTATCCTTTGTCCGGCTTCGCCCCAGCTCAGGGGCTGGTGTGCCCCCGAAACTGGTTTGAGCCGGGCTATGCACAGTGAGCACCGGGGTGCCACTTGCAATCACCTTCCTTTCAGCCCTGCCTACCTGGGATACACAAACCCTGTCTGGGATGGTGCTAACACCGCCCTCGACAGGAAACCCTTTGTCCAAGCTCCCCTCGCTGGAAGGATACCCAGCAGCAGGAGGTCAGACTTGTGTCTGGTGGCAGCATCCATTTTGTGATGCTGAGGCTTGAGTCAACTTTAACCGGGGTTCGAGGTTACTTCCATGTCGTGCCCCTCTAAAAGGGGGGAATGCTAACCCCGTCGCCAGAACTGGCGAGGGGTTCGTATTCCAATTCGTATGACACCTTACTCGACATGTGTAGGTGATGCGATGCCAAAGTTAGCAAATAACCGCGAGGATTATAATGCATTTAAAAGTAGTTGGCCCGCGTCACCATGGAACGGCTATTAGGACTTGGTTCCGCAAGCCGTCGACGGGCTCAGCTCGCGCCAGAGCACCGTCCCACATGATTCCCTGCACTCTGCCTTCAGGATTGATAAGGCCTGCCATAGGAGTGACTGATAGGAATCCATGCGTCCATTTTAGGGTTAGGTTACTACACCTACAGCAACGGGTGATTACACCACGTTGCCCCAGCTGTCGTGCAGCCAGTTGTGTCAGATTTGGGCGGCCATTCCAGGGGTGGCATAATACATGCTGCAGCCCCTGGTAGGCCCTGGGTACACCGATGCCCTGGATACCTGTGGTATGCTGAGACAGGGACTGACAAGGCGGCCCAGTTCCAATTGGTGGATGCACCTAATGTACATGTGTGTTAATTTCGAGAGAGAACAGCTAGGCTGTGGGTCTGATTGGCAGGCCCACAGCCGGGGAAAGTCGTAAACCAATGAAGCAAAAGCAAAAAATATGGGTGATCATAGGATTGCAGACCCTACTCTCCTACATGACCCCCCCCCCAAACTTTGGGACAATAAGCTAACCTTGACCAGGTGAGTCTTCTTGCTCTAAGTGGAAATACCTGGAGAGCCCATCTGCATTGCCATGATCAGTGCCAGGTCTATGCTCCACTGTGAAGTCCATCCCCTGTAGGGAAATGGACCACCTAAGTAGTTTGGGGTTTTCACCCTTCATTTGATTTAGCCACAAGAGGGGCTTATGGTCGGTCTGAATCTTGAAGTGAGTGCCAAACAAGTATGGCCTCAACTTCTTCAGGGCCCAAACCACAGCAAAGGCCTCCCTCTCAATAGCTGACCAATTCTTCTCTCTGGGGGTCAGCCTCCTGCTAATAAAAGCTATGGGCTGGTCATGACCATCAAAATTCAGTTGAGATAGAACAGCTCCCACACCCAGCTCCGAAGCGTCTGTTTGGACAATGAATGGTCGGGAGTAGTCTGGACTCTTTAGGATAGGTGCTGTGCACATGGCCTGCTTTAGGTCATCGAATGCCTTCTGACAGCTTGCTGTCCACTGAACTTTTTTTGGCATTTTTTTACTTGTCAGGTCGTTTAGCGGGGTCACAATGGATCCATAATTTCTGACAAATTTCCGGTAATAACCAGTCAGGCCCAAGAAAGCTCGAACCTGAGTCTGGGTGGTTGGAGGAGCCCAGTCCTGGATGGCCTGTATTTTGCTCTCCAATGGTCGAACCTGGCCTCCTCCTACAAGGTGGCCCAGGTATACAACCTGTGTCTGCCCTATCTGGCACTTAGTGGCCTTGATAGTGAGGCCTGCCTTTTGCAGGGCCTCTAACACTTTCCTCAGGTGGACCAGGTGATCCTCCCAGGTGGAGCTAAAGACAGCGATATCGTCCAGACACGCCGCGCAGAAGTCGTCCAACCCAGTGAGAACTCGATTCACCAGCCTTTGGAAGGTGGCAGGTGCATTTTTCAAACCAAAGGGCATTACCACGAACTGATAATGCCCACCCGGGTTAGAAAATGCTGTTTTGGGCTTGGCTTCCTCAGCTAACCTGATTTGCCAATACCCAGCTGTCAGGTCAAACGTACTTAAGTAGCTGGCCGAAGCCAACCGGTCGATAAGTTCGTCTGCTCTTGGTATTGGGTGGGCGGCAGTCTTAGTGACTGCATTGAGACCTCTGTAGTCCACGCAAAACCTCATCTCTTTCTTACCGCCCTGGGTGTGAGGTTTCGGCACGAGAACTACGGGACTAGCCCAGGGGCTGTCCGAGGGTTCAATGACTCCCAGCTCCAACATTTTCTGCACCTCCGTCTTGATGCAGTCTCTGACATGATCAGGTTGCCGATAGATTTTACTCTTTACGGGCAGACTGTCCCCAGTGTCGACCTCATGGGTACACCAATTGTTCTGACTGGGCGTCAGAGAGAACATATGTCGAAAGGATTGAAGAACCTGTTTACAATCCTTTTGTTGATGTCCAGAGAGGCTGCCACAAAAGACAACACCATCTACTGACCCATCGTCAGGGTTCTGAGAGAGCAGGTCCGGGAGAGGGTCACTCTCCTCCTCCTGTCCCTCATCTGTGGCCATGAGCAAGCCCATGCCCTCCCTGTCGACATATGCCTTGAGCCTGTTTACATGGAGCACCCTGTGGGGGCTCCGGGGAGTTCCCAGGTCTACCAAGTAGGTGACCTCTCCCTTTTGCTCAATGATTGTGTGGGGCCCAGACCATTTGTCTTTGAGTGCTGCTGGGGCCACTGGCTCCAGCACCCACACCTTCTGTCCAGGCTGGTACACAGTCAGGACAGCCTTTTGGTCGTGCCAAGCTTTCTGTAATTCTTGGCTCGCCTCAAGGTTTTTAGACGCCTTTTCCATGTACTCCGCCATCCGCGAGCGGAGACCGAGTACATAGTCCACAATGTTCGTTGCCGGCTTTCTGAGAGGTCTCTCCCATCCTTCCTTCACCAAACAAAGGGGTCCCCTTACAGGATGTCCGAACAGAAGCTCAAAAGGGCTGTAGCCAACCCCCTTCTGCGGGACCTCTCTGTAGGCGAACAAGAGGCAGGGTATCAGGACATCCCATCTCCGCCGAAGCTTTTCCGGTAGTCCGTGAATCATCCCTTTTAGGGTCCTGTTGAACCTTTCAACAAGCCCATTGCATTGTGGGTGATAGGGTGTGGTGAACTTGTAGTTGACACCACACTCCTTCCACATTGCAGTCAGATATCCCGACATGAAGTTTGCACCTCTGTCTGAGACGACCTCCTTAGGGAAGCCCACTCTGGAGAACACTCCAAGTAGGGCCCGGGCCACCACAGGTGCTGTAGTGGTCCTAAGTGGAATAGCTTCAGGATACCTAGTGGCGTGGTCCACCACCACCAGTATAAACTTTTGCCCTGATGCTGTCTGGGGTTCCATTGGTCCGACAATGTCGACCCCCACTCGTTCAAAGGGTACCCCCACCACCGGTAGTGGTATGAGGGGAGCCTTTGTCGTGCCACCTGACTTACCACTGGCTTGGCAAGTGACACAGGAGCGGCAAAACTCCTTCGTATCTTCGGACATGTGGGGCCAGTGAAAGTGTGGAACAATTCTGTCCCAAGTCTTATTCTGGCCTAAGTGACCTGCAAGGGGAATCTCGTGGGCCAAGGTAAGAAGGAAACCTCTCAGAGACAAGGGGATGACCAGCCTCCTGGTCGCACCAGGTTTGGGGTCTCTTGCCTCGGAGTACAGGAGTCCATCGTCCCAGTACACTTTGTGGGTACCTGTGGCGTTCCCTGCAGCCTCAGCAGCAGCCTGCTGTCTGAGGGGTTCAAGGGAGGGGCAGTCTAACTGTGCCTTCCCCAGGTCTTCCCTGGAGGGTCCCCCTGAGCCCAGAAACTCAACCTGACCAGTTCAAGCTCTTTCGGCTCAGTTTCCCTCAGTTCTTTAAGGTCAGCCTCCTCAGAGACTTGATCCACGACCTGGGGCAAGGGGGAATGCGAAGCCTTACCCTTACTGCTCCTCTTCTTGGAAGGTGTCTGGTCCGTTCTTCCAGGATCCAGCACCTGTTCAGTGGGGCATCTTTTGGCCTGTGACCTGGTCACAGCAAGGACATGTGCTGGCAAGCCTAACATTCCCATGTGAGTCCTCTGCTCCACTTCTGACCATTGTGACGTTTCCAAATCATTGCCCAACAGACATTCTACGGGGAGGTCTGAACTAACCACAACCTTTTTCGGGCCACTTACCCCTCCCCAGGAGAAATCAACAACTGCCATACTGTGATTGGTAGTGACGTTGCTGGCATTGGTCACTAGGTAACTGGTACCTAGCATGATCTGTCCAGGGTCCACAAAGTTAGGCGTCACCATGGTGACACTGGCACAAGTGTCCCTGTAGGCCTGAGCCACTTTTCCATTAATCAAAGGTGTCTGTCTGTATTTGCCCAAAGTATTGGGACTTGCATCAGGGGACATATCCATATCCCCTGTACAGACAAGGACGGCCTGAGTGAGTGTGCCGACTAAGTCGTCACTCCCCTCGGTTCCCAAGGTTAACCCAACTAATGCCTTGGGAGGCGCACTACCACTGCTGACTGTACTAGGGGGTGCAGGTGCCTTAGGGGCTGCAGTGGCAGGAGTTTGCCCTCCTTTCTTGGTGCGCTCACTAAACCAGTGAGTCTTACTTTTACAGTATTGGCACCACCTTTTTGACTGGCCTTCTTGAGTCTTCTTCTTCTGTGAAGCCTGACCCCCACCCTCTTTGGTTTGTTGGGGACCTGTCGAAGACTTCTGGTCATTTTGTTCGTTCTTGTTACTACCCTTTTGGTCTGCTTTCTTCTGACCACCCTGGTTCTGGTTCTGGTTCTGCTTGACCCTTGTTCTGACCCATCTGTCTGCCTTCTTTCCCAATTCTTGGGGAGAGGTCAGATCCGAGTCGACAAGGTGCTGATGCAACAATTGGTTCTGACAGTTGTTTAAAATCTGTTCTCGCATGATAAGATTGTACAATCCTGTGTAATCAGTAACCTTGCTACCCAGCAACCAGCCTTCCAAAGCCTTAGTGGCACAATCGACAAAGTCAGTCCAATCCTGAGACTGAATTTTCTGGGTGTCCCGGAACAGCACCCGGTACTGTTCCGTGGTTAAGCCGAACCCATCAATCAGTGTGCTCTTCAGGACTTGGTAGTTGTTGGCATCCTCAGCTCTAGTAGTGAGGAGCTTGTCCCTTCCTTTACCTTCAAAGGAAAGCCACAGTATAGCTGCCCACTGACTTGGGGGGACACACTGGACAGTGCAGGCCCTCTCCAAGGCAGTTATCCACTTGTGGATGTCGTCCCCTTGTTTAAAGGGGGGCACTATTTTACTCAGGTGTCTAGTATCTATACCCCTGTCTTTCTCTCTATTGAGAATGCTGCCACCAGTGGGATCTAACCCACTTAATTTCTGCTCTCGGGCCAGGGCAAGTCTTTCTTTGGCGAGGGCAAGTTCTTCCCGCTTGATCCTCAGATTGACTTCCCTCATCTTCGCTTCATGCTCCCTTCTCTGAGGGGACGTCATTCCTCTCTGAGAAGATGCCTGAGAGACATGTGTATGAACCGATCTGCCAGAGCCTCTGGAGAGAGACCTAGCTCGTCCGTTCCCAAGGTTAGGCCTGCTTGAGCGTGGGCCCGGGGCTCTCCCAGTTCCATTCTCATGCCTGCTTAAGTTGGTCCTTGTAAGCCTGCTGACTACCACTGGACCTTTGTCTGCCTCGTCTTCTGATAACTCCTCCTCGTCCTCCTCCTCTGTGTGGAGGTCGAGGTCTGGGTCACCGAGGGTTCCCTCTAAGGGAGGCATGTTCCCATCAGCACTGGGGGGACCTGTGTTAGAGGACCTCCTAGCATCATACGTCTCTAAGAGACCTATCAAAAACGTGATGGTAGGGTTAGAACCCTGGTTTAGCTTCCTGGAGGCACACAGCTGTCTCATCTCCGTGAAGCTAAGAGCTGCATATCGTGACACAACCTGTGGAGGGTCACTGACCACTAAGGGAGTCTGCGAAGACTCTCCGTGGACCGACATGCTTTTCTAGTGAGGTGTAAGTGATGCACCTACCTACACTATGGTGCAGATCACGATCCTGTAAAAACCGGGTACGAACCGTCGGACGGAGCATATTTTCCGTCCGACGCGTACCCGGTCGTCAATTCATACAAACAAGGAATTACGATTCGCACGGGTACACCATCACCGTACGAGTCGTAAAAAAGCCCGACCGAACAAGAAAACCCTACCAATGCCATCCGGGAAAGCGCCGACCTGACGTCGGGACGCTCGCAGCCAGCCATTCATGACCCAGGAATTACGATTCGCACCGACGTCATCACGCACGGTGAATATTTTCCGGCACCCAAAAACTGCCGGGAAATCAGGACGACGCGAACAAGGACCACCAGTACGCGACGGACAGACAGGACGACGCGAAGAAGGAGGACCAGTACGCGACGGACACACAGGACGACGCGACCAAGGAGGACCCGTACGCGACAGGACGACGCGATCAAGGAGGACCCGTACGCGACAGGACGACGCGATCAAGGAGTACCAGTACGCGACGGACAGACATGGACCCGAACCTACGAGTCATCCCTGCCCTCATAGCAGTCCACCTCCTCTACAGGTTACGACGCAGACGCCGCAGAAGGTCAGAATAACTAAGGGAGGGGGGAAAGTGGGGTGGGGTGGGGGTGGCAGGACCAGGGCAGGCCACAAAACAACCACATAAGTCACACACCACACATGGCCTGGACATACCTGACTCCCATGCCCTGGTCACCACGAGGGGGTGGGGGCGTGTCCTGATAAGCCAGCGACCGCCACAACGGAAGTCCGTCACCACGCGAACCGGCAACACAACCAGACAGGTACGTCCCGTACCCACGCCTGAAGAGCGTGGGTACGAGTCATACCACGCCCACACACGTCACCCCAACAATGGCGGGACGGATCGCACCCACGTGGCAAAGGCCTGGGTACGGGCCGCACAAGCATCACATAGCGTGGGGACGTATATGTACGGACCCTACCCCCACCCCGTATGCAAGGAGCGTACCCCCCACCCCAACAGTGAAAGTACGACCCGTACCCCCACCCGCGTATGCATGGAGCGTACCCCCACCCCAACAGTGTAAGTACGACCCATACCCTCACCCGCGTATGCAAGGAGCGTACCCCCCACCCCAACAGTGTAAGTACGACCCGTACCCCCACCCGCGTATGCATGGAGCGTACCCCCCATGCCAACAGTGTAAGTACGACCCGTACCCCCACCCGCGTATGCATGGAGCGTACCCCCCATGCCAACAGTGTAAGTACGACTCGAACCCTCACCTGCGGACGTACGGACCGTACCCCCACCCCCACCAGTGTAAGTACGACTCCTACCCCCACCCGCGGACTCACGGACCGTACCCCCACCCCAACAGTGTAAGTACGACCCGTACCCTCACCCGCGTATGCAAGGAGCGTACCCCACATCCCAACAGTGTAAGTACGACCCGTACCCTCACCCGCGTATGCAAGGAGCGTACCCCCCACCCCAACAGTGTAAGTACGACCCGTACCCCCACCCGCGTATGCATGGAGCGTACCCCCCATGCCAACAGTGTAAGTACGACCCGTACCCCCACCCGCATATGCATGGAGCGTACCCCCCATGCCAACAGTGTAAGTACGACTCGAACCCTCACCCGCGGACGTACGGACCGTACCCCCACCCCCACCAGTGTAAGTACGACTCCTAGCCCCACTCGCGGACTCACGGACCGTACCCCCACCCCAACAGTGTAAGTACGACCCGTACCCTCATCCGCGTATGCAAGGAGCGTACCCCCCACCCCAACAGTGTAAGTACGACCCGTACCCTCACCCGCGTATGCAAGGAGCGTACCCCACACCCCAACAGTGTAAGTACGACCCGTACCCTCACCCGCGTATGCATGGAGCGTACCCCCACCACACCAGTGTAAGTAGACTCGTACCCTCACCTCGAATGCATTGAGCGTACCCCCACCGTGTATGTTCCAAGCGTACATATCCTGAAATCGGAGGTGTGTGTGCAGAGTCCACCCAGCAGTGCCCTGAGACAGGAGGGGTGGGTGTGGAGTCCTCCCAGCAGTGCCCTGAGACAGGAGGGGTGGGTGCCTATCACTAACAGCAGTGCCCTGAGACAGGAGGGGTGGGTGCCTATCACTCCCAGCAGTGCCCTGAGACAGGAGGGGTGGGTGCAGAGTCCTCCCAGCAGTGCCCTGAGACAGGAGGGGTGGGTGTGGAGTCCTCCCAGCAGTGCCCTGAGCCAGGAGGGGTGTGTGCAGAGTCCACCCAGCAGTGCCCTGAGACAGGAGGGGTGGGTGTGGAGTCCTCCCAGCAGTGCCCAGAGACAGGAGGGGTGTGTGCAGAGTCCACCCAGCAGTGCCCTGAGACAGAAGGGGTGGGTGTGGAGTCCTCCCAGCAGTGCCCAGAGACAGGAGGGGTGTGTGCCTATCACTCCCAGCAGTGCCCTGAGACAGGAGGGGTGGGTACCTATCACTCCCAGCAGTGCCCTGAGACAGGAGGGGTGGGTGCAGAGTCCTCCCAGCAGTGCCCAGAGACAGGAGGGGTGGGTGCCTATCACTCCCAGCAGTGCCCTGAGACAGAAGGGGTGGGTGCCTATAACTCCCAGCAGTGCCCTGAGACAGGAGGGGTGGGTGCCTATCACTCCCAGCAGTGCCCTGAGACAGGAGGGGTGTGTGCAGAGTCCTCCCAGCAGTGCCCTGAGACAGGAGGGGTGGGTGCCTATCACTCCCAGCAGTGCCCTGAGACAGGAGGGGTGGGTGCCTATCACTCCCAGCAGTGCCCTGAGACAGGAGGGGTGGGCGCCTATCACTCCCAGCAGTGCCCTGAGACAGGAGGGGTGTGTGCAGAGTCCTCCCAGCAGTGCCCAGAGACAGGAGGGGTGGGTGCCTATCACTCCCAGCAGTGCCCAGAGACAGGAGGGGTGGGTGCCTATCACTCCCAGCAGTGCCCTGAGACAGGAGGGGTGTAACACATGTGTGTGAGGCCAGAATTATCCACATGCATACTGCCTACAAGGGAACATGTCCCCATGAACTCATGTCAACAGACTCCACACACAAGTACAGTGATCACCAAGGATGCCACGATTGTTGCAGGTGGAGACATGGCCCTGCATGCATGGCCAAAGTAGAAGGGCTCCGTCACACACACAGCTCATGTAGACACAGCTCTGCGCTAAACATTGGGAACACCCTGCAGGGAAGAAAGCTGGGTACACAGAGGAAGGAATACACCCTGGGACAAGTGCACCATGCAGTAACTGCTTACATGAACAAAGAAAGTTAGCCAACACCTTGTGATGGCACACAGATCCCAGGGTCCCACCAATGAGCAGCACACTACTACATATCCCACACACCCAAACCCTTAAACACCACCCAAAACCATGTAGCAGCCCCACCAACACCAATACCAGCATAGCAGTAGTGTGATAATGAAAACAAAATTAAGCTTTATTCAGCATGAGCACAATGTCCGTGGATCGCAGGCAGTTCAATATTCACAAAGCCCATAGGGCAGTCAATGATTCTCAGCTGGATGGGGGACACAGTGGGATGCGTGTCCCCTACCTCTCCTGCACAGTCAAATGGCATCGTCTTCCACACTGGTGAGGGCATCAGGGGGGGGGGAAGCAACAGGCACCGCAGGGACATCAGGGCAAAGGGGCGGCGTTGTGGGTGCAGGGATGGAGGACTCCACCACAGGGGGTGGGTCAGTGCCAAAGGCGGAGGCCAGGATGGCACTACACACCTTTGCAAGGTCCTCCAGGGAGTCCCCTGCACCCGAAGGGACCTCAGGCCCCAAGGAGGGGGGGGTCAGAGGGATGGGTCGCAGCGCCACCGGGGGAGGGTGGAGACAGGGGGGGAGACTCAACCACCCTGACCGGGGACCTCCTTGACCGCTTGCGTGGTGGTGTAACTGTGGGGCTCAGGGACAGAGCGGCCATGAAGGAGTCCTTGGGGGAGATGTGGCCAGGAGAGCTGAGGGGAGGGGGTTTGGAGGGAGTGGACTGGGTGGAATGCGGACTCCCACTATGGCTGCGTGTCACACGTTTGCCCCCCGACCCAGTGGGTGTGCCTACCTCACCCTGTGTGTGCGTGTCAGGAGGAGTGCGGTGGACCTTCCCTGCTGGTGTGGTGCCCGTGTCTGTTGATGTGGGTGCATGCCGACGTCTGGGTGTATGTGGGACAGGCATGGGAGTGGGAAGTGTGGATGGGGCAGGGGTAGGTGGGGGGAGGTCGCGCTGCAGGAGACCCACTGCTGCAGTCAGTGTGGAGTCTATGGACCTCAGCAAGTTGCGTTGGTCAGCCTGCGATGAATGAATGCCCTCCAAGAATGCCTCGATGTTGGTGAGGGTTTTGCCGTGGGCATGGAGGACATTAAGGATCGCAGCCTGACCAACCTGCAGTTGCCGCTGGATGTCCACAGACTCTGCATTGGCGGCAGCAGTGGAGACAGGGGCAGGGGGTGCGGTGCCTGGCAGGAAGGAGACATGCTGTGACCGGGCACGCTGGTAAGGGACACGAGCAAGTGGGAGGCGGCTGATGGGAACTGAGGGGGCGGTGCGAGGTGTTGTTCCGCTGTCAGCTGCTGGTGCAGCCACCGCCCACTCGGAGACATCCTCCTCGGACCTGTCAGCTTAGTATTCTGACGTGCCAGTCGACAGGTCCTCGGCCGCACCATCCTCCACCTCTGTCCCACTCGATGTGCCAGCCCCGATGTCACGGCTGGCACTGGTGCTCGGTCCCTCCGCCTTGCCTGTGTCCATGTCTCCCTCTGTGTCCCCCGACGATGCTGTGGGCAGGGTGGAGAGACTGAAATTAATCAGACAGCTGTACACATCAGTCACATGAGTCCAATCTACATAGGTAACATTGCATAGCCTGAAAAGGAAGATCCCTGACATATACTAAACAAGGTACCGATGTAGGGCATGAAACACACAGTTGGTTGAGCCACCATGCCACTGCAACACCATGGAGAGCATGAGACAATAGCTCAAGACAGGAAACGTAGTCTGACATAGCACCCAGGCCCTGGGGACAATCCAGCACTGCATCTGCACCACACAGCGTCAGTGAAAATACCTATGACCAGGGACCATATGCACGAACTTGAGACACATGCTGCATAGGTAATGCTGGAAACATGCCCAACATGACTCGGTCACTGCACCTTGCGTGTGTGTCCAGACAAACATCACACACTGCCCAGACCCAGCAAGTAGAAATCAGGATTTTACATATAGGCATTGCCCGCCCCAACCAACCCCTACACGAGGCAAATTGTTGAGACACAGGTGGCACCAACATCTCATAGTCTGGGTGATAAACACAGGGGCAGGCAAAATGCAAGATTGGACGCCAAACAGCCAAGGTGCACCTGTACAAATAATGAGTGCCCATCCTCAGATGAGTATAACAAGACACACAGGCACTGCCAACTGTGAGTATGCACCTTCCAGAACAATTTCGGATTTTGAACTTGGTCTCCATGACAACCAGCATGCATGTAGGCCTCAATACTTGTCCCCTATGTAATTTGGAGCATCACACACAGGTACGGTGCGTTTCGGGGCCCTAGGGCACCCCAAATGCGTTGCAACGGCCCGTACACGCATGCCTACGTTCACTATCAGTATGGGTGTCCTCGCGTATGCGTATTCGTAGTGGTACGGCCCGTACACATGCATCTACGCTCACTATCACTATGGGTCTGCACGCGTATGCGTACTCGTAGTGGTACGGCCCGTACACACGCATGTCCGCTCACTATCACTACGAGTACGCATACGCGTGCAGTCCCATAGTGATAGTGAGCGTAGATGCGTGTGTACGGTCCGTACCACTATGAGTACGCATACGCGTGCAGACCCATAGTGATAGTGAGCGTAGATGCGTGTGTACGGTCCGTACCACTACGAGTACGCATACGCGTGCAGACCCATAGTGATAGTGAGCGTAGATGCATGTGTACGGTCCGTACCACTACGAGTACGCATACGCGTGCAGACCCATAGTGACAGTGAGCGTAGATGCGTGTGTACGGTCCGTACCACTACGAGTACGCATGCGCGTGCAGACCCATAGTGATAGTGAGCGTAGATGCGTGTGTACGGTCCGTACCACTACGAGTACGCATACGCGTGCAGACCCATAGTGACAGTGAGCGTAGATGCGTGTGTACGGCCCGTACCACTACGAGTACGCATACGCGAGGACACACATTGTGACAGGGCCGTACACACGCATCTACGCTCACTATCACTATGGGTCTGCACGCGTATGCGTACTCGTAGTGGTACGGACCGTACAAATGCCTGTACGCTCGCCATCACGATGGGTACACATACGGCAGCACTCCCACAGTGATTTGGGAACGTACACAGGCCCTCTTAGCAGCAGTACGGCGGTTTTTACACATCACAGTGGTGATAGGCGACACACAGGTAGGAATAGGGCGGACATACTTGTCCATGGATGGACATACTTGTCCATGGATGGACATACTTGTCCAGGAATGGACATCAAGGCATCGTCTGTGCATTACTACATGTGTGGGGCACAGGTGTGACAGGCTGTGATGTGGAACATGACTCCTGAGTGGAGAAGGCACCAGATGTATGATGAGATGTGTATAGGTGTACTGTGTGACGGTGCAATGTGTGCCAGCCATGCCCTTGACTCCTTTGACATGTGTGCATGTCGGACTGCACACTTGAGGTAAGCGTCACTGGCATGGCACGGACACCAACACACGGAAGTGTCCCATGATGCCCGGTACAGGGGTTATGACACCTGACTTGTCACTACCCACAGTGCACAATGTGACTATGTCATTTATGTGTGGGGGATTTACATCAGGTTGATGTTGTAGCACCCTCATAAGCTGCAGCCGTAGCAGCAACCAACATGTGTCTGTGTGTAGATTGTCATTGCACACTGTTCCGCACACCATGCCACATGTGGTATCGGATGTGAGGTGCACATGTATGCATGGGACACGGAGTAGCGTGACAAGGCCATGTCTGCATCCTCACAAGGAATGTGTGGTGAGTCATGACATGTGCACCTTCATGGCAAGGGGTGTGGGCTGTCCTAGTGTAATGTCATGTGACCTGTGGCTCCAGTGTTCCGCGACCAGTCTCTGCAATCGGCATCCTACTTCTGCTGATGTGTGGGTGTATGTCACTCCTGTCTTGCGTCTGGCTGTTCACTTGCACTGGGACACAGCTATTCCCATGGCGTGGCATGGGGAGGTTCTCAATCTCCGTGTGTAGCTGGGTCTTGGAAGGAGTGCCACCTTGCATCCATACGTGTGCTGGCCATGTAGCACATACCTGACTCCCTATGTAGCATGTGTGTATTGCCAGATTAACATGTGCTCAGTAGACATGAGTTGTTGTCGTGGTGCACTCACTCTTCCTTGTCACTTCCAAATTACTGCAGAGCGCCGCCTCTTGCCCGAATAATTCCAGACTTGGCTGCCATGCAGGAGAATGACAGCATCCGGCTCTACCGCTTCACCCAACCGTTGATTCTGGAGTTGACGGCGAGACTGGCACCACACCTGCAACCGCTGCACAGGTATCCTACGGCACTGACACCCCAGCTGAAGGTAATGGCTGCCCTACATTTTCTTGCCACGGGTACCTTTCAAAATACCATAGCTCATGTTGGTGGCATGTCCCAGAGCATGTTCAGCGGTGTGCTGCATGATTTCTTGGAGGCCATGTTGATTCACCTGGATGACTTCATCAAGTTCCCAACCCCTGAACAGATGACTGAGGTCAAGCGTGGATTCTATGCCCTGGGAGGGATGCCCCATGTCATAGGGTCCATAGATGGGACACATGTAGCTTTGGTACCACCACACGCACGGGAGGTGGCGTACCGCAATCGGAAGCACTACCACTCCATCAATGCCCTTGTGGTGTGTCTCTCCAACATGGTGATTTCACATGTCTGTGCTCGTTTTCCAGGATCAGCACACGATGCCTACATCATGAGGCGTAGCGGGATGCCTGATATGATGATGCAGCTGCGCAACGAATGGGCATGTGTTGTAGGTGGGTACAGTCTGTCTGTCTTCTATTCTGTATCGCCTACCAGCACAACCGCTTCACCACTTCTAACGATGACCATATGCTTCCCATGTAGGGGACGCTGGCTATCCCAACATGCCATGGCTGATCACACCTCTCCGCAACCCCATCACGCCGGCACAGCTCCGCTACAACACCGCCCATGGCCGGACAAGGCGAGTGATAGAGAGGACGTTTGGCATGCTGAAGAGCCGATTCCGGTGCCTCCACAAGACCGGCGGTGCACTCCCTTATGCCCCGGCAAAGGTCTGCAAGATCTTCATGGTCTGCTGCATGCTGCACAACATGGCAGTTGAAAGAGCTGTGCCACTCATCCTGAATCAACATGACGAGGACCATCCACCCGTGGAGGACGAAGGGCTTGGCAATGGGGCTAGTGATGTGGAGGATGTGGAGCCGCAAGAGGACATCCGGACTCGGCTCATACGCGACTTCTTTGCTTAGTCGTGAGTACCAGTGTCTGAGTGTGCACGCATTGGTCCCCGTGTGGCATGCGTTGTGATGTGTGTCTCCACCTGCATGTATGGCACGTGACTCAGAGGTGTGTGTGGGTGTGTCACTGGAGTGATGGTGCCAGTGATGGTAGTATTTCCCCAGTCATTATAATGACCTAGCATGTTGTCATCCATACATGTGTCGAGTAAATGCACATGCAAGTGGCTGTGCATTTTTGTGGCTGACTTCTTGTGTGTCTCTCTTCCCCAGGTACCTGCACATGCCGTCTGCTGGTTGCATTGTTGTGGCACTGCTATTCATCATGGACATGACATCGTGGGCTGACTCAGCGTTACAGGCACGGACACGTTTGGAAGTCTCCATGGGGTAAGGGATGCATCTGGGGTGTATTGGGTGTGGCAGTTGTTCACGATGTATGCACACTGCCCCTGTTGATGTGTTGTTCCTCTGCAGCCATGTCGCATCCCCATGGGACACGACATGCAGCTGTGTACACCTGAATAGATGGTCTGCCTGGTTGACAGGCATCAGTGATGGGATAGGGGATTGTGATGATGGCATCAATGTGTGTGACACTGCCCTTGGCCACATACGGTTAGCATTGGCTGGACATGGTGTGGGACTTCGACATCAGCGGATCTATGGTGTATGGCAGGCTCTCCGTGTGCAGCTGTGGGTATTTCGCTGTTAGCCGACGCTTGTGTGCCACTTCCATGGCAAACACGCATGTGTGCTGCAGAAGGGGGGTGCCAGTGTTGGACCCACATGTTACTCCACATGATGTGTTCATGTGTACTTCGAGTGGCCTCTGCAATCCCGAATACATGTCTAATAAAGGTGTCCCTATGCCTCCAAGGTGCCTCTTCTCAGTCAATGCTGGTGTGTTGCCACGGTGCATCCTGCATGTCTGGCATGGTATTCCCTGATTGTTGCTATGTGTCAATGTGTCGAGTTGCAAGATGCAAGCTGTGTGTGTGGGCTGAGACTGTGTATTGGGCATGATGTCCATGACTGTGTTGGTATTGTGACATGTGCCATCCCCATGCATCCAACGTTGGCCAGGCCCCCATTCTCGGCATCCACCGGACTCCGGCTTGCAGGACATGGTTCTGCCACCTGTGTACACATGCCTGGGTGCCCCCCAGGACACTGGACTGGATCCCTGACCACTGCGCATGACAGTTGCTGTACTCAATGTGTGTGTCAGCACGGTTGTTCGGCAACCCCCTCAGCTGGTTGGGCCCATCACGGGTGTGTATGGTGCTCCATGTCTGTCTTGCCTAATACACTGTGACCCATGTGTCCTGTGCCAGACTCAGGCCCCAGGGTGTGGATGGTTGAAGACAAAAGATGACTCAGGCATGTTTTGACTTTACAAGACACATGTTAGTTAATAATGCTACCAGCAGGCATCTACTCATCATAGTGTGATTTATTAGTGGGGGGGGGGGCAAAGTAAGGGTCTTTCCGGGATGTTTGAATCCAAAGTTCAGTAGGGGAGTTGGGGTCCTTGCCATTGGAAATCCTCAGAGTCCATGCCACAGTCTTTGTCAACATTGGTCAGCCAGTGACCAGCAGGGCCATGTGGCAGAGAATGTCTCTTGATGCTGTGATGCTGTTGCTCCAGTGGGCCAGGTGCCAGGCCAGGTGTCCTGGGAGATGGTGATGTAGCAGCCACCCTCACGGTCCTTTCCGTGGACGACCCGGCCTCCTGCGGGGAACCTCACCAGCAGGCCGTGACGACGTCTGGGATGCTCCGTCGGATGTTTCCTCCTCCTCCTCCTGATCCCTCCCTGTGGGTGGTGATGTTCTCCGCCTTCTGGCACAGGGAGGGTCGGCCATGGTGTCGGCCATCCGACGGAGTGTGGCGTGAATCCCCTGGAATGCCGTCACTTGCTCAGCCTGTCTGTCCTCCATCCTCCGTTGGTGTACCAGTAGACAGGCAATTAGCTCCGCATGTTGCTGGGCCTGCTGGGCCTTGATCCCCTCGAGGACGGACACAACCTGGGCCATGCCCGTGGTGTCCTGCCGGTATGAGTCCAGGATGTTACAGACATGGGAAAATACCGGATCCCCAGCCAACTGGTCAGGCTCGCGCCTCCGCCGTCCTCCACTCCCACCACCCCTGCCCACTTGCACCTGGCCTGCACTTGTGGGCACATGGGGTCTCCGGGACCCCTGAGGGGTGGCATTGGCGTTGTCGCCTGCCTCCTCCTGGGTGCCCGGGACACCGTGTCCCTCCTGGCGAGCCTGGCTGCATTGTGGTGTTGGGGCAGGGATCGTGGGTGTCTCCTGGGATGTGGCAGGAGTGGGGGTGGTGGTTGGCACAGTTGTACCTGACGCAGGTGCTGCAGGTGGTTGGACACCAGAGGGGCCAGGTTGGTCGGGGTCGTCCGCAGAGTGGTGAGAGTGGTCGCTGCCGGTGGGATCGGGCTCCTGCAGATCCAGGTCCTGTGAGTGTTCCCCCCCAGTGTTGGGGGGTGCACCACGACGTTGACCTGTGTGTGAGAGAGACAATGTTAATTTTTGTCCATGCAACATCCATGTTTCATCATTTTCACAGTTGGCACATTTCCTCTTGGAATTAGGATTTGTCTTGCATTCCACTCACAGTGCACTTGTGCATGGGTGTGTCCCTTGGGCACCACTTTGGCCCCTTTAACTATGTGTGGCACAGTCTTACTTGCTGCGTCAAGTGTGACTGCAGTCAGCAGTGGAGTGGGCAGGTGTGGCGAGCCATGCACTGTACATGTGCACATGGAGTGAATCCACACACTTATATGATCCAGGTAGCTGTCCTTGTGCTCGTGAACAGGTTGTGACATGGCCATGTGTTTTGCCATAGTGAAGAGGGGGGCTTCTGGCACTGGCCACCCTTGTCTACATGCACGCAGTCTACCTGCTGACGAGCAGACATTCAGACACGCAACACGGCTGATTGGCTCTCCCTGTGTCTCGCTCCCTCTGTGTCCCCCTCTCCCTCCCTCTCTGTCCCCCTCTCCCTCCATCTCTGTCCCCCTCTCCCTCCCTCTCTGTCCCCCTCTCCCTCCCTCTCTGTCCCCCTCTCCCTCCCTCTCAGTCCCCCTCTCCCTCCCTCCGTGTGTCAGCCTCCTCCCTCTGTCCGTCTCCCTCCCTCTCTGTCCCCCTCTCCCTCCCTCCGTGTGTCACCCTCTGTCACCTCTGCCCAGCTTCCTGGGCACACACTGTTAGCAGATCTTTGAGTGGCCCTTGGATTGTTGATGTGAGTTTGTTTCTGATCTCCAGGCACCCATTGGGTGTAGTGTCTGTGTCTGTGCGCTGCTGCTGTGGTGGTGTGTGCTGCCACTCGTTCACAATGTTGGCTGTTCATTAGCTGCTGTCATGTGCAAAACAGTGCCTTCACCCCCATGTGTTGATGCATGCAAGGCGTCCGCCATTTGCTGGCAAGTCATTCCTGTGTTGGGACACACTGTTTGTCTGGCTGTGACCTAGGCCATATGGGTAGAGTGAATTGTTGTCTGCTTCTGAGTTGCACTATGTGCTTTTTTGGGCCCAGCCTGCCGCCATCCGGGTTACCGTGTCATGTGTTGTTGTCTTCTGTGGCCTGTGACTTGACATTGTCCAGCTGGGTGCATGGGGCATGGTGGCAGCAGTGGCATGTGCGTGCTCATGGAGTGTGGTTGAGTCATGCGATGGCTTGTGGTGGTTGCGTGCCTGTTGGTGATTTTGGTTGTGGATGCCGTTCCCCCCTTGTGAGGTGCGTTGTTTGTGTACTCACCCGGGTCTCGGAGTCCTTCTAATCCTTCGACTGCCTCCACCGGCAGTATGGCCATCACCCTCTCCTCCCAGGGATGGTAGTGTACGGGTCTGCGGGAGGGCCCTCCTCCGGTGGCGTTGGCCTGGTCGTGTTCATCCTGCCTCTTGGCTCGGACCCTCCTCCGCAGATCGTACCACCTGTTCTGGCATTCCTGCTTGGTCCGTCTGGTGTCCGCAACAGCATTCACAGCATCGACGATGGTCTGCCACATGGCAGTTTTTGCTGCCAGGCTGGTGCTTCTGACCAATGTTCCAAAGATCTGTGGCTCGACTCTGAGGATTTGATCAACAAGGACCTCCAATTCTCGGTTACTGAACTTTGGATTCTTGGTGGTGGGCATGGTGAGGGGTGTGGGTGGGGATGGTGGGGGGGGTGTGTGGATGTTGGGGGGTGTGTGGATGGTTGTGTGTGTGAATGTGATGAGGGGGTGTTTGTGAGGGTGGTGGTGTGAAGGTGTGCAAGTGTAAGATGTGGTGTAGCTTGTAGTGTGGTTCTGTGGTGTCTGGCAGCAGTGAGTCTGTTGCAAAGGCTCATGGTTTGTGTGTGTGGGCCCTTTTTATTGGTCCATTGGTGGGTGTGGCTGTGTTTGAATCTTGGGTGGGTTGGTTATAAGGAGTGGTGGTGTATTTGGCCTCTGTTTGTTTTTGGCAGTTGCAGGTCAGTGAATGTGTTGTTTTAGTGGTTGTTGGACATGTTTAGTGGCTTTGTGCCATTCGAATGGTGTATTCTTGTGTTGTTTTGTTTTGTCCTGGTTGTGTACGTGCGTTTTGAGCGTGTGTACGGTGTGAACATGGGCCATTTGGTTGTACGGTGCTGTCCTTGTGTGTGGGTTGGTACGACTCGTACATGCGGTGGTGATGTTGGGGCCTGGGGTGCACTCCGTACTTAGGAGGTTGTGTTGGGGGTAGGACCGGAACGTACTGGGGTGGGGGTGGGGCTCGCACGTACTGGGGTGTACATAGACGGTGGTACGACACATACTGGGGTGGGGGTACGACTGGAACGTACTGGGGTGTAGGTACACGGGGGGTATGACACGTACTGGGGTGGGGGTGGGGCTCGAACGTACTGGGGTGTACATAGACGGTGGTACGACACGTACTGGGGTGGGGGTATGACTGGAACGTACTGGGGTGTACATTGACGGTGGTACGACACGTACTGGGGTGGGGGTACATGGGGGTACGACACGTACTGGGGTGGGGGTACGACTGGAACGTACTGGGGTGTACATAGACGGTGGGACGACACGTACTGTGGTGGGGGTAGGACTGGAACGTACTGGGGTGTACATTGACGATGGTACGACACGTACTGGGGTGGGGGTAGGACTGGAACGTACTGGGGTGTACATAGACGGTGGTACAACACGTACTGGGGTGGGGGTACGACTGGAACGTACTGGGGTGTAGGTACACGGGGGTATGACACGTACTGGGGTGGGGGTACGACTGGAACGTACTGGGGTGTAGGTACACGGGGGGTATGACACGTACTGGGGTGGGGGTACGACTGGAACGTACTGGGGTGTAGGTACACGGGGGTATGACACGTACTGGGGTGGGGGTACGACTGGAACGTACTGGGGTGTAGGTACACGGGGGTATGACACGTACTGGGGTGGGGGTACAACTGGAACGTACTGGGGTGTAGGTACACGGGGGTATGACACGTACTGGGGTGGGGGTACGACTGGAACGTACTGGGGTGTAGGTACACGGGGGGTATGACACGTACTGGGGTGGGGGTGGGGCTCGCACGTACTGGGGTGTACATAGACGGTGGTACGACACGTACTGGGGTGGGGGTACGACTGGAACGTACTGGGGTGTACATTGACGGTGGTACGACACGTACTGGGGTGGGGGTACACGGGGGTACGACACGTACTGGGGTGGGGGTACGACTGGAACGTACTGGGGTGTACATAGAGGGTGGGACGACACGTACTGTGGTGGGGGTAGGACTGGAACGTACTGGGGTGTACAATGACGATGGTACGACACGTACTGGGGTGGGGGTAGGACTGGAACGTACTGGGGTGTACATAGACGGTGGTACGACACGTACTGGGGTGGGGGTAGGACTGGAACGTACTGGGGTGTACATTGACGGTGGTACGACACGTACTGGGGTGGGGGTAGGACTGGAACGTACTGGGGTGTACATTGACGATGGTACGACATGTACTGGGGTGGGGGTAGGACTGGAACGTACTGGGGTGTACATAGATGGTGGTACGACACGTACTGGGGTGGGGGTAGGACTGGAACGTACTGGGGTGTACATTGACGGTGGTACGACACGTACTGGGGTGGGGGTACGACTGGAACGTACTGGGGTGTACATAGACAGTGGTACGACACGTACTGGGGTGGGGGTACACGGGGGTACGACACGTACTGGGGTGGGGGTACGACTGGAACGTACTGGGGTGTACATAGACGGTGGGACAACACGTACTGGGGTGTGGGTACACGGGGGTATGACACGTACAGGTGTGGGGGTAGGACTCGGACGTACTGGGGTGTACCTAGACGGGTGGGGGTGTACATACACGGGGGGTACGTGTCGGACGTACGGGGGCTGGGGGGAGTGTTGGGCGCGTATGCGGGCACATGTCTCCATGGTTGCTGTAGGAGTTCGGTGCGGACGGTGTTTTTTCCATACGGTTGTGAGTTCGGACGCACGGGATGGATCGTGATTCCTCGGTCGGACTTGACTTTTCACGTTTGTACGGTAAATCGTCCGAAGACGTATCGGACACATTTTCCGACCCGAGGACGTGTGGGGAAATGTTCCCAATGCGGTTCGTATGGACTTTTTACCATGCGAATCGTGATTGCCAGTTCGTACGGCACTTGTACAATTCGTAGGGTAAAAAGACCGGATACGAGTCGCACGGGGGAATTTTTTACAGGATCGTGATCGGCACCTATGTGTTTACCTACTGATCCCTTGCTAAGAGTTGTAGTCAGGGTGTGCTAAGCCCTGTTACGCTACAACAGCCGGTTCAGTAGAACTCGGAGTATTCTAAGTTAAGTTATATGTACCTGGGTACTTATGTGATCTTTCACTGCGATATTCTTAGGATACGTGTGTGGTAAAACAACAGCAAGCTCAAATCCCAACCGCTGCTCACCAATGTGAGAAGTTGGCCTGATATGTAGTGCTCACTATTCTAGTGATCACTGTGTATCATTCCAAACAACCCTTATTGATGATTGGTTGTAAGTCAACCTTATAGACCAGCTATCCTAGTAGCGTGGATACGAGCAGTCTTAGGCTAAACTCTAGAGGGCGTGTTAAGCCAGCTGTTTACCATCACATATACCCCTTGAACACCAAGTGAAAGGACACCACACAAGTTGTTATGAAAATAAAGGATATTTATTTATAACAAGACTACCCTGGCTCTTTATGAGTCAGGGAGCTAAGCACAATACAAAACTCTTAGGAAAATACTTCTAGTCGCACAATTTACACAAATGCCCGAGGGCACGAAACCATTACACTGCAAGTGAAAGGGGAGAGGTTAGAAAGTCTAAAGTTACTGATTCCGGAGTGATCCGATCAGTGGGACTAAACGAAAAAGGAACTGGACACTTGTAAAGCGAACCTGCGATGGAGCACCGAAATGCTCGAGTTACCTAGCCCAGAGGCTGCGGCGGTGGAAGGTTCGGCAAGATGTCGGAAGTCCTCGTTGTAGTCTCAGGAGCCTGAAAGAAGAGTTGCTGGCAGGCGACCAGCGTCGATGTTCAGCGAGATCCAAGCCTGGATCGGTGATGAAGGAAACCTGAAAGCAGAGGGGACTCAGTTCTCGACCGCTAGCCAGCGATCGTGTGGGCACCAGGAGGGTACCGGCTGAAGTCACCTCGACCAGGTGAGTGGATGACGTCGGACTCGGCTGTTCCTCGGACCAGGAGGCGCGGCGGCGACCAGGGTGGAGGGTGAGCTGTCCCACGAAGGTGTCTGCTGTCGATGATGCTGGGCCCAGGAAGGGGCAGCGGATCTTGGCAGTGGCAACCCAAGCGGGGGAGTCAAGATGGCGTCTGGAGTGGACCAGGAGGGTCCGTGGTACTCCTCTGTTGAAGGGGAGCAAGAGCCAGTCTGGAGCAACCAGACTAGTGATGAAACAATCGTGGTGCGTCGTGAAGAGGGCCACAAGCCGGTCGGCAAGTGGTCGAACAACGCGGTGAACAGCAAGGAGCGGAAGGGCCCCCACGCAGATCTCGTGGATGCTGGGGAGGCAGACTTCGGTGCTGGAGCTGCTCAGGGTTAGGGCTTCTCAAACCCTAGGTGCACTCACTCGAGGGTCCCTCGGTGGCCGTGCTAGATAAGCGTCGTGCAGGTTCTGATGATGGCCGGTCCCGCGGGTCTCGTCACACCTGCGACTCTCAGCTGGGCTGATGAGGTAGGTAAGAGGTCAGAGATGGCAGGGACTCGGGTCTCGTCGAGCTGGGCAGTCTTGATCCGTAGGAGAGACTTACAGCAAACCGCAAGCGCTTAGGTGGTGCCTGCTGGTGCAGGGTGGCTACTCCTTAGCCACAAGGGAGAGTCTTCAGAAATAGTCAAGAGTTCCTTTCGTGGAAAGTAGTTCAAGATTCAGAATTATCCAATTTGGGAAGGGGACTCGCTCCTACCTTTATTCTAAGAAAAAGGGGCTGGCCCGTGACTAGGTCCTACCTATGGGTGGAGCCAGGAGGGGGGTGGTTACACCCCTATCCTTTGTCCGGCTTCGCCCCAGCTCAGGGGCTGGTGTGCCCCCGAAACTGGTTTGAGCCGGGCTATGCACAGTGAGCACCGGGGTGCCACTTGCAATCACCTTCCTTTCAGCCCTGCCTACCTGGGATACACAAACCCTGTCTGGGATGGTGCTAACACCGCCCTCGACAGGAAACCCTTTGTCCAAGCTCCCCTCGCTGGAAGGTCTCCCAGCAGCAGGAGGTCAGACTTGTGTCTGGTGGCAGCATCCATTTTGTGATGCTGAGGCTTGAGTCAACTTTAACCGGGGTTCGAGGTTACTTCCATGTCGTGCCCCTCTAAAAGGGGGGAATGCTAACCCCGTCGCCAGAACTGGTGAGGGGTTCGTATTCCAATTCGTATGACACCTTACTCGACATGTGTAGGTGATGCGATGCCAAAGTTAGCAAATAACCGCGAGGATTATAATGCATTTAAAAGTAGTTGGCCCGCGTCACCATGGAACGGCTATTAGGACTTGGTTCCGCAAGCCGTCGACGGGCTCAGCTCGCGCCAGAGCACCGTCCCACATGATTCCCTGCACTCTGCCTTCAGGATTGATAAGGCCTGCCATAGGAGTGACTGATAGGAATCCATGTGTCCATTTTAGGGTTAGGTGTAGGAATACTACACCTACAGCAACGGGTGATTACACCACGTTGCCCCAGCTGTCGTGCAGCCAGTTGTGTCAGATTTGGGCGGCCATTCCAGGGGTGGCATAATACATGCTGCAGCCCCTGGTAGGCCCTGGGTACACCGATGCCCTGGATACCTGTGGTATGCTGAGACAGGGACTGACAAGGCGGCCCAGTTCCAATTGGTGGATGCACCTAATGTACATGTGTGTTAATTTCGAGAGAGAACAGCTAGGCTGTGGGTCTGATTGGCAGGCCCACAGCCGGGGAAAGTCGTAAACCAATGAAGCAAAAGCAAAAAATCTGGGTGATCATAGGATTGCAGACCCTACTCTCCTACAGCCAGCACATAGCTAACTAAAATGGCTGCCAAGTACAAAATGGCTTTCAGCTCATGCTAAGAGATTAATGCAATCTTCAACACTTAAGCCGAACGGGACAATCCCTAGCTAGTGTTATTGATCTCTCCAAGAACTCATCTATTATGCATGAACTACTATTCCTTAGAGGTTCATCCATGACGTCTTCCTCTGCCAGTCTTTACGTCAATGCTAGCATTCCTAAATACCTTCCAGGTATAAATATACCTTCCCTTACCATGGCAAACCATGGCATGGCACAGCTCTTACACAGCACGGCTTGACTGCACAGTTCACCACGGCAAGTTCGGAAGAGACCAGATCCCGGCCTGAGGCACTGACCAGACGCTGTCATCCCTGCTCACAGAGAGTCCAGCTTCCAGTGTTCTGACTCCCTTCGCGGTCTGTTAGAGTTTGAGCCCCAGATAGAGATTCCTACCTCACTCATTCTAAAGGTATGGAGCCGACTAGAATCTAGAGGGACTCTTGGCATACTAAACTCATACTAAACTTAGTATATACCATAATATAGAAGACAGCACCTACTTCTACCTCGCACTACACTTAGGTTAGGTACACCTGGGTAGGACTATATAGAAGCATCAGACGAGTATTCACATTTTAGCCTGTGATATTTATGTATGTATATATGTATATATGAATATATGTCATAGCTAAAAGACAATGCTATTGCAGTATTATTTCTTCTTACTGCTTACGCTGTGCGTATTCTACATTGCTTTCTGTCTAATGATCGTAACAGCTCATATCTCTTACACGAGAAACAAGACTGTTCAATAAACCCTTTTATTGAAACGCCCGTCTTTCTATTTCTGTGTAACTCTGGAGAAACTAAGCATGCACGATTGACTGAGTAAAAATGTTATCTATTGTTTCCACGATTCTGAGACGCGTTCCGATTTTAAGGGAAACAAAGTTGTCATGTTTATGCGGTTGTCAGAAACGAATCCCTTCTTGTTCATTTAAGAAGTTTCTAGTGACCTCTGAGTTAGCTGGCACACACAAGTAATTAAGTTTAATGTACTGGATAGGAGCATACTGACCTTAGTCCTATGCAAATTATAGTGTATATTATTCCAATGGGCAGAGCCTATAAGGGAAATAGGAACTACACTATATGGCGCCCAACATTTGGTAAGGCACTAATTTAACTCTAGATACTGAAGTAACTCAGTTGTGCTTTTCTCAGAGACCCCTACTTATAATACTCCATAAGATGTCTGGAGTGGTTAGGGATAACATCCGCCATAGCTGAGTAGGACGAGAATCCTATGTATTAGCTGTTTGGTTTATTCAATGTTGAAGGATACAGTCTTCCAAAATATTGTGCACCTTATTTTTGTTTCCTTGAAACTTGTTCTGTATTTTTCAAAAAACAATGTCCCAAAACAGGGATATTACAGAGGCTGCGGCTGACCCAGTTGCAACAGGCTTTAATACTACAGGTTTAAATGAAACCGATGAGGGTGTTATACACATCCATCCAAATTTAGGGAGAGCCATCACTCTAAAACTTATAAAACATGGCCTGACACCAAGAGGTGGTAGAGCAGTTTTTGTGATAGAGGCACATGAATCTTTTCAGACAGAGGTATTCTATTTGTGGATTAAATTCCCAGAATCAAATCCAGTAACATGTGTTTCACTTCTTCAAAGAAGATGAGCCTTTGAGGATGTTGAAATTCCACTCACGTACCAGGAACATCAGCTCTGGTTTAAAGGCGTCCTAAAACATTACAATCACATTACCAGGCTCGATTCACTAGGTAGACCAGGAGCAACATGGCAGATTTTAGCCGGCTACACACCTCATCCTGACATTGAAACAATGTCCGACGATGAATTACTCACTCAACTAAAAGAGTTGACAAAAATTTACAGACAATTAGTCCAATATGTGATGCAGACTTTCACAGTCTAACCACCAATAACCATTCCAAATCGCACCTCTCATCAGGGGAATACACAAAAAATTACTCCACAGACTTTAGACGCAGTCATTGGTAAAATGCCTTGTATGCAATAAATGACCTATTCACACGGTGAAAACACAACTCATACACCTATTACAGTTGTCATGTATTTTTTGACAATCTATTAAGCAAGTGGTTACACCATCTATACTGCTATAGGATGAATCACCAATAAAGGAAAGAGAAAGAAAGATTTTGTACGAATTAAAAACTATCTCTGTAACAATAGCCTGTGTCTCTAACACCCTAATGTGGTGAAAAAATGTGAGAATGGAGTGATGGTGCCTCACGGTAGCAACACCAGGGAGGATAAAGCAGGAAGGTATTCGCCTGCTACCTCAAGATCTCATCATCAGCTACCACCACTCCAAGGAAAGAAGTGTGCAAAAGAATATAGGTGGGTTGAGACCCAAAAGACAAGGTGCTAGGGTGTATGATAAGGAATAGCTGTGCAATAATTTGTGCATCAAATGCGCCCCCACAGTAGGGACCTGGGGATCAAGAAATCGCTCCCCGTGTCACTATATACAAACTTGAGCTAGATCACACTGGCTTTCGATTTTTATTCTGTGCTGTGTGTCTGCTCATATTAAAATGCCGACATGTTTCATTGCCTTAGGATAAACTCACGGCAATTTCTTCAGGGCGTGGGGTATTATCGCTCCACCCTGCACCACCGCTTGTCTATTAAAAACAATTCTATTAGAGACACAGGGAAACAAAAGATAGACAAACAACACATAGCAAAATTAGTTGGCATCTAAGTATAAAGAACGTTATGCAGTATGTACTGTTTCCCTGACTGCATATCTTCCAAAACATTTACCGGGATATTGCCCAACATGGGCATACCTTTACCCTCTAGCACTTGTGTGTGTGGCTACGATCACTCCTTCAAGGCTCTTCCGGTCACCTCCTAACGTGAGTCTGTAATACATAACAGATATCATGAGGCCATGGGAGATATAACTTCCTCTTATGGCCACCGCTGTCTTTGCCGTAAAATGTTTGTTCTTCAATGATAATGCTCCTGTTCCCCATTTTTAGCGTGTATCTGCCCTTCTGTAGTGTACCTTTTAATTGTAACTTTCACTCATCGTATGGTCGAGGGACTCCCTATGCTGTGTGGTGACTATTACTCCTCAACCTCGTCCCCGACCAGTTTGTTAACCCTCTAGCATATACTCCCATTATAGCTGTGGCAAATAGCATGACAGATGTTGCCATTCCTCTTTAAAAACCTTCCAAACACACCAACCCAGGCAAGACTCACCATGACCGGGTATGTATCCGGCGTCAACTCGGCACCGCGTCTACCTGGCAGTTGTGTATCGTGAATATGAACGTAATCACGCTCGACACGTGATCGCACTGAATCGTTCCCGCCCTCCCTTAGGGAATCAAAGTTTTTTTGCGCTATTACCGTCGCCGACATGAATGAATGGCGAAATGAACAATACGGTCTTGCTTTTTGCAAACTCCCACGCTCAGAGAGGAATGCATTGTTATTTTAACACCAGTACATATATCATCTGCTCGTGCCGATTATGTGGGCATTGTCATTTACGATATCTTGCAAAACCTTCCAAAACAACTTTTGAAATGTTACAGAGCCGCATATATATCCACATGTAATCCTACATGCAGTTACTGTGACTCGATCCAAAAAATCATATTTTCATATTTTGGTCAACTTAACTCACCACCCATACGGGCCCCTGCTATAAGGTTGAATATGTATACAATACCTATCAACTTTATTGACCCATTGAAACAATGAAAACACGATGTTTAAAGTGCTGCAACCGCTATGCATAAACATATGCTGCCCCATCTGCACTACCTGTAGCTAGATGTACAGAAACACCTGTAGTAGGGTCGCTCAACAACTCTTGTTCCAAGCCAGGATAGCATGTTCAATACCTAGTAACTTTATTGACAATGACTGTGCATTATTGGGAAAACCTATATAAGTGATAGGGTTTTTAACAAAGGTGCCTATTTGCTGTTACTGTGGAAGATGAAGTAACACAATCCCCACAGATAGAGCACAGAGAGTCTGGCAGATCATGTCAGTTGGTGATTTCATCACATACAATGGAAGAGTGTGTGTACATCATCCTGACAAGGTGTCAAAAAATGAATGGATTATATATTTACTTTATTCCATTCAATGAGGTCATTCAATCCAATTTGATCTACACCTTCCTGGTAAATCCAGCGTGCTTCCCTGGTACTCAATCTTGTTTCCATGTTAAATTGGTCCCCCATCACCCTCTCTAGAACCACCCAGCGAACATCTTTAGGGGTATGTTTATGAGATTGGAAATGTTGCACCAATCTGGTTCTCAGTTTTCCTGCACGTAATGTGCTGAGATGTTCTTGTATCCTTTTTTTGACCTTCCTGGTGATTAGGCCAATATAGTGTAGATCACAGGGGCACGTCAATCTGTAAATAACATTTATTGTATTACAGTTGCTGAATTTGTTTAAAAACCAAATTTTGTTATTAGCAAGAGTAACACTTTTCGTTGAAGATGTGAACACACAGACTGAGCAACTCCCACATGGATAAAATGCCCACAAACCGTGAACAAATTCCATTCTGGATAGCTCAAAAAATTACTCAAATCGAAGCAGTATTTCCTAATACTAGCCCTTATGAGAAACACAGAATCCTAACAATCTGTCTACCTATGGGAATCACACCACATCTGGACGACTGCACCACTTGGGGCACATTCTTTGCTGCCATCTATACCAAAACACATGGTGTACCGTCTATTGCGGTAATACCTGATGTCCTGAAACACATTCAAACTGAATTCGGGGCAGAGCCTGCTCTGAACTTAGGTATGAAATTACTGAAAAACTTCGACTAGGTCCCAACAATAATATTATCTAATATTAAATGGGAGGCACGATCAGTGGCGATCCGCCAAAAATTAAGGGAATTTGATGTAACAGAATATCAACATGAACTACCCAGAATAATAGAAAAATCCTATGAAGAATTAGGCAGAGACAGATTAGGTGGGAAACCGGTTAAACCACAACTGTCTGAGGGTCCTGAAAAAGACTGTATTAAACACAATCCTACATCTTCTGAAAAGAAGTGGGAAAACAAAAAACAACATTCAAAAGAGAAACGTTCTCAATCCCGAGGTAAGTCTCCACAAAAGTAACCCTCTGATAGGAGGTATAACCTCAGGAATAGGGATAATTTGAAAAAACCTGACAGGTATCAAGATACTGATACACGTTCCTCTCGTACCTTTCAGACATCTTCACAGATATCCGAAAGAAGAGGACGGTCAGATCACAAAGAAGAATGCGTGAAGTCCAGAGATGATCAACACGTTCAGAAAAACAAACCAAAACCTCAATTCACCAAGAAAAAGGTAGCAGGTCTGAAGATCAGACATGTCGAAAATCCTGAGGACACAACTCAAGAACAGAGAATGGGCTCAGACAATGCTGGACAGTGCAGCAGAAGTAACAATAGCTCGCCAGAACCTGAAGGAACTTCTGGAGACAGTGAACTTGAATGAATACATAACAGTTGAAACTGTAGACACCAGGGTTAGTTCTCCTCAAAGGTTATATGAAATAACGCTCCGGATGGAGGGAGACATACCAAGAAAAGTGAAAGCACTCTTTTGGGAAAATTTTTCAAGGGGTTATGATATACTTCTAGCAGAAAAAGACTGGCCACCACAATTTGTCAGGGAGTGCCCACACGGCAAAGATATCATTATGCCAGCCTTCTCCAACCATGTTTCGATAAATTTTAAATATACTTATGCCAGGAAATGGGCAGTAAACCAAGCCCCAGCAATATACAAAAATCATGTAGGATGGGATGAGGACTCACCTCACCAAAAAATCCAATTAAAATGTCAACCTACTGCACAAAGGCAGTACCCAATTAAGCAAGAAGCTAAAAAACAGGTCAGGGAAATCTTAGATCATCTTGAATACCAAGGGGTGATTGAAACATGCACCTCATCAATGATTCCTGTTTCCAAAACAGACAACACATATCGTCTAGTTTTGGATTACAGACACCTGAACACTTGTTCTAAAACATTTGCAGTGCAAAATGCACACAGCATAGCATTAATAAATAACATTGTGCGTAAAAAATAAAAAAACAAGTTGAATAGTTCAGATGGTTTCTTTTGTCAATACATAGCATCTGAAAGTAGGTACTTGACAGCTTTCTCAATATTGGGGTCGCAGCATCAATTCTGTCGACTCCCACAAGGGTTCAAGAACAGCCCGAGGTTATTCTCAGCAAGAGTAACAGAGTTACTACAAATTTATGATGACGAGGCATTGTCATATGTCGATGATATCTATCTGACAGATGATGACCTGGATAGGCACTTGAACAGGGTGAACACCATTATAATGGGCTTCGCCTCTGAGGGCTACAAATTTAATTTAAAAAAATCTAAAATTGCCCATCTCAATGTGCTTTCCTAGGATATGAACTATCAAGTGAAGGCAAAAGCCTGGCAGCGAATGTTTTAGAAAAGTGTGCGGTGTTCCAACCTCCGAAAAACGTAGTCGATTCTAGGTTTCCTGAGTTTTGGAAGAACTTACATTCTAAATTACGCAGAAAGGGTTAAACCTCTCTACGAACTAATCAAAACTGATTTCAAAATCAAAGATTGGACACAGGAACACACAGAAATCCTGTGTTCACTATAAGCTGACTTGTTAGCAACAAATCACTTACGAACACGCTTAAATACACGCAATTTAGTGATCCGAATAATTTCGGGTCAATGCGGATTCACCTACTAACTTTTAATGAAGGTGAAAAACTACCAATTGCATACAAATCACATTTGTATACACAAGCGGAAATGCGATTCACTTCGACAGTTCAAACCGCTGTAGCAAAAGAAAGAGCTCTAGCTCATGGGAAACGCATTATTGTTGCGACTCCAGCACCAGCCTTAGAGGCGGTAACAAAAGCGAGCATTCTGAATGCAAAAGCTTTACATCCAAGATGGATACAATGGGTTAATTCTCTTGCTGCAACAGATGTTGAATATGTTTTTGATCCTTATTTAAAAACACAAGCATTCCTGCAATACGAACATGAATGTCCTCTGCCAATTGAGATTCTCCCTCTGTCAAAGATTGCACTAATCTCTTAGTATGAGCTGAAAGCCATTTTGTACTTGGCAGCCATTTTATTTAGCTATGTGCTGGCCATTTGCTGCTTCCCTCTTCCAGAGTCTTGCACATGCTCAGAAGTGCCTAGTTAGTAGAATGCACCTGTTCCTAGTATAGAACTGTCAGGCTGTTCTAACTGATGTCAGCAACCTATTACTCCTCCTACTTGTTGACTGTGCAGTTTCTGTATGACCCTCTATGTGTATAACTCTTCTCATGTGTGCTTGTACCGCCTTCTTTTCAGCCCCTGTGTGGGTATATAAGGCCCCTGTTCTCTGTACTCCTTAGAAATGTCTCCTACAGTGATTTGAGAATACTGTATGACGCATTTTTCCCTCTCTGAAGTTAAATAAAAAGATGTCTTTTATATTGCAGCTTCTGTGCCAATCTCTTCTTTGTTGGTTTAAAAGGACCAGGTGTATCAGTGAAGCCCCTGAGAAGGTTTTGATTTCTACAATTGGTGCCCTCTGTGAGGCTCATCAGAGAAGTGGCTATCCAAGGGAGTGATCTTGATGGGAGACAGGAATCTACTGAGGAGGACAGAACAGGACTCTAATAAAAAGGTACCCTAAAACTGAGATTCTGTCTCAGCAGCCCAGTATATTTCTGGTCTTCCTGATTGGACTCCTCCAACTGCTTACCACTCCTGACTGAGAACATTTTTGGCGTGAGTATTCTAAAAATGACCGTTTGGTCACTCAGAACTTGGCACTGAGGTTGGAGATTTTTGTGCTTGGTAAGGTCGTTTGTTGAGACGCTTTTTGGACTTGTATGGAAATTGGGCAATATTTGGAATTTGGAAATACATAAAATGCAGTTTATGTAGGCAGGTAATGAGAAACTTTTGTAAACTTGAATGGCACACTTTGAGTTAAGTGCTACTTTGTGTATAATATTGTATATGCTGAAATATTCTTGGCATGCCTGTTCTTAGCACACATCGTAGAATGTGTTGCTTTCTTGGATGTACCATTTTTAAACTTGTATAGAATTAGCCGGCTCCCCTAGAGGGGATACTTAACTAGGTTTAGGTATAAAAACGTATTTCTTCCTTGGTGACTAGTACCCTGAGGAACTAAATATGTACATAGAAAGGATCCTGGTCTGTGCACTTAGTAACATTCATAAGTGGTGATATGCAGAGCATTTTTTTCTTGGTGTTTCGCCAGCCAAATCTAGTGAATATGACTTATAACTAGTATTTACAAATGGTTTGGTTTAAGTACAGTCTGTGGGCTGTCTTTTGTTTCTGTCCTAAGTGTTGATCTGTGGGTTAAATGTGTGTTTAAATGTCTGTGGTTTGCAATTAGTGGTACTTGTGTGAGTAAGTAGCGATTGCGCTCTTGGTGCAAGAATGGCTCGCCTTAAGCTCTCTGTGTTATGTGTTCTGAGTATATGACACCATTTTGAAAGTATCTGGAATGAGCTCAATGTTTTTTTTGTCATCATTCTGTTATGCAAAATATCATTAAAATAAAATATATTTTAAAATAATCCAGCAATGAATTATGCTAAATAGCTGCACACTATCATTAAATTGACAGAGTAAGACTCTATACATGTGTGCCAATTGCTACAATGTTAAAGATAAAATTAGAATCCACATTGAATAGGAATAAAAAAAAGCTTCAAAAAAACGAAATTGTGTGTTTTGCAATAGATAAATTAAGATACAAAATGTCACAGCATTTATCCTTATGTATTAGGTATTAAAAGGCATTCACATTATCTGAGTGAGTTGGTTGTTGCTGAAGTAAATAAACATTACAGAACGACAGATTTGTGCTGGCTTGAAAGTCTGGCTTGAAAGGCGTGTGAATTCGACGCCTTTTCGTGTCAAGCAGCTGTGTAAACATGAGGCTATTTCTGACTCCAGGCCACAGAAAACAGCTGAAGTCGACTACATCTTAAGGCAGTGCAAACACGGTGTAAAATCCTGCATTTCAGACTGCTGTTTTAAAAGTTAGAAATCAGGTTCATTATTTGTTTGATAACAGAGAACAGATTGACAATAGGGATTTCTTTTCTTAATGCCCTTTTAAATAAGGATGAGTGGTTTTTAATGTTAAATAATAATGACTGTTTTTAAAAGTGGCGCAGACTTTCAAGTTAAGCTTCTGTGCTCAGGGTTCTGAATTAATGCGTTTAAATGTGATAGGCATGCAGCTTGCTTTTCATATATCTACTCACCAAATGATTGGATTTATTAAAAAAAATATATATATTTTGATTATATAAAAAATGTTATTGAAGGAAGGTGCATTAAATTCATTTTTTAATATTTATAATGCCTAATAATGATGCTGTGACCTCCTAGCATCCAAATTGAGTTTAAGCCGTGCTATACAGCAATAGGGGGTCACTTTACCCAGGCGTACAAAACTCATTTTTATAAGGATATACATTATACATTTCTGATGCCACATCTCTGGGAGATGTAGAAGACATTCTGGGGATGACTATTATGCAAAAACACTGTAGGATATTCATTTTTAAGTACCCCACACATCAAAGTCGAAATTGGGTAAAATGCCCTATTTAAATGAGGTTATTCCAATCAGAGCAGCTTTAAACTATCTTAGGCTCCAGTAAATGCACATATGTAAGTATAGAATGAATAGCTGACTTCTATACTGCTAGACAAGCACTCAGCACACTGCTTACAAGTACAAATATGTACAAAAAACGGGCAGAAGTTATTAAGTTTACCTCTGAATTGCTGGTAGACAGGAATAGAGTGGGTTGCTGTTGCGCTCCCAGTCTCCAGGGTCACTTTGAATTGGGACACCCCCATGAAAACCTTGCACACAAGATGGAACAGCTGCGAATAGGTTAAAGGTCGAAGTTCTACATTTAGAAGGCTAGCGGGGCTCAGCGCAAGAAAGTTTTTGCTTGAGGTGGCCCCCCTTTGAAACAAGGGTTGCTTCAGGTACTTCAGCATCATGAATGCTGGCTGTAAAGTCTTCACTTGTGTTAATCAAGAGATACCTGGGCACACTGAATGCAATCTATGGCCCCAACGAAAGAGGAGTGTGCCAGCAGAGCAATACAGGAGTTAGGGAAGGACTTGAGTTCAGGGTACAGGTGCTGTGTCTCTGGTGCCTGTTAGATTGAAATGAAGAAAACTGGTGCACTGCCTGAGACACTGGACAGGATCGCTGAGAGCATTTGCCCTGGTGGGTGATTGCCCTATCCTGAAAGAAGAAACATTTCCCTTGAAACTGGGCCGTGATTCCTGAGTTGCGAGTTGTGTAGCTCCACCGTGGGAACAACAAGAGCCTGCCTGTGAGGCTCAAACCGACAAAGGGAGAAGACTCCCCTCTGGTTGGTTGTACAGCGGCTTTAATTTCCCAAGGACTTCTTTTTCCTTTTTGTTGAAAATGTATCCCATTGGTCGTCCCATTTTTGAGGAGGAGCAGCCCTTTGCAGCTCTTCGTCCTAATTCTCATGGCCCTGTGTGGTCCTCCTTGTCCCCTGGTTCCAGGATCATTTTTGTAATAATATGTCTGACTGCTTTCATAATTGTATTAGGAATAATAGAGAAAAGTTCATCTGAGCAGTTGACAAATGTTACTTTACCATTTCCTTAATTGATTATATTGATTGATACTCTAGCCCTGATAAAGGAAACACTGGAAAAGTCTAGTGAAAATGTTTTTATTAGATATGTGCTGTTAGCTATTTTGAAGTTGAAATGGATGGTCACTGAAATGCATAGGAGCCTTGAAAATGTTTTTCCTGGATGGTTCTAGGATTTGCTTAGGACTAGAAAGCTAATAGTTATGTTCCTGATAATAGTAATTACTCTCTCCTGCTATCTGTATGACCCAATGCTCTGTTCCCTTTGTACTCCTGCTTATACCTTATACATACCCACTTAACAATATTTAGAATGAGAAATGCCCACCTAGTAATGAATTAGGATATTGATACATTTATGAAAAAAGTTAATTTGCAAATTCTCTGTTTTCCTACTGGATCATGGGAAATGTCTTTAGCTCATGCTAAAAGGACCATCTGTCAAAGATTGCACTAATCTCTTAGCATGAGCTGAAAGCCATTTTGTTCTTGGCAGCCATTTTAGTTAGCTATGTGCTGGCCATTTGCTGTTTCCCTCTTCCATAGTCTTGCACATGCTCAGAAGTGCCTAGTTAGTAGAATGCACCTGTTCCTAGTATAGAACTGTCAGGCTGTTCTAACTTATGTCAGCAACTTATTACTCCTCCTACTTGTTGACTGTGCAGTTTTTGTATGACCATCTATGTGTATAACTCATCTCATGTGTACTTGTACCGCCTTCTTTTCAGCCCCTGTGTGGGTATATAAGGCACCTGTTCTCTGTACTCCTTAGAAATGTCTCCTACAGTGATTTGGGAATATTGTATGATGCATTTTTCCCTCTCTGAGCTTAAATAAAAAGATGTCTTTTATATTACAGCTTATGTGCCAATCTCTTCTTTGTTAGTTTAAAAGGACCAGGTGTATCAGTGAAGCCCATGAGAAGGTTTTGATTTATACACCTCTTGACCAGTATGAATTCATAATTTATACTGACGGATCAGCACAACCCGCTACGGGGAGTAAACAATCTTACAGTGCAGCCTGCGCGATCGTTAAAGGTCGTATGCGCAATGGTAAATTCCGACCGATGGTCACTAAAACACAATCTCTAGGAGATTTGTACAGGTCAGCGAGCTGAACTACAAGCATTCAAATTGGCACTTGAAAATACGGATCGCGAATTCCCCACACTTATAGTGTGCGATTCTTTTTACTGTGTTCAATCATATAATGAATATATGCAGAATTGGCTTCAAAATGGTTTCAAAGATGCAAAAGGTGGCACAATCAAGCATAAACCGCTTTGGGAACAAGTAGCTCAGTTCTGAGATGGACTACAAAACACTCACATGATACACACGCTGAGTCATCAACGTGATGGCGTTCACGTTGCAGGAAATTCATTGGCTGATGAAGCCGCAAAGGGGGCTGTGCAAATGGCTTCCGTAGCTGCGATCCCTCGTTCAAAAACGAAATTAGACAGTGAGATAATGTTGGCTGTCAATGCTTCAAGCAAAGGCAGTGGTGCAACATTACCTAAAAAGTTTCCATTCAAATTCTCGTATATAATTGATGCGAACAACGTTCCATTTCCTCGAATCCCTGGAGTGGGGAATAGGGTAATTCCAAACATGGAACGTAGATTAGGACTGATTCTAGCAGCACATGAGGAGATAGCCTCTGCCCATGCAGGTGTTTCCGCCACAGTATCATTATTAAAACAGAGATATTGGTGGCCCGGCTTTAGGAAACAGACCAAAAACTATGTTTTGGAATGTGAAATATGCCAAAAGATGAAAGTCTCTACAGTGAAACGTCCTGCGCAGACACCCATGTTAATCTCAGATAAACCATTAGAGTGTGTTTACCTGGATCACTGCGGTCCCTTGCAAAGGGATGGTAACTATAAATATATCATGGTCGCAGTAGAGTCATGCTCAAGGTTCCTATGGATGTGGCCTTAGCGCTTGGCTGACGCTCGAACCGTTCTAAAAGATTTGCGAGTCTTTATCGGCGCATACGCAATTGGCACACTAAACTCTGACCAGGGCCCTGCGTTTAGCTCTCGGGCTTACAAAGAAGTCATGGCCAGTGGGGCGTTGCATTGCGGTACTCCTCTCCATTCCATCCTGAGGGAAATTCGGTTGTGGAAAGGAAAAACCGGGACATAAAGCGGTCTATAACAGCTAGGGTATTAGGTTCGGGTGATGGGTGGGTCAAACATCTTTATGGGGTCAAACGCTCATTAAACAATTTGCCAAGAAGTTCTCTAGGGGGGGTCACTCCATATGAGGTCATATTTAGGGGTGGGCGGAATTTGCGAAATTAACTTTCGCAAATTATCGCGAAAATGCAAAAAATCTCCGCAAACACGCTGGAAATATCGCGAAGACGCAGAAGTTTTTTTCCCGCCTGTTCGCGGTATTTTTTGCGTGATCGCGGGTCGCCAACTTACCCATGCGGTTGCTCAAGGACGCGGCCATCTTGTTTTCACTTGTCACGCCCTCACGCGATGCTTACTTCCTGTTCCGGGTCGCGAATGCATGTTCGCGCCCGTTCGCGGTCGAAATTTCCTGTTCGTGACCGCTTTTACTTGATCGCATTGCTTTTTGCTTGCTCGGGGAGAAAATATCGCGCGAACGTGCGCACGTGGTCGCAATGGGCGCGGCCATCTTGTTTTTCACTCTATTGCATGGTTCTGGGACCTAATTTTCAATCCTCCCAAAATCTTTTCAATCCTTTGTTTATAGCCACTTTTTTTGGATCTTTATTACTTATTATTTCTCTAACTATTTTCCTGCTTCTATATTTTTGGTTTTCGTCTATTTTTTTTTTGTTTTTTAGCTACTTTTTCCTCTATCTATTGTCTGCTATTTATTTCCTTTACTCCTTCATTTATTTTACCTTTTCTTTCCCGCCCCGTCCCCAGAACCATGTCCAAGGGTAGGGCTGATCGCCGGCGCAGCCAGAGCCGCGACCGCCTACAAGGGGTGCAGGCACGGGCCTTATTTGGGGAGGAGGAGTTGGCTGCACTAATTTTCTTTGTGCAGCGCCACCTCCCCTCAACCCTGGCAGCAGGTGGCAGGCCTGGGTCCGGGTACGGCCTCCGGGAGCGTCGGCAGTGGTGGGTTAAGGTGCGCCGGGCAGTGTCACGCATCTCTGGGGTCCGACGCACCCAGGCACAGCTGACGCACCGGTGGTCCGACATCCTGGACCGTGAGCAGGACCTGCTGGACCTGCTAGGAGTGGAGGTCCCGGGGCTTGGTGAGTACATATTTAATTACTACAACTTTGTGTCTGTTCTTCTGCTCTGTGTTATATATTGCGAATATTTTGTTTCCTTCCAACCAGCTAGAATGTTGCTGCTTACAATACATTCCAGGTTAATAACGTTTAAAAGTCTTCTGTGATTATGGTGCTCTTCTGTGCTACTACTAATCTTACTTGTTTGCAGCTTTGCGTTTGCGCTTGCTTAGCGTGATTCTTTACGAGTTTATTTTAGAGAAATTAAGTTACGTAATGCTACAGTGACTCTAGTCCACTCCTTACTTTGTCCTGTCACTAATAGATAGGGGCGGATTGATGTTTAGGTACACTACTTTGTATGAGCTTCTAATTTGTTAGTGGTATGCGTGATGCCCCCTCACTCAGTTACGTGACGTGCTGCTAGTACGGCAGTCTTTAGAACCTTTTCTAGTTTGTTCAATGAGTGGTGGTAGGCTTAGCAGTTACTTAGCAGTAGCAGATCAGCATCAATCAAACCAAAATTTGGTGTATACAAAAAATGTAGTCATGTTCATGTGTCCTCCATGATTTGACCATACGCATTGTTGAGGAATACAGTGGAAATGCCTAAATGTACAATTGGCATGCCTGGAATAGGTGGGCTAGGTTGGGTGGTACGTTGTACTTAGGCTTAGTTGTAACTAGGCCTGGGCCAAAATTCCGTTCCGTTCGCGGAAATTGCGATATTTTGGCATTTTCGCGTTCTGCGGAAAGCGCGAAGATGTCAAAATTTCCGCATTCCGCAGCTTAGCGATAATTTGTTTCTTGCTCGCGCTGTAAAATAATACATTCTCGCGCGCGCGCGATCGCCTTACCTGAATACCTGCGTTCTCCGACAAGTTTTCTTGACCCGTTCGCGTTCTCCACGAGATGTTGGATTTTGGTAGCCATTTTGCGCTGTCTTGCGAGAGTTCACGGCCGCATTAACGTCATTTGTCACGCGATCACGTCATTTGTCGCGCGATCACGTCTTTCTTCTCGCGATCATGCACCGCGCGAGTATGAGAAGATTGAGATCTCGAACATGTCATTCTACATCGCGAGCCAGAGGATGAGGACGCGGGCACGTGTAATCGAAAGCGAACAGGAGAAAGAGACCGCGAACACGTCATATCAAACGCGACAGGGACAAAGAAGAGAACGCGATCATATCGTTTTCGACACGCCGGCGGAAGTAATGTGAAGCTCGAGAACTCAACAAGGTAACATTTACAATTTGGAGAGGAATATCGGCTCTAGCAGCATGAAACCATCTGCAAATGCTGATTTTGGATGAAAAGAACTGCTTACATTGACATTTGGCTTTCCTTTTTTGTGCAAGGAGTCATTTTTTTAAAAGGTGGAGAGAAGGAGGAAGTGACACAGAATCTCCAACTTCCTGTTCCTGTCCAGCAGGCTCCTCCCAGAGCTTTGTCCATCTCCTGCTCATTCTGCCTTTGGATTTGGAGCTGGAAAGATCACTCTTTTTGTCTGCTGCATCATTGCAATTGGAGTTTAGGATTTTTGGAACAGGATATTTTACAAGTAAGTCGTTGTTGTGTTTGATTGTGGGCATTGCAGTTGTTGTAACTACAATTTATTTTTGATAATTAATTAATAATCATCATTCCTTTTTTTATTTTTTTTATTTTGTGGGTTGTAGTAGTAGGCCCGAGCTAGCCATGGGCATGGCCTCATGGGTGTGTGTGCAACGCATGATGAAGCAACTGTTACTTTTGTTTTTTGAATGTATTTCATTTTCAAGCACATTTAGGGCATGGATGGCATTGGATTGAGTTGGGGAAGTGTGTTTTTTGGGGTGGCCTTTGTGATGTTGTTGGGCCTGGCCATGTGGCTGGTGGCCATTTTGAGGCCTAGGCCTGCAAGCTTGCCTGGCCTTGTCTGCCAACAGGCCTGCTTTCATCCACTAGGACCAGAGCAGGTAGCCACAGCTTTAATGATCAAGTGTTTTCTATGTGATCTGTTGAATTTAGACATCATTTAGGGCATGGATGGCTTGGATTGAGTTGGGGAAGTGTGTTTTTTGGGGTGGCCTTGCTGATGTTGTTGGGCCTGCCCATGTGGCTGGTGGCCATTTTGAGGCCTAGGCCTGCAAGCTTGCCTGGCCTTGTCTGCCAACAGGCCTGCTTTTTCATCCACTAGGATCAGAGCAGGTAGCCACAGCTTTATTGATCAAGTGTTTTCTATGTGATCTGTTGAATTTAGACCTCATTTAGGGCATGGATGGCATTGGATTGAGTTGGGGAAGTGTGTTTTTGGGGGTGGCCTTGCTGATGTTGTTGGGCCTGGCCATGTGGCTGGGGGCCATTTTGAGGCCTAGGCCTGCAAGCTTGCCTGGCCTTGTCTGCCAACAGGCCTGCTTTTTCATCCACTAGGATCAGAGCAGGTAGCCACAGCTTTATTGATCAAGTGTTTTCTATGTGATCTGTTGAATTTAGACATCATTTAGGGCATGGATGGCATTGGATTGAGTTGGGGAAGTGTGTTTTTTGGGGTGGCCTTTGTGATGTTGTTGGGCCTGGCCATGTGGCTGGTGGCCATTTTGTGGCCTAGGCCTGCAAGCTTGCCTGACCTTGTCTGCCAACAGGCCTGCTTTCATCCACTAGGACCAGAGCAGGTAGCCACAGCTTTATTGATCAAGTGTTTTCTATGTGATCTGTTGAATTTAGACATCATTTAGGGCATGGGTGGCATTGGATTGAGTTGGGGAAGTGTGTTTTTTGGGGGTGGCCTTGCTGATGTTGTTGGACCTGGCCATGTGGCTGGTGGCCATTTTGAGGCCTAGGCCTGCAAGCTTGCCTGGCCTTGTCTGCCAACAGGCCTGCTTTTTCATCCACTAGGATCAGAGCAGGTAGCCACAGCTTTATTGATCAAGTGTTTTCTATGTGATCTGTTGAATTTAGACATCATTTTGGGCATGGATGGCATTGGATTGAGTTGGGTAAGTGTGTTTTTTGGAGTGGCCTTTGTGATGTTGTTGGGCCTGGCCATGTGGCTGGTGGCCATTTTGAGGCCTAGGCCTGCAAGCTTGCCTGGCCTTGTCTGCCAACAGGCCTGCTTTCATCCACTAGGACCAGAGCAGGTAGCCACAGCTTTATTAATCTACTGTTTTCTGTGTGCTCTGTTGACTTTCGACTTCATTTAGGGCTTGGATGGCATTGGATTGAGTTGGGGAAGTGTGCTTTTTGGGGGTGGCCTTGCTGATGTTGTTGGGCCTGGCCATGTGGCTGGTGGCCATTTTGAGGCCTAGGCCTGCAAGCTTGCCTGGCCTTGTCTGCCAACAGGCCTGCTTTTTCATCCACTAGGATCAGAGCAGGTAGCCACAGCTTTATTGATCAAGTGTTTTCTATGTGATCTGTTGAATTTAGACTTCATTTAGGGCATGGATGTCATTGGATTGAGTTGGGGAAGTGTGCTTTTTGGGGGGTTGCCTTGCTGATGTTGGTTGTCTTAAACACAATCCATGCTTTTTTTATGTGTCTGGTCACTGGTGTGTTGGTGTGCAATGCATGCACCCTGCAGAGCTTTTTGGGGCCTGTGAATGTTCCTACATTTTGTTGCATTAAAAAGTCAGAGCAGTGTGCTTTAGCAGGCATCCTTTACCTGGCTTTTATAGGCATTTTGTCAGCTCCTGGTGTTTCCCAGGCCCCCGGCTTCTTTGTGATTTGTGTGTGTCCATGTGGGTGGTGGCCTTTTTGGGTGTTTGGACTGTGAGTATTAGTGTCCTGCTTTTGCCATAGGCCTGCATGGTTTTCCTATTGGCTCTTTGGCTTACTGCTTCCATCCATCCACCCCCTTTGCCAGCAGCAGCTCCATGGATGCTGAGATGCTCAAATAATGCAATGGTCCACCCCACTTCCATTAGATTTTTATTTTGTTGTTTATTATTAACTTTCCTATCCTTCCTGAGAGTGGAGTGTGTGGCTGTACACAGTACTAGTAGTATAACATAGCTCTAGTTAAAAAAAATAGTCATAAATGGCTAGACTATCTTTTGTTTGCACTAGTACAGTACTAAGTAACTGAACCACAACAACAAATGCAACATTTCACTGATGTTCTTCTCCTGTCTTCTTTGCTTTTAGGTGCACAAAAGACAGAGTAGGAGGTGTCATCGGCATCACCTGGCTACCCGTTGTACTGCCAGCCAGACAGAAGTCCTGCTGCGCATCACGCCTACATGTGACCAGAACTTGTTGTGCATCTGCCTCCTGCCTGACATCTGAAGAAGATGGCCCCAAAGAAAGGTACCAGGTCCAGTACCAAGAAAGTTGTCGGTGAGAAGAAGGAACAGAAAAAGGAAGTGCCATTAACCACGACTGGTGGTGTGCCAGCCAATGTTTTTTTTGGCACCAAAGCATTGTCCGGGAACCAAGCTGGGAGCAGCACAGCGGTCCAAACCCACCAACCGAGGCCCAAGGGCTTTAGTGTCGCAGAGGTAGCCAGTCTACTAACGAGCAGCGATGTTCAAGAAATTTCATTACCGCAAAGTAGTACACAATCAAGTTCAACGCAGGCGCAAACTCAGCAGATCAGTGTCAAGCCGCCGCTACCAGAACAGCAGCAGCCACCGCAACCAGAACAGCAGCAGCCACCGCAACCAGAACAGCAGCAGCCGCCGCAACCAGAACAGCAGCAGCCGCCGCAACCAGAACAGCAGCAGCCGCCGCAACCAGAACAGCAGCAGCCGCCGCAACAGCCCACCATAGTAGTTGTTGCTCCTGACGTAGGGGCATTTCAGGAAATCGAGCTTCCTGCAGACAAAGTGGAGCGAAGTTAAACCACTGTTTCAGAAGATCAATTGTCTTCCAGACCACCAGCAAGGAAAAGGAGGCTTCGTCCATCATCTTCTTCTTCAAGCCCCGCTCTGATGATCGTGATGACACTTGGGTCCCACCAGCTCGGTCTGAGAGTGATGTATGCCACAAGACATTGCTTCTGAAAAGGAAGGTCCCAGAAAAACTTAGAGTTATGGAGGTAGACGTAAAAGAGTGTGCTGATGATGTTGATGAAGAAGAGCCAGTCATCACGCACATTACTCCCGCCCCAAAGGGATTGGAGACCGACATTCTCACCCTATCCAGAAAGGCTGCTACTGAGCGGGATGTAGCACGGATCTCACCAACACAGGTTACACCACCACTACCTCCAGCTGCCATATTTTCCAAGGCCCGGCAGGGACCTTCATCCAGCTCAACCATCTCAGTAGGTAGTGGTAGTAAAAGTCACAGTGTAGATGGACAGGGTCACATATTTTCAAGCACCCGCTCAAGTTCATCTGGTGTTGAAAGTGGCACATCCAGCAGTGCCAGAAAGTTCTCCTCCCGAGTTTGGGACTTCTTTTTTGTTAGCGCCAAGGAGGAGAACGTTGCTATATACTCAATTTGTCACCGGTGTTCGGCGTGGTAAGCTTGGTACAAACTATGGTACCGGAGGACAAGCAAGTCATCTCAGTATACACCACAATATCGTGTGGGAGGCTCACCTACTTAAGTTAAAAGAAAGTAGAAAAACTCAACCCATTGAAGTTGGTCAAGGTGAATCAGGGAGCGATATTATTGGTGGAAGGTGAAGAAGAGGGAGGCATTTCTAGCCCTGTCCCCAGTACTGCAGTGGTAACGCGCACATCCTCCTCAGTAACATCAGAGTGGCACCGCAGTAAGAGCCATACTCAGAGTCAGGCTGAGACACCAAGGCGACCGGCGACTTCCTCAATGAGACAATCTGTGCCGTTGATCCTTAGTGGGTTAATGAAAACAGCACCACTAAGGAAAGTAAGCCAGCCTACCATTGAGAGCATGTTTAGGTTGGAGGGGCAGTTCCAACGCAACCACCCAATGGCACAATTGTACAATGCGAAGCTGGCTAAAATGTTAGCGCTGGACCTTCTTCCTTTTTCATTTGTGGAAGGGGTGGGTTTCCTTGAATTAGTGTCTGCCATCTGCCCTAAATGGAAGGTTCCCAGCCGGTCCTATTTTGCACGAATTGCTGTTCCGGCACTACATCATGATGTGCTGAAATTGGTTGGTCAAGGTTTGCAGCAGAGTGCTGTGCACAATATCAACCTGACAACAGACATGTGGAGCAGTTGCCAAGCCACAGATTACATGTGCATCACTGCACACTGGATCTCTTTTGTGGGGGTTAGAGATCAACTATCTGCACGAGGTGTTGTTGACACAGCTGCGATTTTTGAAGGTACTCGGAAACATGCAACTGTAGCCATGTTCGCCATGGAGAAATCTCATACGGCTGAAAACATTTTAGAAGAGTTTCGCACCAAGGTTTTGGAATGGCTGCGGCCCAGAGCGCTTGGTATTGGTTTTGTTGCCACAGACAATGGCAGTAATGTACTTAAGGCCATGGAAGTTGGTTCCTATTTCAGGGTTCCATGTTTGGCACACTGCATAAACATTATAGTGCAAGACTTTCTGAAAAAAGAACCCATAGTCAGCAATTTACTGGCCATCTGCCGAAGAATATGCACTCATTTCAGCCGTTCTTTTAAAGCTCGGAAGCAGCTGAGGATCATCCAACGTGAATTTAGGATGCCAGTCAAGGCACTCATCCAGGAGGTGGCAACACGTTGGAACTCAACGTATTACATGCTTGATCGTCTGTACGAACAGCACAGGTCACTCCATGAATATGTCTGGTAAAGAAGCAGTGATGCTAGTGTTAAAGGCATGACCCTTCAGAGGGAGCAATGGACCCTAATTAAATGCCTGACTGAGATGCTGTCTCCTTTTGAGGTCTTCACACGTGAAGTCAGCAAGGAGGACTGTACAATGGGCCAAGCTATCCCATTGTTGCAAATGCTAGAGCATGAGCTGAATAATGTGTCTGAATCTTACAAAGGTGTAGAGGACAGAAGGCAAGCCCATGACTTGGTGGAGAGCTTATCCAGGCGCTTAACTGAAAATGTAAGGATACAAAATAAAATGTTGTCACAAAAACATTACATTTGTGCCACAATTCTGGAACCACGTGCAAAATTAGGACTAGTGAAGACATTCCTTGCTTTTTCCGACAATGATGTTGCCCGCTACAAAAGTTGTATAGCTGAAGCAGCCATTAAGTTTGAAAAGGAAGGGCTGCTAATTAAAAGCCCGCCACATCAACCCACAACAAGTACTGATACTGAAGCAGGCCATGCAGAATCAAGTGCAACTTCGTCGGCTGAGGGCAGTGCGGTTGGCTCACAATCACAACACTCACCATCACCATCGACTACAGAAACAATAACTGGATCATTAGGCCGAGTACAATCATTATCAGATTGGTATGTAAAGATGGGCTATTGAAAGCACAGTGCTGATACACAGAAAAAACAGCACAAAAGCTTACCAGCAGCAACCCTGAACATTGAGCGGATGGTCCAGGCCTATCTGGACGACCCAACAGAGGTGTACGTTGATCAAAACCCAGTGCAGTATTGGTATAGGAAAAGGTCTGAATGGCCACAGCTCAGCAGGCTGGCGATAAGCTATCTGGCTTGCCTTGTCGCAAGTGTCTCTTCCGAACGTGTTTTCAGTGCTGCTGGTTCCATTGTAACCTTGAGAAGGACCAGTCTATCTCCAAAAAATGTGGAGAGGTTAACAATGATCAAAATGAATCAGCACTTCATACCACCGAATTACACAATGCATGAATCAACAGAGGAAGATGAGGACAGCGGCTCAGGTGACGGAAGTATTGTGTCAGATGATTACCTACTACTTGAAGAACCCCCAGAGTTTGAGGACGAGCTATACTTCCCTGACAATTAGGCTCGCACTTACTGTCTTCCTCCCTTTTTTCCCCCTTTGTTTATGTGTCTGTCGTTCCGGTTATAAACTTGTGAATCGCAACAAATCCATTCTCACCGTCTTCTACTCTTCTAATTTAAGATACAAGTTTCAGGTGTCTGCCATTTGACACTACAGTCCTCCGAATCCAGCTCCTCCGCTCGATCATACTGAATCTCCTGCTCAATTCCATTTCCCTCATGAATGATGATTGGATGATGGTAACAACAAATTCAAACTTTCCTTGTCCTTCCAAAACAAGTGGACCATGAATCAGATGACTACTTTAGCTATCCTCCTTTCAGAGCCGAGAGAGACTGGCCATTAACTGAAAATAAGATGCAACAGGTAATGATTGATGCCATGCATTGGCCGCAGAATCGCAGACTGAATGATGTAGATATTGTTGTGTGTGTTGCGCATGAATTGATGTAATTGTGCACTGCCACTAATCAACTTTGTACAGAACACACTAATTTTCCCCTTCTTGCAAACATGAAATGTGTACTTCTCCTGCATCTTGGTGATACATTGCTTTTAATTCAATACAGGAATGGGACTCACTCAATCTGCGCAATGCAAATGACTGTGACTTAACAGCACCGTCCATCATGATGATGGCGAAAGAGATGGCCCGTTAACTTAAGATGAGAAGGAACAGGTAATGAATGATGACAGTTAATGGCATGCATTGGACACCTGACTCTGAGCTATTGGTCTTTGTGTTTGCGTTGTTTGTTTGTTGTGCACAAAGTGATGTCAAAGTGTACTAGTAGTAATCTATCTTTCTGTACACAATAAAGAATGACTCAAGTCAGTAATATTTATATTTCTACTCTTGTTGTGTCATAACAATTATACTTATACTGCAGGCCGATCTTCAGTCAGTAAAAGTATCAGAGATGATGACGAAGTCAGGAGGAGGATGTTTCAGGAGTGGCATAAAACGGAAAAGCCTAAAGGTAAACACGTCAACAACAACCACAGCAGACCCAAATGTCTGTGTAGAAGTTGAATAGAGTGTAGCGGTGGGATGACTGCAGTGCATTGATTTTACTAACTTAAACTGTAAAATGCTATGTTTGGAATGGATAATGTGCTTTGCGTTTGTCCAACTCTTTGAGAGAAAAAAAAAGGACTCTAAAGTGTTAACGTAGGATGTGCTAATGGTAAGCTCTGTGGGCCTGATCTCTCCTGTTACTGTTGAAGGTCAATGCTGGAAACAGACTAGAGTAGAGATGATGCATATGCATACATGCCACCTCGGAAAGTGTTCTTGTTGCACTACACCATCACTTGTGCATTTGTTTTCACTTGATTTCTCAATATCCCCTTTGGTTTTCAATCTAAAATTACAGTCCGGGCCTTGCCCAAAACTTTGTAAAACATTACAATGCATATTAATTAATTACCTTTCCAATCAATCACCTTTTTTTCCAGCCGGGCAGTGGCGAGTGGCGAGGCGACACACCCAAGATTGATGGACGAGAGGAGCAAGAGGAATGCCGAGATGCAAAAATCCAGTCCACATTTTTGACCAGGATAAGACAGTAACAGTATCCACTTTTAACTTCTTTTAAATAATTTGATTAATATCTTGTATACAATCTTTACAACAGTGTGTTCTTGGAGTTGTTATTATCAATCATCATTAGGTTTGCTCTGTGTTTACGATTCTTCACTACCAATATTTAAAATTTCTATTTGCTATCTGTTAAAGTATTAAGGCCAGAACAGAACAAGAAATAGAAGTGTATGTAATCCGGGTCTCTCATCATCATGCATGCATTGCCTTTTTCTCCCTTAACATATGGATATGGTAGTCTTCAATGATTGTCGTTTGTTTGTCTATGTATGCATACTGTTTTTCTATGTCAAACCTTTCCCAAAATCCCCCTTCCCATCCATTCAACAAACCCTAACCCTCTTCCCCCGGGCTGTGTGACTTATTGTCGAGGTGTAACTAAATTAAATTTACACCAATACTTAATCACACACTTGCTGGGGCGGATGTGGTGAAAGCAACACTACTTCAATTTCAATGCAGAGCGATGATCTTCTTCTGCTTGGCCACCCATGAGTAGGATATTTCAGAGGTTATTTTATTTAACAAAGGAACATATACCTCAGCATGAATTGCCGGCATTGATTGGATTTGTTTGTTGTCATTCCTCATATACAGCACTAACTGTTAGACTGTAGGCATAGTCAAGTGACTCGACATAGCTATAGTTTGTAACTCTGTCTAGTAGGCTATCCTCCTAACCACCATTCAGTTTTTTTGTCAAATATTTGAGCATATTATTATTGCTCGGTAAGTTCTGTACTGTACTTCATTCAACTACTCCTCTAACAGTCTCTCAAAGGCGATTGACTGTCTCCTTTTCTTTTTTTGGAAATGCTGCCGCCCTGCCAGTGTCTACTACTACTACTATACTACCACCACCACCACCACCACCCCAATCATGGCATGTATGAAAAAGGAAACCATCTTCACCATGCAGCCAGTGCTGTGCCACAATTGGACATAAACATCAAGCACCGGTAAGAGAGAAGTTTGGGGGAGGCAGAATTAATAATGGACATGTTGTCAATGATTTCATTTTCACACACCACTCCAAAGAATGCATAGACTAGAGGACAGACTGAAAGTACTAAAAGGACCAGTCAATGAGTAAGGTGTGTCGCATCTATCTGTTTGTGTCTTATACAGTCAGCAAATTATTGAAATCAAACACAGGCTATGGGCGGCCATGCACCAGCAAGGAAACAGTGTGATGTAAAACAGTTACCCCACCTACAAAACATTAACAACATTGCATGTAACATAGAAAAATATATTTAATTTACCCTAACAAAAATAAACTAAACCCACAAAAGCTGACCCACCCCCCTCCCTAACCCCAACCACTGTCCACAGTAGAAAAAAGTCTTAACGGCCAAACGAGTAAAGAACAAGAAGAGGAATTAAAAAAGGGGCAGTGACAGGGACTAACTGGTGGGGCAGGACTGGAGGAGGACACGCATCTGGCGCATCTCGTCCTCTAAATGGGCGATTCGGCGTCTAAGGCCGCGGCAGTTGCAGCTACAGTGGGGGGGGCACCGGAGATGGCACGGTGGCGGCGGGCAGCTGCCGGACAGTGGCGCCGTACCGCTGGAGGGCAGTGGCTGGGGCCCGGGGCACTGGAGGAGGCTTGAATTGCTGCTGCAGTCTCCTCCTCCTCCTCGGCTAGGACCACCAGCCGCCGGTATTCCTGCTGGATTGCCTCCAGCTTCCGGCACCGTGCCTTGGCGGCCAACTCCTTCCGGTTGAGTTTCGGACTAGCTGTGTATCAAAAAGAAAAAAACAAGACAATTGTAAAATATAGTCTTCATAAAACAGTAGGACAAGGTAATTATTTATACACATAGTGGCATGGTAGAGTAGCACTATAAAATAAAGCACAGTAGTACATAACATTTTAAATGTCGCCCGTCCTTCTTCCTTCCACCTGTCTTACACTTTTTAGTTGAACAGTGCACCAGGTGCTCTTCTCCATAAAACTTTCAAAGCGGAGTTGAAATCAGATAGATGAGGCCATTGGTTACTCAATACTCCGGCTCCTAGTCCTATACCAATTAAAGGGAATTCTAGTCTTCTAGTTCACTCTTCAAACGTCCCCAACAACTCATACTTACTTACAACATCGGATAGCGGGCGGACTTTGTCCGCCCGCCATCCGACTGCTAAAAAGGGTGGGGGTCCCGTGGGGACAATTAATTAGGATGATGCGCCCGGCACAGTGGCGGGCGCACCCTGTTTTTTTAAATTTAAATTCTGGTTGGCTTTGCTGAAAGCAATGCTAAAATGTTGTGCTGCTTTTCCAAGCACAACATGACGGGCCCCGCACGGAGCCTGTCACGTTTTGCTTTGAAAGTCGGGGGGGTACCATAGCATAGGTAGGTACCCTCCATGGTGGCCCCCAAGCATACTCTGCAATGTGTGCATGCCTTTCCGTGGCGGACGGCAATGCCGCCACGCAAAGGCATTCCAAAATGCAGATTATATGGCTGGCGGTGTGGTGAGAGAGACACCACCGCCATATTGAACCCTTTTCCGCCTGGACATGTCTGAATATTTTCTACAGGGATGGCGGGAGGTTTGCCCCTGCGGTGACGGCAGTGAATTCCAGCCGGCCCGGCGGGGGCAATACGCCCACCATCCTAATGGGGCCCTAAGTCACAACTGTACAGTATACATATACATACAGTACACCCTTGCAGTGAGTGTACTGTCAAGTTCAACAATAGTTAAGGATTATGAATCTAACTTACCACCGCCTGCCACTAGTACAAATCAGGTAGTAGTAGAGTAGACACTAATAGTTATATATGATCATTGTAGCCTTTGCTTAATTAGCCCTAGCCATGCTACCATTTTACCTTTGTGGCTTTTATTTTTGCACATGTGACGTTACCTTTACCTTGCAGCTTCTTAAGACACCTTTGAGCCCACATGACCTGCCTCACACTGCTACTGTCTAGTCTACGCGCTGTGTACAAGCGGTCTACGAACAAGCCACTTTTTTAGGAAGTACTGGTGTACTACTGTTACTGTTAGTCCATATTGCTTATCCATAGATGCTACACTTTTTGGCACGGCTGCGAAATGCTTGCAAGTTGCAATATACTAACGCACACCATTTCTTTTTTCGCATTACAGACGCAAGATTCCCTTCTACGAACCAGAGCTTCTGAATGATGCAACAACTACCAGTACTAGGTTCTTCTAAGGTGAGGGGTCCCTTCACTCACATCTTCTTTTATAAATTTATATAAACTAAATTGTTATGGGATGGTGGGGCTGCCTTCCACCACTGTTCAGTTATCATGATTTAATTCCCAACTGTATAAGTGTAACAATGTATATTGTTTTAATGTTATTGATTTTCCGGTTGGTGCTGCTAAGAAAACAGTGTACAGACCTTCTCAAATTGAAATAAACATTTTGACCTTACATAGACTTGGTGGTATTTGGTGTGGACTAACTTACACGAGTGAGCAAATTAAAGTAAGGGTGTGCATGTGAATTGCTTCCACGACTGAGAGGTTGGGTGTCTTATGTTCTGGGTTGTCTACTTGTTGGGTATCTTGGGTGGAGGGTTCCGAGACCTAATAGTTATGACAAGACAGTACTATAGTCAAGCAGTGGAATTGTGGTGGGTGCGGAATTTCTGATTGAGGTGTGCAAGGAAGGTCCAACCTACCATCACCAACAGTTGTGATTTAGGGCCCCATTAGGATGGTGGGCGTATTGCCCCCGCCGGTCTGGCTGGAATTCACTGGCGACACCGCAGGGGCAAACCTCCCGCCATCCCTGTAGAAAATATTCAGACCCCCCACATGTCGACCAGGCGGAAAAGGGTTCAATATGGCGGAGGTGTCTCTCTGAACACACCGCCAGCCATATAATCTGCATTTTGGAATGCCTTTGCGTGGCGGTATTGCTGTCCGCCACGGAAAGGCATGCAGACATTGCAGAGTATGCTTGGGGGCCCCCATGGAGGGTACCTACCTATGCTATGGTACCCCGCCGCCTTTCAAAGCAAAACGTGACAGGCTCCGTGCGGGGCCCGTCATGTTGTGCTTGGAAAAGCAGCACAACATTTTAGCATTGCTTTCAGCAAAGCCAACCAGAATGTAAAAAAAAAAAACAGGATGCGCCCGCGCATCATCCTAATTAATTGTCCCCACGGGACCCCCACCCTTTTTAGCATGAGGATGGCGGGCGGACAAAGTCCGCCCGCTATCCGATGTCGTAAGTAAGTATGAGTTGTTGGGGACGTTTGAAGAGTGAACTAGAAGACTAGAATTCCCTTTATTTGGCATAGGACTAGGAGCCGGAGTATTGAGTAACCAATGGCCTCATCTATCTGATTTCAACTCCGCTTTGAAAGTTTTATGGAGAAGAGCACCTGGTGCACTGTTCAACTAAAAAGTGAAAGACGTGTGGAAGGAAGAAGGACGGGCGACATTTAAAATGTTATGTACTACTGTGCTTTATTTTATAGTGCTACTCTACCATGCCACTATTTCTATAAATAATTACCTTGTCCTACTGTTTTTCTAAGAGTATATTTTACAATTGTCTTGTTTTTTTCTTTTTGATACACAGCTACTCCGAAACTCAACCGGAAGGAGTTGGCTGCCAAGGCACGGCGCCGGAAGCTGGAGGCAATCCAGCGGGAATACCGGCGGCTGGTGTTCCTAGCCGAGGAGGAGGAGGAGACTGCGGCAGCATTTTTTCAAGCCTCCTCCAGTGCCCCGGGCCCCAGCCACCGCCCTCCAGCGGTACGGCGCCACCATCTGGTGGCTGCCCGCCGCCACCGTGCCATCTCCGGTGCCCCCCCTCTGTGGCTGCAACTGCCACGGCCTTAGACGCCGCGTCGCCCGTTTAGAGGACGAGATGTGCCAGATGCGTGTCCTCCTTCAGTCCCGCCCCACCACTTAGTCCCTGTCATCCTGTTCTGCCCCTTTTTTAATCCTTGTTTGGGTGGGTGGGTGGGAACTTGTTTGGGTGTTACGGACTTCGTTCTATGGACATTGGTTGGGGTTAGGGAGGGGGGTGGGTCAGCTTTTGTGGGTTTAGTTTATTTTTGTTAGGGTAAATTAAATATATTTTTCTATGTTACATGCAATGTTGTTAATGTTTTGTAGGTGGGGTAACTGTTTTACATCACACTGTTTCCTTGCTGGTGCATGGCCGCCCATAGCCTGTGTTTGATTTCAATAATTTGCTGACTGTATAAGACACAAACAGATAGATGCGACACACCTTACTCATTGACTGGTCCTTTTAGTACTTTCAGTCTGTCCTCTAGTCTATGCATTCTTTGGAGTGGTGTGTGAAAATGAAATCATTGACAACATGTCCATTATTAATTCTGCCTCCCCCAAACTTCTCTCTTACCGGTGCTTGATGTTTATGTCCAATTGTGGCACAGCACTGGCTGCATGGTGAAGATGGTTTCCTTTTTCATACATGCCATGATTGGGGTGGTGGTGGTGGTGGTGGTAGTATAGTAGTAGTAGTAGACACTGGCAGGGCGGCAGCATTTCCAAAAAAAGAAAAGGAGACAGTCAATCGCCTTTGAGAGACTGTTAGAGGAGTAGTTGAATGAAGTACAGTACAGAACTTACCGAGCAATAATAATATGCTCAAATATTTGACAAAAAAACTGAATGGTGGTTAGGAGGATAGCCTACTAGACAGAGTTACAAACTATAGCTATGTCGAGTCACTTGACTATGCCTACAGTCTAACAGTTAGTGCTGTATATGAGGAATGACAACAAACAAATCCAATCAATGCCGGCAATTCATGCTGAGGTATATGTTCCTTTGTTAAATAAAATAACCTCTGAAATATCCTACTCATGGGTGGCCAAGCAGAAGAAGATCATTGCTCTGCCTTGAAATTGAAGTAGTGTTGCTTTCACCACATCCGCCCCAGCAAGTGTGTGATTAAGTATTGGTGTACATTTAAGTTAGTTACACCTCGACAATAAGTCACACAGCCCGGGGGAAGAGGGTTAGGGTTTGTTGAATGGATGGGAAGGGGGTTTTTGGGAAAGGTTTGACATAGAAAAACAGTATGCATACATAGACAAACAAACGACAATCATTGAAGACTACCATATCCATATGTTAAGGGAGAAAAAGGCAAGGCATGCATGATGATGAGAGACCCGGATTACATACACTTCTAGTTCTTGTTCTGTTGTTCCGGCCTTAATACTTTAACAGATAGCAAATATAAATTTTAAATATTGGTAGGGAAGAATCGTAAACACAGAGCAAACCTAATGAACACACTGTTGTAAAGATTGTATACAAGATATTAATCAAATTATTTAAAAGAAGTTTAAAGTGGATACTGTTACTGTCTTATCCTGGTCAAAAATGTGGACTGGATTTTTGCATCTCGGCATTCCTCTTGCTCCTCTCGTCCATCAATCTTGGGTGTGTCGCCTCGCCACTCGCCACTGCCCGGCTGGAAAAAAAAGGTGATTGATTGGTAAGGTAATTATTATGCATTGTAATGTTTTACAAAGTTTTGGGCAAGGCCCGGCCTGTAATTTTAGATGGAAAACCAAAGGGGATATTGAGAAAGAAAGTGAAAACAAATGCACAAGTGATGGTGTAGTGCAACAAGAACACTTTCCGAGGTGGCATGTATGCATATGCATCATCTCTACTCTAGTCTGTTTCCAGCATTGACCTTCAACAGTAACAGGAGAGAGCAGGGCCACAGTGCTTAGCATTAGCACATCCTACGTTAACACTTTAGAGTCCTTTTTTTTTCTCTCAAAGAGTTGGACAAACACAAAGCACATTATCCATTCCAAACATAACATTTTACAGTTTAAGTTAGTAAAATCAATGCACTGCAGTCATCCCACCGCTACACTCTATTCAACTTCTACACAGACATTTGGGCCTGCTGTGGTTGTTGTTGACGTGTTTACCTTTAGGCTTTTCCGTTTCATGCCACTCCTGAAACATCCTCCTGACTTCATCATCATCTCTGATACTTTTACTGACTGACTGAAGATCGGCCTGCAGTATAAGTATAATTTTTATGACACAACAAGAGTAGAAATATAAATATTACTGACTTGAGTCATTCTTTATTGTGTACAGAAAGATAGATTACTACTACTACACTTTGACATCACTTTGTGCACAACAAACAAACAACGCAAACACAAAGACCAATAGCTCAGAGTCAGGTGTCCAATGCATGCCATTAATTGTCATCATTCATTACCTGTTCCTTCTCATCTTAAGTTAACGGGCCATCTCTTTCGCCATCATCATGATGGACGGTGCTGTTGTGTCACAGTCATTTGCATTGTGCAGATTGAGTGAGTCCCCTTCCTGTATTGAATTAAAAGCAATGTATCACCAAGATGCAGGAAAAGTACACATTTCTTATTTGCAAGAAGGGGAAAATTAGTGTGTTCTGTAGAAAGTTGATTAGTGGCAGTGCATAATTACATAAATTCATGCGCAACAAACACAACAAAATCTACATCATTCAGTCTGCGATTCTGTGGCCAATGCATGGCATCAATCATTACCTGTTCCATCTCATCTTGTTAACGGGCCGTCTATTTCGCCATCATCATCATGGACGGTGCTGTTGTGTCACAGTCATTTGCATTGCGCAGATTGAGTGAGTCCCCTTCCTGTATTGAATTAAAAGCAATGTATCACCAAGATGCAGGAGAAGTACACATTTCTTATTTGCAAGAAGGGGAAAATTAGTGTGTTCTGTAGAAGGTTGATTAGTGGCAGTGCACAATGACATAAATTCATGCGCAACAAACACAACAAAATCTAAATCATTCAGTCTGCGACTCTGCGTCCAATGCATGGTGTTGGAGGGAGGACCACCGGGGAGTCGGGGAGACTACTCCGGGGCACCTTCCTACCGCAAAGTTATAGCCGAGCGCCGCTGAGAAGCCTCCTAGGAGAGGTCCTTCTCCTATGATCGTACTAGGCCCAGCAACACCACCACACAGGACTCCGTATCAGTTGCTTATCTTGGTTCTTTATATAGAAAGGAGCACGTTCAATATTTACAGTGGGATCGAGTGATCCAATAAGAGTCTCAATGTCTTTGGAGGGATAGGGTAGTGGGACAGTCTTAGTACCAGCAAGGTAGGGGAAGGCTCTGCGCCAGACCTTGGGTGCTGGTCTCAGAGCGGCTCGGACGTGGAGAGCCGCGACGGTGTCAGCAGGGCTCCGGTGGTAGGTCCGCTTCGGTCGAGCCGCGACGAGGTCAGCTGGGCTCTGATGGTACGTTTCAGCAAGGTCGGGCCGCGACAGCGTCAGCAGGGCCCCAAGGGTTCGTGAAGGTCTTGTAAGCACAATGGAGCCGCGACGTCGTCAGCAGGGCTCAGAGGGTGGTTTCAGGAAGAGTCTTTCTCCGTAGGGTCAGCCGCGATCCGATCAGCAGGGCTCTTGACTCCGGGATACAACTGTCGTCTTGTTGCCGGGTCGCCCCAGATATAGGTCTGGAGCCCTTTGATGTCCGGACCCTTGCGCCCAGGAGGGCGGAGAGGCCGGGTAGGGCGCGGCCAGACGCCCAGCAGGAGAGGCGCCAGGCCCCAGAGAGCTGTGGGGCGATCGCACCTAGGTGTGGAAGGACAGTTGGGGGTCCCATCGATACTGCCCTCCGCCGGGAGTGGGAAGGGCTCACGTGGTATCCCCCGGGCCAGGGGTTGGCGCCTCGATGTCGGGCCTCGCTGGGACCGAGGCCGGGTAGAGCAGGGTCACGTAGGTGGTCACGTGGAGTGACGTATAATCCAAGATGGAGGAGCCCCGAGGTGCATGGGACCTCGTGCGGCTTAGCGAGGGGGAACAGGACCACGCCACGAGGCCGGCTCCAACACGCGTCCCCCCCAGCTGAAGGCAGGGAGAGTCACCCATCTCCTTGGGGGTTCTCCTCGCCGAGGCGGAAGAATCTGGACAGGCCGTCAGCATTGGCGTGGTCGTTGCCGGGCCGGTGTTCCACGGTGAAGTCCATCCCTTGCAGCGAGATGGACCATCGCAACAACTTGGGGTTCTCGCCCCGCATTTGCATGAGCCACCGCAAGGGCCGGTGGTCAGTCTGGACCCTGAAGTGGGTGCCGAAAAGGTAGGGCCGGAGCTTCTTGAGAGCCCATACCACAGCGAAGGCCTCCCGCTCGATGGTGCTCCACCTCTGTTCTCGTGGCAGCAGTCGGCGGCTGATAAAGGCCACAGGTCGGTCGAGGCCCTCGGCGTCCATCTGGGAGAGGACCGCCCCGACCCCGTACTCTGAGGCGTCGGTCTGCATCACAAACTCCTTGCTGTAGTCAGGGGCCTGTAGCACGGGGGCAGCACACATGGCCGCCTTGAGGGCCTCAAAAGCGGTCTGACAGCGGGGCGTCCAGTGCACCACCTTGGGCTGTTTCTTGGAAGTGAGCTCCGTAAGGGGGCCCACAATGCTGTCATAATCTTTAATAAATCGCCGGTAGTAGCCTGTGAGGCCTAAGAAGGCCCGGACAGCGGTTTGGGTTGCGGGGGGTTCCCACGCCTGGATGGCATCGACCTTTAACTGGAGGGGCGCTACCTGGCCACTCCCTACCTGGTGGCCCAGATAGGTCACAGATCCTTGACCGATCTGGCACTTGCTGGCCTTAATTGTGAGCCCGGCCCTTTGGAGAGCGGCCAGGACTTCTCCGAGGTGTCCTAGGTGCGCGGCCAATGGTCGCTGAAGACTGCAATGTCGTCGAGGTAGGCCGCGCTGAAGGCTTCTAGCCCGGCCAGGACCTTGTTCACCAGCCTCTGAAAGGTTGCTGGGGCGTTCTTCATACCGAAGGGCATCACCCGAAAGTGGTAGTGCCCATCGGGGGTGGAAAAGGCGGATCGTTCCTGGGCGCCGGGAGTGAGCTTGATCTGCCAGTACCCAGCGGTGAGATCAAAGGTGCTTAGGTAGCGGGCGGCCCCTAAGCGATCGATCAGTTCGTCTGCCCGCGGCAGGGGGTGGGCATCGGTCTTGGTGACTGCGTTCAGGCCCCGGTAATCTACACAAAATCTGAGTTCCGGAGAAGTGCCGGGGGCGGCGGCCTTCTGCACCAAGACCACCGGGCTGGCCCACGGGCTGTTGGAGGGTTCGATGACTCTGAGGGCGAGCATCTTGGTGACCTCGGTCTGTATGCAGGCTCGGACTCGGTCAGGTACTCTGTAGGCGCGGTGTCGCACAGGGGGGCTGTCCCTGGTATCCACGTCGTGGACGCACCAGGGGGTCACCCCGGGTGTGAGAGAGAAGAGGGCAGCGAAGGGTTGCAGCAGCCTCCGGCAGTCCTGGCGCTGTTCTGGGTTCAGTGTGGCGGAGAGGTGGACGCCTTCCAAGGAGCCGTCTTGGCCCGAGGACCCGAGGAGGTCTGGTAGGGGCTCGGAGTCGCTTTAGCCCCCATCGTCAGTAGCCAGCAGCAGGCTTAGTTCAGTTCGGGCAAAGTGGGGCTTGAGCCGGTTGGCGTGTAGGACCCAGAGGGGGTTCCTCGGGGACTCCATGTCGACCAGGTAGGTGACGGGGCTCTTCCTCTCAACCACCTTGAAGGGCCCGGTCCACTTGTCCTGCAGGGCGCAGGGGTCCACGGGGGACATGACCCAGACTTGCTGGCCCGGCTCGAACTCGATGGTCGAGGCATTTGCGTCATACCAGCGCTTCATGTCTTCTTGGCTGGCTTCGAGGTTGGCTTCTGCCAGGGCCCGGAACTTCCGAGTCTGGTTCCGCAGGGTCAGGAGGTACCGGTAGACGTCGGGGGGCATCTTGGACGTTCGCCTCCCAGCCCTCCTTGACCAGGCTGAGGGGCCCTCGGACGGGGTGTCCATACAATAGTTCGAAGGGGCTGAAGCCCAGGGATTTCTGTATTTCTTCCTTGGTGCCCAATCCTGTGGTTGGGATCCCTTTGTCCTTGCAGAATTGTTTTAGTTCTTTGTGGGTGTATTCTTCCAGTTTTTCCAGCTGGAAGGTTGCGGCTACGGTTGCTTCTTGGCTGTCCATGGTTCCCTTTTTCTTTTTCCGTCTGGTTAGGTCGTAGGTGTGTTACTTGCCTGTACGATTGCGTCTGGCTCGGATCCCGTCGCTGGCCACCAAATGTTGGAGGGAGGACCACCGGGGAGTCGGGGGGACTACTCCGGGGCACCTTCCTACCGCAAAGTTATAGCCGAGCGCCGCTGAGAAGCCTCCTAGGAGAGGTCCTTCTCCTATGATCGTACTAGGCCCAGCAACACCACCACACAGGACTCCGTATCAGTTGCTTATCTTGGTTCTTTATATAGAAAGGAGCACGTTCAATATTTACAGTGGGATCGAGTGATCCAATAAGAGTCTCAATGTCTTTGGAGGGATAGGGTAGCGGGACAGTCTTAGTACCAGCAAGGTACGGGAAGGCTCTGCGCCAGACCTTGGGTGCTGGTCTCAGAGTGGCTCGGACGTGGAGAGCCACGACGGCGTCAGCAGGGCTCGGGTGGTAGTTCCGCTAGGGTCGAGCCGCGACACAGTCAGCAGGGCTCCGGTGGTAGGTCCGCTTCGGTCGAGTCGCGACGAGGTCAGCTGGGCTCTGATGGTACATTTCAGCAAGGTCGGGCCGCGACAGCGTCAGCAGGGCCCCAAGGGTTCGTGAAGGTCTTGTAAGCACAATGGAGCCGCGACGTCGTCAGCAGGGCTCAGAGGGTGGTTTCAGGAAGAGTCTTTCTCCGTAGGGTCAGCCGCGATCCGATCAGCAGGGCTCTTGACTCCGGTATACAATTGTCGTCTTGTTGCCGGGTCGCCCCAGATATAGGTCTGGAGCCCTTTGATGTCCGGACCCTTGCGCCCAGGAGGGCGGAGAGGCCGGGTAGGGCGCGGCCAGACGCCCAGCAGGAGAGGCGCCAGGCCCCAGAGAGCTGTGGGGCGATCGCACCTAGGTGTGGAAGGACGGTTGGGGGTCCCATCGATACTGCCCTCCGCCGGGAGTGGGAAGGGCTCACGTGGTATCCCCCGGGCCAGGGGTTGGCGCCTCGATGTCGGGCCTCGCTGGGACCGAGGCCGGGTAGAGCAGGGTCACGTAGGTGGTCACGTGGAGTGACGTATAATCCAAGATGGAGGAGCCCCGAGGTGCATGGGACCTCGTGCGGCTTAGCGAGGGGGAACAGGACCACGCCACGAGGCCGGCTCCAACACATGGCATCAATCATTACCTGTTCCATCTTATTTTCAGTTAATGGCCAGTCTCTCTCGGCTCTGAAAGGAGGATAGCTATAGTAGTCATCTGATTCATGGTCCACTTGTTTTGGAAGTACGAGGAAAGTTTGAATTTGTTGTTACCATCATCCAATCATCATTCATGAGGGAAATGGAATTGAGCAGGAGATTCAGTATGATCGAGCGGAGGAGCTGGATTCGGAGGACTGTACTGTCAAATGGCAGACACCTGAAACTTGTATATTAAATTAGAAGAGTAGAAGACGGTGATAATGGATTTGTGGCGATTCACAAGTTTATAACCGGAACGACAGACACATAAACAAAGGGGGAAAAAAGGGAGGAAGACAGTAAGTGCGAGCCTAATTGTCAGGGAAGTATAGCTCGTCCTCAAACTCTGGGGGTTCTTCCAGTAGTAGGTAATCATCTAACACAATACTTCCGTCACCTGAGCCGCTGTCCTCATCTTCCTCTGTTGATTCATGCATTGTGTAATTCGGTGGTATGAAGTGCTGATTCATTTTGATCATTGTTAACCTCTCCACGATTTTTGGAGATAGACTGGTCCTTCTCAATGTTACAATGGAACCAGCAGCACTGAAAACACATTCGGAAGAGACACTTGCGACAGGGCAAGCCAGATAGCTTATCGCCAGCCTGCTGAGCTGTGGCCATTCAGACCTTTTCCTATACCAATCCTGCAATAGGTTTTGATCAACGTATACCTCTGTTGGGTCGTCCAGATAGGCCTGGACCATCCGCTCAATGTTCAGGGTTGCTGATGGTAAGCTTTTGTGCTGTTCTTTCTGTGCATCAGCACTGGGCTTGCATTAGCCCATCTTTACATACCAATCCTGTAATGATGATGATTGTACTCGGCCTAAGGATCCAATTTTTGTTTCTGTAGTCGATAGTGATGGTGAGTGTTGTGATTGTGAGCCAACCGCACTGCCCTCAGCCGACGAAGTTGCACTTGATTCTGCATGGCCTGCTTCAGTATCAGCACTTGTTGTGGGTTGATGTGGCGGGCTTTTAATTAGCAGCCCTTCGTTTTCAAACTTAATGGCTGCTTCAGCTATACAACTTTTGTAGCGGGCAACATCATTGTCGGAAAAAGCAAGGAATAGTCCTAATTTTGCACGTGGATCCAGAATTGTGGCACAAATATAATGTTCTTGTGACAAAATTTTATTTTGTATCCTTACATTTTCAGATAAGCGCCTGGCTAAGCTCTCCACCAAGTCATGGGCTTGCCTTCTGTCCTCTACACCTTTGTAAGATTCAGACACATGCTCTAGCATTTGCAACAATGGGATAGCTTGGCCCATTGTACAGTCCTCCTTGCTGACTTCACGTGTGAAGACCTCAAAAGGAGACAGCATCTCAGTCAGGCATTTAATTAGGGTCCATTGCTCCCTCTGAAGGGTCATGCCTTTAACACTAGCATCACTGCTTCTGTACCAGACATATTCATGGAGGGACCTGTGCTGTTCGTACAGACGATCAAGCATGTAATACGTTGAGTTCCAACGTGTTGCCACCTCCTGGATGAGTGCCTTGACTGGCATCCTAAATTCACGTTGGATGATCCTCAGCTGCTTCCGAGCTTTAAAAGAATGGCTGAAATAAGTGCATATTCTTCGGCAGATGGCCAGTAAATTGCTGACTATGGGTTCTTTTTTCAGAAAGTCTTGCACTATAATGTTTATGCAGTGTGCCAAACACGGAACCCTGAAATAGGAACCAAGTTCCATGGCCTTAAGTACATTACTGCCATTGTCTGTGGCAACAAAACCAATACCAAGCCCTCTGGGCTGCAGCCATTCCAAAACCTTGGTGCAAAACTCTTCTAAAATGTTTTCAGCCGTATGAGATTTCTCCATGGCGAACATGGCTACAGTTGCATGTTTCCGAGTACCTTCAGAAATCGCAGCTGTGTCAACAACACCTCGTGCAGATAGTTTATCTCTAACCCCCAAAAAAGAGATCCAGTGTGCAGTGATGCACATGTAATCTGTGGCTTGGCAACTGCTCCACATGTCTGTTGTCATGTGTATATTGTGCACAGCACTCTTCTCCAAAGCTTGTCCAACCAATTCCAGCACATCATGATGTAGTGCCGGAACAGCAATTCTTGTGAAATAGGACCGGCTGGGAGCTTTCCATTTCGGGCAGATGGCATACACAAATTCAAGGAAACCCACCCCTTCCACAAATGAAAAAGGAAGAAGGTCCAGAGCTAACATTTTAGCCAGCTTCGCATTGTACAATCGTGCCGTTGGGTGGTTGCGTTGGAACTGCCCCTCCAACCTAAACATGCTCTCAATGGTAGGCTGGCTTACTTTCCTTAGTGGTGCTGTTTTCATTAACCCACTAAGGCTCAAGGACACAGATTGTCTCATTGAGGTACTCGCCGGTCGCCTTGGTGTCTCACCCACACTCTGAGTATGGCTCTTACTGCGGTGCCACTCTGATGTTACTGAGGAGGATGTGGGTGTTACCACTGCAGTGACTGCACTACTGGAGACAGGGCTAGAAATGCCTCCCTGTTCTTCACCTGCCACCACAATAATATCGCTCCCTGATTCTGAATCCTGAGCAACTTCAATGGGTTTAGTTTTTCTACTTTCTTTTAACTTAAGTAGGTGATCCTCCCACACGATAGTGTGGTGTATTTTGAGATGACTTCCTTGTCCTCCGGTACCATAGTTTGTACTAAGCTTACCACGCAGAACACCTTGCCAACAAATTGAGCATATAGCAACGTTCTCCTCCTTGGCGCTAACAGAAAAGAAGTCCCAAACTGGGGAGGAGAACTTTCTGGCACTGCTGGATGTGCCACTTTCAACACCAGATGAACTTGAGGGGGTGTTTGAAAATATGTGACCCTGTCCACCTACACTGTGACTTTTACTACCATTTCCTACTGAGATGGTTGAGCTGGATGTAGGTCCCTGCCGGGCCTTGGAAAATATGGCAGCTGGAGGTAGTGGTGGTGTAACCTGTGTTGGTGAGATCCGTGCTACATCCCGCTCAGTAGCAGCCTTTCTGGATAGGGTGAGAATGTCAGTCTCCAATCCCTTTGGGGCGGGAGTAATGTGCGTGATGACTGGCTCGTCTTCATCAACATCATCACCCCCCTCTTCTACATCTACCTCCATAACTCTAAGTTTTTCTGGGACCTTCCTTTTCAGAAGCATTGTCTTGTGGCATATATCACTCTCAGACCGAGCTGGTGGGACCCAAGTGTCATCACAATCATCAGAAGCGGGGCTTGAAGAAGAAGATGATGGACTAAGCCTCCTTTTCCTTGCTGGTGGTCTGGAAGACAATAGATCTTCTGAAACAGTGGTTTGACTTTGCTCCACTTTGTCTGCAGGAAGCTCGATTTCCTGAAATGCCCCTACGTCAGGAGCAACAACTACTATGGTTGGCTGTTGCGGCGGCTGCTGCTGTTCTTGTTGCGGCGGCTGCTGCTGTTCTTGTTGCGGCGGCTGCTGCTGTTCTTGTTGCGGCGACTGCTGCTGTTCTTGTTGCGGCGACTGCTGCTGTTCTTGTTGTGGCGGCTGCTTCTGTTCTTGTTGCGGTGGCTGCTTCTGTTCTTGTTGCGGCGGCTGCTTCTGTTCTTGTTGCGGCGGCTGCACACTGATCTGCTGAGTTTGCGCCTGCATTGAACTTGATTGTGTACTACTTTGCGGTAATGACATTTCTTCAACATCGCTGCTCGTTAGTAGACTGGCTACCTCTGCGACACTAAAGCCCTTGGGCCTAGGTTGGTGGGGTTGGACTGCTGTGCTGCTCCCAGCTTGGTTCCCGGACAACGCTTTGGTGCCAAAAAAAACATTGGCCGGCACACCACCAGTCGTGGTTAATGGCACTTCCTTTTTCTGTTCCTTCTTCTCACCGGCAACTTTCTTGGTACTGGACCTGGTACCTTTCTTTGAGGCCATGTTCTTCAGACGTCAGGCAGGATGCAGATGCACAACAAGTTCTGGTCACACGTGGACGTGATGCGCAGCAGGACTTCTGTCTGGCTGGCAGTGCAACAGGTAGCCGGATGATGCTGATGACACCTCCTACTCTGTCTTTTGTGCACCTAAAAGCAAATAAGACAGGAGAAGAACATCAGTGAAATGTTGCATTTGTTGTTGTGGTTCAGTTACTTAGTACTGTACTAGTGCAAATAAAAGATAGTCTAGCCATTTATGACTTTTTTTTTAACTACAGCTATGTTATACTTCTGTGTACAGCCACACACTACACTCGCAGGAAGGATAGGAAAGTTAATAATAACCACCAAAATAAAAATGTAATGAAAGTGGGGTGGGCAATTAAATTATTTGAGCATCCCAGCATCCATGGAGCTGCTGCTGGCAAAGGGGGAGGATGGATGGAAGCAGTAAGCCAAATAGCCAATAGGAAAACCATGCAGGCCTATGGCAAAAGCAGGACACTAATAACTCACAGTCCAAACACCAAAAAAGGCCACCACCCACATGGACACTCACAAATCACAAACAACCCGGGGGCCTCGGAAACACCAGGAGCTGACAAAAGGCCTATAAAAGCCAGGTAAAGGATGCATGCTAAAGCACACTGCTCTGCCTTTTTAATGCAACAAAATGGAAATACGAACATTCACAGGCCCCAAAAAGGTCTGCAGGGTGCATGCATTGCACACCAACACACCAGACACATACAACAAAAGCATGTCTTTAAGACAACCAACATCAGAAAGGCCACCCCAAAAAACACACTTCCCCAACTCAATCCAATGCCATACATGCCCTAAATGACGTCTAAATTCAACAGATCACACAGAAAACACTTGATTAATAAAGCTGTGGCTACCTGCTCTGATCCTAGTGGATGAAAAAGCAGGCCTGTTGGCAGACAAGGCCAGGCAAGCTTGCAGGCCTAGGCCTCAAAATGGCCACCAGCCACATGGCCAGGCCCAACAACATCACAAAGGCCACCCCCAAAAAACACACTTCCCCAACTCAATCCAATGCCATCCATGCCCTAAATGATGTGTAAAAACAACAGATCACACAGAAAACACTTGATTAATAAAGCTGTGGCTACCTGCTCTGATCCTAGTGGATGAACAAGCAGGCCTGTTGGCAGACAAGGCCAGGCAAGCTTGCAGGCCTAGGCTTCAAAATGGCCACCAGCCACATGGCCAGGCCCAACATCACAAAGGCCACCCCCAAAAAACACACTTCCCCAACTCAATCCAATGCCATCCATGCCCTAAATGATGTCTAAATTCAACAGATCACACAGAAAACACTTGATTAATAAAGCTGTGGCTACCTGCTCTGATCCTAGTGGATGAAAAAGCAGGCCTGTTGGCAGACAAGGCCAGGCAAGCTTGCAGGCCTAGGCCTCAACATGGCCACCAGCCACATGGCCAGGCCCAACAACATCACAAAGGCCACCCCCAAAAAACACACTTCCCCAACTCAATCCAATGCCATCCATGCCCTAAATGATGTCTAAATTCAGCAGATCACACAGAAAACACTTGATTAATAAAGCTGTGGCTACCTGCTCTGATCCTAGTGGATGAAAAAGCAGGCCTGTTGGCAGACAAGGCCAGGCAAGCTTGCAGGCCTAGGCCTCAAAATGGCCACCAGCCACATGGCCAGGCCCAACAACATCACAAAGGCCACCCCCAAAAAGCACACTTCCCCAACTCAATCCAATGCCATCCATGCCCTAAATGATGTCTAAATTCAACAGATCACACAGAAAACACTTGATTAATAAAGCTGTGGCTACCTGCTCTGATCCTAGTGGATGAAAAAGCAGGCCTGTTGGCAGACAAGGCCAGGCAAGCTTGCAGGCCTAGGCCTCAAGATGGCCACCAGCCACATGGCCAGGCCCAACAACATCACAAAGGCCACCCCCAAAAAACACACTTCCCCAACTCAATCCAATGCCATCCATGCCCTAAATGATGTCTAAATTCAACAGATCACACAGAAAACACTTGATTAATAAAGCTGTGGCTACCTGCTCTGATCCTAGTGGATAAAAAAGCAGGCCTGTTGGCAGACAAGGCCAGGCAAGCTTGCAGGCCTAGGCCTCAAAATGGCCACCAGCCACATGGCCAGGCCCAAAAACATCACAAAGGCCACCCCCAAAAAACACACTTCCCCAACTCAATCCAATGCCATCCATGCCCTAAATGATGTCTAAATTCAACAGATCACACAGAAAATACTTGATTAATAAAGCTGTGGCTACCTGCTCTGATCCTAGTGGATGAAAAAGCAGGCCTGTTGGCAGACAAGGCCAGGCAAGCTTGCAGGCCTAGGCCTCAAAATGGCCACCAGCCACATGGCCAGGCCCAACAACATCACAAAGGCCACCCCCAAAAAGCACACTTCCCCAACTCAATCCAATGCCATCCATGCCCTAAATGATGTCTAAATTCAACAGATCACACAGAAAACACTTGATTAATAAAGCTGTGGCTACCTGCTCTGATCCTAGTGGATGAAAAAGCAGGCCTGTTGGCAGACAAGGCCAGGCAAGCTTGCAGGCCTAGGCCTCAAAATGGCCACCAGCCACATGGCCAGGCCCAACAACATCACAAAGGCCACCCCCAAAAAACACACTTCCCCAACTCAATCCAATGCCATCCATGCCCTAAATGATGTCTAAATTCAACAGATCACACAGAAAACACTTGATTAATAAAGCTGTGGCTACCTGCTCTGATCCTAGTGGATGAAAAAGCAGGCCTGTTGGCAGACAAGGCCAGGCAAGCTTGCAGGCCTAGGCTTCAAAATGGCCACCAGCCACATGGCCAGGCCCAACAACATCACAAAGGCCACCCCCAAAAAACAAACTTCCCCAACTCAATCCAATGCCATCCATGCCCTAAATGATGTCTAAATTCAACAGATCACACAGAAAACACTTGATTAATAAAGTTGTGGCTACCTGCTCTTATCCTAGTGGATGAAAAAGCAGGCCTGTTGGCAGACAAGGCCAGGCAAGCATGCAAGCCTAGGCCTCAAAATGGCCACCAGCCACATGGCCAGGCCCAACATCACAAAGGCCACCCCAAAAAACACACTTCCCCAACTCAATCCAATGCCATCCATGCCCTAAATGATGTCTAAATTCAACAGATCACACAGAAAACACTTGATTAATAAAGCTGTGGCTACCTGCTCTGATCCTAGTGGATGAAAAAGCAGGCCTGTTGGCAGACAAGGCCAGGCAAGCTTGCAGGCCTAGGCTTCAAAATGGCCACCAGCCACATGGCCAAGCCCAACAACATCACAAAGGCCACCCCAAAAAACACACTTCCCCAACTCAATCCAATGCCATCCATGCCCTAAATGTGCTTGAAAATGAAATACATTCAAAAAACAACAAAAGGAACAGTTGCTTCATCATGCCCACACACACCCATGAGGCCATGCCCATGGCTAGCTCGGGCCTACTACTACTACCCACAAAATAAAAAAAATAAAAAAAGGAATGATGATAATTAATTATCAAAAATAAATTGTAGTTACAACTGCAATGCCCACAATCAAACAAACACAACAACCACTTACTTGTAAAATATCCTATTCCAAAAATCCTCAAATCCAATTGCAATGATGCAGCAGACAAAAAGAGTGATCTTTCCAGCTCCAAATCCAAAGGCAGAATGAGCAGGAGATGGACAAAGCACTGGGAGGAGCCTGCTGGACAGGAACAGGAAGTTGGAGATTCTGTGTCACTTCCTCCCTCTCTCCACCTTTTAAAAAAATGACTCCTTGCACAACAAGCATTTGCAATGCAATAGGTCTCGCACTTACGCAAGTTTGAGCTCTTGGCATTGTAAATGACAATGCCTCTTATTTATGTTTTGGTATTTAAAACATAAATAAAAGCATTGCCATTTACAATTCTAAAAGCTTAAACTCTCGCAAATGCGATACATATTGCTTTGCAAATGCTTGTTTTAGAAAGCTGCGTGTTAATTCGCTACAAACGTAATGCTGCCTTTAGGCTATTCTATCAGTTCATTCTGTTTTAAATGTATTCACACCTTGTGCTTCAAAAAAGAAAGAAAGATGTGCCAAGCAGTGTGGGGTGGTGTGAAATGTTGCAATTGTTTCTTAAATGTACTTCTGTTAGAGACTGCGGCAGCACACTTAAAAGTTGGGATATAAGGATGTAGGGTATAACAAAGCTGCATGTTCCTTTGTCGTGACCCCTGGCTTAATGTGTGAGCAGTAACTGAGCCAGTGTACAACTGCTGACTGTTATCAGTTCCTCCCTGCCCCAAGAGGTCTGGCGTGGTGTCAAAAGTTCCAATTGTTTAGACTGTGGCAGCATAATAAAAGACATGTGGCCTGGCACTTAAGATTGCTATCTCCTTGAGAAGTTGCTGTTCTGTCCCATAGGAGCAGTGAAAAGAGAGTTCCATTAAGGTAGAAGGAAAACGGAAGGTTTATAAGGAGGTGCATTTTCGTATTGTACCGTATGAAAAAATGTGTAGATTTCTGTTATCAGAATTAAGTGTTTATAATTTGGAATAAATGGAAGCATTTTTTGTAGATGTTTTGATATATGTTAGACGAGGCAGGGTAGCCATGTGTTAGGTGTGGCCAGAGTCACACTGATTTATGGTGGGGCTCCCATTCACCAAACTTTAAAGTGTTTAATCCACTATAGAAATATTGTACAAAGAAAATTGTATAGTTCTTAGTATATTTGGGTAACGTTTATGTTGTACAATGGCATGCAGGTTTCTAACAACGCGCCTTTATTAAAACTCCTTTTTTTGTAATTTCAATTTTGACAGTTGTTCCCTCTTACTTCTATGTATCACACCATATCCGTTTCTTCTGGCACCCTGCGTGTGGGAGCAGTGAAATATTAAGCGCTGTAAGCCAAAGCATAATTTTAAATGTGACCTTATTAACCTCGCAGGCTCCTTAAGTATATGCAGCACGGACTCCGCTGAGGGGAAACAGCAATCAAGGAGGATGGTTCTGTCTGGCTTCTGCCCTAGTAGCGCCTCTGGTCTGTTTCCTGCTGACACTTGTTAATTTAGCATTTCTAATGTAATTGCAAACAAGCCGCGCTGTCGGCATGCTTGAACCACAGTTACTATTTCCCACATCTCTAGTGTCAAGTAGGCAATATTTACTTCATTTTAATGTACTTGCTTTCGGTCTTGATTCCTTTATATGTGTAACTGTAGTATACTTCGATCACACTACAAAAGGATGCAACAAGGATACTGTAAAGAAAGTTTTTATTTGCCTGTGGAACATTCCTGTGGTATGGTGAGCCAGTGAGAGTGAGTCAATGAGTGAGTGAGTGAGAGTGAGTCAGTGAGAGTGAGTCAATCAGTAAGAGTGAGTCAATTAGTGAGAGGGTGACTCAGTGAGAGTGAGTTAATTAGTGAGCAAGTGAGCCAGTGAGAGTGAGTCAATTAGTGAGAGAGAGAGTGAGTCAGTGAGAGTGAGTCAATAAGTGAGTCATTGAGAGTGAGTCAATTAGTAAGTGACTGTGAGAGTGAGTCAATTAGTGAAAGTGAGTCAGTGAGATTGAGTCATAAGAGAGAGTGACTCAGTGAGAGTGAGTCAATTAGTGAGTCAGTGAGAGTAAGTCAGTGAGAGTGAGCCAGTGAGAGTGAGTCAATGAGTGAGTGAGAGAGTCAGTGAGAGTGAGTCTGTGAGAGTGAGTCTGTGAGAGTGTGGAAATTAGTGAGAGAGTGAGTCAATTAGTGAGAGAGTGACTCAGTGAGTCAATTAGTGAGTGAGTCAGTGAGAGTGAGTCAATTAGTGATAGTGAGTCAGTAAGAGTGAGTCATGAGAGAGAGAGTGAGTCAGTCAATTAGTGAGAGAGTGACTCAGTGAGTGAGTCAATCAGCGAGTGAGTCAGTGAGAGTGAGTCAGTGAGAGTGAGTTATGAGAGAGAGAGTGAGTCAGTGAGAGTGAGTCAATTAGTGAGAGAGTGACTCAGTGAGAGTGAGTAAATTAGTGAGAAAGTGAGCCAGTGAGAGTGAGTCAATTACTGAGAGAGAGAGTGAGTCAGTGAGAGTGAGTCAATTAGTGAGTAATTGAGAGTGAGTCAATTAGTGTGTGAGTCAGTGAGAGTGAGTCAATTAGTGAGAGTGAGTCAGTGAGAGTGAGTTATGAGAGAGAGAGTGAGTCAGTGAGAGTGAGTCAATTAGTGAGAGAGTGACTCAGTGAGAGTGAGTAAATTAGTGAGCAAGTGAGCCAGTGAGAGTGAGTCAATTAGTGAGAGAGAGTCAGTGAGAGTGAGTCAATTAGTGAGTCAGTGAGAGTGAGTCAATTAGTGAGTCATTGAGAGTGACTCAATTAGTGAGTGAGTCAGTGAGAGCGAGTCAATTAGTGAGATTGAGTCAGTGAGAGTGAGTCATGAGAGAGAGTGAGTCTGTGAGAGTGAGTCAATTAGTGAGTCATTGAGAGTGAGTCAATTAGTGAGTGTGTCAGTGAGAGTGAGTCAATTAGTGAGAGTGTCAGTGAGAGTGAGCCAATTAGTGAGTCCGTGAGAGTAAGTGAGTGAGAGTGAGCCAGTGTGAGTGAGTCAATTAGTGAGAGAGTGAGTAAGTCAGTGAGAGTGAGTCAATTAGTGAGTCATTGAGAGTGAGTCTATTAGTGAGTGAGTCAGTGAGAGCGAGTTAATTAGTGAGATTGAGTCAGTGAGAGTGAGTCATGAGAGAGAGTGAGTCAGTGAGAGTGAGTCAATTAGTGAGTCATTGAGAGTGAGTCAATTAGTGAGTGTGTCAGTGAGAGTGAGTCAATTAGTGAGAGTGTGTCAGTGAGAGTGAGTCAATTAGTGAGTCCGTGAGAGTAAGTCAGTGAGAGTGAGCCAGTGTGAGTGAGTCAATTAGTGAGAGAGTGAGTGAGTCAGTGAGAGTGAGTCAATTAGTAAGTCATTGAGAGTGAGTCAATTAGTGAGTGAGTCAGTGAGAGCGAGTTAATTAGTGAGATTGAGTCAGTGAGAGTGAGTCATGAGAGAGAGTGAGTCAGTGAGAGTGAGTCAATTAGTGAGTGAGTCAGTGAGAGTGAGTCAATTAGTGAGTGAGTCAGTGAGAGTGAGTCAATTAGTGAGAGAGAGAGTCAGTGAGAGTGAGTCAATTAGTGAGTCATTGAGAGTGAGTCAATTAGTAAGTGAGTCTGTGAAAGTGAGTCAATTAGTGAGAGTGAGTCAGTGAGAGTGAGTCATGAGAGAGAGTGAGTCAGTGAGAGTGAGTCAATTAGTGAGTGAGTCAGTGAGAGTGAGTCAATTAGTGAGTGAGTCAGTGAGAGTGAGTCAATTAGTGAGAGTGAGTCCGTGAGAGTGAGTCAATTAGTGAGTCAGTGAGAGTAAGTCAGTGAGAGTGAGCCAGTGAGAGTGAGCCAGCGAGAGTGAGTCAATGAGTGAGTGAGTCTGTGAGAGTGAGTCTGTGAGAGTGAGTCTGTGAGAGTGAGTCAGTGAGAGTGTGGGAATTAGTGAGAGAGTGACTCAGTGAGTGAGTCAATTAGTGAGTGAGTCAGTGAGAGTGAGTCAATTAGTGATAGTGAGTCAGTGAGAGTGAGTCATGAGAGAGAGAGTGAGTCTGTGTGAGTGAGTCAACCTATGGCATAAGTGGCCTTTTTTTCAAGTCACTGCTTATGGCACGGAGCAAGGGAAAAGAGTAACTAAAGTAACCATTAATCGCCACTTAATGTGAATAGATTATATAAATTAATTTTTAATCACAATATATGCAGAATACATTTCACTGCATGTCTTCCAGCCGCAGCTGCTTATGTCAAAGTGCAGGTTACAGAGCAGAGCCAGGACTGTGTACTACCTTAACTAGAACACTGGAAAATTAAGAGAGAGTAAGTGAGTGAGAGTGAGCCAGTGTGAGTGAGTCAATTAGTGAGAGAGTGAGTAAGTCAGTGAGAGTGAGTCAATTAGTGAGTCATTGAGAGTGAGTCTATTAGTGAGTGAGTCAGTGAGAGCGAGTTAATTAGTGAGATTGAGTCAGTGAGAGTGAGTCATGAGAGAGAGTGAGTCAGTGAGAGTGAGTCAATTAGTGAGTCATTGAGAGTGAGTCAATTAGTGAGTGTGTCAGTGAGAGTGAGTCAATTAGTGAGAGTGTGTCAGTGAGAGTGAGTCAATTAGTGAGTCCGTGAGAGTAAATCAGTGAGAGTGAGCCAGTGTGAGTGAGTCAATTAGTGAGAGAGTGAGTGAGTCAGTGAGAGTGAGTCAATTAGTAAGTCATTGAGAGTGAGTCAATTAGTGAGTGAGTCAGTGAGAGCGAGTTAATTAGTGAGATTGAGTCAGTGAGAGTGAGTCATGAGAGAGAGTGAGTCAGTGAGAGTGAGTCAATTAGTGAGTGAGTCAGTGAGAGTGAGTCAATTAGTGAGTGAGTCAGTGAGAGTGAGTCAATTAGTGAGAGAGAGAGTCAGTGAGAGTGAGTCAATTAGTGAGTCATTGAGAGTGAGTCAATTAGTAAGTGAGTCTGTGAAAGTGAGTCAATTAGTGAGAGTGAGTCAGTGAGAGTGAGTCATGAGAGAGAGTGAGTCAGTGAGAGTGAGTCAATTAGTGAGTGAGTCAGTGAGAGTGAGTCAATTAGTGAGTGAGTCAGTGAGAGTGAGTCAATTAGTGAGAGTGAGTCCGTGAGAGTGAGTCAATTAGTGAGTCAGTGAGAGTAAGTCAGTGAGAGTGAGCCAGTGAGAGTGAGCCAGTGAGAGTGAGTCAATGAGTGAGTGAGTCTGTGAGAGTGAGTCTGTGAGAGTGAGTCTGTGAGAGTGAGTCAGTGAGAGTGTGGCAATTAGTGAGAGAGTGACTCAGTGAGTGAGTCAATTATTGAGTGAGTCAGTGAGAGTGAGTCAATTAGTGATAGTGAGTCAGTGAGAGTGAGTCATGAGAGAGAGAGTGAGTCTGTGTGAGTGAGTCAACCTATGGCATAAGTGGCCTTTTTTTCAAGTCACTGCTTATGGCACGGAGCAAGGGAAAAGAGTAACTAAAGTAACCATTAATCGCCACTTAATGTGAATAGATTATATAAATTAATTTTTAATCACAATATATGCAGAATACATTACACTGCATGTCTTCCAGCCGCAGCTGCTTATGTCAAAGTGCAGGTTACAGAGCAGAGCCAGGACTGTGTACTACCTTAACTAGAACACTGGAAAATTAAAAAAAAAAAAAACGTGCAGTGTTAGCATTTATTCAGAAGGGAAAGTGTAATTTTATTCCTTTCTCCAAGTATAGCTGTTGATACAGTACGCATTTCCAACTTATAGCGGGTATCATCTACAAACGTACGAACGAAGCAGCATTCCACTCCCACACGCCTGGCTGGAACTGAGTGAGACCTGCAAACTCTGAGGTGGGAAATGCAAGTATTACATTTGATCACCGACGCGGCCTCCATCGTGAATGCAGTCTGCATTTGAAACGTCGAACGTTAGAATGGTTCTATGCGTTGGCGCCACTATTGGTGGCCGCGAGTGGCCCTATAATGTGTGAAGGAAGTAGAAATTCCAAGCTCATTCCCGTACTTCAGTTAAACTGCGACAGAACAAAATGGCGTGTTTTCTAAAGCCTGCCCGTTTTGATGAGCTCACTCTCTAACAATGCTTCTCACATGAATGGATAGACAGTCTTTTCCAGGGCACCGAGCAACGGCGCTTCACAGGCGTCGCGTCATCCCCGTAAAGTGGCTTCTAGACGGCGCTGTGAAAGAAAGATTTGAACAAGTCTATGTTAAAGGTGAAAGGAATGATATGCTTTACAGATGTGTAGAAGTCGTCTGAGTTGCCATAGTTCTCTCCATAACTAGTGCCTCGCTTATTGCCCCTATTTCACCAGCTGCATGAGCTCTGCAATATAACACACAGGGCATGGTTGAAACAAGCCCAGCGGAGCGTGGCGCGCGCGCGCGCTTGGGGGTGGGGGAGCGCATTCCAGGAGGGGGAGCGGACCCTTTGAAGTGCTCCCAAAAGGCGGATTGCATGGCGGCACGATGCGCGTGATTGTGCACGTGCTAGCCATGCAATCCCCTTTTTGGGAGCACTTTTCAAACCCGCTTTCTATAGTCTCGCTTTGCGATCGCTTGCGCGATAGGAATGTCGAGACCTAAAAAGTGTCACAGTAAATCCAAAAGTCTAAAATAAAAAATAGCCGTGCCCATTGTAAAAACAAATCCTTCCTACCTGTTTTGGGGATTTTTTAATACCTCAATTTATTGTATGTTTTTTTTCCAAGCATTTACCCATATTGTGGAAAAAATTTCGGCCCGCTAACAATCCTGTGCAAAAGATTAACTATTAGAAAGTACAGGCATATGGGGGATAGAAATGTTTGGAGTTAACCGTAAACTTAATCTCTGCTGAGGGGAAACATCAAAATCAAGGAGGGTGGCTCTGTCTGGCTTGTGCCCCAGTGACGCCTCTTGTCTGTTCCCTGCTAACACTTGTTAATTTAGCATTATAATGTAAGTGCAAACAAGCTGCACTGGATGCATGCTTTTCAGACAATGTTACCTTCCCGGAGAATAAAAAAAAAAAAGCATTGGCATAGCCAATAGGTCTCGCTTTTCGGACATTATAAGTATTTAGTTATGCAGCACAATATCCTTGGTGCAACAACATTCACTGTTGCATGACTAAACACTTATAAGGTCCCAAAAGCGAGACCGATTGGCTATGCCAATGCTTGTTCGTTCTTGGCAGTAAATTGTTCTTTTATGCCAAGGGGATTTGCTAGAGCACTACAGTTTCCAGCTGGTGGAATCCGTACGTGTCCCAGCTGAGTTCAATGGTGACTAGGAGTGTCTTTAAAGCCCCCGTGAACTTGACATGTTCATTCATTCTTTCATTTTCGTGGGAAGAGTTTCAGGCCATAGTAATTAAGAGGGGATCTTTTTACCACCCTAATACTTCAGGAATTTGTAAGCATTGCTGGAAGACGGGCTTTCTGTTGTGATTGCACCATGCATTTTTCTGCCCCCGTTGCGGAGTGCGATATAAGCTGACAAAATTGTTTTAGATTTAACTCTTCAAGCAAAGTGCTGCTTGTGGAGAAATGTAGTTTGTGTTTAAGCCATACGCTTAATCACATAGGCCATGATGCCCCTTTTAGAGACCCCACTTTTTTCATCCCACTTAAAACCCTGATGGCAAGCTCTTCCATTCCTGGTGCTTTGCAGAAGTTTTAAGACGTTCTTAGAGTTTCCCGTTGCTCAAATGGGTGTATGTTCTAATATTTATATGTTTCCCTCATCTCCATTGCTTGATTTTGCACTTATGAGAAAGTGCCACTCATACTCGTTGAAATGTCACTCATAATTTACACTGAATATCCCGTTTTCCTCTTTTAAAATGTTGGCACGAATGCTTTAGCAAACAGGCTGCGACCTAAAATGGGCGTAGCAGAAGGAGAGAAAGCCCTAGCAGTGAAGAGGTTAAAGTAGTTTTGCTATAGCAACGAGTGCGCTAACACACTGAGAGCAGAGAGACGCTCTAGTTTTTTGTATGTCCTCTCTGAATTAAGACGAAACTGACATAGTGCATTCAAAGATGGCCTCTTAGGTTTTCAGATAACAGTCAAAAAAGAGACGCAGAGAAGAGTGCATGCCTTAATTTAGTAGTGAATAGTATTTATGAAGCAGATATATATAACGTTCTATTTCTGAGCGAAGAGTTACGAAATCTCTATACAATCGTTTTTATCACACCAAAATTCTTGTGCGTTGACATATGCCTTAAAACATTCTCAGCGTGTTGGTTTTGAAAGAAAAGATAATAAAAATCCAGATAAAAAAATGTAAAACTGTACGAATTGCGTATCTCTTCTAATAATATCTCATACACCCTCACCTCTCTGTAAGATGGCCGCCTCCTTGCAGGATAGAAAGTCTGAAGTTTATCGCCGTCTTTCTGGTTCCTTCCGAGGGCGGGAGGCTTGAATAGCTACTCTGTAGTTGGGATCTGCGGGCGACTGTGGAGCTGCACAGCAGGAGGTAAGAAAGGATACCAAATGACGTGAGCCCGAGGTGGCGCATTGTTGTAGATAGACCCTCACACCAGAGATAGATAAGAATAGTAGTTAATTAGGAGCACAGAGAAGCGTTGGCAATCCCACCAGAAATCAGCATACAGTAGTCACACTCCAGAACATAGCTCTGTCACTAAGCATAGCAATATTGGAATGATATGAGTATTCTATACTTAAAGTAACATAACACCACTCATGTAACCAAACAATTTAAGATTACAACATATCCTCCTTCCTTACATAAAGGAAGAAAAAAAAACACATTAATAAACAAGATCAAAATATATCACATTAACAAATATGATCAAAGCATATCAGAAATTGATGTAACCACAAAACGTTTGATCACAAACTATCACTATCCCCAATCCTTCATCTTAACACATTTACAATGAATCCCCACATACATAATCTTGTAAGTATCTGGGTGGACATCTTAACCTTTCAGGCCTAACCCTATTGGTAATACTGTCACCAGAATCACTGGGTGTAGTTTCAGTAACCCTTCCACTAGCTTCACCACCACTCATGAGAAAATGGGGATTAAAACTCACACCCCTATTACCACAAGCAATCCCAGCAATCCCATCAGTCCCATCACCTGTTTTTTTCTTCTTATAAAGTGCCACCCTTCTCAAATTCCAATTTTCCCCATTGTAAAGCGTAACATGTCTACTATGGACACCTTTCACTTTATACGGTCCACGAAACTTGGTAAATCCAGCACAAATACGTCCCGGTTTCACCTTCACCCAATCATTAGGTTCTATATTTGTCTTAAGCATCAAATCTTTGCCTTCCCCTTTAATATCACCACCAAGGCTAGCTAAACCCAAACACCCTTTCATCCAAGCAGGAACTAATTTGGTACTAGCTGCACGCCCCCTCATAACCACAAATGGAATTTTCCCTGAAACAGTGTTTTCTGTAGTGCGATACGCCCATACCAAATCATTAACTAACTTTTCCACATCCTCCCTGCTTGCCACAGCCAATTGTATCACCCCTTTTAACATACGGTTAGCCCTCTCAACCATGCCATTCCCCTGTGGGTTGTACAAAGACGTTTTAACATGCACAATTCCACAGGACTCCAAAAATGAAGTCATCTCAGTTGAAATTAGTTGAGTGCCATTATCAGTGACCAATTTAACAGGATAGCCTTCCTCCCTAAAAACTTCAGATAGGATGTTTATAGTGCTTTTGGTGGTTATTTCTTTGACAAACCTTACAACCAGCCACTTTGATGTGACATCCACCATAACTATCCCAAACTTGAGATTGTACTTCATGCTGGAAAATGGACCTATGAAATCCAAACAAACTGTGTGCCACGGTAATTCGGGATCTACAATTTTACCCAAATTCAATTGGTTACCCACTTTTAATCTTTTCTCACTCTCAAAACACTCTGCACATGACTCGACCCAATCAGAAATATCCCTGTCCATAACTGGCCACCAAAAGTGTTCTCTTATCCTCTTCTTTGTAAGAGACTGACCCATGTGACCCTCATGTGTGAGTTTAAATAACACAAATCGCATATCTAACGGAGGAACAATTTTATCTTCCTTCATTATAATGTTAGTCTCACCATCCACAATAGACAAGTCTCCAAGAATCTTTAAAAAAGGTCTTACTGCAATGGGGAGGGTACTCTCCCTTCTACCTCCTTTCACTATCAAATCTCTCACTACCTTTAAACTTTCATCTTTGTCCATACTAGCATTCCATTCCTTCTCACCAACAGCACCATTAGTCCAACTCACCATTTCAACCATTGTAGCTACAGCACCCTCACATAGAAAAGACTCCACATTTGATTTGTCCACTTCATCCCAAGGTAAAGGTAACCTTGATAACCCATCTGCCTGGCAATTTCTCCATCCAGCAATATAATCAATCCTGTATAAGTACTCTTGTAAACGAGCAGCTAATCTAGCCAGTCTTGCAGAACCTTTATTCGCACCTCCAGGAGACAAAATTTTTACAAGTGGTTTGTGATCCGTCTCCAATGTGAATTGGAAACCCCATAGGTACATTCTAAAATACTCAGCACCCCACGCTGCAGCCAAAGCTTCTTTCTCTATCACTGAGTAATTTCTTTCTGAGCTCGTAAGGGACCTTGAGGCAAAGGCAACCGTTTTCCTTTCTGGACCATGAACCTGTGCTAGAACCGCACCAATCCCCACCGCACTAGCACCCACAGTCAAAATCGATCTCAACTTCGTATCAAACGGAGTCAAAATCTCTGCATCACAAATTTCTTTCTTAATTTTTTCAAACGCCAGTTGTTGATCAATGGACCATACATATTTATGTCCTTTTCTCAAAAGAGCTTTAATAACCTCTGTTTTCCCCGCAAAATTATGCACAAATTTTGCATAATATTCAATTAGACCAAGGAATGATCTCAACTGGTCTTTATCTGAAGGAGCCGGAGCTTTCTTTATGGCCTCTAACAAATCTCTCTTTGGCCTAATTCCACTAGCTGACAACGTGTACCCTAAATATTCTACCTCCTCCACCGCAAATTTGCATTTTTCTTTCTTTAAGGTTAAACCTGCATTATCCATTTTCTCTAACACTTCCTTAAGTACCAGATTATGATGCTCCTTTGTGTCTCCAAACACCAGCACATCATCTTGGAAGTAGACTACATTCTTTATACCTTTCAGCACTGACCCCATCATCCTCTGAAACACTCCAGCCGCGGATGCCAAGCCAAAAGGCATCCTTGTAAATTGAAATATTCCCTCAGTTGTTATAAATGCTGTCAATGGTTTGGACTCCTCATGCAATTTGATTTGGTGATACGCACTACGTAAATCCAATTTAGAAAAATACCTTCCACCCTTTAATGACAAAATCAATTCATTTATATTAGGCAGCGGAAACGTGTCTACTACAATGTTCTGATTTAACGAGCGCAAGTCCACACAGAACCTGTAACTACCATCAGGTTTGCTCGTGATCACAACCGGTGAAATCCATCTGGATGTTTCAATCTGTTCAATAATACCTTGTTCACTCATCTCGTCAAGCATACGTTTAACCTCCTGTCTGGCAATGATTGGAACCCTTCTCACTCTGTGTTGCATAGGGACCGCATCTGGCTTGAGTATTATTTTATGAACATACCCTTTAAGCTCCCCAATCCCTTCAGAAAACAGGTTCGTCATACCTTCAATAATACTCTCAATGTGATCTCATCTACTACCATTACCTGTTGTTCCGCCCTGGGATTTAGAATGATATGGAGATCATACTGATGTGCCCAACCTAAAATCGGTGGTCCACTGCGTGCCACGTACACTTTACCTTTCACACACCTTCCCTGAAACACAATGTCAGTGAGCATGTAACCCTCAATATCTATCCTTTCCCCTTGATATCCTCCTGGATTTATATCTTTGGGAAGTAACGCTACCTCTGGCCAGTTTTCCTCATAAATTGCTCGAGGGATAATTGTCCAGAAAGACCCCGAATCCACCATTAACTCAGTGTCTTTTCCTTGTATTTGAAATATCGCCTTGGGTCTTATTCTTCTTCCCAATGCCATAGTCAAATCATCCTCTTCAACACACAATATCTTATTTAAGCCTTTATCTACGCATGTCGTCACTACCTTATCATCATTATTTTGTACAATTGCTACCTTCGGTCTACTGTTTGTTTTGCACATTTTGTAGAAATGACCTTTACGTCCGCATTTCTTACATACTTTATCAAGAGCATAACATCTCTTATAGTCAGCCATGTGGTATGTACTTCCACACCTTGTGCACATTTTCTCATGCGTTTTGTTATACTCTGAATTTCCTTCAGAGTTATTATTACTTCTTTTAGAGGGTATCCTCCCACTAGACTCATTATTCTTATTGCTGCTTACAGCAGCCACATCTTCTTGTATCACATTCGTCGTACTCGTTGTACTCTCTTTCTTTTCCATTTCTTTCATACATGTCTCTGACTGTTCCACCACCTTGGCTATATCAATGGCATTACCTAACGTTGGGTTTTTTGCCGCCCACAATCTCTCTTGCATTTTTTTGTTGCAACATTGCACAATAAGTTGGTCTCTAATCATTTCATCCCTCATTGCGCCAAAATGACACTTAAGGGATAACTCACGTAAGAGTGTGACGAACTGGTCAATCGTTTCATCACATCTTTGGGGTTGCGTATAAAACTTATGCCTACACATTACAATGTTCACCTCTTTAGCATACTGTTTCCTTAATCTTTCTTTTGCTTCATTGTAAACATTTGTGATCACTCTACCTTCACCATCTGTACCCACCGGTAGAAATCTAAAAGCATGCTGTCCTTCTTTCCCCAAAGTGCTTAATAACAATGCTTTTTTCCTTTCTGCATTAAAATCATTCCCATCTAGTGCTATTATATAATTTTCAAAAATATCGATCCATTCATCCCATTCTATGGGAGGATCACCTGGTTGTTGTAGGAATAATGGTGGTGGTACCACAGTACTCCCTTCCATTGTCTATGGTCTTGTTTGAATGCAACTTCCTATTTGGGGTTGTTATTTATATATAGTCTTTTTTTTTTTTTTTTTTATACACAACAAAAAAAAAATATTATTATTACCCCAAATTCACCTGCAAAGTGAACAACCAAACCAACCAATTCCTATAGCCAGGTACAAACTAGAGACATGTTTATACTTCTATTTCTTCTATATGCTTGATATGTACACCACTGGTGTCACCACAATTTGCCAAGCCTAAAAAAAAAAAAAAAATTTCACTGAAGGCGTTTCCAGTTACATTAATGTTCCTTCCCTTTTTAGGTCGAGGACTACCGGTCTGCCGAAAGGCAGAACCGGAAGTCGGAGATTTAATGACTTGGAGAAGAGGGGCTTGAACCAGCCCCTCTTCTCCCCTGTTCTCCATTGGCTGGCCTCGTAAATGCTGGCCAGCCACTGGAGAAGATGTCAGTCACTCTGATTAGGCCCCGTCCTTTTCGGATCGGGGGGCGTGTTTTTTGCGAGAAGTCTCATTCTCTCCTCCAGCCAATGGCTGGAGGAGAGAAAAGACAAACACGCCCCCGAATCCGAAAGCTCCCCTGCCTTTCTCCGAGGCATTTCTGCTTCGCCTCGGAGAAAGGCAGTGGTGTGCTTGTTTGCATTCTCCACAGTTCCCCGGCCGTCTCTTCAATTCCAGCGTCTTAGAAGAAAGCTTTTTTGCATTCTCCAAAGTTCCCCGGCCGTCTTTTCAATTCCAGACCACAAACAAAAGCCAAGAATTAAATATCTGTACTGTCACATTCCACTCCCTCCAACCCCCCACCGGTGAGAGTGGTCTCCCTGCACACTGCCCAGTCCCTCTGCTCGTTCTTCAGAGGTTCTCTTGTATGCCTTTTCTCCCGCCCTTCACACACCCTGCCCTCTGACTCGCGGGAGGGGGGCCTGGTCTGAACTTTGCTCTTCGCTGCCCGGGAGAGCTGCGCACAGGGTTGTTTTCCCTCCTCGCGCCTTCTCGCGGGTGTCCAGTGTCACTCCCCGGGGCAGGCCTGCCTCCCTTCGCGCAAAGGCGCTAGGAAGGGCTGCTTCGAGGGGCCCTGCGAGGCAACAGGCAAAGGACACAGAAGCAACGCAATTTCAACCCAGAACCTGGGGGAATTCCGGATACAGCCATTGGAAAAATGCCTATGAAACACGAGGAGATGTGAGCTCTGAAATTACAAGGAGATCCACATCCTACAGTGCAACGGGGCGGCCTCGAAAACCAGACGGACGAGTCCTCAGAAATTTAACCTCAAAAAGGACGGCCAAAAGCGGTGAGAACTTGCCCTAATGACGCTGGTTATTTAGAACCGAACTGCCTTTAGATCCCCGCCGTGTGCACAAAGGGCATCTGAGACGAGAAACTGTGGCTTGTATATAATATTGAAAAAGCATCCACTTGAAGCCCTAGTGACACCACGACAATGTTACTGCTCCTGAGTTTCAAAAAGAGACAACAATATAATCATGCAGTGGCTGAACTCGACAGATTAAGGAATATATCCCAAATTATATATAACAGTCGGTAGACGCATGCCTCTACAGTGTTCTCTTATATTTTGAAACCAGAATTGGTCAAGTTCGTATCCTTTCAAAGTTCCCTTATCAAACAATCATTATCAACGCCAAGTCTGGCCCTGGCACAGTAGTGCGATTTTTGTTTAATATTAATAAAATTTGACACTTCAGACAGCAGTTTCAGCAGAGAGGACAAAGAAGGAATGGGCATGGGATCCAAATACTAATCATGCATATTAGTCTGGGCCACTGGCATTTTGCGATGCTGCAGCGTTTTCCTCATAATTATGGATTTGCCAAACTTCCCAAATAATGCTCGCATAATAAATCTCGGTTTTGAGAGTGATTAAGCTATTGACATTGTAAATAATAATGCCGTTTCTTTAAATGTTTTAAAAACATAAACAAAAATAATGTCATGAGCAATGCCAATAGCTCTAACTTTAACAATGCCGAGACCGTTGCATTGTAAATGCTTGTTTTGTTATAGCTAACAACATATCTCGTTTGGGCCTGCGTTTGTTTCTGGTACATGCCAGGTTAAACTGATTGTCCTTTTCTATCCGGGGTGATGAGGAGGAGTTATTAAAGGTTCTGCTCGATGCATTGTCCTTATTTTTCCTCTGCCCTTCCCCTGTGCAGACAATTTTTGCATCTGGAGCAATCAACGCCTTCTCGATTTGTTGTGAGGATCGAGTTTCCATGTTTTATGCCTATATGTACCCTCCGTTCTGATCACTCCCGTTTGTATTTGTGTTTCATAGTCATTGAAAGCCCATATTGTCATTCCTATGCTACTGTGCACTTTTGGGAGACTTCTGTTGATGTTCTGTTGATGTCCACTTTTCTAGACTTATTGTTGATGTCACATTATGCTCATTAGTCATTTCAAATTCCAGATGCACGCCATTAACATTTGTTTTTTATTGATGTGTTTTTTTCATCTAGGGTCTGTTTCATTCTTGTGTTTTCCAAGGTGATACAAGCAGCCAAAGGGGTATATTATCATGGGCTGGCGATAACATTATCGCCGCTTTAGCATCCGTTTTCGGGCAAAAAGCGGCGATAATGTTATCGCTTTATTAACAAGGACACGCTAGTGCGTGTTTCCTTCCCTTAGCGCAAGGTTTCCTATCGCCTCACTTCGCTAATGAGATGCAAGGTAGGCGTGCCCCTTGCAACTACATTATAAAATATCGCTAAAGGTGCTCCGCTGTATTTACAACGAAGCATCGTCCGGTTTAGCGCTGATGTTTTTCGCGCTAACTGAGCCTTAACGCTGGATTTTAACGTCTGTTAAATTCCAGACTAAGGCATACGTAACAAGGGGGTGGATTGTGTGGCTAAGACCACAGGCCCTATCATCAAGGATATCGTCGTTTTCCATGGACCATCGCTGGGAAATCAGCGTTGTTCCATGGAAAAAGGTGATATTCCCGCTATCGCTGGAATATTTATCGCCATGGCGCTGAGCGTTATTAATACAGCGCTAACATGGCGATAAGTTCCAGCTATAGGAAAATGCGCGCTAAGAGCAGTCAGCGATAATTATCGCTGCCGCTTGATATAATGCCCCAAAATCTTTTTTGCGTCCCATCTGGGGTGATAGCTGTTCTTTCTTTCTTTGCAAACTCCTATAGTCCCTCTGTGTTTCACTGTCCTGCTTAATTGCCTTGCTTCACCTTCCTTACCCTTTGTTTTGCATGAACAGATTCACAGTGAGGGCTTTTACAAAGCAAACACGATCATGTCCATCAGTCTCTGTGGCACATTTCTGACCTCTGATGCATGTCCAGACATGTCCAGCATGTGACAGTATTTCGCATCCGCTTGGATTCGATAATTAATGCATAAAAGTCAACATATTCATAGTCAAATGTTTGAATTGTCAAATCTGAAACAGTCAGGAACTCCCTGGTGGGCAATTTCGTATCTATTTTTAGCTTTGACAAATTCCTCGATGCTCCACCTAGTCCTTGGGGCATAACAATAATCAATGAGAAGAAATGTCATGCCTGCTCTGTCCCTGCTGCTCCTCTTTGCTCTTAGGTCATAACTATTCTGTGCTGTTTACAACCCCAGAGACTGCTGTCTCCTGCATGTCTTCCTTCTCACTGTATTGTTCTCCTATCAAGTTTTGGGATCTCTTATTGATCTTACGTGTTTATTATCTGGGCTACCTAGCATCAGTTTTGTCTGAGTATACTGGTCAGGTATCTTCATCGGAGATTAGGCTCCCTTTAGTACCTGCAGCCTTACATAAATCACCAGGAACTTCCCTTAGAAGGCAGTCACTGATCCCATGAAGTCCTGTGTGTCGACTGGTTGCTCCTCGATGATCTTGACACAGCACCAAAGCAATAATAGGTACAACAGCTCCAGAGGGTCAGCTCTGTCTCTTCATCAGGTTTGAAGAGACCAGGGCCTTCTGGAGCTGCGGCGTACCAATACCCAGTGTACCAGAACCCAACAGCAAACACAGAGAAGAGTCCACTCCAGACTCCCAAAGGACAATAAGCAAGCCCTCGTCGAGGGACATTGAGACACCTGAGGGCCACATCCTGAGAGGTCGAGCTGTCCCAAAATCGCCTCCTAAAGTTGCCTGCTCCTGACCATGAGGCCCTTAAAATGCACAACGCTTGGCTGACCTGTTAGTTGTGCAGCCGGCTCCATCGGTCCTGGCATCAACTAACCTGCTGTATTTCTTTGGTCACCAGTCCCTTGCACCCTCCTCCTTTGAGGGAGCCTGCTTGGACTTACCTGTAAGTCCACCTATCCAGTTTGTTTTCAAGTGGCCCGCTTCCTCTTTGCACACCAGTTCCAAGACCCTCAGCACTCTGCTACTGCCCAATCCGGGATGATCCCGAATTTCTCCCGCTGGAACTTTGCCCCTAGTCCAGATATTGGCCTAAAATGAGAAGGTGAACTTTGTGAAAGCTTTGCCTGAATTTCAATGCATTTTCTGCTTTTTCCCAATTACTTTCTATGGTGCATAATTGCATATAAATGCGATATATTTTCTGAACTTTGAAAAATCGCAACTCCAAAAGGACTTAGCTTAGAACTGTGTTCTTGGTCTTAAAAATTCTATAAAACTCTAAATTATTTTATAAATTGGTCTTCAATTTATTCATGAGTGTGTGTCTCATTTATTGCCTCTATGGAGTACAAAAGATGTTTAGCACTACCCTCTTATAAGCCTTACTGCTCACCCACAGTATCACAAAAAGAGCATTAGATTCATCTGCTTTTACCTCTGTGTACCATTTGGAGAGTCACTGGACTCTGCACAGTGCACATCTTTTTAGTGCACTATATTGAGAGTCAGCTTCCTACATTTGGCAGTTTGGCGGTGGGACAGAAGACTTTGAATTTGCTGGAACCACTTTGTCAATAAGTGACCACATAAGTAAATCGCAAAATTGTCTTTAGTTAGTTAATTTTTCAAAAAGAGCATTTTTTCTAAATTCCTAAAAGTAACTGGTGGGGCTCTTAGTTAAGTCCCTGAAACTTACTTATTAGAAATGTAAAAGTCGATGCTTTAGCTATGACAAGGTATTTGTTTTTTTATTATTTTGTGAAACTTTATAAAAAAGGTCCCAGCTTTAGTACAAATAAGGCCTGAAACCAATAGCCAGGATCAGAAGCTCGACCTGACCTCTTACATGGACTTGAGCCATGATCAGTGTAGTACCCTCTGTAAGGGCTACTGTATCAAACCAGGCAAAAGTCTCAAGAGGGAATATCTCCAAAAGCTGCAGGTCTGTTTGACAGAGATCCCCCAGAACTGGAGACCCTAGCAGGAAAAGCAAAAAGAATGGCTTTAGTCCACCTGCAGCAAATGCAGTTGTGAGTCTCCATATGAGATCACAGGTGAGCCCTGACCAGGTCAAGGTGCTCACTGAGGCAACTCTATTCTCATTGGAGGGGTGGATGTAGCTATCCTGGCTGTCTGATCCAGTATCCTGGAGGGATACAGACAAGAGCCAAAAATAAATGGGCTTAGAGTAGAAGCCCAGAGGGAGACTGGCACCAGTATCACCATGGTGGCTGAGCCTATAAAATTCTTGGAATTTAATAGGGATTTATTCAATTTCAGCAGCTTTTGTGGCCACAGTACGAAAATGCCTTTCTCAGAGGCAATATGGACCAGACTACCAAACGGCTACACAGTGGCTATCAAGGCAGCGAGAAATCATCATTTGAAATCACAGAATGAGCTATGCAACGTGCACCTGCCTCTAACATTGGCCGCATTTTGATGTCACCTCTAAACACTGTCTGCATGGGTATACATATGCGGTCAAAACAGCACTTATAACCCTGCATCTCAGCCCCAAAAAGATGCAGGCCCCCTCCACACTGACTTTTAAGTCACGAAAAGCAGGGATATAAAAAATACAAATGTTCAAGACTTGCAGCTTTCACATAAGGGGTTCTCTCATATCCTGACCATCTGAAGAGTTTCTGGCAGTTCCTGCGTGCTCCTGCTCGTCGCCAACAAAGATGTGATGAATGATAATGATGAGAAGCACCACGCTTGAACAGGAGGGTTAGTTTAATACTTAGGAGCCACCAGGCATGTCGTGACCAATATTAGTCCATGCACCAACTGCCCCCACCAGTATTACAAGAACTCAATTCGATCATCTGAACATTCTATGTCAGACACAAGAACATTCTATGTTCAGACATGACCTAAACTGTTACGTCTGAACACTACAGTTTCCTCTTCCATTAAGGATGACTTTCATCATAAGCTTTGCAGTAGTCCTGTGGCATCCAAACTTTGGACTCTCAATTGTTTCTGTAGAATTGGAAACAACCTATCATCTATCTCTCCTTTCTTGTACCTTCTGCTGCCGTACCCATTTTGTGATTACATCAAGCTACCATCTGCATTGTCCTATCAAAACTGGATTACGCTAATGTTCTATAGTTGAATGACGGAAGCCAGCATGCATTTACCATGCATGTCTTTACAACGTAGTCACTACCCCGACTGTGACATTACTACACATTCCTTAAAGTCCAACATCAGTCCTACAACGTGCTCCTTAAAGTAAGTCATTGTAATGAGTTGCATGGTAAAGGAGCACATGGTAACATTGTAATCGGGGTAGTGAGTGTGTTGTGCAGGCGGATGGTGGTAGTGGCTTCATGGCAATGATGTTTCACATGGCTTACATTCCATCAAATTCAGTTCTGCAGACTTACTATTAATTTATCAGTCTATGCAATGAAAATGTGCACATGAGGGTGGACAAAACATACAGTCTTTTTTTTTGTACGAGGACCCAAAGAGCTGTATGGGGGATGTAAATGTTCCATCCACAGCACTGATTGGTTTCACTAGGCAACACTGGACGGTTTCCATAGGACTGCATGTGCTCTACACGGAATGCATGCACAGAACACTGTGTACATCACTAAGTAATTGGTTAAATGACTTTTTCTATTTATTATTATTGGTAATGATAATACAAATAATACTTGGAAATAGCAGTGGCCATCAACCTTCTCACATTCAACTGCAGACATAGATTCGTACTCTTGACAAATGTGCTGTTTTACACTTTTAATCGTCATTCCGGTTACTCAGCTCTGCTTCAGAAGATGTGTGCAAACATTTCCGTTTTGTGAGTCAGATGCGGCGTAGGCTTGCTGAGAGGAACGTCAGGGTTAGGGGAGGGATAATGTACCCGAATGGCCCTCAGCTCCGATCCACCAATGGAAAGTGTCGGGTGAGGAATTGTCTTGAAATGAAAGGCAGGCAGCTTGTCTCTTTGTGCCTGTTTCGTTTTAGTGTAGAAAGCAAGATGTGTTAGTGAATGGGTGTTTTTCAACAGCAATAAGAGAGACGCTACTGAACCACTTGCAAAGTCAGTCTGGCTTTAATATGCTGGCACTTTCAAACATAGGCATGCATAAATGCAGATATGTTAGCTCATTAACGCCAGTTGGCAGGGTCAAACTGGGACAATAAATAGGTCAACGTACCAAAATAAATGTGGCCCCCATTAGCGAACCAGATGGTTCCAAAGTTGTCCCACAAATCGGAACGGCACGCACTTGTGTCTGCTGCAGGCAATGCTTGTTTTTAGGGAAATCAACAGCTAGATTGTTCCATCTGGCCTTGACATGAAACAGGCCCAAAAACTGTAAAAAAAAAAAGCCAAAAACCGGCTCCACGGACTCACTTGACAGAGCAGATCATCATGCGCAGCCTGGTTGCCCTAGAGGCCAAGTCGACGCTGGCTACCGGCTTTTCAGATGCTTGTGTTATTAGAAAGCAATTCTAACAGCAGCTTTTTTCGCTTCAATGACTTCACACTGCAGAAAGAATCCCAGAATCGTGGGGCACCCCACATATGTAGACAGTCCGCCGAGTCCTTGGGGCATTGCCAGCAGTTGGGCGAGGGTCCTTGGTAGATTCTAGAATTCTACAGTACCAGTTTGAGCCGGCCATTGATAAATATTCTTTTATCCCTTTGGCATGCTTTGTCCTATTCACCTGAGTGGCTCATCGGTGCTTGCCATGCATTCTCTGTGATCCTTTGCAGTGACTACCCAACTCCCCCAAACAAATCTCATCATTTCAGAATATATTTATAGTTGGTATTTACTGCACAATGCTAGCAGAGATCGGGCGGGGCATTGCTGGTTTTGATTGCTAGGTCTCACTTACTGCTGTGGCTGTTTCATGACCTGTGTGGTGGTATCTTGTCACTCATGCTGGAAACTCGTTCTATGATATCACCAATGTGATCTGGAGACCAAGCCTGCAAGACTTGTTTAACCTGCCTGATCCTGTTGACTCTAAAGGGGGAGGGGGGATTTACTAAGATTTGACGCTGTTTTTTGTGTCACAAAAGTGATGCAAATCAGAGCAAAATCTTTCTTTCCCAATTTACTGTCTAGCGCAAAACTTGTTAAGCGCTGGAAATAATGTGAAAGTGACACAAAGCAGCGCTGCTTTGCTTTACTTAGCGCCAAGGGAGCGTAGCATGGGTGGAGCATGGGCATTACCATGCAACCACCCAAGGTTTCTCAAGCTAAACCCAGTTTACTAAACAAAGTAAACAAAATTTAGCGTGAGAAAACGGCGCCCCTGTAAAGTAGGCGCAAGGAAAGAGAAATGCTTTAATTTCTCCTTCCTTTTCTGACTTTGCATGTGTGCTGCACTGTACAGCAGTGGGAAAAGGCTTCAAGTTAGTCTATGCATAGTATTTTGTACTGCAAGGGTTCACTTCAAAGTATAAAATCTATGCTAGACTCACTGAGAAATCCTTACATCATGGAGCAAAGGTGTCTGTGTGGCGCACAGCAGCTGATTTCAGCAAAGGCGCAAGGGAGAGGGGAGGAGGGTGCCATATTTTAGTAATATGGGTGCTCTCATCCTCTCTCCTTTTCACGCAGCGCAGCATTTGTAGCTGCTGCACTGCGCTACGTGAAAACATGGTAAATCTTCCTCCAAGAGTCTGCCTATTCAAAATTGTTTGCCTGCTGTGCATTTTTCAAAGTGATCGTTCTGAAGAATCTAGTATTTTGTCGTCATTTTTCAAAGTCTTGCCAAGGCTTGCCTGACACACTTCAAAATGAATTGGTTTTTTAAGTCCCGCACCTACAGAACATCGGGATTTTTAGTCCAACTATGTGAAAATTGTGCTGTAAAGTCTACTCTTTAGTACCTGTTTAAAACGTTTCAGAGTGAAAAGCCCCTCACATATCAAACTTGTTTAAATAAAATGTTAGGGACGTTCCCTGTGCTTGGTCGCACTGTCGGGTTCAAGTAAAGCTTTTACGCCTCATCACAATTGATGTAAGGCAGTGCCAGTGCGAGCACTGAAGCGTGTGGGTGATGCCCTCAGTGGCAACGGGCAGTGCAAGTGTTGAAACTGAGAAGCACCAGAAGTGAGGATGAGTTACTCTCCAGACAACATGTTGGACCCCCATAACTTTTTTTAAAAACTTTTTTTAAACAAAATTGGCACTGATTACAGATAATAGACATGGCGTCTCAATGAGCTGAACATTCACGACATTCTCCGCTGACAAACTGTGTTTTATGGAGGTCATGTGTACTGTATAAAAAGCAAGATGTTACATTATGGTGAACAGTATCATGCTAGACAATGTAACAAATGCCCATGGGGAAGCTGGCCAATAGAAAAACAACATAGACACGTTCTTTTCAGGAAGAGCCGAAATATTCGATTGAGAATGAAGAAAGGGCAGAGAAGCGAAAAGGACTTAGGAAAAAAGGGAGAAGAAAAGAATGTTAAAGATGAGAGAAAAGGGTGTTTTTTTATCTGGGAGCTTTGAGCAAAAGTTGTGTGTGGGAACAGAAAGCAAAGGAGGAGGGGTCTCAGGTTTTGGAGACTATAAAACCCTTCATTCATGTATCTCAGAGTGCTCTTTTTTCTTCCTTTGACAGTCTTGTTATTTTTTCCACTCCTTTATTTTTCAAGTTCTTATTCTGCATGATGCTTATTAGTTCTTGCCTTCCATTTGCCATTTTATCTCTCTGTGGTGGCCTTAGGTACTTCTTTTTAGGTCTCGGCTAGTGAAGGCTGCGCTTGCGCAGTCTCGCGCGCGAGATTTAACGTTTTTCAGAAGTGGGGCTTGAACCCGCCCCTCTTCTCCATTGGCTGGCTGCTGAAATGCTGGTCAGCCATTGGAGAAGAGCTTTGTCTCTCTAAACAAGCCCCGTCTTTTTCGGATTCGGGGGCGTGTTTTTTCACGTCTTTCTCTTTTTTTACTCCCTGCCCCCTTTACGCGTGGTGGGCATGTTTGTTTTTTCTTTTTACCATTGGAAGGTTCGGCCGTTTTGTGCGCGCTCTCAACAGAGCGGGACGTGGGGTCGCCTCTTTCTTCCTGCAAGGCTGATCTCGGCGTTTCCTGGCGCTCGAGGACGTGCGGCAGATAAGTAACCGGACTCCCTTGCTGCAAGGCTGATCTCGGCGTTTCCTGGCGCTCGGCGTTTCCTGGCACTCGAGGACGTGCGGCAGATAAGTAACCGGACTCCCTTGCTGCAAGGCTGATCTCAGCGTTTCCTGGCGCTCGGCGTTTCCTGGCGCTCTAAGATGTGCGGCAGATAAGTAACCGGACTCTGTCTTTTCCTTCTTACTTAGAGAAGAAAAATACAGTGTCTGCTTCTGCTCTGCCGCTTCAGCTGCCCCCCCACTCTTTCCCCTCCTCCTCACCCCTCTCCAGCAGTGTTTTGTACAGCACCTTCGACGCACACAGGGCCGGCTTTAGTGCCTGTGGCGCCCTGTGCGACAATGCTTCAGCTGCCCCCCCACTCTTTCATTCTTCCCTCTCTTTCTGTCTAGCAGTTCTTCTCTTACTGAAAACCTTGACTTCACGATGGGGTTCTCACTCTCTTTCCTCTACTTTCTTTTATTTGCTCCCCTGTGAAATGGATCCAAAAAAGAAAATCATTTTTGCTGGAAATGTCATATTTTAATTCTAAGGTGCAGCATCTGGAATAAAAGGTTAAAAATATGAAAAATAATTAAATAAAGTAAGACAGTGGTAGTAAACCTCCTGGCCTCCTGCAATTTTCGGCAACAATAAAAATGTCATGATGACTCTGGTGTTTAATGTTCTTCCTAGAGAGAGATCGGAGTTTTGTCTAGTGGAAGTTTTGACTCCTGGAAAGGTAGCACATAATGTTAATGTGCCTGCAGCAAAGAACATGTACCATGCAGATCACAAAGTGCACATATTGTAAATAGGTCAGTGGGCTACTGCGTGTGTGTGTGTAGGTGGCTCTGTTAGTGGCTCTATTTGTGGGTGGGTTGCTCTATGTGAGTGGCTCTGTGGGTTGCTTTGTGTGTGTGGCTCTGTGTGTGGGTGCAAATGCAATAGGTCTCGCATTTGAGAGTGATTAAGCTATTGACATTGTAAATAACAATGCCATTTCTTTAAATGTTTTAAAAACAAAAACATAAACAAAAATAATGTCGAGCAATGCCAATAGCTCTAACTTTAACAATGCCGAGACCATTGCATTGTAAATGCTTGTTTCCCTTTTGGTACCGTATCGTCAATGTTCGTCGAGATAATTGTTCCCTCTCCTCAGCGCGTTGATATTTAGTCCCTTCGTGAAGAAACACACTCGGTAATTGCTTCCGTACCAGACTCCCAGTTCGTTGCCTTGGTAACTGAAGAGCACGTACAACAGCAAGGGCACGTTGCGCCAGTGAGCGTGCTGGTGATTATTTTTTTTTTATGACGTTGTGGCGTGAAGACGTAGTGACGTAGATCTCTTGCTGACGCACCACGACCAACTCGAACGTCAATACCAGTCACGGTCCACCAGTCTCTCGAGCAGATGGCGTCTTTTGAAATACCTCACGCGCACTCTTCGATGTCGGGATGACCTCGCGTGGTATACCCCAACGGTAAAGTGCACGTTCACTGTATTTCTTTTAAGGTTTGAACGCTCACCTTACTTGATTTCTTTCAGTCCGCATGGGTAGCTTCAATAAAACGATGTCAGGCGTTAGATACACAAAGTCTTCTTTTTTTTTCTTTGCCCATTAAACGTTTAAATTCTCCTCACGATAGGCTTTTCTTCAATGTTGACGGATTTCAGTATGTCTTGGCTATACCGATATTTGCTCCATTCTTCACGTTGTTATGCGCAAATGTGGATTCTCCTTACCAATTGAACCGGAGGTTCACTCTGTGCTCCCTTGACTCTTTTCCTTCTTCTCTTGGCCAAATCTTATCTATTCTATCTTCATAGTTCAAGGTGTGTCTTCTTTGTATGAGGTGTAGCTAAATCGTCGCCATTTGTTGTAGATAGACCCTCAACTGAGATAGATAAGAATAGTAGTTTATTAGGAGCACAGAGAAGCGTTGGCAATCCCACCAGTAATCAGCATACAGTGGTCACACTCCAGAACATAGCTCTGTCACTAAGCATAGCAACATTGGAATGATATGAGTATTCTATACTTAAAGTAACATAACACCACTCATGTAACCAACCAATTTAAGATTACAACACACATCCTACTAGGATGCAGAGGACAGCTGGCAGGGAATGCTCACCCATGGCATCCTCAGTGCTTTGTTTTGGCAGTAACTCGTTTTCACTGTAATCAGGTAGCGCCTCTCCCATCACGCTCAATGCTTTGAGGAGAAGTGAAAAAGGCAGCTCATAAAGTCTAGTGGCTGAAGTTGCGTAAATCAGAACGCTTAATTTTAGCCTTGTTGCCTAACCTAGTTACTGCCACACAGTCAGCAAAATTGCGGCACATATTTATTGTAACACTGCTGCTTGGATGTATCTGCACAAGTCCATTAGGTTGAATACCACATTGAAACGTATTTTTCAATTGTGCTTATTGTGGTATCCGCTTGTCAACTTCTGAAAATAAAAATGTTTGTAAAAAATAGGCTAACCAAGGGAGAAACATTGAGGTCAGTACATATGAACAGCTGTAAAAGGTGCCATAATTGCATTCTAAATAAGGTTTTCTGGGTATTTCTGCTTTGTTCCTTTCTCAGACTGCCGATCTGAATGTTCTGCGATGTATCCTGAAAGTCTGTTTGTCCTCTAGGAGGTCTGTTTGTCCTCTATGAGGATTCGGATGGTTCTCACTTGCAGCTGTCGCCGTGTGGTTGTGAATTTTTGTTTGAAAAATCTCTTCCTGCTTCAGCACATCCCTTACAGCAGCCCGAAATAATTCGTCAAAGGACACAGTTTGGGAGGAGGAGCCTAGCGCGCAACCAAGATGGCCGCGTAGGTGCGAGGCTCCCGAGGACCTCCGCAACCTCCTACATTTATCCTGTATTCATCCTGCCTCGGTTGAGGGGACTGTGTTGGTGAGCCTGAGCTGAGGTGGTACCCGTTTCCCGTTCTCAAATCGGACCTCGGGTGCCGGAGTGGGCACCGATTGAAGTTTGCGGCCTTCTTCTCGCCGGACCCCGGATTTGCGCTGGGGGGTGACCCGGTGGCAAAGTGAACAACAACGGCGGGCTGGGCCTGGCGAGTCGCGTACCCCGCACTTTCGCTTTCACTTTCGCACCCCCTTGCCTTCTCTGCGAGTGAGATCGCAGAGCTCTTTGTGTTGGTGTGGCCTCGCTGGGGGACCCTGCCTGCCTGCCGGCTGTGACCCACCCCGCCGATCTGGGGTGGCCCCCCCCGGAGCTTGTGGCCCCCGATTGCCTGCCCTCTACGGCGTCGCTGGTGCGAGTGTGAGACCTGTGGCGATGGCCACGAAACAAGATGGAGATCGGTCAAAGACCAAGTCGACCCGGCGTGGCGCCGTACATCAGGCCAACAGCATGGACCGCTATACCCTCCAGAAGGGATCTCCCGGCGGACCGCACAAGTCCTCTGAGGGCCCTTCTGATGCCCCGGACTTGCCCACGGATCTGACTCTGCAAGACGTCATGGGCGCCATTGCCGAGATGAAGGCCTCGGTGGGCCAGCGGTTCGACATCCTGGCACATAAGATCCACGCGGTCCTCGTGGATGTTGGCCTGGTGAGGGCTGATCTCTCCAAGACCAACGACCGGGTTGATTCTTTGGCCCAAACCGCATCGGGCCTCACGACTGAGGTGGCGTCCCTACAAACGGAGGTGCGCCGACTTCGTCAGGCGAGTGCACTTATAGATCGGCGCCTTGAGGATTCCGAGAGTCGGGCCCGGAGGAACAACATCCGCATCATCGGGGTACCCGAGGGACGGGAGGAAGCGGCGGCGGATCTATTTGTAGAGGACCTGATCGCTGCCCATCTCCAGCCTCGGGGACTGAGTACATTTTTTGCCGTGGAGAGGGCCCACAGAGTTCCCGGGGGAAGGCCGAAGGTCGGAGCCCCTCCGCGACCTCTCATTGCCCGGATTTTTAACTTTCGGGACAGGGACGCGATCTTGCAAGCCTCCAGAATGCAAGGGCCGATTAAGCTGGAAAATATGGAGGTGAACTTTTACCCTGATTTTACCCAAGCGGTCCAAAAGCAGAGACTGAGCTTCCTGGGCGTCAAGCGCCGGCTCCAGGACATGAACCTAAAATATGCCATGCTCTTCCCGGCCAAGCTGCGAGTGGAGGTGGATGGTCGCACGCACTTTTTTGATCGTCCCGAAGCGGCCGGGGACTGGCTGGACACTTTGTCTGGGGTTCGTGATCGAGATGGCGGGGGGGGGCGGCGGGAGGAGACGGCCCACTGGATCGGGACTGAGGGGTTGATATTGGTCCTCACTCCGGACGACTATGATGCCACTTTCGACCAAGCTTCTGTCTTTGTTCTTTCCTCTCACATGGAGGTTGTGTGGGGTCTAGAAGGGGTTCTCTTTCCTCCTCTATGGGGTCTAGCTAGTTTCATTATATAGGGGCGACAGGCACACTGCAAGTTGGGGGGGCTGTCCGGGCTCATGCAGGGGTGCAGGGAGGGGGGAGTTTTGTTGGGGAGGGTGGGTTGGGGTGGGGTGTTGTTCGTTTACACCACAAGGCACATGTATCATTGTGTTATCTCTAAAGTGCTCTCTGGGGGACGAGTGATGGCTTCTGTTTATGATGGGGGGTAGGGGACTGAGTTTGTTATCCTGGAATGTTAATGGGCTGGGGGACAGGATAAAACGAGGTGTGGTCCTGCAGTTCTTGAAGCGAATTTCGCCCGATATAGTTTTTCTGCAGGAGACACACCTCATTGGCAACTCCTTTCGTGCTATGAATCGACGGGGCTACCGCCTTGTGGCCCATTCGGGCTTCACGTCTGGTTCAAGGGGTGTGGGCATTATGGTTAAGAACTCGCTCCCGTTGGAGATTGATGAGGTGCTCCATGACGACAGGGGACGTTACGCGGTCTTGGTGGGTAGAATGGAGGGCAGAGTGGTTGTTTTTGTGTCGGTATATGTCCCGCCGGGGCTGCAGACGACCACCTTTGCGGATCTGGGGCGCCTCCTCCTTGGCCTTCCGGAGGGGATTCTAGTGGTGGGGGGGGGATTTTAATGCTGTGGTTTCCGGAATTGTGGATCGTCACCCCCCTAGGGATCTCCCCCGGGCCCAGGCGTGGTTGTCTGGCCTCTTGGATACCTTGGGGCTGGTGGATTGTTGGCGTTTGAAACATCCCACGCAGCTACAGTACACCTTCCATTCCGGGGCTCATGGTAGTCTCTCATGGCTAGATTATGTCCTGGTTCCGGCTGCTCATGTGGGGAGGGTGGGGGAGGTGAGCCATTTGGCACGGGGTATCTCGGACCACTCCCCGCTCTTGTTGCGCTTTGATATTCTTCCAAGGGGAGAGGGTAGGGTGGTCCCGATTAATCCCTGGTACCTGCGTGACCCCACCATTCGCGTGGAGCTGGTTAAATCCCTTAAGCGCTACTTTGACGAGAATGTGGGGTCTGTGTCATTGGCGGTCTCACTGTGGGAGGCGTTCAAGACGGTACTCCGGGGAGAGGCCCTGTCCCTTATTTCCCACTCCCGGAGGCGCGAGCAGGAGGAGGTGACCCGTGTTGAAGCTGAGATAACCGAGTTGGAGGGTGATCTAGAATGTGGGGTGACGGATGATAAATTACATGTTCTCCGACTCAAGCATGCGGCCTATAAGGCCCTCGTCACGGAGGCGGCCAGGGGCCTCAGTAGAGAACAACAGGGGAGACTGTATGATGTGGGTGAGAAGGCTGGTAAATTGCTTGCGTGGCTGGACAAAAAGGAGAGAGCGAGTCGAGTTGTCCCTTTGATTGAGAAACAGAATGGTGTGTGTGTCACTGAACCGGACGAAATTGTTTCCTGCTTCGCAGACTATTTCCGTGGGGTGTATTCCCCGGTGTCCTCCCGCTCTGAAGAGGATTCCCATGCCCTGCTCAGAGATATCGTGCTGCCTTCCCTTTCGGAGGAGGACAGAGTGTCGTTGGACGCCGCTCCAACTTCTGAAGAAATTGCCCTCGCCATACGCTCGGTCGCTTCCGGCAAGGCCATGGGTCCTAATGGTTTTCCCATCGAGTTGTATAAACTGCGACCGGATACGCTGGCGCCACATCTCCGTGCTATGTTCCTTGCGGCCCACTCGACGGGTTCCCTCCCGCTAGACCAGCCTCTGGCTACAATTGTGGTTATCCACAAGGAGGGGAGGCCGCGGGACCGGATCACATCCTATCGGCCCATTTCGCTATTGAATGCGGAGCCCAAAATTCTTGCCAAAGTGTTGGCCAATCGGCTGGTCGGCGTAGTGTGTGACTTGATTCACCAGGATCAGTCCAGCTTCATCCCCCATCGCAACACAGCGCTTAACCTGCGGCGTTTGCATGGGGTGCTCGCACGTGTCCCGTTCATACGGGAGCCGGCCATCTTGGCGTCCTTGGACGCCACTATGGCGTTTGACACACTTGAATGGCCATATATTTGGGCGACGCTCGCGAAATTTGGGTTTGGCCCAGGGTTTATCAGTTGGGTTAAACTGTTGTACTCTGGCCCGCTGGCACAGGTGGTTGTGAACGGTAGAGTGTCGGCTCCGTTCGAGCTGGGCAGAGGCACGCGGCAGGGCTGCCCGTTATCGCCGCTCCTTTTCGCACTCGCCTTGGAGCCCCTGGCGGAGTGGCTGCGGTGGCATCCTTCTATCCGTGGTCTCCGCTGGACCCCCGAGTATGAGGACCGCGTATCCCTATACGCCGATGACATTCTCCTGTACCTGGCTTCCCCACGTAAATCACTAATAGTACTGGTTGATGTACTGCATTCATTTGGCCATAACTCCGGCCTTGTCATCAACTGGGCTAAATCGTGCGTGTATGTTCTCTCCGGGGAGGCTCCTATCCTTCCGCGGGGCTGTCCTATCCAGATCGCCCCGCGAGGATTTAGGTACCTGGGTGTCTTCATTACCCTGGACGCGGAGGCCCGATATAGTCAGAACTTGCTTCCCCCCCTCCAGCGCCTGAAGGAGGATGTCGCGCGTTGGAGGCGCTTGCCGCTCTCGCCGCTCGGCCGGGCGGCATTGTTTAAGATGATGTCGCTGCCGCGTTTCTTGTACGCTCTGCAGAACACAATGGATGTCGTCCCGGCGCGCTACTTCCGCGAAGTGGAGAGTTTGCAGCGCCGCCTGTTTTGGGAAGGGAGACCGCGTATCGCCCTGGCGAAGCTGACGCTCCCGTGGTATGACGGGGGGATTGCCCTCCCGGATATCAAACGGTATTATTGGGCCTCCCAGCTGGCCGCGATTAATCACGGCCTGTACGGGCCCGCTCTAAACCCGGCCTTTGAAATGGATAAGATGTTACTGCCGGGTGGTGATTATAACCGAGCGCTTTACTCCAGCTCGCCCGACGCACATCTGACGGGCCCCACGCGTGTCATGGTACGAGTGTGGCACGCGGCTAATGTAGCGATGGGGTGGAAAGATCGTTTGACCCGGGCGTCGCCACTATACGCCTCTGAGCAGTTGGGCGCCCTGTGGACCTCGAAGGGTTTCGAGAAGTGGGATATGATAGGCATCAGCAGGGTGGGTGATCTCTGGACTAGGGGGGGATTCAAAACGTTCGAGATGCTGCAGACGGAATTCCAGTTGCAGGACAGGGAGTACTTCCGGTATATGCAGATCCGTCATGCGCTATTCTCCGTCTTCCCGGACGTTGCCTCCATCCCGGAATATTCCCCTCTGGAGGACAGAGTGCTGGATGGACATGTACCGGAAAGCACGATTTCACTAATCTATAAAAAACTTATCAATGACCGCGCGGGATTGCTAACTAGCCTTCGTGAGGCATGGGTTGCCGATGGATTGGAGCTGGACGACGAGGACTGGGTCTCCGCGGTGGCCTCCCCGAAAGAGGTGGCCATACCGGCCCACCTTCGCTTCGTCCAGCTCAAGATACTTCATAGGGTCTACGTCACGGGGCCAAGGCTATTGCGTATGGGCTATGCTGTGGACGGGCTGTGTAAGCGTGGGTGTGGTTCTTTGGGGACCTTTCTTCATATTTTGTGGGAATGCCCGGAGGTGGAGCGATTCTGGCGTGGTGTGCATGAGGTCCTGCGGGTGGTTACGCGTGTGTCGCTGCTGCCCGAAGCGAGGAGGTGCCTTCTGAATGTGTGGGAACCAACCGACTACTCGGAGCCACAGACGTGGTGGGTGACTCTGGGATATATGGTGGCCAAACGCGACATTGCCCAACTGTGGGGTTCCCAGAGGTCGCCGACTGTCTCGGCCTGGAAGGACAACATGGACTGGTGCATGTTTCGGGAAAAGGTGGTGTATGTTGCGAGAGGTAAGCCTGGGACATGGGTGAAAGTATGGGGCCCCTGGAACGCCTACCGCGGGGGAATCTGTACCCCGCCGTTATTGCCCGATCCGTTACAGGGTATGTGAAACAAGCATTGGCCGCACACGCGCCTCACGCTTAAAGTTAAAAAAAAAAAAAAAAGACAAGCCCGGCTGAGCGTGGCGCGCGCGCGCTTGGGGGGCCGTGGAGGCGTACAGGGACGGCAGGTCTGTCTGTGGCCTAGGAGGCATCCGATCCTCAATTTTTTTTTTACACAATTATTTCACGTGCATGAGTTCAGTTGCTTTATTTGAAACAGACTACAATTCCCAGAGTGCACTGATTTGTTAAAAGAAATACCAGGAGGGCCAGCATAGTGTCCAGGTGTGAGTGTAAAGTCATCTAGCAGCCCTAAAAGGACCCGGAGCTAATTCCCTTACCGTGATGTCAGCCTCGTAACTGATGTAATAACGGGGCAGTAACAGACTGTGTCCAAGTGGCCCTGGAGGTAACCTGTACCCCAGTGCTTGGTACCAGTTAAGCTAAGGATAGTTTAGTTACTACGTCCCTCAGGCGGAGAAGGTAACCGTGACGGGTGCCAGTGGAAGCCCCGTCCTGTGGCGGTGAAACCGCCTCCTGCAGAGTCCAGATGCCTTCGGCCCAGCCCCTCGGAAAGTAAACCCGTTCCCTTGGAAGTAATCCGGTTCCGGTAGTGCCGTGTATTTATTTCAATCCCTGCGGCGGTAACTTAATCCACTCCACCAGGAAGTAACCCAGTACCGGTAGTCCACCCCTCGGTGAAGTAATCTAGTCCCATGCGTCGGTTTACCTCAGTCCCCGTGGCGGTAACCAGTGCTCGTGCAATTAGTCCGGACAGCCTGAAGGTAAAATATCGCCGAAACAGATAGTCGGACATCTTCGGTCCAGTCCCTCTAGAAGTAACCAGGAGACCTTCAAAGTTATCCAGGTCCGGTTGTCTGTCTCCGAGGTGGTAATCTACTGCCCATGTAAACGGCGGAATACTGCTTGGATCGTTTTTTGTCTATGAACGCCCTGTATAGCAGCTTGTTGTACAGCGCTGAGAGGCCTCACTTGTTGCAATTCGGCCCCGCGACCATCGCATGGTTTACCGCATCCGCAGTCAATTAATGACCTTAATGAGCTCCCAGCAGGGTTCAGAAAAGTGCGGCTGAGGTTAAAAGCGCTGAGAAACGGGCACTTGGAAGCCGTAATGAGAATGGCTTGCTTTCAGGTGGCGCAGACATGCTTGATGTCGAGGCATTGCAATGGCAGATATAAATTAGAAGGAAATTCGCAATTTGAGCGCTTCGTCACTACATAGAGGAGGGAAGCGCTATATAAATGTTACAGTATGAAAGAAGCCCCAAGTACCTGCCACTGGATTAAAAACAAGCATTGGCCGCACGCACGCCTCGCCCTTAAAGTTAAAAGAAAAACAACACAAGCCCGGCAGAGCATGGCGCGCACGCGCGCTTGGGGGCGTGGAGCGCATTCCTGGCGGGGGAGCGGACCCTTTGAAGTGCTCCCAAAAGGCGGATTGCATGGCGGCACGATGCGCGTGATTGTGCGCGTGCTAGCCATGCAATCCGCTTTTTGGGAGCACTTTTCAAACCCGCTTTCTATAGTCTCGCTTTGCGATCGCTTACGCGATAGCAAGGTCGAGACCTAAAAAAGGAAAGCCAAATGTCAATGTAAGGAGTTCTTTTCATCCAAAATCAGCATTTGCAGATGGTTTCATGCTGCTAGAGCCGATATTCCTCTCCAAATTGAAAATTTTACGTTGTTGAGTTCTCGAGCTTCACATTACTTCCGCCGGCGTGTCGAAAACAACATGATAGCGTTCTCTTCTTTGTCCCTGTCGCGTTGGATATGACGTGTTCGGGGTCTCTTTCTCCTGTTCGCGTTCGATTAGACGTGCCTGCGTCCTCATCCTCCGGCTCGCGATGTAGAATGACATGTTCGAGATCTCAATCTTCTCATACTCGCGCGGTGCATGATCGCGAGAAGAAAGACGTGATCGCGCGACAAATGACGTGATCGCGTGACAAATGACGTTAATGCGGCCGCGAACTGTCGCGAGACAGCGCAAAATAGCTCCCAAAATCCAACATCTCGTGGAGAACGCGACCGGGTCGGGAAAACTTGTCGGCGAGCGCTTGGTTTCAGGTAAGGCGATCGCGCGAACGCGAGAATGTATTTTTTTACAGCGCGAGCAAGAAACAAATTATCGCTAAGCTGCGGAATGCGGAAATTTTGACATTTTCGCGCTTTCCGCGGAACGCGAAAATGCCAAAATATCGCAATTTCCGCAAACGGAACGGAATTTTGGCCCAGGCCTAGTCCTATTTGGGACAAGAATGTGGGTTCCTGATCTCAAATGTAAAGGCACAGTGGTGGAAAATAAACCATTTGATATCAAAGATAGTTTGGCTGTTTTACAGGACTTAAATGAACTAAGATTGAAACAAAGCAATGTGTTCCTGAATCCAACCACCACTGGGGATAATCCAGCCGTCCCAGCAAGGCCTGTCTGGATCCCAAAGCTTGGGGATCTAGTCAGAGAAAAGATCGTGGGCAAGAAGGAATATGGGGCTTCTTACAGACAACCAGTACCTGTCCTAGCAATCCACGGATCAAGAATAGTACTTCTGCCGCCTCTTGCTGGTAAAAAGGAGAAAAGATTTGTGTCCATCGACCTCAGAAACACTATGTGGCCAATACTGAACAGTAGCTCAAGTGGACTCTGACCAAGTAGCAGATTCACTCCTCTAGCTACTATCCAAGAGGTTGAAACTGAAAGACTCATCACCATTGAGAATCCAACAGTAAGAAATGAAGGATTAAGCAACAATGCAATGGAACTCATTCCTCTTGAATCCCAAATAAGAGTTTGTCCTGATACACCAGTCTACACCAACGTAGCAAGTGATCAACTGGCTCCAGCGATTTCAACAAATCCTGATGCAATTTCAACCATTGACAGAACTGCTTCTGGCTACTTCATTAACTTTGATACGTTTCCTGAGGATCCCAGTGAGCCTGAAACAACGCCAGCTATAAGAACTTTCAAAGAACAAGCACAAGACTTTTTTCAACATGTGAAAAAGACTTATCTGGTTTCACCATGGATTGAACTATGGATTATTTCTGGAATATTTTTCTTTCTGCTTTGGATAGCTTTAGTAATGACTGAGCATGTTGATAGATGGAAGATATATTCATTTCGACACAGGAAGTAAAAATGTGAACTTACTTTTGAAATCATACAAATCATCCCATTGTGAAGTAAGAGACTTGTCAGCAGTGAACATCACAGCCGTTTCTATACAAGATGGTATAGTTTAGAACAAAACGGATTGTGATATATTCGGTCCGTCTGAACTTTTGAAGATTCCACATCTATTTAAGATATCATTAAGTGACTTTGTTACCTCCAGTACCTATTCTGATGATTGGGACTTTGAGACTGTTAATAACATGATGTCTGATCTAGAAAGGTCAGCCACATTCTCTAACCATGAATACTTAGAGGGCTCAACAGACTATGAACAGCTTTTTTGATATAACCACTATGTTCATCATTTCTTGCATAAATCTGCAACACCTAGAAATGTATTTATATATAACCAATAGGAAAATTGTCCTACACCACCAAGGGGTAGCTCAAAAACGTTTGTAATGAAGTTTTCATATTTTTCAGGGTACAATACTTCCAATCCAGACACGTTTTACTTTAAAAATGTGAACAAAACGAAAAATATGTTCATACGAAACAAATGTATTCTGCAGCCTTTATTGCCCAACTGTCTAGATAGGTTTTGACTTTTGGAAAGACACAATTGACACAAAATGTGTCTGGGGTACAAAAGATTGGCAAGTGCAGGGGATAGAAGCTTTGTTTAGAGCCTGCATAATCGCACTGCAGATAATGTTTTTGAATGACACTGTCCAACAAACGTCTTGCCTTGGGTTAGCCAAGGTCAAAGACATGAACACACCGTCCATACCGAAACTGCAAGTAATAGCACTACACAGGGGGTGGTCGACGTACATACTATCTTACAAAACAACAGATCAGATTTCAAAGGGAAAAAATGGTTGCTCTTGCCCACAGACACAAACATCTGTCAAGAAAGATTCCTGAACAAAACACAAGGTTTAACAATCAATAGGCCAGACCCATGCTATGTTCAAAGACAGCATCCAGGGGTAGTAACACCATACAGTGTAGGAAAGTTATGGCTTGGCTGGCCACTGACATCGAACTAGAGGATGTGAAACAACACTTATCTTTACTTAAAGAAGACGCAGACCTTAGGGAATTCTTGCTAGGTCAAAGAAAACCGCGTCAAAAACGTTTCACATATGCCGCCATCTATGCTGCTTATAATGAAATATGGAAGGTTACCCATGCAGACGCTGCAGAAAGAATACGAGAAATTGATTGTATTAATTTAGAGAAATTTCTTGCTGTGGTCGACAATGGGTTAACAACTCTCTCATCCAGGATATATTCATTGGGCAACAGTGTATCCTCTGCTATAGTCATTGTGGAGCAAGATTTGGTCCTGCTGCGTCAAGGCCAGTCTCAATTACGTTCTATCCTGTCATTAGGCTGGACGCTACAAAACCTGCGTGCAGGTTATGTGCCTTGGCTTTTCAGGAACACGTCTTCTCTGTTTTCTGATAACAGTCTCACTGAAAAACAGATCGAGCTGGCACAAAGAGGGCGAAATATACAGTGCTGAGCATTGAAAAACTGGAAAAATTACCATTTACAGTAGCAGAAAAACCAGCTACAGAATGGATCATACATGGCAGAATAACTCTGCCTGTTCCAACTTTTAATTTTCAGTACTGCCTTAAACACATGCCAGTAGGCAAATATGAAAGGTTGGGTAAAGAATACATCCGGACAGCCTGGGATTTACCTTACACAAACAGATGTTGGAGTTGGGGGCGTGAAGTGCTTATTAGCGGTACACACTGTGAAAATGCACTGAGCGGTTCACTCATATATCGGGATATTAGCTTACACGGGGCCTGTAGCGGTTCCCCTGCAAACGTATCCTGCCACCTGCAAGGTTCACCAGCCGCTGTGATTAATCCAACATTTGGATAACTTTCAAATGGGAGTTACCTCATGCTGAATGATCAGAGCTGTTGTGGCATGTTGCCAGGTATCCCATATCTAGTAACGGTTACTTCCAGGGTCACTTGCTGTATGCAAGTCTTGTTCCCCCAAATAGACACAGTCAGGGAGTCGCCTTCAGGCCTTCACTGAACATCTCTTCTATACGAATTGATACTTTAAGCTGAATAAAAGCCATTCTTTTGCAACAAACCGTGCCTTTGAACTCGGCCAAAGAAACCTATAATCTACAAGTCGCAAGGACTTCGGCTGCGATACAGGCTCTGTTAAGGACAAATTACCCTACACATTTCACAGAAATGTTGGGACGTATCTTAAACATGTCTGATACAAGCGGTATTGTGCATGTATTTAAGACTGATAACACCTTTTCAAGCAGTCCTCGGAATCATTCCAAACTTCATGCACTCGGTGTTTGGTGGTCTGCTGCTACTTCTAGCACTCGTTGCAGGAATCCTACTTTTATTCCTACTGCTACGCTATGGCAAGCCAATCCACCAGCGTCACTCCCAGCACCTTGGAGAATGCTCTCCTGGAAAGGAAGTGTTGTGAGCGCATAATACAACTATTGGGGTTACCTCGTCAACGAGAACTAAATACCAAATGGTTTCTGTCATTCAGACCAATCTGGCATAATTACATCTTACCTGTTCTACGCTGCCTGCTTTGCGGTGAAGAATGCGTGCTAGACATCTGTCTAAGACTCCCATCAGTCATGCCAACAGATATCAATACTCTGCTGGACCCGATAATGGCCCATGCTCTGTGTTGTCCCCAGTGGCTACCAATCCTGATGACGGCATTCATTGAGATCTCACAGACGCAACATGCTGCTGCTGATGTATGAGATGGATCAACAGGTACACAGGTATCATCGAGCACTGCTACTGACGATACATCACATCTATGTGCAGTTAGTCTTCTAAACAAGGTAATTGCCTTGTCGCCGACAACGGTAGACTATTTTTTTGTCTACAGGATTAGAGGATTTCATGTTTTCCCCAGCATCTTCAAATAACTTTTTATTTGGCTCACAGTGACCATATAATCTATGAATTTGGCTTTCATTTTTTCAAAACAAAAAGACTAAATTTGGAACTTTCCTAAAATTGCATTTTTGTGACTATTGACTTTCTTCTTTTATGGCTAACAGCTCTGCTGACAGTATTCATAGAGAACAGACTTCTTTGAAACTGTTCCAGGGACATGTTGTCACCTTTTTCAAATTTATGTAATCATGACATGAAAACTATTTTTTTCCTTTCTGTAAACCTGGACCATTTCATTACATATGTGTACATATTTGTGTTCATTCTTGTAGCATTCACTGTAAATATATGCTTAGAATGCAACATTGCTTTGATATGTACAGCACCTGCATTTCATGTGTAGCGAACTTTTAACAAAAACTTTTAGTATGCTTTTACAAATGTTTTTAGTGAACATGTGATACTCAATTTTATGTGTTTTAGCATGTTTAGCATTTAGTAATATCGAACAGTAGTCATTGGAGTGGGTGTTGTGTTTCGATTTAGATAACCGTATATAGGTTTCCCTGAATCATTTCCTTATATAGGCACAACTCGCTTTGCCCTTATTTAGGCATAGAATCCCAGCCCTTATTTAGGCATTAGTCATGCTAACCAAATACAGGCATGGTCACCTACATCTGTCCGTTCCACGTCACAACGAGTTCTTAGAAACGAGACCCTTAAGCCGAACGGGACTTTCCCGAACTAGGATTATTGATTTCTCCAAGAACTCCTCTACTATGCATTAACTACTATTCCTTAGGGGTTCATCCATGACGACTTCCTCTGCCTGACTTTACGCCAATGCTAGCATTCCTAAGCACCTTCCAGGTATAAATATACCTTCCCTTACCATGGTAAACCATGGCATGGCACGGCGGTTACACAGCACGACTTGACTGCACGGTTCGCCACGGCAAGTTCGGAAGAGACCAGATCCCGGCCTGACGCACTGACCAGACGCTGTCATCTCGCAGAGAACCCAGCTTCCAGTGTTCTGACTCCCTTTACAGAGTGTTAGAGTTTGACACCCGGATAGAGATTCCTACCTCGCTCATTCTAAAGGTTTGGAGCTGACTAGAACCTAGAGGGACTCTTGGCATACTAAACGCATACTAAACTTAGTATATACCATGCTATAGAAAACAGCACCTACTTCTACCTCGCACTACACTTAGGTTAGGTACACCGGGGTAGGACTATTTGGAAGCATCAGAGGAGTATTCACATTTTAGCCTGAGCTATTTATGTATGTATATATGAATATATGTCATAGCTGAAACACCATGCAATTGCAGTATTATATCTTCTTACTGCTTACGCTGTGCGTATTCTATATTGCTTTCTGTCTACTTATCGTAACAGCTCATATCTCTTACACGAGAAATAAGACTGTTCAATAAACCCTTTTATTGAAACGCCCGTCTTTCTATTTCTGTGTAACTCTGGAGAAACTAAGCATGCACGATTGACTGAGTGAAACTGTTTTCTTTTGTTTCCACAATTCTGAGATGCGTTCTGATTCTAAGGGAAACAAAGTTGTCATGTTTATGCGGTTGTCAGAAACTAATCCCTTCTTGTTTATTCGAGAAGTTTCTAGTGACCTCTAAGTTAGCTGGCACACACAAGTAATTAAGTTTAATGTACTCGATAGGAGCATACTGACCTTAGTCCTATGCAAAAAAACTATAGTGTATATTATTCCAATGCGCAGAGCCTATAAGGGAAATAGGAACTACACTACACTTCTAGTCAGGAGAAGTGAATTACACTCTTAAAATACCCCTGCTTACCCCCTTGGTAGCTTGGCACAAGCAGTCAGGCTTTTTTTCGAAGCAGAGTGTAAAGCATTTGCACATAACCAACAGCAATACAGTGAAAGCACCACAAAAGTACACCAAACCAGTTTAGAAATATATTGGATATTTTATTTTTATATATCCAAAACAAGACAAAAAATGATAAAAATCCATACAGTACCTAGAAATCTTCAGTCATCAAAATAAACTTGAAATATAGTTCCTTGAACTCAATCTGGGGCTTACACGGCATCGTGAACAACAAATCCAAACAGTTCTGGCTGACCGGGGCATCGCGGGCCAGCCACGGTTTCGAGAAGACCAGCAAAACAGTACCTTTAGAAATGTAGGGTGCCTTTAAGCTCTCAATGAGCCCTGAAGGTCCGGTGTCCGCAGGCATCGGTTCTAGACGTTGGTGCTGGAGTCGTTGGGCCCTTGAAGACACACGCGTTGCATATCGAACTCCTCATGGTTGAAGTTGGGAGCGCCAGTGTCGACCGGCATCAGGGCTGCAGTGCGAAGTGCAGCGGTTCAGCATGCCATGCCCCCAGGTTGCTGTGCAGGCAGTGGCTCGGGGTAGGTGAGACCAGGGTTGCGGTGCGGAATGAGGACGGTGCATCATGTAACTTACGAGTTGTGCCCTCGAAACGCAGTGCAAGCAGCGTCGTCAATGTCAGCGCGGAGAGGCGTCGTTGGGGATACCAAAGCAACGGTGTGAAGTGAGGCGGTGCGAATGTGGTGCCCACAGGTTGCAGTGCAAGCAGCGGCTCCATGGCGGCGTCAGGTGGCGTGGTCGTTGTAGTAGAGTAGGATCTGCTTCTTATATTTACCCCCACTTTTGCTGATGTTTCACTGTTTTCGACTTAGATTGACTGGGATCCTGCTATCCAGGACCCCAGTCTAGCTGCTTTCCCCTCTAAATTGATTGATTGTACTTTAGGTACACTCCGGGTTGAATTATGGGGTACCCTTATAAGTCCCTAGTATATGGTACACTATGTACCCAGGGGATAGGTACCCCAGAGGCCTCCCAGGGGCTGCAGGATGTATTGTGCCACCCCTGAGAGACCATTCAAAATTACACCACAGGTCTGCTACTGCAGCCTGTGTAAGGTGATGTATGCACCCCTGTTGGAGGGAGGACCACCGGGGAGTCGGGGAGGTTAGTCCGGCACCCCCTCCTACCACACAGTTATAGCCGAGCGCCGCTGAGAAGCCCCCTTCGGGGAGGACTTTCTCCTATAATCGTACTAGGCCCAGTAACACCACCACACAGGACTCAATATCAGTTGCTTGATTTCGTTCTTTATCAGAAGTAGCACGTTTCAATATTTACAGTGGGATCGAGGGATCCAGTAAGAGTCTCAATGTCTGTAGAGGGATAGGGTAGCGGGACAGTCTTAGTACCAACCAGGTACGGAAGGGCTCTGCGCCAGACCTTGAGTGCTGGTCTCAGAGCGGCTCGGACGTGGGGAGCCGCGACGGCGTCTGCAGGGCTCGGGTGGTAGTTCCGCTCGGGTCGAGCCGCGACACAGTCAGCAGGGCTCCGGTGGTAGGTCCGCTTCGGTCGAGCCGCGACGAGGTCAGCTGGGCTCTGATGGTAAGGTTCAACAAGGTCAGGCCGCGACAGCGTCAGCAGGGCCCCAAAGGTCCGTAAAGGTCTTCGAGCATGGGGGACCCGCGACGTCGTCAGCAGGGCTCAGCGTGTGGGTTCAGGATGAGTCTTCTTCCGTAGGGTCAGCCGCGATCCGATCAGCAGGGCTCTTGACTCCGGGATACAACTACTGTCCTGTTGTTGGGTTGCCCCAGATATAGGACTGGAGCCCTTTGATGTCCGGACCCTTGCGCCCAGGAGGGCGGAGAGGCCGGGTAGGGCGCGGCCAGACGCCCAGCAGGAGAGGCGCCAGGCCCCAGAGAGCTGTGAGGTGATCGCACCTAGGTGTGGAAGGACGGTTGGTGGTCCCATCGATTCTGCCCTCCGCCGGGAGTGGGAAGGGTTCGCGTGGTATCCCCCGGGCCAGGGGTTGGCGCCTCGATGTCGGGCCTCGCTGGGACAGAGGCCGGGTGAAGCAGGGTCACGCAGGTGGTCACGTGGAGTGACGTATAATCCAAAATGGAGGAGCCCCGAGGTGCATGGGACCTCGTGCGGCTTAGCGAGGGGGAACAGGACCGCGCCACGAGGCCGGCTCCCACAACCCCTTACTTAGATATAGGTTCACTATATCTATTCTATATCACTGCACATATAAACCTATCAGTAACTGTTATGGCAGGCCTTATCAATCCTGAAGGCAGGGTGCTGTGTTTTATGTGAGAGGGTGCACTCCCATGAGCAGAGCCCCTCTGCAGCCTTCGGAACCTACTTTCCGGGGTTGTTTGTGATGCAGCCAACCATATATACTTAAGTGCATTATAACCTCGCGGTAAATGCTAACTTTAAAACGGCTGCATAGAAACATGTTGTGTTTGGTGTCAAACACCTTGGAATCATACCTCCCCACCAGTAACTGGCGGGGGGGGGTATGATTCCACCCTCCTAAAGGGACAAATGTGACATACCGGGCTACCCGGTACCAGCTTTCTCGACCTGGGCATCACAAAATGGATGCTGCCAGCCACAGACACGAGTCTGCCCTTCTGCTGCTGAGCCAAGCTCGAGCAGGAGAAGGCTTGACAATAGGTTTCCTGTCACAGGGAGTTGTGACCACCTCCCAGACAGGCTTTAGTGTCAAGTCAAGTCAAGTCAAAAAGCTTTATTTCGATAAAAATTGTATCATAAAAGCATTAACATACAAACATAAAAGGTACAATTTATCGGAAAAGCGACATTTAAAACAGATATCGATGACTGGAGATGGGCTATCCATCTAATTACTTTACACCAGCCTAAGATAAATTACAAAGTTAAAGACTTCTATTTATTAAGAATTAAAATGTGATCATTATAAATAATTTCTCATATAATAAAATCAGGATAAAAAGAACATTAAACAAGATCATGTGGTGGAACAAAGGAGTTTGCTTCTGATGATCCATGACCACCCCAGAAATTTGGCCACGGCACAGACCAGCACTAGGCTGGTATCTGATCGTAATATTCTTAGTGCCACACGATGGTTTGATGTGCCCAGCAAGCGACAAGCGGGGCCTAGCCATCTACTTCTTGGATTTTTGTAAGCTGGGCATTCAAACAAGATGTGTGCCGTGCTTTCGACCTTCCCCGTGCAGCTCGGGCAAGTGTCCGGGGTCTGGTGAGGGGGCTTCCATTTGCTAGTGAACTCTCGAGTTGGAAGTTTCTCAAATCTAAATTGAAGGTACAATGACCTATCCTTTGGTTTCTGCACAAAATCAAGGTAGGACTCAAAGCTAACAGCTTGTTTATGGATGTGAATAGGCTCAAACCATATGTTAAAATAGCACATAACAACGTGGGGGAGGTCTCAGGGAAAGTTTCAACAAAAACGTAGACCAACAGGTTGTGTTTCCCCTAACAACAAATATCAACACACTAATACAACCTGGGTCAGAAATAGAGCCAAAGAGTTACACAAAGACGTCTAAATAAACCCCATACTCAAAATGACAACTCTATTAGAGAGCACTCCCTTCAACAGGACCCATCAATCACTTAAGGTGGTTAATTGTTTTTATCATCTGGGTCAATTAAATTAAATTGACATTATGCTATTGTCCAAAGCAAGTACGGTCAACATGTTTCTGCCCTTAGACGATCGATAGTATCTGGGCTTTCATCAGGACCTAAATTACTGCTGTGGTTTTCAGTGAGAAAAACGTGTGTGTAAATTATACAAAAGTGGGGTGCAGATAAAAATTCCTACCGCACCGGTCAAGTTGATACAGCAATCAAAACCGGATACCCATAAATAGTGGGTACAGCCCTCACCTCAACCTGGTCTCAACTCAGGGAAAGGGGCCCCGCTCTATCCGTCGGTACCCCAGGGCGGTCATTGAGGTAAGACCTCCGTACTTGCTTTGGACAATAGCATAATGTCAATTTAATTTATGCAATATTGCCATCTTGCTTTTTAAATATGACAGGGGTTCTCTACTATTAAAGAACTTTTGGGTACCCTTAGCCATTTTTAACTCACACATATGATTTTACTGCTGACTGTTAGGATTTCTCACCTCGTTCTATGGGTAGTACCTCATCCAAGACAATATTTGTGAGAGATCAGGTGACAATCCTCCTTTGGTGCTCCTTCTATGCTAGTGACCGGATCACTGCTTTATGAACTGGTCCGGCTGGATGGAGTATACAGACCCAGATGATAAAAACAATTAACCACCTTAAGTGATTGATGGGTCCTGTTGAAGGGAGTGCTCTCTAATAGAGTTGTCATTTTGAGTATGGGGTTTATTTAGACGTCTTTGTGTAACTCTTTGGCTCTATTTCTGACCCAGGTTGTATTAGTGTGTTGATCAAACCATATGTTGCCAAGGCAGACATGGGCTTGCTCATGGCTACTGATGAGGGACAGGAGAAAGAGAGTGATCCACTCCCTGACCTGCTCTCACAGAACCCTAATGATGGTTCAGTTGATGGTGTAGCCTTGGCAGGCAGCCTCACTGTCCAGCAGCAAACTGATTGCAGAAAAGTTTTAATCAGTTTAGACATATGTTTTCACTGACTCCAAGTCAGACTACCTGGTGCACTCATGAAGTGGAAACAGGGGACAGTCTGCCTCTTAAAAATAAGATTTACAGGCAACCTGACCATGTCAGGGACTACATCAGGACTGAAGTCCAGAAGATGTTGGATTTGGGAGGGATGGAACCCTCAGATAGCCCTCGGGCTAGTCCAGTAGTCCTGGTACCCAAACCTCACACCCAGAATGGTCAGAGAGGGATGAGGTTTTGTGTTGACTACAGGGGTCTCAATGCAGTCACTAGGACAGATGCCCATCACATACCTAGGGCAGATGAGCTTATAGATACTTTGGCCTCAGCCACATTTCTGAGCACATTTGACCTGACAGGTGGCTACTGGCAAATCAGACTAGCTGAGGATGCAAATCCTAAAACAGCATTCTCAACACCTAGTGGGCACTACCAATTTGTGGCGATGCCCTTTGGTTTGAAGAATGCACCTGCCACTTTTCAAAGGTTGGTGAATAAAGTCCTTACAGGCCTTGAAGCCTATAATGCAGCTTATCTTGATGATATTGCTGTCTTTAGCTCCACCAGGGAGGATCACCTGGTCCACCTGAGAAATGTTTTGGAGGCCCTGAAGAAAGCAGGCCTTACTATCAAGGCCACCAAGTGCCAGATAGGGCAGAGTCATGTTGTATACCTAGGCCACCTTGTGGGTGGAGGTCAGGTCCAACCATTGCTGAGCAAAATCCAGACCATCATGGACTGGGTTGCTCCAACCACCCAGACTCAGAGCTTTCTTGGGCCTGACTGGGTACTATAAGAGGTTTGTCAAAGGTTATGGATCCATAATGACCCCTTTGAATGACTTAACTTCCAAGAAAATGCCAAAGAAAGTTCAGTGGACCATTAGCTGTCAAAATGCATTTGATGACCTGAAGCAGGCCATGTGCACTGCTCCTATTCTGCAAAGTCCTGACTATTCCAAAAAATTCATTGTTCAAACAGATGCATCTGATTTGGGGGTAGAGGCTGTGTTATCACAACTGAATGATGAGGGTCAGGATCAGCCAGTAGCTTTAATTAGCAGAAGGCTGACCCCCAGAGAGAAACGTTGGCCTTTGCTGTGGTTTGGGCTTTGAAGAAGCTGAGGCCATATTTGTTTGGCACTCACTTCATTGTTCAGACAGATCATAAGCCCCTCTTATGGCTAAAACAGATGAAGGGTGAAAACCCCAAACTTTTGAGTCAGTCCATTTCCCTACAGGGGATGGACTATACAGTGGAACATAGACCTGGGAGTAACCATGCAAATGCAGATGGACTCTCCAGATATTTCCACTTAGAACATGAAGACTCAACTGGTCAAGGTTAGTTTAATGTCCTTACGTTTGGGGGGGTTGGGTAGGAGAGTGGGATCTGCTACTTATAGTTACCCCCACTTTTTGCTGATGTTTCACTGTTTACGACTTAGATTGACTGGGATCCTGCTATCCAGGACCCCAGTCTAGCTGCTTTCTCCTCTAAATTGATTGCATGTACTTTAGGTACACTCCAGCTTGGATTCTGGGGTACCCTTATAAGTCCCTTGCATGTGGTATACTATGTACACAGGGCAGAGGTACCCCAGAGGCCTCCCAGGGGCTGCAGCATGTATTGTAACACCCCTGAGAGACCATTCAAAATGACACCACAGGTCTGCTACAGCAGCATGTGTAAGGTGGTGCATGCACCACTTACTTAGATATAGGTTCACTATATCTATTCTATATCACTGCACATATACCTCTATCAGTCACCCCTATGGCAGGCCTTATCAATTCTGAAGGCAGGGTGCTGGGTTTTATGTGAGAGGATGCACCTGCATGAGCCGAACCCCTCTGCAGCCTTCGGAACCTATTTTCCGGGATTGTTTGTGATGCAGCCAACCATATATACTTAAGTGCATTATAACCTTGCGGTAAATGCTAACTTTAAAACGGCTGCATAGAAACATGTGTGTTTGGTGTTAAACACCTTGGAGTCCTACCTCCCCACCAGTACTGGCGGGGGATGTATGATTCCACCCTCCTAGAGGGACAAATGTGACATACCGAGCTACCCGGTACCAGCATTCTTGACCTGGGCATCACAAAATGGATGCTGCCAGCCACAGACACGAGTCTGCCCTCCTGCTGCTGAACCAAGCTCAAGCAGGGCAAGGCCTGACAATAGGTTTCCTGTCACAGGGAGGTGTGACCGCCTCCCAGACAGGCTTTAGTGTATTGGGGCTGGGTGGGTGCACTCTGAGAGTGCTTTGATGTCTGCACTGGGGGCACATTTTGTGTCCCTGTGCATAATCCAGCTCAAACTGGTTGCAGGAGCCATTCGCTCCTGCTCTGGCGCGAAACTGGACAAAAATGTAGCCACCCCTCTGTCCTGTCCCTCCCATAGGTGGGTCCCAAGAGTTTGTCCCACCCCTTTCTTGGGTATAAAGTAGGAACCCCTGACTACAGGACGTTAGATTTTACCTGGACTAAACTCTGCTACAGAAACCAAGTACTTCGATGATCTGGACGACGCTGGATGACTGAAGAATCTCTCTTGGAGTAAAGGAGTTACTCCGCCTGCAAGGCAGGAACCTAAAACGCATCTGACCGGTTTGCATCTCCCGAGCTTCTGAGGACCCCGAAGATTTCTGCAACAAAGGCGGTGGGCTCCCAAGGTCTCTGAGGTTGATATGCTCACTCAGCAATTCTGAGGCCTGTATCCCTCGTGGGGACCGTGCAACCCGAACCCCTGTGCACCACGTACATTTGCAGCAGCATATGCTTTTTGGCAATCCCTGAGGCTGTGCTTTGGGCTACTTGTAATCCTAATTCCACTGTAATTCCACTGAAGATTTCTGGCCTACACTCCACGAGTGTTCCGTGGGCTGGTATTTTGTGATTCAGCTCGAGGTCCCTTCGCGATCCCTGGTCCGTTGGCCTGTGGGTCCCTGTGACGGTAACTTTGACATTCCATGGGCCTTCCTGGTTGCTCCAGATGTGCCCTGACTCTCCATAACTTGGAGTCCCCAGGACCTTTCTGGTCCTCACCGAAGCATCTTTCCTCTGCCCACGTGGGTTGCAGTTGCCAAGGCTTGTTGGTGTTCAATCCGGACACTGACCCTCCAGCACTCGACATCCTTCGTGGGACAGCTCACCTCCGGACTTTGGTCATTGTCAACGTCTCCTGGTCCCCGTGGCTTCAGAGTCAAGCTTCACCTCTTCTCACCTGAAACACCCAACATCGGTGGGCATTCATCTATTGTGCCCCTGGTCACTGTGAAGTGACCCAAACTCTGTCCCCTCTGCTTTCAGGTTCTTCTCACCTTGGATCCAGGCTTGGATCACACCGGACACTTTTCATCTTCACGGCAGCAGCACTTTTCCGCATCACCCCATTGAAAACGACTAAGGTTTGTGGTATCACTTGACCCCTCTGGGAAAGGTAACACGGGTATCTCAGTACTCTCAAGGGTGCTGGCCTTAGACCCTTCTATGTTTAACTGGGTTTGCTTAAAGTCCTCTCCAAAGTGTCCTTAGCCTTTAAAATTCCAACCGTGACTTTCCCATAGGATTGTATGGAGCTCGCGCCTGTGTTCACACACTGCACCCATCCTCCGTGGGTCCCCTGTGTCACTACTTTAGGTGGTTCCTTGGGTTCCCAGTGATTCTACATGCTCTAGGCACTGTGTCTAGTCAAGTCGTGGTTGTTATACCACTTTCTTAGTATATGGTTTGGTCTCCCCCTGGAGCCCACTGTGTATTGTGCTATTTACTGTGAATCTAGTGATTTAATATTGTGTGCTTTGTTCTCTAATCTCACAAAGAGGTTAGTAGAGAGTGTTTAGTAATAAATATATAGATATTTTATATTCCTTGTGTGGTTCTCCTTTCATTTGGTCATTCGGGAGGTTCTAATCGGGTGGAACAAGCTGCTTTACATTCCTTCGAGACTTAGCCTGAAGGCTGCTCTCCATAGCTACCAGTAGGATAGCTTTCAATGAAGGCTTTCTTTAACCTAATCATCAATAAGGGTTGTTTGGACTGGTACAAGGTGCCCACTTTAAGTGGACAGCATATACGAGCCAACTTCTCAAATTGGTGTGCAGCGGTTGTGATTCAAGCTTCCTATTATTTTACCAGATAATCTCATTGAGTGACTAACTGAAAACCACTAAAGGTATTAGGTACATATAAATCAAGACTAGGATAAGTAAGTTCTACTGAACTTAGAGTTGGGTAAGTCAAGGGTCTAGCAAACCCTTTCGCCAACTCAATAGAGTTTAAGTAGCTCCCACTAGGTTAAGTAGGTGCCTACACCCCACAACTCTAGTATGTCTTCTAGGCCTGAAGCCAGTGGCTCCTTATCAACTAAGTATGACTATCTCTCATTCCAAGAATTGAGAACTATGTGTACATCTAGGAAACTGAAGACAGGTAGACATGCAAGCACCCAACGTCTAATAGACTTGTTGCTTTTAGATGACCTCAGAAAGACCCCAGGGTCTGATGAGGCAGGCAAGTTGGGTGGGACAGCAGAGGAGGACAAGGAAGTGAAAACTTCTATGACATGGACTCCAATGCTGACCACGAGGATCAAGATGATTCTAACCTGGACAATCCAATTCTTCCTGCAGGTGAGGGAGAAGGCCTCAGTGGCCCTCTCTTTACCCACCTGGAAGAGTTAACAGTTTACCAAGAAGATCAAGATCTCCTTCTCAGGAATCTAATCATTCTGGTACTTCTGTAGGGACCTCTGCTTCTTATAAAAGGGACTCTTCTTATGAGAAGAAGTGCCAACTGCTTGAGTTTGAGAGAGCTAAGCTCAGAATCAAGAGAGAGTAATTGGCCTTAGATAGGGAATCCTTGGAGCTCCATAGAGCTTCCAAAAGGTTGGGGCTAGAGCCCCATGGTGGCAGCAATATTGTCCCTAGACATAGAGAACATACTCATGACCATAGGAACCTGAACAAGATTGTCCCTCCCTACCGGAGTGGGGATAACATCCACAAATGGATAACTGCACTAGATAGGGCCTGTAAAGTACAGAGGGTTTCTCAAGAGCAGTGGGCTGCAATCTTGTGGCTCTCCTTTGCAGACAAAGGTAGAGACAAGCTCTTCACTGTAAGAGAAGAGGATGCTGATAATTACAAAGTCTTGAAGAGTGCTCTGATTGATGGGTTTGGCTTAACTACTGAACAATATAGGATTAAGTTCAGAGATACCCAGAAGGCACAGACTCAAGACTTGGGTTGACTTTGTAGATTGTGCTACTAAGGCTCTGGGAGGCTGGTTACTTGGCAGTAAAATGTTTGATTTTAACGGATTGTACAATTTAATTATAAGGGAGCAGATCCGTAATAATTGTTAAAATCAGCTGTTGCATCAGTACCTGGCGGACTCTGATCTGACCTCTCCCCAAGAATTGGGCCAGAAGGCAGACAAATGGGTCAGAACCAGGGTGAGGCAGAAGGTTCAGAACCAAGGTGGTGAGGTGACTCCAAGAAGCAAGATTCTAAAAACTCAGATAAGGGTGGGGAGAAGAGTAATGACCAGAAGTCTTCTCAAAGGCCCCAAAAATCTTCATCTGGTGGGGAGTCACAATCAACCAAGGGTAAAGGCAAGAAGAAGCCATGGTGTCAAATCCGTAAACAGAAGACCCCTTGGACAAGTGATTGTACCAAGTCTAAGGACTCAACTCCAACCACCACTGCCCCTAAGGCAACTGTTCCCCCTAGTTCAACTCCAAGTGGTGGTACACAGAATAAGGGTGTAGTAGGGTTAACCCTGGGATCTGAGATGGACTCTGGCCTAGTCAGAGTTCCAACTCAGGCTGTGTTGATCTGTGATGGAGGCATGGATATTGCCTCCTTATTTGTCAGTCCCAGTAATCTGGGCAAATGCAGACAACAGCCTTTGGTCAATGGAAAAGAGGCATTGGCATTCAGGGACACAGGTGCAAGTGTCACCATGGTGACAAAAGATCTTGTGGCTCCTGCGCAAATCATACTTGGTGAGATGTACCAAGTGACCAATGCAAGCAATGTCAGGACAGACCATTCCTTGGCGTTGTTAATTTCACCTGGGGAGGGGTAACTGGCCCTAAGAAGGTTGTGGTAAGTGCAGATATCCCTGTTGAATGCTTGTTGGGCAATGATTTAGAAACTCCAGCTTGGGCTGAAGTGGACTCATGCAGAAATGTTGGGTATCCCTGCAGATGTGTTTGCTATGACTAGGTCACAGGCAAACATTTCTTCCACTAAACAGGCCCTGGATCCTGAAAAAATGGACCAGGCGACTTCCAAGAGGGGGAGCAGTAGGGGTAAGGCAGTGTCTTCTCCCCTAACTCAGAGTGCAGATCAGTCTCTTGAGGGAGATGATCTTAGTCCTCAAGAAGGAACTGTCTCAGAGGAGCTTGAACCTGATCAGGTTGAGTTCGTGGGGACAGGGCAGATCTGAGCCAGGGGCAGCTGAGCTGCCCCTCTATTGAACCTATTGCTGAGGCTGCTGGGAGTGCCAATGGATCCCATAGGATCTACTGGGATGATGGACTCCTATATTCAGAGAGTAGAGACCCCAAGCCTGGAGCTACCAGGAAGTTGGTTATACCTCAGAAGTTTAGGGGCTTTCTATTGACACTGGCACATGAGATCCCATTAGCAGGTCACCTAGGCCAAAACAAAACTTGGGACAAAATTGTCCCTCACTTTCATTTGCCTCACATGTCTAAAGGCACCAAGGAGTTTTGTCACTCCTGTGTCACCTGTCAAGCCAGTGGTAAGGCAGGTGGTACTACAAAGCCCCCCCTGATACCACTACCTGTTGTGGGGTTCCGTTTGAGAGGGTTGGGATTGACATAGTTGGTCCCATGGATCCTCAAACTGCATCTGGGCACAGATTTATACTGGTGGTAGTCGACCATGCCACTAGGTATCCTGAGGCAATTCTCCTTAGAACTACCACGGCTCCTTCCAGGCTGGGTTTTCCTAAGGAGGTTGTATCAGACAGAGATGCAAACTTCATGTCTAGTTACTTGACTGCTATGTGGAAGGAGTGTGGAGTAAATTACAAATTTGCCACCCCTTATCACCCACAATGCAATGAGTTAGTTGAAAGGTTCAACAAAACCCTCAAGGGCATGATTAAAGGTCTCCTGGAAAAGCTTAGGCACAGATGGACATACTTTTGCCCAGCCTTCTCTTTGCCTACAGAGAGGTTCTTCAGAAGGGGGTTGGTTACAGGCCTTTTCAACTTCTGTTTGAACATCCAGTTAGGGGTCCTTTATGTCTAGTGAAGGAGGGATGGGAGTTACCTCTCAAGCCTCCTAAACAGGAAATTGTGGACTATGTACTTTGTCTCCTCTCCAGGATGGCTGAGTACATGAAGAAGGCATCCAAACACTTTGAGGCTAATCAGGAGTTGCAAAAGGCCTGGCATGACCAAAAGGCTGTGTTGACTGTTTATCAGCCAGGACAGAAAGTATGGGTGTTGGAGCCTGTGGCCCTAGCAGCCCTCCAAGACAAGTGGAGTGGTCCTCATACAATCATTGAGCAGAAGGGAGAGGTTACCTACCTGGTGGACCTTGGAACTCCTAGGAGCCCCCATAGGGTGCTCCATGTGAATAGGCTCAAACCATATGTTGCCAAGGCAGACATGGGCTTGCTCATGGCTACTGATGAGGGACAGGAGAAAGAGAGTGATCCACTCCCTGACCTGCTCTCACAGAACCCTAATGATGGTTCAGTTGATGGTGTAGCCTTGGCAGGCAGCCTCACTGTCCAGCAGCAAACTGATTGCAGAAAAGTTTTAATCAGTTTAGACATATGTTTTCACTGACTCCAAGTCAGACTACCTGGTGCACTCATGAAGTGGAAACAGGGGACAGTCTGCCTCTTAAAAATAAGATTTACAGGCAACCTGACCATGTCAGGGACTACATCAGGACTGAAGTCCAGAAGATGTTGGAGTTGGGAGTGATGGAACCCTCAGATAGCCCTCGGGCTAGTCCAGTAGTCCTGGTACCCAAACCTCACACCCAGAATGGTCAGAGAGAGATGAGGTTTTGTGTTGACTACAGGGGTCTCAATGCAGTCACTAGGACTGATGCCCATCACATACCTAGGGCAGATGAGCTACAGATATAGATACTTTGGCCTCAGCCACATTTCTGAGCACATTTGACCTGACAGCTGGCTACTGGCAAATCAGACTAGCTGAGGATGCAAATCCAAAAACAGCATTCTCAACCCCTAGTGGGCACTACCAATTTGTGGCGATGCCCTTTGGTTTGAAGAATGCACCTGCCACTTTTCAAAGGTTGGTGAATAAAGTCCTTACAGGCCTTGAACCCTATAGTGCAGCTTATCTTGATGATATTGCTGTCTTTAGCTCCACCAGGGAGGATCACCTAGTCCACCTGAGAAATGTTTTGGAGGCCCTGCAGAAATCAGGCCTTACTATCCAGGCCACCAAGTGCCAGATAGGGCAGAGTCATGTTGTATACCTAGGCCACCTTGTGGGTGGAGGTCAGGTTCAACCATTGCAGAGCAAAATCCAGACCATCATGGACTGGGTTGCTCCAACCACCCAGACTCAGAGCTTTCTTGGGCCTGACTGGGTCCAAAGAAAGTTCAGTGGACCATTAGCTGTCAAAATGCATTTGATGACCTGAAGCAGGCCATGTGCACTGCTCCTATTCTGCAAAGTCCTGACTATTCCAAAAAATTCATTGTTCAAACAGATGCATCTGATTTGGGGGTAGAGGCTGTGTTATCACAACTGAATGATGAGGGTCAGGATCAGCCAGTAGCTTTAATTAGCAGAAGGCTGACCCCAGAGAGAAACGTTGGTCAGGGAGGCCTTTGCTGTGGTTTGGGCTTTGAAGAAGCTGAGGCCATACTTGTTTGGCACTCACTTCATTGTTCAGACAGATCATAAGCCCCTCTTATGGCTAAAACAGATGAAGGGTGAAAACCCCAAACTTTTGAGTCAGTCCATTTCCCTACAGGGGATGGACTATACAGTGGAACATAGACCTGGGAGTAACCATGCAAATGCAGATGGACTCTCCAGATATTTCCACTTAGAACATGAAGACTCAACTGGTCAAGGTTAGTTTAATGTCCTTACGTTTGGGGGGGTTTGTAGGAGAGTGGGATCTGCTACTTATAGTTACCCCCACTTTTTGCTGATGTTTCACTGTTTTCGACTTAGATTGACTGGGATCCTGCTATCCAGGACCCCAGTCTAGCTGCTTTCTCCTCTAAATTGATTGCATGTACTTTAGGTACACTCCAGCTTACAGTCCCTTGCATGTGGTATACTATGTACACAGGGCAGAGGTACCCCAGAGGCCTCCCAGGGGCTGCAGCATGTATTGTGCCACCCCTGAGAGACCATTCAAAATGACACCACAGGTCTGCTACAGCAGCCTGTGTAAGGTGGTGCATGCACCCCTTACTTAGATATAGGTTCACTATATCTATTCTATATCACTGCACATATACCTCTATCAGTCACCCCTATGGCAGGACTTATCAATTCTGAAGGCAGGGTGCTGGGTTTTACGTGAGAGGATGCACCTGCATGAGCCGAACCCCTCTGCAGCCTTCGGAACCTATTTTCCGGGATTGTTTGTGATGCAGCCAACCATATATACTTAAGTGCATTATAACCTTGCAGTAAATGCTAACTTTAAAACGGCTGCATAGAAACATGCGTGTTTGGTGTTAAACACCTTGGAATCCTACCTCCCCACCAGTAACTGGCGGGGGAGGTATGATTCCACCCTCCTAGAGGGACAAATGTGATATACCGGGCTACCCGGTACCAGCTTTCTTGACCTGGGCATCACAAAATGGATGCTGCCAGCCACAGACACGAGTCTGCCCTCCTGCTGCTGAACCAAGCTCAAGCAGGGCAAGGCCTGACAATAGGTTTCCTGTCACAGGGAGGTGTGACCGCCTCCCAGACAGGCTTTAGTGTATTGGGGCTGGGTGGGTGCACTCTGAGAGTGCTTTGATGTCTGCACTGGGGGCACATTTCGTGTCCCTGTGCATAGTCCAGCTCAAACCGGTTGCAGGAGCCATTTGCTCCTGCGTGAAACTGGACAAAGGTCATGGGTGTAGCCGTCCCTCTGTCCTGCCCCTCCCATAGGTGGGTCCCCAGAGTTTGTCCCACCCCTTCCTTGGGTATATAGTTGGAACCCCTGACTACTGGACTTTAATTTTACCTGGACTAAACTCTGCTACAGAAACAAAGTACATCGATCTGCACGACGCTGGATGACTGAAGAATCTCCCTTGGAGTAAAGGAGTTACTCCCCTGCCAGGCAGGCACCTAAAACGCATCTGACCGGTTTGCATCTCCCGAGCTCCTGAAACACCCGACATCAGTGGGCATTCGTCTATCGTGCCCCTGGTCACTGTGAAGTGACTCAAACTCTTTCCCCTCTGCTTTCAGGTTCCTCTCAGCCTGGAACCAGGCTTGGATCACACCGGACACTTTTCATCTTCACGGCAGCAGCACTTTTCCGCATCACGCCATTGAAAATGACGAAGGTTTCCAACATGACTTGACCCCTATGCACCCGGCTCCTCTGGGATAGGTACCACGGGTATCTCGGTAACATCAAGGGTGCTGGCCTTAGAACCTTCTATGTTTAACTGTGTTTGCTTAAAGTCCTCTCCAAAGTGTCCTTAATCTTTAAAATTCCAACCCAGAGGATTGTACGGAGCTCGTGCCTGTGTTCAGACACTGGACCCGTCCTCTGTGGGTCCCCTGTATCACTACCTTGGGTGGTTCCTTGGGGTCCCAGCGAATCTATGTGCTCTAGGCACTGTGTCTAGTTAAGTCGTGGTTGTTATACCACTTTCTTAGTATATAGTTTGGTCTCCCCCTTGAGCCCACTGTGTATTGTGCTATTTACTGTCGTTCTAGTGATTTAATATTGTGTGCTTTGTTCTCTAATCTCATAAAGAGGTTAGTACAGTGTTTAGTAATAAATACATATATTTTATATAGTCCTTGTGTGGTTCTCCTTTCATTTGGTCATTCAGGAGGTTCTAATCTGGTGTAACAAGCTGCTTTACATTCCTTCGAGGCTTAGCCTGATGGCTGCTCTCCATAGCTACCACTAGGATAGCTTTCAATAAAGGTTGTCTTTAACCTAATCATCAATAAGGGTTGTTTGGACTGGTACAAGGTGCCCACTTTAACATGTGTACAGCATATACCAGCCAACTTCTCACAGTCGTTGAGATCACAGTTGCGGTGCGGCGTTGTTGCGGTGTCCTCTGTGGTGCCGTCAGGACACCGAGTCGGCAGTGGCATTGAAGACAGCTTTGAGTTGCTTTTTCTTCTGTTGTAGCACAAAACACACAGTCCCCAGTGCCGATTGAAGAAGAACTTGAAGTCTTCCCTGTTCCTGAGACTTCTTGAACAGGGGGCAAGCTCTACCTCAAGCCCTTGGAGAAACTCACAAAAAGGAAATGCAGAAAGGTCAGTCCAGTCCTTTCACTGCCCAAGACAGAAGCAGCCACTGAAGGCCAACACAGCAAAGCACACAGCAAAGCACACAGCAAAGTTGTAGTCCCTCCTCACAGCTTCTCCAGTACTTCTTCTTGGCAGTCTTCTTTGTTCCGAAAGAGTTCCAAAGTTCTGGGGTTTGGGCCCCAATATTTATACCCCAAATTCCTTTGTCCGCTCAGGCAGAGAGTGTCTGTGCTTAGTCCAAGCCCGTTCCGTTCTATCTGGCCCATCTTCCCGACAGGGGGTGGAGGCAGCATTGTGGAAGGCAGACCATGCCCATTCAGGTGCAAGGAATTCTCCTCCCACTACTCTAAATGCAGCCCAGGTCTATTCAGCCCAGTCCTGACCCATCAGACTCTCTGGAGCCACTGCACATCCCCTGCCCCTGTCACTCCAAAGCCAGACAGTCAATTCACATCCTAGCAGAGGCACACATAGGGTAGCTAAGCAAGAAAATACATACTTTCTAAAAGCGGTATTTTTAAACACAGAATGGAAAAATCACCTTTAATGTAAGACGCATCTTAAGATTCTGAGTTCAGGCATACTAAACTTTATTTTACGATCGAGTCCCAAAAGGAAGTTATCTTTATAAGATGTTATAAATAAACTCCCATGCTTTCCTACGGGCCAGATAGCCTTTCAATAGTGAAAAACGAAATTGGCAGTATTTCACTATCAGGACATGCCACACACAACAGGGCATGTCCTAACTTTCACATACACTGCACCCTGCCCACAGGGGTACCTTGGGCCACCTTAGGAGTGACTAATATGTAAGAAAAGGGAAGGGTAGGGGCTGGCATATTTCTGCACTTGCCAAGTCAACATGGCTGTTACAAACTGCATGCAGACCCTGCAATGGCAGGTCTGTGTTACCTTTGAAGGGCTGCTTGTGTGGGTGGCACAACCAGTGCTGCAAGCCCACTAGCAGCATTTGATTTACCTGCCCAAGGCACAGTGCACTGTACTAGGTACTGACTAGTAAATTAAATGACCAATCATGGAATCACCAATCCATAACACCAATACTTGCACTTTAAAACTGAACAGCCGTGAGAAAGTGCACAGAGACACTAAAACCAGCAAAATGAGAGTCAAAACCGGGAGGTCAGAAAGCAAAAAGACAGGGAAGACAGCACAGCCCCATGCTGTGATGGGGCTGTGCTGGTGCTGAGTTGGTCATTATCTGGTGGTGCACTGATGCGGAGGTGGTGCTGTGGTGATAAGGAGGAGGTGCTATGGAGGTGTTGAGTGATGCTGAGGAGATTCTGCGCTGGTGCTGAGTGATGCTGTGATGGCGCAGAGTGATGTTGTGCTAGTGTTACGCTGATGCTGAGGTGGTGGTGACTGGTAGTGAAGTGGTGCTGCACTGGTAGTGAGGTGGTGCTGTGCTGAGGTGGTGCTGTGCTGGTGCTGAGGTGGTGCTGCACTGGTGCTGAGGTGGTGTTGTGCTGGTGCTCATGTCATGCAGAGTTAAACTGACATAGTGCTAAGGTGTTGGTGTGCTTGTGCGGAGGTGGTGCTCCTGTGGTGCTGAGTGATACTGGTGGAGCAGGTAAAACAACATTTTGTATACCCTCTCTATTTTGCATGAAAATACTAATGACGTAATCAATTTATATAATAATTTGAATTAACTGTGTGCTGTGATTTATTAATCAACAAAGTGCATTTTTGATAAACACAAATTACACGCGGGACTAATTGCTATCGGCATGGCAGAATAACTTAATGACTAAATGTGGTACGCCTATTAACAATAGGAGGTGTGGTAATAGCAAATTGCATGATTTATGTTGCTTTGGTGACGTTTGCGTTCCTGTTGGGACCGAATGGTGAGTATTATTGCTTTAAATGTCGATATAAGCTAGGAAAATACTAATATATAATGGGATTAGTGTGGGTTGAAACATTAGAATCTTCATTTCCATATATTAATTATGTTTTATGTTTGTTTCGCTTAAGTTGGCATTCGGGCCTACCAGGCCATGACAATCAAAGTGGAGTTCGGAAGTGGCCACCGTCTTGTGAGCGCGATGTCTACTGCGCAGACTCGGATGGCTCCAAAGATCTCCAGGCATCCTCAATTCAGAGCACAGTGTTCCTGGTCAACGATAAGAACATGTAGGACTGCCAGATATCAGCCAGTGTAAATTACCCGAAGAAACAATAGTCACCTATAACGAAGAATCAACATTGTTGCATGAGAATGACATAAACTGAGGATATGACCAAGCTATTTCCCTGAGAACCCAAGACTCTGAGAAAGTTGGACCATATTACAATTTTTGCAGGATTGGCCAATCACAGTTCTTCTCAGTTCAATAAATGTTTCATGTTACCCAGAATTTTATTATAAAAAGGGTAGTAGAATAGGGAGGGGTTATCTGAGTGCGTCCCGAGGGAAGAGTGCGTTCCCGAATGGTGTCCCGAATTTGCGTGATCGACTTGCTTGCACGATTGCTTGGTCCTTAGGATATCTTTGGGAGTGTGCCGTGCTGAGCAAAGGAACTTTTCGGACATTTTGAATCTTGGCCTGCATTCGATTGGGACGATTTATCAAAAGAGATTTCAATTATGCAGAGCTAACAGAATTAGAGAAACGACCCCCAATAGCAAGAATAGGTAAATATAAATGTCATGCTAAATTGTGTTGATTAATTAAATTGGAACTTTGATTGACCGAAATGCTAAATTATGCAACTAAAAGCAATGAATTAGATAAACTAAACATTGATCAACAGAGAATGAGTTTGTGGTTCTTTAAATAGGGCATTGAATAAGAATTCTGAAGCTTTAATGTGTTTTAGCTGGTTCTAAATCACCATCAACCAGTCCAACTAATTGGTCCATCGACCAAGTGGTGGAGTGCCTAGGTGTTAAGGTTAGGATTCTATGGGTATTGATGTATACATGAAAAATATTGTAACATATTTCCTTCCCTATAGGTAATAAGGTACCCCCCCCCCACATGTCCAGCGGATACATCGTCCTCCTGTGTGCAGATTCGGAGTGAGACGTGCGAGTGTTGGTGTTATGGGCCCCACCAATGAATGTGTGTGAATGAGTAAGTGTGGTGACGGATCTGTGACACAGAGAGGATATGTAAATTTTGCCCCCTTTGCGCTGGATCAGTTTTTCTGGTAGCAGATTAATGGTTTTATGGCATTGGTTTGGTGATTATTGATTTTGATTTCTGCTTATTGATTATTGATTGCGGATGTTTGGTTGATTATTGATTTATGTACTAACATTCTATGTTGAGGCGGGTTGCGTTTTATGTTGTTTCTGAAGACTTCAGGGATGTAGGAAGTTGGATGCCCTGTAGGTACAAGGGGAAAGTGTGGCAAGTGAAGTCGCATGGTGTATTGTCTTGTTGCCCTGTAGGTACATGGGGGAAACGTGTGACTATTGGAGTCGCACAACGCATTGTCTGGGTTTGAATTGGTAACATCGTTGTGTATTATTGGTAGGGATTTTCTGTGTGAAAGTGGTGATTAAATAGCGAAGGCCACCAGTGAAATTTCAGTCTTAAGCGTAATCAGAGCTCACAATTGACTCCTGTTCTTATCACTGGAAAGGTAATAGGTCTCCCCTAAGCTTGTAAGAAGGATAGAGTAGAGGGAAGTGCTACTTTATCGACAAATTGAATAATTCTGTGGTAGGGGAGAGGTAAGCGCTGCTCTCGAGAAATACAGAATTCTTGTGCGAATGGACTACATTTTCCGTATGTATGTGTGTAAGTGAAATAGCATTCAGTTTTATCGTGAAACTCTGGCCTTAATTCTCAGGAGCAGTGTAGTCTCCACATGTGTTTTATCTCCAGAGAAACAGTTAGCTATTGCTTGTTAGAAAAGTAAGGTAGAGGGAAGTTCTACTTTATCGGCAAATGGAATAATTCCATGGTAGGGCAGAGGTAAGCGCTGTTCTCGAGAAATACGGAATTCTTGTGTAAAAGGTCAAAACTATTCCTTTTGTTTAGCGAAGCGGACAATGGTGGTGTTTTTATGTTGTTACTAACAGAGTTTGAGTGAAAGAGAATGTAGAGAAAGTTTGCCGATAAAATTTGTAAAGGAGGGGTCAGCAGAAGCAGAAGTAGCGAGAAAGCTGACATGAGAAAGACCGCGCTGAGATTGGTCAGCCATTAAGAGACGTAAACGCTCCGGATTGGTGCGTTAGTGTGAGTCGCGCTGGGATTGGAGAATTACAAAAGGTGACATAAACGCTCCAGATTGGTGCGTTAGTGTGAGTCGCGCTACGATTGGATAAGACCACAGAATAGTCGTAGAGGAAATCTAGTGATACAGAATAAGAAAAATTATGTATTACGATCCACCAGAGAAAGAGAAAAAATCATGGTTTGGAAAAATTAAGAATTTATTTAAAAAGGAAAAGCCAATAGTGACTAGGGAAAAACAGATACTTTTTTTTTTTTTTTTGAAAAGTTTTATTGAAATTAGACAAAACAAATAAGACAAAGATAGCGGCTGTGTGAACAACAGAAATCAAATAAGGAGCCACATTGTGACACTTCCGGCTCTTAGCTAAACAATACCATATCATCAATGCAATCGACAACAAGACCCCATCTATCAATCCATCATCAACATATGTCCGACCAGAACCAGGGGGATCTCTGTCCAGTGGTCTGTCCCTAGGGTACCAAAGCCACCCCCCTCCCCTTCTCCTAGCTCGGTCATGGATAGAACGCCATGTAGTACACATCACCTGACCCCAGGAGCTAAATATCCCAGCTTCCACACCCGCACATGACCACTACATCTGCGTAACCTTGGTATGGCATGACCTACCCCACCCCAGTGGGAGCCATTCCGGGATTTGAGGATGGCGGGGTCGAGCCAGGTAAGCCTGCAATGTATGTTTTATATGGGCCCCAGATGTCCCTAGGACGCGCTATCGTGGGGAGGAGACTAGAGTAGATCTCGCTGTTCGTGCTACAGAAAGCCATGGCTGTAAGCCATGTCTTGGATGTCGGAGCTGTTTTCCTCCCCCAGTGCCTTGCAACCTCCCTCTTGGCCAGCAGCAGCCCAGAGAGGCCAGCCTACGGACATTCTTAGGGAAATTGACGGTATAACCCAGCAGTGCGACCTCAGGAGTGGGAACCAGTGTAAGTCCGAGCATCTCTTCTAGGATCTTGTGAACCTGTGTCCAGAATGTCTGCAGTCTCGGACACGTCCAGGACATGTGTGCAAAATCGGCATGTGGTGTAGCGCATTTCCAGCATGTGTGCGGCCTCGCGGGATCAATGGAATGGAGTCTATCAGGGGTCATATACCAACGGCGCAGGAATTTATAGTGTATAAGTTTGTGACGACTGTTCAGTGATACCGTGTCGGTGACCTTGCAACACGCCGTCCATTGCTCGTCCGTGATAGGTCTACCCAGGTCCGCCCCCATTCCTCCCGCGCCCGATCGTCCGCACAGGGGACCTGAGCTGCGCACGCCTTGTACAGCTTGGAAACAATATGTGCCCCTGTATCGTTGTCAATCAGGGTGGTGAGGGGTTCAAAGGAAGCCGGCTCGAGGGGAAATCCCTTGATCTCCGCTCGCGCGGCGCAATATAGCCGGCGAAGAACGAACCGGTCCATGAATGTAGCCTCACTGAATCGCGCGTCCTCCGACGCCGAGAAAAAGTGCCCACCCGGGTATAAGTCCCCGATCTTGGTGAGGTCGAATTTCCTTAACGTTCGTTGCACCAGTGCCTCATCCGTGCCCGGCAGCAACCCAGGGTTGGGTATCGGGATGGACGAGGAGTACAGCAAAGGATGAGCCAAGTAGCGTGAGAGCCTCCTCCAAGCCCAGCTGGTGGTAGATACCGTTTGGATGTCCATCGGGTCTCTGGGGACACCTTTGGGCAACACCGCCGACAAGCGACCCGGGAGGACAAAGTCCGCCTCTGGGCGAAGAAATGGGATCCGAGCGTCAGGGTGATACCAGGCTTAGGCATGTGCACACTGAGCGACTAGGTAGTATAGATATAAATCAGGCACTCCAAGGCCTCCTCGATCCTGTGGGAGTATGAGAGTCGCCCAGAGGATCCGGTGGCGCCTCCCACCCCAGACCAGTCTAATCAGGAGGGACCGCAGGGTGGAGAAAAAGGCTCGGGTAAGAGGAACAGGGATGTTGTTGAAAAGATACAAAAATTTAGGGAGCACTATCATTTTAAGAATGGCTATCCTAGCGGACATAGAGAGCGGGAGCCGCAGCCACCCATCTACCCGAGTCTCCAGTCGCGTAATCGCGCGGCCATAGTTTAGGCGGATAATTTCGTCCGTGTTCAAATGTATTTGTATGCCCAAGTACCGCACCGAGTCCGAGCACCATTCCAGAGGGAACTCACACTGCCATGGGGAGGTGCCACTAGTCAATGGAAAGATGATGGACTTGTGCCAGTTTATGCCCAGGCCCGAGTGGCTACCGAAACGAAGGATCTCATGTATCAAGGGGGCAAGGTTGACCTGCGGCTCCCTGACATACAGGATTGTGTCATCGGCATAGAGTGAGGCCAGCAGTGGGCCCGTCCGAAACTGGAGACCCCTGGGGAAGGACAGATACTTCCCCCACCGAAATCGCCCGCATCCTTTATGGTAGCGAAATATGGGTACCATACGAGTATTTGGTTAGATAATTGGGTAAAGTATACCAAAGAAGATGGAGTATTAGCATTCCCTGAAAATGGCTCCTTTAGTTTAGCAGTATTAAGGAATTTAAGAGAAAGAATGATGAGACTAGAACCGAGACCTAGACCTACTCAGTTTGAAGCATTAACAGAATGGGAAGATGAAATGTATGAAAGGGAGCGACAGCGGAGTGGCGGAAGGTATAAATACATGTTTGGGAGACCGTGTGGACAGGAGAATCATGATGACAGAATGAGGAGATGGCGAAGTGCAAATATGGCTGATGGGATGTTCCCTATGAGAAATGCTGAAGAGACTAGTAGTAGAAAGTGTACAGAGAAGAGAAACAATACAGGATCAGAAGGCTACAAGTATGGTGTGAATGAGTCGGAGGATGATGTACTCGAGGACATGTTTTATAAAAATCCTCCCCCATACCAACCAAATTCTACATTGTTGACACCAAGTGCGCCAGTAAAAGAGGCACCACAAAATATAAAATTTGAGCCATCGCCACCTGAGGTAGGAAAAAACAATCCCTTTAGAGAATCAGAAAATACACAGCCCGGTAGAATGACAAATGAAAACTCAGCTGAATTAGCCAGAACAACCCTGGAGTTAACTGAAAAGATTAGGGAATTGACCACAAGTGTGGAAGCTGTAACTGTTCCTGTAACAATAGGACCAGTGATACCTGTCTTTGATAAGCAAAAGGATAGTGAGCATTGTCTAACGATCCCTTACAACAGTAATAAACAGGCTGAAATGGGTAAAGGGATTCAGGAGAAAATCCATGGGGACAATTGGTAGGAACTTCTGGGTTAAGTACTCCTAAAAATTTGACAGTGAATCAGAGTCCAACAAATAAAACATTAATGACAACAGAATCAGTCTCAGAATCCCCAAAGAGTCTAGAACAAGTGAGGAATTAAATAATCCCTGTAGGTCCCACTTTTGATGAACTAAGTGAGTGGTTAAGGAGCTTACAGCAAAAAGATGCCGAACCTCGACCTTTAGATGTGGCAACATTAAAAATAACTTTGGAAGAATTGATAGTAGGGACTATTCCCACAGAACAGTTAAAAGCATATCAGGATGAAGAGATACTGTTTCTATGTAAAAGTATAACATGGAGGGCGAGAAATTTGCATGAAAAGTTGGAAGAAGCGGCGAGTGAAATGGGTATCGATTTTGAGAAAATAAAGTAATTACAGAAATCTTATAGAGTAGACTTTGCTGAAAAAGACATTGAGAATTTGAATACCGCAGGAAGATTGAATCAAATTAAAGCGCTAATTGTTTTACTAAGGAAATGGGGCGATGTAGATAAATGGAAGAGCAGGTGGTTTTGGAAACGAGACAATGTAACAGACAAAACTTTTCAGCTTTCCCAGTAAGAGAAAAAGAGAAAGTGGTAACTGAATGTCCCATGAGGGAGATCCCAGGAGGAGGCTATGTGCATGTTCCCTGGACTAGGCAGGCCATTTTATCATTCACCAATGACTTTCCCCGTCTTCGCGAGAAGCCGGTGGAATGGTACAGGCAGGTAGATAGGTTTGTTAAATTATCAAAAGTACTATGGATAGATTTGAACAGTCTATTTGAAATAATTGTGCCAGCAGATCTATGGGCAGAATGTAAAATTACAATAAGTTGGCCTACTCAGGAATACCCTAGAGATCCTAAAACAGGTGCCCCTTATCCAGAGGTAGTGAGAAAGTACGAACAGGTAGTTACCTTCTTGAAAAATAAAGTACCTCCAAAAGAAACTGATTGGGTAAAAATTGATAGGACTCACCAAGAAGTAAAATAATCTGTATATGCCTATTATGAAAGATTGTTGTTGGCTTTTAAACAATACAGTGGTGATGAAAATTTGAGTGAGAAAGATTTAAGTAATTTTGTATATCGATTTGTGTACGGGTTGCGCCCTAAAGTAAGCAAAATGATTAAACAGCATACTGTGGATTGGCAAAATAAAAAGATAGACAAAGTATTGAGGCATGCAAAATATTTTAGTGATGAGATTGAAGCCAAGCAATGTAAGTTAAAAGAAAAGGCCATGTGGGCTCAGGTTAAAGTGGCAGAAAGACAGGAAGCCCAACTGATCGAACAGGCAAATGGCATGAGCCATATGAAACAAAAACCCAATATTGGGAAGGGAAAAGGACAGATTAGTCTAGAAGAAGCCAAGAAAAAATGGCCATGTCATAACTGCGGAAAGGTAGGGCATTGGAAATCCGAGTGTAAATTACCCCCAAGTGCTAATGGCGATAATGCATCATTAAATCCGCAGGTGCAGAATGAGGTGAGTTGTCAACCGCAGCGACAGCAGCAGGTTATTGTCCAACAGTGTCAGGTGCCAAAACCACCTTTTCCACAGAGCGTAAACCCTCAGAATTACAGTAATGAGACAGGATTCTACACCGAAGAACGGGAAACTAAGCTGCCGCGCGCTAGTGCTGTTTCGCAGTATTGGCTGCAACGCGATGAGAGTGAGTCAGAAGAGAGTTACTGACGGTGCCGAGTAGAGGAAGAAGAGTGCGTACTTGGCACAACTCTGGAAGTAGACCAGACAGGCCCTTTTGTAGATGGAAAGATAAATGATGAAAACATGACTTTCCTAGTAGATACTGGTGCTACTCGTTCAACTGTTAGATCGGCTGACGTTAAAAATCTTCCTCTCTCGGATGACTCAATCCAAGTAGTTGGAGTCTCAAACAGACAGATAAAAACGAATCTTTACTGAACCAGTTAAGGTTAAAATAGGGAAATTTTACAACATGCACCGTTTTGTTGTGTGCGACACCAGCCCTGTAAATTTGTTAGGGAGGGATTTGTTGTGTAAGATGAACTGCACAATCTTCTGTACTCCTGATGGCATAGCTTTTGAAACTCCTGACGAGGATATACTGTACAAAATGACTATGGCCAATATGGAACCTGAGATTACTGAGGCATTTGCTATATTTGACCCAGAAGACTTGCCTCAGGAATTAAAGAAAACAGTCAAAACGGAGATATGGGATTTCACGGGAGAAGATGTGGGACTAATGAGAAATGTAGACCCTGTAAAAATTACTGTAAAAGAAGGAATAAGTTACCCAAACATTCCTCAGTATAAATTGACCCCTGAAATAATTGCAGGAGTGACTCCTATAATAGACAGAATGATTGAACAAGGTATTTTGAGAGACATAATGAGTAGTCCATGCAATTCGTCAATTATGGGTCTGAAAAAGCCTAACGGAACTTTCAGAATAGTGCAAGACCTGAGAAAGGTGAATAAGATTGTTGTATCATGTTGTCCCACAGTGCCAAATCCTTCTGTGATCCTATATCAGATTCCTCAGGATGCAGAATGGTACACAGTCATTGATTTGTGTCATGCTTTCTTTTCCATCCCATTGCACCCTGACAGCCAACTGATTTTTGTGTTCCGGTTTGGCGAACGTACTTTGGCATGGTGCCGAATCCCACAGGGGTATACAGAAAGTCCATCGATATTCAATCAGATTCTGAAAAAGTTCCTAGAAGATTTAAAAATGTCCGAAAGTTCGGGACTAGTCCAATATATCGATGACCTACTGGTGGCATCGAGAACTCGAGAAGCCTGTGTAGTGGATACTGTTGCGTTGCTGAATTACTTGGCAGATGGAGGACTTAAAGTATCCACATCAAAATTACAATTTTGTCAAAAAGAAGTACAGTATTTAGGCCATAAAATTGAAAAAGGGCTGAGAAAAGTGAGGTGAGAATGTTTCTTGGAATGGTTGGGTTTTGCCGTCAGTGGATCAGCAATTTCTCACTGATTACAAAACCTCTGGTACGTTTGACAAAAAATGATGTAAAAGACCCCATTGAATTCAATAAGGAGGAGTTGAAGGCTTTTAAACAATTGAGAGATGTTTTTTGTGAAGCCCCAGCTCTTGGAATGCCTGACTTGAAAAGGAGTTTGAGCTCTATTGCAGCGAGAGGAATGGGTGTGCGCTTTCTGTACTGGTACAGAAGCATGGGAAATTGAGGCGACCAATTGCATATTTTTCGGCTATACTAGATCCTGTAGCTGTAGCATTGCCTGGTTATTTGAAAGCTGTAGCGGCTACCTGTAAGAGTTTGGAACAGAGTGAAGGAATTGTGATGGGATACCCTATGAGAGTGTTTGTGCCTCATGATGTGGTGATCCTTTTAACTAGGAGTCGCACCCAGTTTATGATGCATAGTCATCTAACTAAGTATTAGAAGGTCATTTTAGGTGCAACCAATGTGAGCTTTGCGAGGTGTCTCAATGTGAACCCATCAACATTGTTACCTGATGCTGAGAATGTGGAAGTCAGGGATGACGTGGATCATGATTGTCTGGAGGTGCTTAATTTTTGTACTAAGCCACACCCTGATATAAAAGATGTGCCTCTGAAAGAAAGAGACTATGTGATGTTTGTAGATGGGTCATGTTTGAGAAAAGACAAAGGGATTTTGAGTGCAGCGTACACAGTATGTACTGTAGCAGCTGTACATGGCACAATATTGTGCGCGCAACCAGAATTCGGTTAATCGAGGCAGGGAAAAAGAAATGAATTCATGTCCCTTGCTTTCTACTAACACTGTGAATACATGGGAGGAGGTGAGGCAGTTACAAGAAGAGGCAGGAGATGAGGAAAGGAAACAGTGGATAAAATCAGGATGGGCACCCCGAGAGACAGACCACATTTGGGTTTATCGGGATGGAAGACCAGTCATGTCTGATAGCATAGTCTCTACCATGGCACGGATGTATCATGGACAAGCACATGCAGGAAGGGATGCTATGATTAGGCTTTTCAAACAGACATGCTATAATGCCAAGTTTAGACTTGTAGCTGAGAGCCTGTGTCAGAGATGCCTTATATGTCAGCAATACAATCCTGGAAGAAAAACAGTGGTGAGCCTAGGAACGATAGGACGGGAAGGAGGGCCTTTGACCAGAATACAGATTGACTTCATTGAAATGCCCCCCTGCAATAGACTGAGGTATGTTCTAGTGGTAGTTTGCCTATTTTCACGTTGGGTGGAAGCATACCCGACTAGAAGGAGTGATGGAATTACTACTATTGAGAGAATTCATTCCCAGATTTGTTTTTCACGATTGAATCAGATAGAGGAAAGAATTTTCATAATGAAATCATGAAATTGATTTGTGAAGCATTACATGTACAGCAGAAACTGCATTGTGCTTATCGCCCTGAGGCTTCTTGTGTAGTATAACAAATGAATGGCACCATTAAAAATAGATTGGGAAAAATGTGTTTGGCCACAGGTTTGAAATGGCCTGATGTCTTGCCTCTTGTGCTCATGACTATTAGATCTATCCCTGATAGGAATACTGGACTGAGTCCCCATGAAATAGTAATGGGAAGGGCAATGATACCAGTTTTCTTTCCTGTCAACAAACTATTGCCTATATCTGATGAATTGGTGTTGGATTATTGCAAGGGGTTGGCTGATTCCATTCATTTTGTGTTTCATCAGGTTGGATCGGATGCAACCACTCTTGAAAAGAAGCCAGCTCATGATTTAGGTCCAGGAGACTGGGTAAGAGTTAAAGTGCATAGAAGAAGAAATTGTCTGGTCCCACGGTGGGGAAAACCACGTCAAGTAATCTTGACCACGACAACAGCTGTGAAATGTGCCAGAGTGCTAGTCATACCTTGTGAATTCCTAATCCAGCGAATAACACGGAAGAAGAATATTTTGAAGAATCTGATACCAGTTTCGAGTCAGATTCAGAAGAAGCAAGAACAGGACCAACTCCTGGAAGGGGGGAGTTAGAATCAAGTCCAGTTATAGCACCAGAGAATCTACCATTAAGAAGCAGATTGGAGATTTCAGACACTAGCTCAGAGTCAGATACTGAACAAGTACAAGTACCTGAAAGTGTAAAAGAAAACAGTGAGGAAACTGTCAAAGAAATTCTCGATAAAGAAGCTCCACAAGTAAAAACAAGAGAAATTCCACCTGAGGTCACAGTAGTAGAAGGGAGGTACTAGATACAGAGAGTAAGGGTAAGATTGTTGCAGAAGACCCCCGAGGAGGTGTAGGGAAAAACAACACATCCAGGTAGAAGAAGGGACAGTTAGTCAGCAGAAAGATTGCGTGGAAGAAACACGAGGAGGTATAAAATTAGAGAACAGAAAGTTGTGGAGAAAAAATCTATCGAAGGAAAGAGTCAAGGTGGAACTGAATCTGAGGACAGTGAAGTAGAAGTACAAGAAGGTCGGTCTTGAGGAAAAGAACATGGAGAATGGAAAGAAGTGAAAAGGGAAGTAAGTTGAAAAGTCCAGCAAAGGAGGAGATTTGTCAAAACAAGATAAAAAGATTAAGATGTCGATTGACATGAGTAAATTCATCTAGAGCAGAACAAGTGAATGAGGTGTCTAGCCAAGAAAAATCAAAGGACATTGATCTGACACCCTTGGAGAAGGGAAAACGGATTAAGAAACCCAACCAGAAGTATAAGTCACCAGAATGGACGTACTTGGCACTTCCTGAAGTACAAGAGGAATCAGACAGCCAAGGAAGTCTAGGAGTGACTATACCAGAAGTGGTTGAGGAAGATGAAGATTCGGAAATCCTGAGAGTTATCTTGTCCGGCATCAGAGAAGAGACGGATGTTCAGGAAAACTGAACCAAGACTGTGAGAACGAAGAAAAGAGTGATCAAATGCCAGATTGAAGGGATGAATGTTTCACAGAGAGATTGAATTGCTAAGCAAGAGACATACCTGATAAGAACCAAGTAGGCGCTTAGAGCCTTGGATTTAGACAGAACTAGTTGTGAGTAGACGAGGCTAAGTCAAAAGACACTGATAATTTCCGAAATGGCCAACACAGAAGGTAGAAAATCTACATGTGTGTTCCTTCGAAGATGGTACAAAGTGTGTTGTTGTTGACGGGATTATTAGTGCTTCTGTGGAGTGTATTAGCTTTATTAGTTTCATTTAAAGTAACGTTCGAAACGATAGAAGGTCATAGTGAGAATAAGTCTAATATAGAAAAGATTCATGACACTCATCCAACTAGAGTAATAGATAGAACTTATTTACATAAGGATAGGTCCATAACTGATTTTTCTAACAACGTTTTCTCAAAGTTGTTATATGAATATGTAAAAACTATGGATGTGAGAGATTGTTACGTCAGCATGCAGCTACCTGCATCAGTGTCTGAGGGAATTACATACCACCACCTTCCAGTGACATATGGAATACCATGTAGTGTACTAGCAAGTTTGTTTTATAAAACAGGGAAACTAGAATATTATTTTTCTGATGTAGATAACATTTTTTCACAAGTACCTGTAGTTCCTGAATTGAATAAGGTAAAACCTGGTAAAGTTTTAGGTGAATTTTTCTTAGAAACTAGAGAATTAACTTTAGAAACAGTATTTAAAAATAATCTCACTTGTAGCCTGAAGAGGGAAGAAAATACTGTTTTAGATATGGTAGAAGAAAGGTGTTGGAAAACCACACTCCCACTCTGAAAGGGTGGTGGTGGTCTTCCGGACACACTGTGGTAGCTTGGCTCGAGTGGTCAGGAAACAGGCGCAGTGCTAAGCATACAATATACCCATACAATAACCATGCGTGCATCCGTTCCAAAAACGACTCTACACCGTAAAAATTATGAAAATATTCTTTCTTTATCTTCTTCTCTTAGTTGCTGATTGGAAAAATAAATAGGACAATCACAATATACAAGTTTCAATTAGTGCAGGTCAAATAAATATTGGCTGTTTGATGAAATAAATAGGGGTGATCATAAATAACAGGGCATAAATACAAGTGCAATATATACAGACAATTAAATACTTTGAGGCAATAAATACTGTACCAATAAATATTGTACACCATCAGGTCCTGTGGACCTATAAATATAGTGAAGCAATAAATAGGTAAAAATTCAATAAATACAGTACCCCCAATAAATAATTAAAAGTATACAGCAACACTCATGTAATCAGATGACACTTCAATTCTTAAGGGCTGATTTGGCCCAGGCACAGCTTGTAGGGTTGTGGAAGGCTTGAGGGGGGGCTACTCCCTGGCTGGGACAAGGCTGAGGCCTAAGCTGAGGTAGATCAAAGGGGGGAATACCAGTGCCCTGGCTTTCTCTCTCCACACAACCTCTCTAGGTTAGTCCCAGTTCACCCCAGGCACAGTCAGGTTGGTTTCAGCACCTCCCTAGCCCCTTAGAGCAGTCTCTCAGGTCTCCACAGGGCCTTAGGCGCCCTCTACTCCACTTACTGCCCTTTTTCTGATGTTCCGACGCCGCTGGAGTCGTGTCGACGCCGTGAGGCGGTTCCGGTTCGGTCTCGGCGGCCTCGGCACAATGTCAGTTCTTTGACGACGCCGGTAGGCGGTTCCGGTCCGATGTCGGTGGCCTCGGTTCGATCTCGACCTCCGATTCGACGGCGTCGGGCAGTCTCTTCACGATGTCGACTTCGGGCGGCTCCGGTCCGATGGCGCTCTCGGCTCCGATGACGTCAGCCGGCCTGGCCTCGATGTCGACTTCCGGCGACTCCGGGGTGCGATCCTCACCCCCGACCTCCGGTGCTCCTCCACACAGGATCCGGGCGACTCCGGAGTGCGATCCTCACTCCCGACCTCCGGTGCTCCTCTACCTCGGTCTCCGACGACTCCGGAGGGCGGACTTCACTCCTCCGATGACGCCGCTCGCTCGACCTCGGTTCACTTCCTCCTCGACCTCTGGTATTCCTCACGACCTTCGTCGGCGCCCTCTCACGACCTCAGGCGGCTCCGGGTACGACGTCTGCTACTTCAGTCAGCGCCGCTTCCCCACCTCGGGCTCCAGGTCTTCAGGCTACTCGACGCCGGACTCCAGGGAAGCCAGTTCTCAGGTCAGAATCTTGCTGTTTTCTTGGTTCTAAGGCCTGTTCCTGCTGTCCAGGTCCTTAGGATAAGTTTCTTCTGTCTTCTTCCCACACAGGGCTATAGGCTGGGATCCATCAGTAGGGACAAGTATCAAGGGTGGGTTTATGGACCCCACTCCAGGCACAAGTTTCCACCCCTGCTGCTTCACTCCTTCCTCCTTCACTGTTGTGCTCCTCTCTCTTCACCAGTCAGGTGCCAACTGCCAGCTCCAACTGCCAACACTCTGTCTTAACCTCCCAACATTCTAAACCGCCTCCAACGGTCACAGGGTTCTGGAATCTCCTGGAATGTTCTGGAAGGTGCTGGTAGGTTCCAGTGGATGCTGGTGATGTCACAGGTGGCCACCATTTTGTGCTCCAGGCCCTCAGACAGAAGTTTCAGGGGTAGATAAAATGGCTCCCTGAATCTGCAGCAACACGAAAAAGTCTGGTGGTTCCCAAAAAGGAAAAATTCAAACAGGGTTTGAGACAAAAGTGGGACAAAATAAATAATGATGAGGAGGGACCACCCAAAGGGCTGACAGGTCCAACACGCGTCCCCCCCAGCTGAAAGTGGGGGGAGCTACCCAACCCCTTGGGAGTTCTCATCACTAAGGCGGAAATACCTTGAGAGACCGTCTGCATTGGCGTGGTCCACTCCAGGCCGATGTTCCACCTGAAAGTCCATCCCCTGTAGGGAAATAGACCACCTCAACAACTTGGGATTCTCCCCCTTCATTTGCATCAGCCAACGAAGGGGTCTGTGGTCGGTCTGAACTAGGAAGTGCGAGCCAAACAGGTATGGCCGCAACTTCTTCAGAGCCCATACCACTGCAAAGGCTTCACGCTCTATTGCACTCCACTTCTGTTCCCTGGGAAGTAGTCTCCGGGATAGGAAGACCACGGGTTGATCCAGACCCTCTTCGTTGAGTTGCGATAACACTGCCCCAATGCCATGTTCTGATGCATCTGTCTGGACAATGAACTCCTTGGAAAAGTCTGGGGCCCTTAAGACCGGGGCCTCGCACATGGCTTTCTTCAATCTCTCAAAGGCTTGCTGACAAGCCTCCGTCCAGACTACCCGTCGAGGTTGTTTCTTGGACGTGAGCTCCGTGAGGGGGGCTACGATGGTACCGTACCCCTTCACGAAGCGGCGGTAGTATCCCGTGAGGCCCAAAAATGCTCGGACCTCAGTCTGTGTCTTGGGGGGTTCCCAGGCCATGATGGCCTCGATCTTCGCCTGGAGGGGTTGCACCGCTCCCCTACCCACCAAGTGTCCAAGGTACACTACCGACCCCTGCCCGATCTGGCACTTGCTGGCCTTGATCGTCAATCCAGCTTGTCTCAGGGCCTGGAGAACAGCTTGCAGGTGACGCAAGTGATCCTCCCAGCTGTTACTGAAGACGGCTATGTCATCCAGATAAGCAGCAGAGAAACTCTCCATTCCGGTGAGGATCTGGTTTACCAGGCGCTGAAACGTGGCAGGTGCGTTCTTGAGCCCAAAGGGCATCACACAGAACTGGTAGTGGCCATTGGGCGTGGAGAAGGCTGACCTTTCCCTTGCTCCATCAGTCAACGAGATCTGCCAGTACCCTGAAGTAAGGTCAAAGGTACTTAGATATTGGGCAGCTCCCAGCCGGTCAATCAATTCATCCGCCCTAGGGATCGGATGAGCATCAGTTTTTGTCACTGAATTCAGTCCCCGGTAGTCCACACAGAACCTCAGTTCTGGTTGGGCACCCGGTGGTGCAGCTTTCGGTACTAACACCACCGGACTAGACCAGGGGCTGCTAGAAGGTTCAATCACTCCTAGCTCCAGCATCTTAGTGACTTCACTATGAATGCTGGCCTTCACCTTGTCTGACATCCGGTAGATCTTGGACTTCACAGGTGGGCTGTCTCCTGTGTCCACGTCATGGACGCACAGGTGAGTCCTACCCGGGACAAGGGAGAACAA